>NC_080706.1:74987970-75735470 GCF_943734765.1 Anopheles ziemanni
GGCGTTGTGGCGGAAGTGCGGTGGCCGGTTCGGATTTGTTTGTGTTAAATGTTCATCCCCAGTTCGATGAGCATCGGTTCGGTTGTTCGGGTGCAGATATTAGGTTGGATTTGCCGCATATTTAGGGTGCGCAAAGGGTTGTTGTGAAACAATGGCGTATTGTTGGATGGTTTGTAGAGAGCGGTATTTGTGTACGAATGGTTTTTGGTATTTTTCGAATGAATAGTGTAAGTGTATGTGTATTGAGATCGAGTTATTATATTGATTAGTATTTGCAGTAACTTAATAGTGGGCATCAAAGTTCGGAAAGAGGAGGAAATGACTTCATCGATGTCGGTAGGTAGCAAGCAAAAGGAATCCAAAATTTGTCTTCCGGACGATAGGAAAACCGGGTTCGCAAAAATATTGCACCGACGTCTTATTCAACGCGGTTCCAAATTAATTTCGAGCTCGCTACTTAGCAACAACAACTACCGGAGGATTTGCGGAGGAATCGTCAAAAATGTAAGATATTGCAGGGTAAACCATAGCGACAGTGAACTTGCCACAGAGAATGCTATGAAAGTTCGTTCAGAGTCGTATTCGTGCTGTTCTCCCGCTCACACCGAAACGACATATTTTTTCCTTCTACTTTCAGTTAGTCAATAATTTGAACTGCAGAATTAAAAATTTTGTAGGTGCATTTTGTTTTCAATAAGTGCAAACTTGGTATTAATCACATCTACTGGCCGTTCCGGTGCGGTAGGAGAGCATTTTAGAGTTTCTGGAAGCTAAAATTGATTAAAATGCTTTCGACCCGGCAGGGCAACTTAAAGGTGACGTTCATTTGTTTGCCAAACTACTGCCATCGCAAACAAATTAACATTGAAGCGCAAAACTTGGCTGCTGTTTCTCTAACCAAAAAAAAGCTGTCAAATGTTGGAAAGCAATGAAGTCTGTCTTTGGTATATTAATGGATAAAAAAGCATCCTTACAGCTATGGTGGGAAAATGTGTGGTACCCGTTCACCAAATAATCCTGCATTCTGTACCATCAACGGACGGTGCAAAGAGAGACACGCACAATCGCACACACGCACGCATACACAATCAAACGCACACTCGCAGTGGACAAAAGTACACGGACAGAGCTATTGTCACAGCAGAAAGGAGGACACGCGAGAAAGTTGGCTCTCGCAAAGACGAAACGCAAGACGAACGAGGCACTGCCTCCAAGTGTATCATTGCACCAGGGACGAAAACAGGAATCATCATCACAGAAATATAGAACCTTTTTCCCAAGAGCATGGAATAGCAAACGCACTGAATACCAAAAAAAAACAAGGACGACAGACGAAAGGAAAGTTTTTGTTTTGCGCAATCCTTCCAACAGTACTGTACAAGCACGACATGGAAGGAAGGTTTTCTTACACTTTTGTAGATTACAGAAGGATCGGAAGGACGTTGATGGTGGAGAAAAAAATAGAATACTATCCCTATTCCGAAGAGGGAGTGGGAGAAGGACCAAATGACTACATACCTTAGCTTCTCGGATCAAGCGGCCACCGGTGAGATTAACCTGTTCAACCTTCGGAATGCGCTCCACCGTTTCACCGAGCATCGACTGCGTTTTCCGGAAGCGAAGTGATACCACCCGGTCGTCAAACCACACCAACACAAAGAACAACACAAACGCGCGGAGGGAAGGGCGCGGCACAGGGAGGTAAAATAGTGGAGCAACAACACAGCAACATGACCGAGATGTGTTTTGGGGAAACCAAGAAGACGGTGGAGAAGATTGTGTTGGTGTGGTATTTGTTGTTGATGTTGTTGTTGTTGTTGGTGGTATTGTGGTGGTGGTGGTGGTTGTTGATGTTTGTGGTTCGTAATTCGAAATTCGTGTCATGGTGAAGATTACGGAGGAAATGGTTGGAGGGAGGGGAAAGAGATAAACAAATTTACGCATTAGTATGGAAGTTATCTACTGTCGCTAACAACTAGAACATTGTTAGACGTTACAGTGGGTATTAAAACAGCTGCTAATAATGGTTACAGCTAATAAAGATTTAGGGGTGTAAAACTTCGGAAAAGTAATGTTCTTCTACGTTGTCATTAATCTACGTATAGCCTACAAGAATGATGTATGATTGGAGCGATAAACTCCTAAGTAATTGTGAACATGTCTGGACGTGTCGCATGCTTGTCAAAACCTTGAACCTGTGTGTTTTGTACTATAAAGAAAATATAACCTCATTACTACCACAAAATGTGACGATGAACAATCATACCAACGATTGAACATCTATTCCTTGGTTCAAAGCAGAATCGAAGACTCGAATGTAACTATTTTCTGTGTCCTTACGCGTGCGCCTTTGTCACCTTTTTTGTTAGTCATTGCTGTGTTCTAGTAGTGCTCGTTATATGAACTTCTTAAAGAACAGTCCCTTTTCTTGCACTGCTCATAAGATTTGAGGCACATTTTCGGTTGTCTAATAAAGATGCGGTTAGTTAACAGTAGAATTATGTTTTGCCTTCTCCGTCTAGTTCTGGTAGTACAGTTTACGTGCTCTATGTGCTACTTTACTGCTTTAAAGATCATTAATGAGTGTATGTAAGGAGTAGATTGGGAGTGTGAACCTGAAAACACTCTTCCTTCGGTCGTCGAGAGAGAAAGTTCCACCGATTATGGGAAAAAGGTCATCCTCTTATATCACAGCTAAGTACGAAAGCGGGGGTCTCTCTATATATCTCTCTTGAATCATCATCATTAACACCACTGAAATATGTCCACTAGTCCAGTTTCCTATCCAAAGCTTGCCCGACGCTGAACGTTCGAAGCGTGTCAAGCTAAAAACACGGTGCTGCAAACGAAAAACGGGTGGGGTGTCAACGACCAAGCCATACTTACATCGAGCTCCCGCGCGGATGTTGCCGTCGGAAGAGACTGCAGCTTTTCCGTCTGCTTTTCCACCCAAGTCTCCTCGACGACAATGCTGGTTTGCAAGTTTTTCATCAATCCGATTGCCGTTTCAACGCTGCGCATTCTGTGTGGACGAAATCGGCGGACCCAAGTTTAGTACATGATCAACCAAGTACGCTTGACAGATTCGACCCTACCTTTCAGCGAGCTGTCCGCAGATGTTGTTCCAGCGCAAATTCAAACGCTCTACGTTGGAATGCAAGCGCTTCAAATCTCCGAGCACCTTCGTCGGAACACCCATACGACCGAGCTGATCAGCCGAGTCGTTCATCTTGTCCATCTCGGGCTGCTGGCTGGAGATCGCCTCCTGGATCGTTGTCAGCCGTTTATACACCTCGTATAGACCGTCCTGTGTCGACGGGAGCTCCAGCTGGCGGGACAGTTTACCCTCCAAATCGGAGATGACCTGCTCGTTGTCCTCCAGTCCGGCCAGGGCACCCTCGAGCAGCTTCAGTCGATCACCGTGCAAGACGGCCTGCGTGTTCAATTCCTTCCACAGGTCCATCAGGTTGTCAAGGCTCTTCTTGAGCGCGGGCGTTTTCAGCGTGATCGTACGGAATGTTTCCTGTAGGTGCTTCAGATCCGGCTCAAGACCACCGAGTCGGCGCTTGTAATCTTCCAGTATCTGTACCGTGTGCTCGAGCGAGTCCAGATCGCGTGGCATCGGCGACAGGATGATATGGTCCAGTTCGCGAGCCATCTCCTCCAAGCGCGTCTTCAATGAAATGCATTGCTCGGTAAAGATGCGGCTCGCCTGTTTACTCTCCTCTGTAAACCGTGAAATCGACAATAAATATTTTTATCAGTTCTGATCGAAAAATAACCATTCAACACGACACTTTTTTCGACGTCGAAATCACTCTATCTCACCACGAAAAGATCGAAAACGAAAGACCCCCTTCATGTTGGGTAAGTTTCAAATTATCACAATTCACTTCAAGTTTACACAGAAAACTAAGCGAATGTAAATTCTTTTCCAAGCGGGAGAAATAAACTTTTATGATGAAATAATGTCTCAACTGTAGAACCTGACTGGTCCACGACAGAACACAAACTGATTGACCACAACTGGCTGCTCAATTCAGGAGAACGTTAAAGAATTGTCACCTACTCGATACCATCCGCTACCCAAAATTAACTAAACGAGAATCCAATGAATGGCCATTTTCACTGCACAAGCAAACCGATAGATCAACATCCACCCACCAAACGCACCTTGTTGGGAAAAACAATTGGGAAATAAATGACCACAGAGAAGGCGAACAAAACGTTGCCCACAATGTCTCCGAACAAAGATCTCATATGAGATCTTCAGTAAAAACACATTTGGATAGAAAACGATTATTCTTACCCACAAACGTTCTTAATGATTGGTCTATAATTCTTGACCTTCGCGACAGTCCCAAAATGGAAATGCAGTGCGATCCAGAGCATGCGATCACCCAATTATCCAATTAAATCGCCTTCATTCATAGCATTATCATTGATATTATTTTTCCTTGACATCCAAATATCGACACCACATTGGTGAGGTTAAGTGAAATATCGTTCGAATGATGGCTGAAGATGGCCACATACATTTTTTCTTGTGGTCGTGGTTTTGTAGAGCAAGTGATTTCGAATGACGAAAAAAAACTGTCGGCTCCTCGTGATGATTTTACCTTCTGCTCTGGCACGTTTCTCGAATTCATCGAACAGTCGGTTCACTTCATCCATCTCGCGACGCAGACGACGCAACTGTGGATCCGCCGGGTCGCCCTCAGCGAGCAGCTTGTCGGCATCGTCGTTTAGCGCGCGCCGTATCGCCGTGCGCTGTTCCGCTCCCATCGCCAGGAACTGCTCAAAGTCCCAGCCCTTCACCACCTTGATCGTGGCGAAGATCATGTTCTGTCGCAGGCGAAGCTGTTTCTTCTGCCAGAGCGCAACCGAGCGATCGAACAATCGCTTCAGCCGTTCGGCAGCTTCGATCGCTTCCTGATCGGGTGGTGGCAGGAGCAGGCAAACGCCGTGCACGGACCCCTCGACGCCCTTCGATGTCTTCACGCGCCACTTGACGCGCCCAGACGTGTCGAGCAGGGTGCAGGTTTCGTTTTTGTCCAGCGAAATGTTACCCTGCTTGTAGGAACAGATCGACTGCACCGTACACTGGCGATTCACCGGCTGCTTGCGCTGCTTGAGCGGAACGATGGCGGTTGCCTGGTGCTGGAGCTGCGCAATCGTTTCACCGAACGCGTTCAGCTCCTCCCGAATATCCTGCATGCCACGAAGCAGTGCCTCGCCCTGGTCAAGCGTGAACTCCGACTGCGAGTACTTGCTGTTCAGGATCTCGTCCCGCTTCGTCAGCCAGTTCTCGGCCTCTCGCACCTCGTCGAAGAACGAATGGTAGTCGGTGGCGTGCTTCAGGTGCACCTCCAGGCAAAGCGTTAGCTGCAGCAACCAGGACCACTGAGACTGGAGCGCCTGCAAGTGACCCTCGATACACTTCGATGCCGGATGAGATTGCACCAGCAGGGCTTCACCACGATCCAGGATGGTTGCGAAGTGCATTTCTCGCTTTTCCAGCTCGGACATGAGATTCTATAAAGGATTGAACATTGCGTTAGATAACCGTCGTAAAATCAGCAAAAGCAATAAAACAGTTTGCAAAAAAAAAACAATGAGACAAAATAACAAAACCAAAAACAATACGAAAAATAAGAAGAAATAATACTTTGAAAACAATCAGTAAAGCAAACGAATGAAGAACAAAACATAGCCTAGAAAATTATGTGAAATGAAGAAAATTATGTGTTTTTACCTAGAAGTAGGTAAAATGAAACGGAATCTAAACAATCCACAATGCAGTACGAACAAAATCATAGCAACATTATTAAAAATGAAGAATGGTAAAAAAATTCTTTCAAACAAAAGGAACAACAATAACAAACATGACAAAACTACCAAATACAACAAAATGCATCCACAAGTAAAAGGCTGAGCATGATTACTTACTTCCTCGCCATTTCCGTACGTACGCTTGCAAGTAGACTTTTGAGGTTAGAATTTTGGCACAAGGACAAGTTAGATAAAGAAAAGAGATAGGAAGTGAGAGTAGGTGAACAGAAGATGGACATGACGATCGATAACGGTGATCGTGTAGAATAAGAACAGAAGAAAAGTTTAAACCTATTCAGCGGTATACCTTCTTTGTTGAAAAAAGAATTCCGCAACCAAACACTTACCTCATAGTACCGATGCACCGCCGACAGGTCGAGGTTCTTATCCGCCCAATCACGGCTCACTTCGATCTGTTCGCGATCGTTCAACCAGCTCAGCTCGGCCGTCGCCGTGGCCAGGAAGTCAACGAGCGCATCCAGGTCCGACAGCCGTTTGGTCGAGGTGCTAAGTAGCTCGGCGTACACCTTTTGCAGCTGGCTCAACCGCTGGCGATACAGCTGCTGCTCCTCGCCGGTAAAGTTAGCGACGTGCCGCTCGCACTGGGCAATTTTAGAGTGGAACTGATCGATCACTTTGTGCTCATGCTGGTGGCGCTCCAGCTCCACTTTAGCGGACGGCAGGTCGGAACCGTAGTCGGAGGTGTGCAGTTGTTTCTAATGGAAGGAAAAGTTTGTATTATTATTTACGCAAAGTATTATAAACAAAGTATAATGCTGCTTACCAGTTTCGATTGGCACCATTCGGTGTACTCCTGGACGTCCCGGAAGTACGGATTGGTGCCGATTTGTCGCGTTTCCGTGACGACGCGCGTTTGCTTTGTGATGGTCGTCTCCTGCACTGGGTAGCTCAGACCGGACAGTTTTTGTACTAGGCTAGTATGGAATGTTGTCCGCAGCTGTGACCAACGCTGGTGTAACTTTGTAACCCTAAGGAGAAAGAAAATTACAATTAGTATTATTATGATATTTTAGAATTATTCCGGTGCTTACTTCTTGTGCAGCTCGTTAGCCTGCGGATAGCGACCGTCCTTCAGGTTGTGGCAGTCGTCGTTCATCTCCTGCAGCGGTTGTTCGAGCAGCCGGATGTCGCCATCGAGCCCTTCAACGATATTCTTCGCTTCCACCGGATGTAGCCGCTCGATGCGCCGACTTTCCTCTGAGATTCGCGTTTCGATCTTCGTGATCACCGTCTCGGTGTGCTTGTACTCCCGTTGCACCTTCTCGGCGAGCTTTTGGAGCCGCTCGAGCCGCTGCACCTCCTGCTGCAGGATAAGATCACGGTCAGCCAGCGCCGACATCAGGCGATGCCAGGCCTTTTCGAGCGCCTCCGGACGAAGCTCCGTTTCGACGTCTACTTCGCCGATCGACTCGAAGTACTTCTCCAGCTCCTTGTAGATTGCGAAGAGGTGCTGCTTATCGCGCTGCCGCGGAGGAACCTCCTCGGTGCGGAACCGGTTCAGATCGGACAGCAGTCGCTTCAGCTCGATCAGCGTGGTTGGGAAGGCACGCTCCTGCAGCAGCGAAGTCTTCTCGCGACACCAGTAGAGCAGCTGCTGGGCCTGCTCACGGTACTCCTGCACGCGCCTCTGCGAGTCCATGTCAAACAGCGGGTGCATCTGCGGTGGCTCCGGGAACACGTCGTACAGCGAGCTCAGATAGGTGATCATCGATTTCTCATCTGGCTCGTTTGTGTCGACATCTGTAGAAGACACCGGAAGGAAAAAGAAATTAGAACATTTGGTACAAAATGGGTACTTCAAAAGTGTGCAATTTTGATATTTGGTTTTCATTCGTTATAACTAACTCCTAGCGTAAATCCCCCATATGCTAAACTAACAGTGCTTTAAACCTTATGATCAAGACAAAGCATTTAACTTTAAACAATTCCGCGTTATGCTCCAAGGAAGCGACAACTGTGTATACAATGATTCTTAAGCAGCGCTTAACAAATTAGTAAATTCAGAAACCAAGAACCATGACAGCAATTTGATGCAATTTAATACACATTTTTGTATCATCAACTGCGGGGTAAGCCAACCAGAACCATCCTGTGATTCATCGGTGTCACCTTGGTTGGTATATTCGCTTCCGTTGTACACGATCAACAAATTTTTCTCAAGACTTATTTCGAATCCAACCTCTCAACACAAAAGGTCAAGTCCGTTTTGGAATGTTAACAGTTCATTTAAATATTCACAAATTGCCAATTCTGTTAAATATAGGAAAGAGATTCGACGAAAAAGGAAGGAGAACATCCAAAAAGGGCAATAAAATGACTCAGAAAGCTAAAATTTTGTCAAATTTGTCATATTTGGGATTTTTCCCTATTTTTGTACTAAAGACTATGGCTTAAAGGTGAAATCTTAGCTTCAAAAGTAAACAAACAGCATTAACAACTGAACCTTGAGGTAACCATCACTCATGTCTTACTACTAAACTAGGAGCAACGATGATCCCCAAGAGAAAGACCATGACAAAAACCTCCTTAAAACGAACACCTCAATCAAGGGACAACCCCATAACTCAGGCTAGAGAGCTCGTTCACAGATCAAGCGTGAAATATTGCCCTAAGGGCCATCAACAGTTTAGCGTTGGCATTGTTGGACTTGGTTCTACACGAAGCGCCTTTTTTGGACCACGACGAACGCGTCACTCGTCGTGCATCAAAAGACCTCCTTCGGTACACGATGTGTTTGTTTTGATTACCTACAGCGCTACGGCTCGCGGGCTCGTCTTTGATGTTGCCGCATCTGTTAAGCCTCTTTGGGCGAACTACTGACTTTTTCTGTTTGCTTTCGGTAGGTGTGCTCTTTTTTAGTACTCGTATGATGTAATTGATTTCATTAGAAAAGGGCATCTTAGTTAGGTTTCTTTTTGGATCTTTTTTTAATATCTCAGTGTCTGACACACTTCACGCAGTCACGCGACGTTTTCCGAACGACTTAATCAATCATCAGATCATATCAATCACCAAACCCCATATGTGTGTGTGTAAAAAGCGGTGCAAAATAAAGTGGCCGAGCCTTACCTTCCGGATCGAGCAACCGCGTTACGCCGTACTCCTTCTCCACCACGTGGAAGGCCATCTCGAGCCGCTCCCGCGGTCGGCGCGATCGTGATTCTCGCCAGTCGATCAGATCGGGCCGATTCCGGTGGATGAGCGCCGAGAACGCCAAACCGTCCCGCCACGAGCCGGTGAAGTCGTTCACCCGGACGCCCGGGTATTTGGCCGTCGAGCGGCGGGCCCAGCGAAGCAGCGCCTCGCGGGCTGTCAGATTGTCCTCTTGCCCAACGACAATGTCGGAAATCTAAAACGGAGAGAAAAAAGAACAATAAATAATGAGTTTAGAACGTTACTGGAAAAGATAAGAGGTTTGAGGTTTATGATTTTGCAACCGGAAGAGAGATAAGTTGTTTTCCCAAAATGAACTAAATGCTATTTAACTCGTTGTCTGACATGTATCATTGTTGACATCCAGCTGTCATTAATTCTTAAAAAAATTTCCCCACAAATGAATTAACACGTTGACTGCCATGGCTATCATTTTTGATAGCCAGTTGTCATTAGTTCTAAAAAGTTTTTGCCCTATAAATAAATAAAAATGCCACAAACAAGTTACAGTAATATTTAACATCAATTCTTTGGGAAGCTACGTTTTTGCTTAGACTTTAAAGTTGTGTGCTAGAAACGCTTGGCAGTCAACGTGATGGACAGAATTTATCAAACAAGTTTGTACTAAAAAAGTGCATTAAAAACGCTAGGCAGTCAACGTAAACGTTAAAATATCCTACGATTACGCAAACATTGTAAATTCTTTAGGAATTGTGAAAATGTGTAAGAAAACAATTCAAACATAGCAAAATATAAGAAAGAAGAGATTGAAAAATTGATTCAAACCATGGTTCCCACGGAGTTGATGATTGCTGAATGCAAGCTACTTTACTAGAGCGCAATAACAGATGCCAACGTCAATGCATCGTACAATGTTCTTCTACATGGTAAAATAACACATTTTAATACCAACCGCGAACTGATTTAAATCGTGCCGGAGCCCATCAGAACGGAACAATTCCACCGCAACAATGCACACACTGCATTGTACTTTGAATTGCCTATGGCGTGGCGTTCTACTGGTTCAATGTCAAATCAACACACAGAAAATGTGCCTCACACATAGAGGACCATCCCGTGGACCGATTGAAATGACAATTTCACGGCGAAAAGCGTCAACATCACCAACGGTAGATGGAAGGTTTTACCATTCCTCCGCAGCTCAAATGAGCTGTTGTATTAAGCCCAGATCACAGCAACCTGTTAGGGCTCAATCAACCCGTGTACTGTGCTGTCCCATTCGGCCATCAATCAATGTACACGGGAGGAAAAGTTGTCTGGTTGCCAACCCAACATACACCCAACAGTGTTTAATCAGCCCCGCATTCCATTTCACGATATACAAAATATCCAAAAAAAGAGCTGCCTCGATTAACTTGCGGTGTTGCCACCAAGTTTGACGCAGGTTTAATTGAATTAGGGAAAACTAATTAATTCATTTTACTGTCAATCTGCACCACCGACTCCCCTTGCGAGACGCCCCAATCATCTACCAACACGCGGCGAGTGGGGTGTTTTTTTATTTCGCTTAATCGTTTCGTAAATGATTTATTCTCCTTCTTCGGACCGATCAATGTCCAAGTGGCTCCGCCTCCCGTACAACCATCTGGGAAGCGGCAAAAGGGTAAACTGCCACATCATGATCGCATAATAGTGCAGGATTTATCGGGCGGTCGGACTGATTATGTTATCCTTTTTACTCCTTCTTCGACAGGGAATGTGTATCCGACAACGAGGCTAAGAAAGGTAGATTTATTGCCGGGAGCATAGCTTTTGTGCTGCTTTCGGTTCCATTAATATTGCACGACCGGTTGTAATGCTGTCGCATTTGTGTTGGACGAGGTGTTCCGCGACGATTTTGGATATAAGTTTTTATATAATAATTTATTTAATGTCGCAATCGTCTCAATAATCATGTGAATTTGAGTTGAAATTTTATATTTATTATTTAAAACACATTTTTACAGTTACCTTTCCAAAACGATCAAGACAGTGATTTATGTGAATAAACTAATCAAAATATTAAATACAAGCTCAATGAGCACTTGCGGTTAAAAAACCAGCGGAGAGTGAGGCAAATATATATTTTCTAACCAACGCAACGACCGAAGCTCGACAACATCGTGCTCATTAATGTAAACGGATAGCCTTGCAGACATGATCCACCGCACGAGAATGCCTCCCCTCAGCCCCGTCGCCAGCAGGCCAGTAAACGATTTCGCACCAAAAAGGGCAGAACACGTACAAAGATAAACAAACATCGTCCGGCTGACGGGAATTATGATCTACAGCCATAACCTCACTCAGCTGGGGTCAGCTGTAACATAATCCAACGTACGCTTCCGCGGAGTTTGCGATATTATGTTCACTATGATTTGATAGATGAGGGATTGGGGGGGGACAGAATCAATGAAACGAAACTGCTCTTGCCCAAGACATATCGTCGGAGATTGATGAAATTGTTAATCGCACCGAGGCCGAGCGTCGGACGAAACCGATAGCGATGTCGGGACCATAAATACCGGCAGCCAAAGACACGACCGCGTGAATGTTTTGGCTGGTAATGAGCAAGGACTCGGCGCAGTCCAACCGTATTTACACCAAAAGCCATCACTCATGCACTCGGTGGATCGAAAAATAAAAAAAAAGTATCGACCAAATCCTCAACGTGTTGAAGCAGTCAAATGAATAAATCAAAAATGCACGCTCGGGAGGCGTAAAGTGGCTTTCGGTTTGGCGCCTTGCCTCATTTTCACGCCACACGACACACGGGGGGGATCGTTTAACGTCTGCGACTATTCGTGATGATGGATTAGCCGATGGATTTGTTTTTTTCGTTGCGTTTCTTTTTGAGAAAGGGAAGTTGAAGACTCTATTTTAATTAAAAGGGTGCCACACAGAAGCGCCACGGAAGAGCCCTATTATTTACACGCCCTAAAGAGCTTCGTCTCAACTCAAACCTGTCCGAAATTTAGGAACTCTCCCCCCTTTATGGTAGGCGGTATGGTTTATGATCCCATCGACTAACGCATTTTAAAAATTAAGAAACTTGACACTTCCCAAGTGGTTTGGCCGCAGACCACGACCAACCCAATGCGATCGCTTTTCCGCGCTCCACAATTGGAGAATGATGATGAAGTTTGTTATTTAAGGAGGTGGCTGGGCAAACAATCGAGACGAAAAACCGTTTGGTGACATTTAACACATTTTCAGAGTGTTTCCAAATGCGAGAGCAACCGACGCTAAGCAGCTGAAACCGTCAGCCGTCGATCCGTATTTGGCGTTTGTTGACAGAGTTTATCTTAGGAACCGCGAAAAAATAGAATGTTTCCGGAGCCCGCTTGTTAATTGAAACTGAGCGGCTGAACGTTATAAAAAAAAGAGCTTAAATAAATAAATATCGCTCCCCATTATCTTCACACGCCTGCCTGCCTCTCCCAAAAAAGGAATGCGTGGCGAATGTCGTTCAAAAACGGTATTAACGCTATTTTTTCTGCAGTAGGAGTATCATTTTCTACCCCCTTAATCGATTGGATCAATTTTCGGTCGCAAAAGTGCCGTTTTTCTGCGCGAAAATTCACATTTTTCTCACAGCTGCCCGACACAACACGTTCAAATGCCGCGATATGTGCAGCTACTGGACCGCCATCGCACACGTTGATCGATTCAATCACCTAAAGATATGTGAGAGAGAACCGGGTAAAGGGCAAACCGGGCGGAGGGTGAATGGAATTCATCGCCAATAAATTATTCACTCTCGTGAGCATACCAAGCCCTTTGCAAAGCCCCTAGGGGGGCACAAAGCCGACTCGGGTTGCTGATAGAGATGCTGATCCAGCTCCTATTCCGTCGTCGTTACCAACCTCACGGTAAAAAACGAAGCCACGAAGCGCCACAACAAACCAGGGGGGAGGCAAAATATGACCAACGAGCACTCGACCAAATATTGCCCCCAGGGTAAGCAAACGAACCCCTCGGTGCGAGAAATGGCCGAGAACCGATTGCAAGGCGTTCACAACAAATAACCTCTTGCCTGTGTGGACGTTCGGCGTCGGGGAAGGTTTTGGCTCGACGAGATTCACATGTAACACGGTTGTAAACATTGAACGGTACAACAGCAATTACCAATATAGAGCCACCGGTTCCAGGCTGGCCAAAACAAACGCCCTAAGTAGATGTGCATGCCCCCCAGGGGTTCGTCGCTTGCTGACGCGTTGAAGTCTTTCGTGTACGTAGACGGTAAATCAAAGGTTTGATAAAAAATTAAAAAAAATAAACCTACAACAGCAGAAATATTGTCCTTTAAACAACTACAAATTTACAATCCCATTTTAATTAAGGTTGAAAAATAAAATTCCAATTTTATCTGAAAGTTTGCGATCGGTGATCGTTGTAAGCTTCTTTTTAAAGCTGTCAAAATTTCCGGTACAATAAAATGTCAAAGAAAAAACCATCGGGCTACCAAATCACATTTTACAACCATCTTCCATCTTTTTCAACCGAACCATATTTTATGGAGGATATAAATCAAACAAAGTCACCTTCAAAACATTAAAAGGAAGGTGCTTTTCGTTCCACAATAATTCAGATATCAAGAGTAAGATAGAGATTGAATCGTTTCAATTAAGCTCAGTTAAATATAAAAGGTTCTGTAATACGTCGTTAAGACTCTTTGGCCAGCTCTACACCACCACTACCTTCGCCCGCTTGCGGTCCAGCGTGCCGGTGCGCATGTAGCCGATCTCGGTCGTCTTCACGTCCCGGTTCTGGCGGATCATGTTGTCCGCCTGTGCCTGCTCCTCGGCCCGCGTCAGCGTCGTGATCTTGCGGACAATGTGGGTCGTCATCCGGCGATGACCATCCGCTGCCCGCTGCGAGCTCTTGGTCGTCTCGAGCGTACTGCCCAGCACCTCCGTCGAGAGGCGCTTGTTCCGCGTCACCTCGGTCACCGCGCCACCGCCCGGATCCGGATGGCCACCGCGGAGGGTCGACCCCGCCGCCACCGCCAGCTCGTTGCCGTACGCCAGCGACGACGGCAGGGCCCGCCAGTGGTCCCGGTTGATGCCATCGATGACGTCCGGCAGCTCGGTGACGGTCGCTTCGATCACCTTTTCGTTGAGGATCTCGTGCCGGAAGCGCAGGTTGCTGTCGTCCAGGTTGGTCGTGATGGGTGGACCGCGCGGCACCACCCCACTTCCGGTGCTCGAGCGCGAGTTCGAGCGGCTGACCAGCGCGTACGAGCTGCCTTCCGAACCGCCCGGATGGTTTTCGCGCTGTGCCTTCATGAACACCCGACCCCGTGGTCGGAACTCGTCGTCGATTTTGTACATCGTGTCACCTCCTCACCGCCTTTCACCAGTTTCGCGACTCTTGCCAGCGGCGAATACGGGGACACTTTATACGCTTGCGAAATCGATAAAACCACCACTCACCAACACCGGGTTCGTTTCGCTCGCCAGAATGAAACGTCTTCAACCGGACGACTCGGTATGCGCTAACGTAACAATCACAACGGAAGTACTTTTCGACGGTTCACAATGGTTCGTTTTTCGCCAGCAACTGCGTTGGCGCGCGCGTTTCCGTGTGATTTGCTAGACTGAGTTCATTTGTCAAGAAAACAGTAGCGAAGGAGATAAGAAAAAAAATCCAAACAACACTTTAACTCACGTGTCAACACGTTTGAGGAAAGAACAACTAACCCAGAAAGAGAAAAGCTAGAGTGAGAGGAATGAAGAGCGAAGGTTCTTTACGAAATACCCTGTTTCACATTACGGAAGGCGGTTCCCTAAACAACTCAACACGAATGAGGTAACATTTTGTGCTATTTTGTATTTGGTTCCATTGACCTAAGGCTGTTTAGTCGTGCACTCCCAAAGGCAACGACCACTACAGAATATCGGTCCGTATGGTGGAAGATACTTGGGTCACGCTAGGTGGCATATGTGACGTTGAAACAATTTATTTACTCCTATCTTCTCCATCGCAAGAATATGTAATTCTTTCTCGACCTAAGAAGACACCGCCGAGAAAAAAACGACGCTAGAAACGGTGGTAGAATGAAAGAATCAAAAACAGAAAGCCTGAGGCAAGGGGTAACAACAAGAATTAATTACGAAGTAGCTCATCCCTTCACCACTTCCGGAAGTAACGGGACCATGACGGGGGCCGTGGCGCAATGTCAATCAAACAAATACTCCGTGCCACTCGGGTAAAATGCTTCAAGCACGCTGAAAGGTGTTTGAAGCGTAATGAATACATTTTAAGTGCTAGTTACATCCTTAAGGGGGATGTCAATAAAATAAAGATTTGTATCGTGAACGAATAAAATACTTAAATGCGTTGTTGCGTCACGTAAACCAAGAGTTATCAATATTTATTTTAACGTTTACCGAAACAAGTTTTTCTATGTCGGGAAAATTCATCCAATTGATTCAAATACTGCAAACGATATCAATTCAGATAACTTCACAGATTACAAATGAGTTGGTTTAAAATTTGTTTAACATATTTTAGGAAAAAAACAAAAGAAAGATTTTACAATTGGAATTATATCAAAAAAATTGAAGATGAAGTTTTGCATCAAAGTGAAGGGAACTCCATCGCCTAATGGCATAAAAGTTTTGGAACATCATCAAAATAACTTAAAACCAATATGCTTGTCAATGTCGACCATGATTATAAGTAACATCTGCGCGTAAATGTATCTATGGTATGCGCATTAAACATGAGCAGAAGGCCGCCTTCGCCAATTTGGTAGAATGTCAAACGCGTGGAACAAGCCTAATCACGATAGGAATCCCTTTCCCGTCTTAGAAACATTCATAATGAAGGCTTCCTGTGAAGATTGATGACAATTAGTGATAGCTATACATCAATCATGTCTTGTCATTTTACTATTTAGTCCAAATCAAGTGATGCAAAGCAATATTTTTTTTTTTTTTAAATGTAAAGTTTAAAGTGAATTGAGACAGAGTTATGAAGATAAAATTATACGCTCCAGACCATGTCCACCATTTTTGATGGCCCATTTTAGTCGACTTCATCCCACGGCTCGACATGGATTCCAGCTTTCAACAATGCCATCGGGTTTTTACAACGTGTCAGAAATCACTGACCACTTCGGTGTGGGTCGACCCTGCACATCCGACCGGAACAACGGTGGGTGCGCGTACGATGGCGTTGGCGATGATGATGGTTTTTCGAGCGATCAAATCCGCACCAAATTGCAATAACATATACTGCCGCACGTTGGCAAACAGGCGGTGGACAGCAGCGAGGAAGGAAGAGACTGGCCATAACAGCATTCAAATTGCAATCTTTACACATTTGGCAAGCGGGCAACAAAGCGATGCCATCATGGCATGCAAAAAGGAAAACAAAACTAAAAAGCAGATCGCAGCCATCATCCGCTGCCGGCAAATGTCGTTACATTGACTGCATTTCGCTTTGAATCGCGCGGCCGATTTTGAATTAAGTTATTACTGCTCATATTTCAGGAGTGTACAAAAGCGATCAAAAATATTATTTTACAAAATTTAAAATCAATTAAGAAATTTGAAAATACTCTTTAACACGTTGACTGCCATGTCACCCAAAAGTGGGTGACAGTTCTAAAAAGTTCTAAAAAGTTTTTTTTCCATAAACAAATGAAAATGCAACATAAAAATTATAGTAATATTTTTTATCAATTCTTTAAGTAGCAAAATTTTTGCTTAGCCTTCAAAAATCGTTGGTTTAATAAAAGTTTTAAGCAACGGTTTTCGAAAGCCAAGCAAAGGCTTAGCTTCCCAAAGAATTTGTTTAACATTACTATAGTTTTTAAGTTGCATTTTCATTTATTTATGGGTCAAAAACATTTTAGAATTAATTGCTGCCACTTTTGGGTGTCAGTCAACGTGTTAAGACGAGCATCATGATTTAAATACTATTCGAAATCGTTCTGATATCCTACAAAACAAGTTCTACAACAACAACAATCCCACTGTAGCCTATTACGGGTAAAGAATGCTCGCGTAGGGCGATATAAAAACAACATCAAGAAACCCACGCTGGTTTGCGACCGGCCACTTGCGGAGGTCCGGATTTGTTTGCCATACACAAACCGACTCCCGCCCCCTTCCCTCCTGACGGTCGCGACACCGGAACTAACTTTGACAAAAACGGTAAAATAAAAGATCTATTTGCTGTACCATTTGTGGCCGCGTGCGGATGGTTCTCTCTGCCTTCGGTGGCTTCGGAAAGAGCGCCCGGAGCGTTGTTCTGAACCCGCCTCCACGCGGAAGAGTCCACACCCACCTGCGTGCTGCTCTTTCGGTCAGCTCAGTTCTAGCTTCCTAAACGTTCCCCGTCCGGGAATGGAACACCGATGCCCAATTACGGCCTCTGGTGTTTCCTCCCGCGCGGGTTCGTTGTGCACGTAATTTAATTCAATTAGGCGTCCACCGACTGCCGAACGCAATCGCAGTTGACAAACGTGACACGCCACAACAACGAGTAGTGGGGGGGTAGTGGAGGCGACGCATGCAGTGAGGAAATGGCGGCTCGTGAATGACGAGTGACGACTGTCAAGTGCATGGTACCGAAAGGGTGGTGTTTGTTGCCGTACTGAAGGAATTTAACCAGAGTCGTCAAAGAGCCGGGTTTCCTACAGCTGACGATATGACGGATGATGTTTCCTTCATACTACTTGCTTTACAGTGTGGCTCAAAAAAGGGCAACAAAACGAATGGCAAACCACTAACGAGAAATTGAAAATAAGGATTTAATTTATTTCATTAAAAGTGCTTTTGGGACTCGAAACTTAACGAGTTTCGGGTTAAATACTCAAAAATAATAGCCGATGGTGGTTCATGCTTCAAAAATCTGTATAAATTTACATTGCAAACCATCCCAACCTGACATCATCGTTCAAATCTGTCAGTCTATTTCTTTTTGCTTTTGCCAACTGTCAACAATAACAATTGTCGATGGATGACGGATGGCAGATAGGCGGTGTCACTGTGTGAGCGCGCGTGCCCATCACCGCATCCTCGTTTGTTGACTTAGATCTTCAACTGGCGTCGTTCGATGTGGCCAGGTTATACTACGCTGCGCAACCTCTTCTGTTGACGATACTGGTTGGCACGTAGGAGGCTGTTGTTGTGGGCGCCACCGCGTGTAGGATGTGTTGATAGACTTCTGTAGTCCACTGCTACCCTACACACCTGTTATCGGTAGCACTAGTAGAGGTCGTCCGTGAGGGAGCCCTTAGTATTTAAAAAATGACGAAAGTTTCCATCAATACAACGAACGTACATTGGTGTTCTATTCCCGCTTGCTCGACGAACTACTACTAGACGTTATCAATGACATATCGCTGATTGCACGTCGCGTTCGATAAGGCGCGTACCAACATCAACAAACCATAAATTCATTGCCATCAGCATCATTTATCAAAAATAGACCGAAAAGGGGAAAAAATACGGTACGGCTTTCTAGTTGAGGGCGTTGGTTTTTTAATACCAGCAAGCTCTTTCCGAGGGGCAACCGAGAGAGAGTGATTTCATTTCTGGATGGGACGCTGCCTTTAAACATTCAAGTGAACCGGTGGCTTCATCAGACCCGCTAATTTTAGGGGTCAATGATTTTTGAACTCTTCACCTCACTCCACTTTTCATCTTTCCGCTTTTCTCTGGGTAACTTTACGAAATGAAACAAATTGGACAAATTATCAACAGTCAAATATCAGCCCTGTTTGCATCTTGGGGGTGGTTGCACGGCATTTAAATTTCACAACACATTGCACGGCGGTTGGGAAATACTCTTTTTTTCACAGCAGGTCATTGCAACCAATTCCTGTCTCGAAAGATGCACCGGATGCACCTGCACGAAGTCACGCAAACAAATACACCATTTTAGTCGCACGGCCATCAGCACACCAGACGCACACAGCGAAGTTACTTTCGACCGGAGAAGTTATTGGTATCGGATTACACCGCCCTCCTCCGTCTACCACTTATTCTCACACATTTCACAACGCAATGTTGTTGGAGGTTCGTGCAAATGACACCTTAGTACGACATTAACGACAAAAGGGATCGCACAGATAACGAAAAAAAAAGAAACACACCTAGCCGCAAAGCAACAACAACAACAACAAAAAACTGGAGCAGACAAATAACGCACAATTACAACCACTTTCGGTGCACCCAGAGATCCCAATCTGCCGGACGGTGGGAAACCCGTACACAATGGGGACCCTTCGTCGACCGGCGGAAGAAAGTTTGACAGATCACTGGCAAAGCGAGTCACACTTTTTGGGACGGGGTCGGAATAAAAGTCGGTTTGATCACTGGTAAACTCTTTCGACGCACTTACGGAATGTTATTATCATGCATCCCATTGCAGTAAAGGGATTCAAGCCTGTTGTCACAAACTTTTGGACTAAGTTTTACTTATTGGCATTTCAAAAAACACACTTGCAAATTCACACTGAACTCAAAAGAATTAATTTTTCTGTCATTTTCTATTAACTTAAAATCACAATTCGTATGATTTGAGGATGAACGCCACAAAAAAAGTTGTTCGACAGTAGCACAACTTCCAGGAAAACGGTTACGAACCAACCTTCGCGATTAGATAAAACTTTCAACTGAATTTTATCAGTTTCGTTCAACCGTAGAAAAGAAAAAATAAATAACACACTGCACCATAGAACACAAGGGTGGAAGTTTTGAAAATAGATAAAGGGGTAAAAAACAGATGGCAACGGAGAGGAAAACAAGGATATCGAAAAATGTGTTTGAAAAAGTCCACGATCGAACCGAAACCGAACTGTGTGAACCGTTCGTGACGTTTGCTTGCAGTTGACTAAACCAACCTGACTGAAGCGCTCGGTGGACACATTGTTGCTCCCCCTCGATACCTTCCCCCGCGATGTCGATCGCTCTCACTCGCTCTTGTGTGATGCCTCTCGGTCACCGTAAAGGTGTAGTTGCGAGCCGCTGTTGGCGGCGGCACCTCCTCCGCCACATGTCGCGCCCGTGTTCCATTCCTAGACCGAGCCGCGAGCCAGTGGAACCTCCTACTGCTTCAGCGGCATATCGGTGTGGGTCGCAAAGCACTATACCGTCGCTCTCTCGCCGGTTCAGGGGACGCGCCAAGACCGACACTCTCTGCTAGAGGATGGCACAGTAGGTTAGGTTAGGTTTCGGTGTCTCTCCCGCTCTCGGTGTACCGATGATCGGCTAGGCATCCAGCATTTTTCCTACAAGGTTTTTGGCCACCGAAACCCCCTTCGTGAGGAACGACAAGTGTGTGATCTATCCCGCATATTTTTCTCACTGTTTCTCTCTGGATACTGTGGAGTTTTCCAACCCTGCACATTGTCGTTCCGGGGGGTTGGCGCAACGAACCGCAAAAGTCGAAAATGGTTCAGTTCACGCCGTTGATGAGGGCTGTTGGGGGTGGCCCTGTTTCCCGGATGTAGGCCAATGGCAATGGATGGAAAAGTTTATTGAAGGGAATTTCCAACGGAAATAAGTTTAGATAATATTTGGTTTATTAAATGCATTTTCCCCGTTCAATTTAAAGGATAAATAAAGCAATACAAACTAGAGTTGTGTAATTCAATTCAGATTCATTAATGTGAGTGAGTATTGTCCTGATATGAGAACCATGAATCTTTCAATGAGAGATTCATGAATCCCATCAGATGCAAAAACCGATGAAAGGTGAAGAGTCAAAAAAGGGTAGCAGGACCCTTTTTTTCGCCTGATCCACGCTAATGAAAGAATCGTGGAGATTCGTCAAACATCCATGAAAAATTCATTCAGATTCATACAGGTTGCGAAAGATTCATTAACGCTTGAAGAAACGAATCCCACAAGATTCATGAATCCTAGGTGAAAGGTTCAAATGAATTAATCTTGCCAAAAGATTCATAAGAGGCAACACTATTACACGTCCCTTACACCGATAACTAAAGTAGAGGAGCAAGGGACTCTTGCTCTTAAAAGTTGGTATAATGTAAATGAAGATTCCAGCTCGGTGAACAACCAATCAACCCAAACTGTTATACCGGGTCGTTATACCAGAAGGAGCCAGCGTCGAGGTTCGAACCCACGTATTCTAGATTGGTGTGTACTCGCACTACCACTGGGCCATGAACACCACTCTTTACTTACTTCCTAATACTTGATAAAGATGTTTGCGGTGTGTTTGTAGGTTTTTTATTAAAAAAATTCTTATAAGACCATGAAAGCCTGGAATGTTCCAGAAACCTTTCAACTCGCAGGTTTATCCACACTCCTGTTACCGCTACTGTGCACCCTACCGGAACGCCTGGGGAAGCCGTAGAGAAAAATTCGGCTCAGCAGCAAATGTTGAGCGGAACAGGCAGCAACAACGGTGCTTCCCCTCTTCTACAAAACCATATAACACACACCGTACAGCAGCTGGTCATCGGTGCCACGGGAGGTTCTTTGCCTTTTCCTACGCAACAACAACTACACCCGCAAGTCCAAGAATTAAACCGTGGCCAACATTACCAACACACCCGGAGACCACGGGTGGGATCTCCATTCGTTCGTGTCGGTGGTTTTTGACAGCTTTTGGCAACTTTAGTACATGACCAATTTCGGAGGAGCGGAGGCAACCAAAACCGACGCTGTTTACACCGGAGCATGGCAACACCAAACGGGTACGAACTTTTGTGCGGTCAGTCGCTGTGGCTGTGACTTAATTACCGAAACGACTCTCTTTTGGCGGAGATGATCCACAGCTAACTCGCCTCGAACAGTTCCTCCTAGTCGTGGTTCGGCCTGATCTAGGCAGGTCATGGTTTGAGCATTTACTCTGGCAGTGGCATCCATCCCATCCAGCGGCGCTTGTTCGAAGTTTGCACGAGTCAAGACCTCGGCGTCGTTGGACGCGCCAAGATTTATGATCGATGTAAGGAAAGCGCTTGAGTCGTCTCACCCTGGCTGCTCACGGCGGCGCCAGCTCCTTATGTCGCAGCTGAAAAACCCACACCGGCGACCCGCGAAATGTAGTACTCGTGCATGTACCGCACGTCTCCGCTGCTGAGGGGAGGTGGGTTCCCTTCCCTTCTTCGGAACCTCTTCAACCATCGCTTGTTAACTGACGCCCGTCCGTGGAGCCCTCCATAAGCCGTCGAGCGATCCTTACCAAAAATGGTACGATCAAGTTCAGCGTCTCGTTCGAGAGATTGATTACGTCACGGATTGACTGGAAGCGGGAGGTGGTGTTTAAAAAGTGGAGGACGAAGGCGGTAGTGCCCACACACTGGCGTGTTTCAAGGGGAGAGGGAGAGAGAAAGACACACCACAACCCACCGTCTTCAAAAGACTAGCACAGAAGTAGCAAATCCGCGGTTACCGCGTAGGAGATTACCGACGCTCGATAACACCAGACCTCGCGGACGTTGGACTACGTGTGGGAGTTCTCCCCGTACACCGCACACACCACACCCCGCACGGTGGCATATGAAGATCGAACCTTCCGCGCGCAGGTTGTACTATGAATTAGGGCAAGGACAAACTACCAAGGTCCGTCCCGTGCGTTGGTGTGAAGCACATTTTCAAGGTTTTCCACCAGTGAATCAAGTTCGGAAACGCCGACACCCCGAGAAACACCTATGTAGTGCGTGTGGGTGGGATTGAGACCGCACAGCCAACCCGAGGGATCAGCCCTTGTCCAGGTATGTCTATGCAAGGGCACAGATGTTTAGGTAGCCCACTAATCGAGAGTCTATTAGCGACACTACCTACACCGGAAGCGTAGCCTACGCTGATTGAGGCCTGGTATATAAACTACCAAGCTGGATGGAGCACTTCACCATATAATTCCTACGGACCCTTCAAGGAGCTCGATTGTTTAGCGGCGCCCCTAGTTTGTAACCAAAATACACAAATTAGCAAGTCACATTCATTATCAAACCCATAAACAGGGTTTACACAAACCAATAGGTGTGGTTGAATAAATAATTTGTTTATCATCATAGCTCCCGAAAAGGTAAAAGAACGTACTCACTTAACCGGTTGCAAAATACTTATCTTAAACAAAGTCGGCATCCCGGACATTTGTTATTGTAATGGAAAACCGTGTCTCTTACCTGGAAAGAAATAAGAATAAAATAGAAAATATTAGTTAAAATAACAGCTGATTCTATGTAAATCCTTTAACAATTCAATAGACATTGATCCACCAAAAGGCGCAGCTAGATCTAGCAGCAGATATGTTGGTAACCAATTTTGGGAAACATTTTTGAAGGCCAATAAAGTTATTTGTTGACAGCAGCCTAGCGTATTTATACAATCTTTTGCGGAGCATGCAAACTAGTATGATGGTGAGTATGTTTTCCTAGTTACCTGCGTTAACTACCTCCATATCTTTCAGAATACTGTAGGAACAAGGTCTTACTCATATGACTAAAGTCTGATCAAAATGTCGTCTTTTTACTTGTTTTCTTTCGTACCCAATCCTAACAAGAGAAAATATTCAATAAGAGAGCTGTTTTCCTTCGCATGAACTAACCGCAAAATCCCCTTTGTTTAGAACATTTTTTGTGTGTCCGTACCCTGCTGGCTCTTAATGATCAGAAATGTATGGTGCACGAGCTCCACAGTACAAAGGAGCGGACACGCAGATGACAGCTTGAACTTAGCCGTTGAGATTCACGCATGGTTGATCCCGTGGAAGAAAGCCAGTATGAAAATGACGACTGGTACCGCAACCCTCCAGTGTTCCTGTTCAAAATTCCTCCCCGGGTGAATATAGCACCCAGATGCACAATATGCTGATAGGCCGCACAACTGCGCCGGTCGACATCCATCCACCGTTTGTTCCGGTTGAAGAACCGGCAACTCTCCTCAGCTGGTCGAGTGAACTCACACAAAGTGTAAGTAGAAAAGAGAAACAAATGGCACGATTTTAACATGCAAATTAAATGTTGCTTTCTAAGCTAATGCGAACAATTATTTATTGCTGTCCGTAGATAATGAAAGAAAAACTGTCCAAAAACCTTTTCGATTCAGTAAAGTTTTGAATGGAAAGGACATTAAAATGTCTGCTGCTACACTTAGCGCCAGAGTTTGTTGACTCAATTTATCACTTTTAGACATGGATTTATTTGTGAACATTCCGATGGTTTAAAGGATTAAGGCATCTTTCTCTTTATCAAATCACTGCTGGGTGTGTTTATGTTCCGGACATCGTGCGCCTCGTTATCTTTGTTTTGCGTCACGTTACCGAAACGCGGAAAGGATTACTGCTAGGCTTATTTTTAATTCTCCTGCATCGGGGGCCAATCCCAAAACTCGCCTCTATCAGGTTGCTTCTAGTTTTGCTCCAATCTTGCAATTTTTCCAAATAAGCCCAACGGAGTGTAGAAATTAGAATTTGGAAAGTTCCTTGCTATTTTCACGAGAAAAGAACTAAAATTCCTTTGATGAAACAAAAATACCTCAATCATCCCAATGAAGTAGGTAAAACAACTTATTTGGTTTTAAATTTCAACAATTTATTTTTCCAGCAGATGTTTCAAAAACCATTAAACCTTAAACGCGGGTACTTCGTTTTCTGGTGAAGAACGAGAAAACAAAAGACTTCAATGCGCGGCACGCGTAAATATAGGAGACGAACTCCGGTGAAATGAGTGCACTCACACCCCCAGTCTGCTTCACATCTGTTCCGATTCCCAACAATCCTCCTCTCTTTGTGTGTCCCGCAGCCTAAAATCTGTGTCACAAAGCTAAACTGTTTTGCCCAAAAGCAAAAAAAACCCACCGGCGGAAATAAGTTTTCCGGCACACCGGAGTAAAGGCCAAACGGACGGCGAAAAAAAAGCAAACAACTCTATTACCAAAAGCGTCTCAATTGGAAAGATAAACATTCGCGGGAAATTGGAGAAAAGTTAAAGCGGTGATAAACTGTTGCGGTTTCCACGGGACGGGGGTAGAGAAAAAAATAAAACAATGTGAAAGGCTTCCGAAACAGTGTCCAATTAGCGGCGCGATGCCGAAACCGATTGCGGATTTTGGAACCGCTGCCGGAGCGAAACGGAAAACATCTCATCTCCGCTCGCCGGGTGTCGCCTGGTTTTGAAACAGCACCGGAAGCTCGGAAGTGGATGGATGTCACTGATTGACGTTAATTTTTGCAGTTATGTCTAGTTCAAAAGCGGCTGCGTGGAAATTGGAGTTTTGCTTTTCACTTTTCGCCCCAAAACGATTAATGTGGCAACATCTGCATGCCACATGCAAACACATTTGAGTGAACGGAACACAGTCAGGTACTTTTTATAATAACAATATTATTAGAGCCTTAATCGCAAGCAGCAGTGGCGTTTGCACCTATAATTTTAGTAATTTTAATCAGCTTGACATAAAGGCCGAGCACAACAGCACAACTCTTGCACCCTTTCCCACCTTTCCCTTTCTTTATGTGCGCAATAATAATTGGACTCATGTAAATATCTTCTCACGTGCTTGTTACCGTTGTCCCTCGCCTAAATACTGGCCCACTGAACATGCGCTGCTGGCGGTAGCATTCAATCGCAGCAAACATCAGACACGCTGCATTTAAATGTCGGTTGCGGTAAAGTACAAAAGCGACCACCAAT
Organism: Anopheles ziemanni; assembly: GCF_943734765.1. Classification (NCBI taxonomy): domain Eukaryota; kingdom Metazoa; phylum Arthropoda; class Insecta; order Diptera; family Culicidae; genus Anopheles; species Anopheles ziemanni. The sequence continues at coordinate 75,013,598 of NC_080706.1, forward strand.
CCACAGCAACCCCCTGGTTGACTTCAACGATTTCTAAGCGAGACCACAAAGCTTGCAAGCTAAGTGTTAATCGGTTTTATGCAAAATCAACATATTTAAAACTCCTTCCCGATTCCGCTAGCCGCCACTGAAGTGCACAGTGGTGATTGCGGGATTGAAAAAGTCTCAAGAGTATCTTTTATGCTAAATAGCTACGTAGAGCTGGATACTGGAAGTTGTTGCCGGGGTTACGCAATTTGAACAATTTGCCTACCATCGTGTGCGGTGTCGTTTAAAAGACATGGGATTTTTTATATGCATTGCAGAGCGTTAGTCATGGCGTAATGTGAGCAAATGAGTGGCCAATTCAAACTCTTAAGCCAGTGAATAAATTCATTACCTCGGCATAATACCAAAGTGGTTTATTTTGGTTATCAAATACTCCATAAAATATCCGATGAAATGGTGTTGTTCGTAAATCGGTCAATCCGTTTGTATAAGCTGCATCATCCTTCATCGCATCAAAAGCTGCAATTAATCTCCACTGGGTACGAAAACATCTCCGTAAGGTTGCGATCGAAATCAAATGCACCGAGAAAAATATTTGCAATCATACATTATGCATTCCGTTCCGTAGCCGACAAACTTGAAGCAAAATCAATATTTATTCAAACCACACATTCGCCAGCCGATATAGCCATTAAAGGACATCTGCAACGAAGCTCGAGCGATTCTATTCTGATTTGCAAATATTGCCTAAACCTCGTTCCCAACGCATAAATCAAAGGAAACGAAGCATTCCCAGCGGAGGACGGCAGAAAAAGAGTCGAGTCTGCGTTAGCCAAGACACCAACACGGTTTGGTTCGCTTCAGATGCCGCTAGATGGCGCTCGAGGGAGATCTCATTTGAACAGACGAAGACGCGCGCACTCGCATCGAGCATTATTCAACGTCACGAAAATATCGTTCGTGCACGTGATCATTACGCCCGATGATCGCGCGTGACACGGATGCTTAATGGTTATTTTGATTAAATTCAAAGCAAAATCGAACGGATTGGACGGAGCGGGCGACGCGCAGCCTCAGAGCAGCGGTCTATGACACAACAGAAGCAATATTGCGGTCACTGCGCGTAGGCCGACAGAAGGTAGCAACCGATTTTTTCTCGAGGGCAGTCGGCGACTCTGGAAGGATTTTACTTTTGCGTACCGGGGGAAAAACACATCCACCAGCCGACAAGGTTCGCCGGCGGCGTGGGATGTAATGCGCCCCCGTATGGCCAATAATCCTTCGACTTATGCATTAAATATGTGCTCCCATCGAAAATGGTTGCGCCTACCCGGGCTTATGACATTTTCAGCTCAATGACAACCGCATCGCAGCGCCACCGCGTTCGATTCACTCGTTGACAGATTTTGTGGGGAATAAATTTTCCATTCATTCGACACCCCAGCCACAAGCAAACATCATAAAATGTGTCAGCAGGGTTGGGGATCAAAATGGAAGTGAAGATTTTCTTCGAGCCAACCGAACGTCAGTGGACTCGGCGCCATTGGGATTGCCGTAACAAAGAAGGGTCTAAATTATTTTATGGTCTCGCAATCGGCATTTTATGGACGAGCTAAGTATGTTGTGACGCCAGCGAAAGAGGTTCATCATTTTCACAACACACTAAACACACACGCATGTGTATCGCAGTATATCCAGTGTTTCAATAACTGACATAGGTTTTGGTGGACCCGTGTCAATTAATCAAGCAAATCGAAGAAATTATCAATTCAATAATTTTAAGAAGGGCACATGTCAGTCTACCTAAATCATCAAATCAAAACAAATTAAACGTCAAAAACGTATTAAAAAAAGGGGAACGAAAAGGTAGTTTTCTCTTGAGATTATTATTGAACACCGTTGATATCACAAATGACAGTCAAAGTAGATTAAAATACATTTTTATTGTTTCAATGTAATGAACTGTATAACTGAAGGTGTTATGTATAATTCAGGAAGAAATATAATTCTTTGTATGTGTGATCCCAGTTGAATCTCAGTGAAATGATTTCAAAGACGTCAATTCGGATCGATTATGATATGAGTAATTAAGTAATTAACAATAACTAAAGTGAGTCATCGTTGCTACCTAGTCCTTGATGGTTCTGGATATTTCTTTAACCATCCCAATTGAAAAACAAATCTACACTATACCTTGGTTATTGCAATCCGCTGTACGGTATTGGGTTGATTTCTACCGGAACGGTACAGATTGCCGGATAACGTCAAGGGGATTAATTTGTCAACCTGTTTCAATCGCTCGCAACGCTATCAAGATGGTTACGCATGACTTCCTGGAAGCGAGGTGTGGTTCCGGCTTTCCACGCAACCATTGTGCGGCAATTATTTTCCCATCCTTCTCGAATATGGTGAGCAATAACGTTAGCGAGATGCTGCCTTGCGATAATGACACAACGCGATAGCCAAATTGATTTGCCAACAAGCAAGGAGGGCACATTTAATTGATCGATCGTGAACTTAGACAGAGGAAAGTCAGCATTGGCGCGCTTGCTTCGCTACCGATGCAACCGGGTTCTGATGATGATCTTCTCCCAGCCAAAAGCTTTCACGCATGGATACGCGTTCGATTGATTTATGGTGCAAAATCAAGCATATCATCATCGTTAGGGGAGGTTCTAGCTAAACCCGGCCAAACCGATCAGTGCGCACGCAGCCAGGCGTGGGATGATTTTACTGGTGGCGCGGTAAAAAGGTAAATCTCAAACGATTTCTTCAGAGGAAAAAAAACACGAAGTAAGGCAACATTACTGGGTGGGTGGCATGAAACACGATACAGCGTGCTGCCTACACTCAGGTGCTTAGTGCAACGTGTGTTCGCCAACTCGGACCGCCAAAGACATGCCGAATTCTACCGACGCAAACCGTAAATCAGTCGCCATGAGCCACAAAACTCCAAAGTCACCCTCACAAGAATGAGAAGGGTTTGTTTCTTCGTCGGTTCATAAATTGCAAGAATGAAACGAACAGATGTGGTTCGATCACCAGCAGCCTACCATTTCTGTAACATTTTACGGCCAATAAAAATATCGTACCGTAGTTTGAAAGCAAAAAGGAATAAAAAAAACGAGTGGACAGAAAAGGATAGAAAATTCATTCATAAAAGTGTGGTAAGGTAAGCAAGTTCTATGGAGCGGGTGAAATATAGGTTTTTTTTACTTTCTGATTGCCTCCACCCAACACCTACTACCAGCAGAAATATACGCAAGAACCTCACACGAAAACGCTTAACACAGCTGTGCTGTCCCGTGCGTGGTTTTTGTCGCCCAAGCTGGAGTGGGTGGAGGTGATCTTGAGACTATTCAGCGGAGAGAACCTTACTGCTGTCATTAATATGGAACGAAACGAACAGAAAATTTAAAAAACCAACCCACTGGAATAAAAATCACCACCGGCAAGACCGGACTCGCCCTCGCAACCGGATGTTCCGGTGACATTTTTTGTGGACTATGTCAGTTTCCACCTTTCAGCGTGGTAAGTGAATCGGAGATCAACATTGACGTCCAAAGAAAAAAACAAACAACCATCCAAAGGTTTAAAAATCATATGTCTAAAAACAAGATTCCACCCTCAGAATATTCATTAAGCGACGAACCTTATTAGTGGGATTTGTGTTTGTAATTCACTTTTATTTTTTAAGCATGTTGACTAGAAAAAGCCAGATGTGGAATACATATAAAACTCAGATTAAACAAGTTCCCTCCATATTATCTCTGCCAAAACGATTTTGTTTCACTCAGCAGATAAAAGGTTTTGCTGCGTGCACAAATAGAATTGTAGTAAATTATTAGTTTAAACATCAACCGTCACAAAAAAAACCAACAAAGTTCTAAGTGTTCGATATCGTATTCATCATCGATTTGAAATACCTTAAAAATATATAGTGGAATATTTAAATGCAATTGTAACATTATACGTCTGTGTTGTAAAAGCCATATCAAAACATATTAATTGAAACCTACAAATTAGCAACACGCGCTTGTGCAATAACATCCCCGTAACGCTTCGTCATCATCATCAACTAAACACCTACATCTACAGATTAAGTATGCTACTAGGCCAGTATATCTGTTCCTGCTACTCATGGCAAATAATTCCGTACGCCTCGTTTATCCTGCCCGCCGCAAGCCTTTCCGCTAAAATCTGCATACTTCTCTCTTCATTAGTCAACTTCCGCTGCCCACGACGGCCAACAGGCAGCGCGTGATGGAAACAACAATACCGATTACTTTGGCGATTGCTTACTATCTACTACACTGGTAAATGTAATCGATAGTTGTCATTTTAATTAGTTACGAATGCAACTTACTTGTCCGTTTAGATCAAATCGTAACATCCTGTTCGTCTGTCTGCAGTTCAACATCTCAATATTGCATCAACACAGGTAATTCTCAAGTTGTTTTTATATATTATACAATTTTCAACAAAATAAAACACATAAAATATTTTATACCAAATGAACTTAGGTTGTATCACACAAACTGGACAATCCTTAACGCACTCTGGACCGCCTACACTTTGCGAACATGAGAAACGTTAATAAATTTAAAGATTATGCTGTCAAAAATCGAAGCAATAAAATAAAGTAGCAATATATATGCCGAAAACAAATGTGCTCGTTCGATCGAGCCATATTTTCGCTTGGGTGTCCACCTATCGAATATATCGATCTGGTCAATTTGGCACTGCTTTGCGACTCGCGTAGGATGGGTTCGCGAAGAGAGGGATTAACACGAAAGCATCCGAAATATTGTCAAAAAATCATGCCATCGTTGAACAAAATTAATACAAGAAACTAATTTGCGTCTTTTTCAACAATGTTATGCAATCGTAGTCTGCAAGTTTTTCTAGTCTCTCCATATGTATGATAACATGCATTTTTGTTTCACATTGAAATGAATTGTATGAATATGACAAGAAAATGAAAATGTATGCATAAAGCGCAAGCAGACGCGCTGAGGCAGTACGAAGAGATATACTGATGCTAGCAAATCTAAAATGGACCAAACTTACCCGTCGTGTCCACTACACAAAATACGATGTAGAATCATCATTTAAATGTATCGATTTTATGTTTTCCAATTCATGGTTTCATTATGCAATTATCGTTTCAAATGTAAGTATGGAAAAACAACATTTGATGACGACGCTTATTTCAGTTCATCGGACAATTTGTAATCATGTCACGAAGAATGGATTTGATGGTTTGTTCAAATAATTATCATGTGTTACAGATAACATGCGCAGTTTGAGGTGAAACATAGTTGAGTAGCATCGTGTTATGCGTGAAAAAGATGCGGAATAAAATGGAAAATATGGTGAGAGAAACATTAGATTTGTGAAATTTTAATTCAGAATCTTTGAAGAAGAATGAAAACTAAACTACAATATGCTTCGGTAAACTACATGACAGAATATGTTAACATGTTTGCTATCGATTTTTGCTTTCATTTAAAACCAACAAAAATCTGATTTCTTCCTCAAAATGTAAATTCTGATTGAAGTTAGATAAATCCCAGATCATCAATCAACAAGTGATTCTAGTCCTACTGAATGTCAGTAATATAGCTCCAACAATTTATATGAAGAAATTTGGAGAGCTTTCCAATTTATAAAATACAACAAATCTTAACACCTACCTGGAAGTGCAGAATGATGGTCCATATCAGGCCGAGCGTTAGTTTTGGATTTCCGTCGACGATATCCTCCGCCCGAATGTTGACTAATTTGATTTTTTTGTACCGCAGAAAGTCCAGCGCCATCTGGGCGTTCTGTAGCATGTGAAAGCGCATTTTTCCTTTCTCCCTTGGCTGTTCGTATTGGAGGAAAATAAACAAGAGTAAGAATAAGAACATGCAAGAAAAATATGCTCAATCATACGGTAGCGTTTTAAGAACTTACAAGATGTTCGCCAGATAATACTTCCAAGAGAGAAAGAAGATTGTGTCCATCGCGCAGATCCTCAAATAGGTCATCAACTCGTCGGGAGGCCTGTAGAAATTGAAAAAAAGATATTTTGTAAGAAATTTTGGTCACCAATTTGTCGATTTTTACATGCTGCAAACGTAAACACAAGAACAACAAATAGTGTGTGTCTGAGTGTGTTAAAGCATCACGGTTTTTATCGACCAAAGTTGAAAAGTATCTCCACACGTTTATCAACACCAAACCCAAAAATAGAAGAAAATATCGAAGGTTAAGCTTATCTGGAAATCTATAATCAGGTTGAATCAAACCAAGAGAGCAATGTGTAGGGAAAACACAACAAATGTAATTAGCCATGACGGAGGATTAAGCACACTAGCGAGCATCCTGACTAATCTTTAAATGTAAAAAGACCAAACGTAATCATTTTGCAGAAGATTAACACTTTAACACCTCAACCAGTAACCATGATACTTGAGGTGCTGCGCGAGTGAAAATAAAAAAAAATCAGCAATTAGTTACGCAACATTCCAAACAATGATAAAAAGCTACATTGAGCATACAGTAAAGGAAAGATAAAAGTCGAAAAAGAAATTCAGCTGCAGCAAACATCATCACACATCAATTAACAAACATAAAACAAAACGGATTTCTCAAACAGTGTGCGAAAAAACTCGATTTGCTTTCATCGAGCAATCGTCGCACTCTTCTGAAACACAACTTTAGACTTACTGCTGGCGGACAACACGGTAATCCGTTGATCATTACGCAAACATGTAAATGGGTGTAGGTCTGTAATAGATTTTTGGAAGAAAAAAGAAATACGAAAAGGATTTTGGTTGAGTTCTTAATATATTGCCCAGGAAAGGAAACGCAACACACAAAACCAAACTGCTCTTTAAATCTATCAAAAATAAATAGAATTTGTAAAAATAATTACGAAATAGGAAGCAAAAGTCATCGCCGTGTTTATAAAAATTAAAACGACCTATACTAATAATGCATAAACCAAAGTAGATTCAAATGTAAACAGCGTATTGGAGAATGAAACCGCTAGCGTAAGGGGAAACAAAAGAGAAACACGGTAACGCAAAGCTAAAATGCAAATTCATGTAACTACATATACTACAATCATATCATAGAACAACTCTAGCGTACCTTTAAATATTTCCAATGCTTTAGCGGACCAACCACAGCAGGAAGAAATTGGGGAGATAATACATTGAACAAGAAATATTTAATAAACAGCATTAAATCATCAACCATCATTTATTAACATTCAGAAAATTAAATGAGAATGATGCAAACAAAATTATTAGAAATTAAAATAAAACAAGATCAAAACGAAAAGATATAGGTAAAAAACATAATGGAACAATTGATTGATAAAAAAGATAAGTTAAACTACAACCTTTACGAAGTTTGACAATCATGAGACTAAAAATTGTCCTCTTGTTACCACGATACGTACTTGCAAACGTGACCTTCGTTAAGGATCGTGATATTATAAAGATACCTACATGAGGCGTAAATAACTTATTGATGTAAAACAATTCTGTGCGCGTTAATATTTGATGGATTAAGTAATTAAGTAAAAACAGAACAGATGCTTTGGTAATGCCTAATTTAACGACCTCACGGATGATAATTCTCCACCAAACTGATAACATATCACGCACTTTGCTTTGCTGCGAGCCGCCCGGAAAACGGTTTCCGATAAGAGAATACGCAATCCACGCAAGGTCGTTGAAGGATGTTGTGAAGCAAACCAACAGTGGTATCAGAGACTGTTTTGTTGAACACTATCTGATATACCAGAAAAAAAACTACATGCTGCCTCGCTAGCTCATTTATCAAATTAATGTCGACTCGCGGCGAAATTAAAAGTGAGGAAAAAAATTGATTGTAGAAACGTTATTTTGTAAATGTGTAAACAATGTTATTTTGATCGCTTTTATACTAGTTTCACTTATAAAAGAACCAATAACCAGCTTTTTATCATGCAGGTAGCTCATGGGCGGGTCAAATTATCAACATCGCAGACATTTTCCGTTGCTATCGTTCGAGCCGGTGTGTCTTACGAAAAGTGTCTAAATGGAATGATGCGCGCCAGCTCTAATCTTCTGGCGAATAATTTGTTTAGCTTTCACCTAAAACCCGCAGTCGATGTTACACGTTTCGAGTCAATTATGCCGCGAGCGGTTATTAGAGAAGCATCTTTTCAGTCGTCTCTGTCAAAGGTTAACATCCATCCATCCGGAAAGTGCGCGTATGTGTAGTGATTCTGCCAAAACGATTGAACCCGCTGCTACTTCACTGAGGCTCAATTGAAGCCGACTGAGGAATTAAGGGAAGCCAATAGGAAAAGGAAACCTAACTACATGAAATTGTGCAGCGCTTGGAGTGGAGGAGGAAGAAACTCATTCCCCACCAAAATTAATCGATTGATTGATGGGAAACTGCAACTTTCCAACGCCAAACAAGGTAATAAAGAAACATCGGCTATTCACGCTTGGAGAAGGGAAGAGACTGAAACACTCTGTTATTTGCTGTACAAAACGGTGCACGTGAGCTTTAAAGTTCCAGCTCTTCGCTCTGCAAAACCAAATTTAAATCATCAAAGCAAAGCATCGTTTCGAAAAGCCTCTACAAAACGCGGCGACCTTTGATTTCTCTCGGGTTCGATTTCACACTTCATCAGCCGGGTTTGAAACAGTTTGGCATTTGCATTTGTGTGGTACGAAATAATATAATATGTGTGCCACCAGCGAGGCTCCGAAGCGGAACTAAAGCGACCTCCCCATGCGTGAAAATTGATCCTCAAACACTCGAGGGTGGTAAAGGTGGCTCTGAAGGTTCAAGATAAAGAAAAGCAAACGTTGATCCGGCTTCCAGATGAAGCAAAATTTAGGAAACGAAGTATGCATGGCCTAAAATGTTCATTAATTTCGACCAAAGTAATTGAATTGTGCTTGAAAATTTGCTCTTTTGATCCGCTGTTTGCAAGGACGGAGGAAGAAAAATAACGTTTCATTTGAATGAACAAAAATGTTAGTAACCTTTTGGATTTCACTTTTGGAGATGTTGTTTCTTTTAAAAGCAAACATGAAATTCTGCACCCTTATTGTATAATAACCTTGAATTCAAAACATCTTCTCTTTAATCTACCTGCATCTACGTCGAAAGTAAAATTACCCGCTAGCGGATGCGGGAAATTGCCACCCAGCTATAAGCCCAGCATAAGTTTGGAACCAATTTTCCTACCATGCATATGCACACGAACCTCCACCGGATGAGTGGAATGCCCCGTAATGCGGGAAGGCGTTTAACGGAGTTCTAAATGCGTTCGCCTTTCGGTTCGACGCACCTTCCCGAATCCCCACTCCCCGATGATGTGTATGTCATCTTAATGCATCGCGAAGGTTTATGAGTTCGCATCCGTCAAGGATGTTTACTGCATTTTCCATACTGCTGGTGCTGTTGCAATTTCCGCGCGGTTTCTTCGCTCGCTCGGGTGTTTGTCTTTCGGCTCAGGAAGCACGCCTGCACATTTGATGTTCCTGTTTGTGTAAACGACGATTCGAATACAAAGAAGGGAGGATAAAATAACGCATGTGTCGTAAACATGGCGCGTTTCAGAAGACAAATGTAGACAACATAAGCGCACCAAACCCTGCGGAAATGGGTAATAATTCATTTCGATTTAAGATTTGCTGAAGAAGAATGCCTCTTTTTTCGAAAAGTAACACATCAACTGGAAGTATGTTACTCCATTTGATTATTTAAGTAATTCATTTGACTTCCGCAAAAAAAGAAAACTGACCATAAATTAAGTGAAAGAACAAATGAATCCTACACATGTGCTGCCCTTAAGCTGAGAAATTAACCCTTAATCTTTGTAATGCCCTTTCGACAACGTTAGGGGTGATTATTTTTGCATTCTTTGAAGAGGAACCATAAATAACTTAAGGCGGTTGAGGCATCTTTTAGTCGAACGAAAGTGTGTGAAATCTCATTCATACGCTCCAAACCGATCGTTACCGAGCTTGAGGCGAAAAATAGATTCCATTTCCTGCTTAGCTGCGACTCGCCAATGTGGGAAAGGCAACAACAACCAGCCAAAGACTCACGTGCATCACCCCATTCGCGAATGCGGCGCCGCGATGCAAATGCAGCCGTAAATGTAGACCCCGCCGACAGCGCGTACAGAGTCAACTGCCAGGCGAAAAGTATCCATCATCGTCACCGGCATTTGCAACTTCAGGCCGGAGAAAAGGAGTGTTTCACCGCATCTCGAGGGGAGAAGTATGAAGCCGTTCGCGTCAAGACGGCATATGGTACAATTTTGCGCCTGTGCGCATCACCCGAAGCAGGTCATTGTACCCGAGTACGCGAGAAGACGGGAATACAAATCTGTTGTCTCGTCGGTTGGAGGAAATACGCCTTCGAGGAGGACTTTACGGTCGCCTAGATAGCAATGAGCACTGGGCCGGTGTTGGCAAACCCTATGGAACGAACGCAAGAAACCCGGCCGACACACACTTTCGCAACATCGTTTCGCGAAGAAAAGAACAACCATCCAACACTACAAAGTGTGGTACGAAAAGATGGCAACATACAACACATGGGCCGGAAAAAATCTCGTGCGCCATTCGTGTGTACGTAAACTATGTGTGGAGTTGATTCAGGCTTCCATATGGTTGATGTACGGACCTGGTTCGAGATTCGCTTTGCGGCGTAACGAATAGGTTGATTTCATTCTGCATGACATAGGAAAAAAAATAAACCACAGGTTTAGCTCTTCTTTAAAACGAAAATTTATTCTTCTCGTGAGGAATGAAATAAGGAAGTATTAAAAAACCTGTTTTTTTTTAAATATGGTTAGGAAAATGTTCAGTTCACTTTTATATCAACAACTATATCTTTGAAAGAGAGCAGAAGTTTACAGAAAGAAATAACTCAAGAGCAGATACAAAATTAATCGACATTGATCATTTTAAATAAAGTCATAATGTTACGAACCAAACGACAGCCAGATCGTGTCCAGAGGCATTAACAGGACAACAACCTAAACGTCCAATCTCTATATGGTCAGCTGTCACAGGCAATTAGAACCTCCCTGCACGCGCATCATCCCACAACAAACAAGCTCTCCCGCTAATCGGCAGCTAAATTAACTGGGAACGGACACACCAGCCCAGCACATCTTCGTTGCCATCGAAACAACGTTCAATTACTCCACGGATGCACTCTCGTGTGCATCCGGATATTGGAAAACAAAGCGCACAAACTCTATTTCGATGATCTTCCAGAAATTGAACCAGACCGGCTCTGACCTTTTTGATCTGTTTCCGAGCACGCACGATCAATAATGTCAACAAGCACTCGGATACAAACCGAGAAAAACGAGCTGATCCATTTAGAGGGATTTTTATATTTCGTCTTTGCAGATGACTTCCCTCCCCCCTTGACGACGACGCCGAATGCCGCTTCTACACCAATGAAACGCGTTATTAATGGGTGATTCCAAAGCCAACGTCAAAATGGATATTAATTGTCCGATGGCACACAAACGGTTCGTGATGGGTTTCGGGCTGCATATGAAGAGGGACAAACGGAGCATCGCAAGCTCGCTGTAGGGTTCCGAACGTCACAACGATGCAGTTTGCTTCACCCATCCCAACCGCGTGCTGCTGTGAAGGCAATGGACCCACAATTTATACAATTAGCATCGTCATCGTTCGCGAAAACGATAAATAAACTGTAAAAAACCCGGACACCAGTTTTGCCAGTTGAAATTGCCAAGCAAGATTTATGAGCATTTCAATTACACACACACACACACACAACAGCCAGGTTAGAATGAATGACGTTCTCGACCTCTTTCGAATAGGAGACGTGAAGTATGTACACTTTTGTCTAAATGGCTTCGAACAAAGGAGTTTTATCCCATGAATCTTTCGACGAGATTCATTCTTAAGAATATTTCATCCAAGATTCAATTCGCACATTGTATCAAGTTCTAAAATTCATAGTTTATCACATTATGGCAGTCAATGTGATAAACTAAGAATTTTAGAACTTCTAAATCATTTTTTTTGGGGGTGCCCATGGCGCAGCGATAGCGCGAGGAAACACCACACCACAGGTGTGGGATCGAATCTCGAGTCTGGCACCCTCCGGTATTACGAACGGCTGACTACCGATCTATAATATACCGTCTTTCGGTCACACAAACTCTCTACGGAGAGAGGCCTTGTCCCACTAGGGGATGTCGTGCCACATAAGAAAAAAAAAACATTTTTGATATAAGTTCAAAAAAATGTATGCCCCATAAATAAATGAAATACTGCATTAAAACTATAATAATATTGAATACTAGTCCTTTGGGAAACTAAATCTTTTCTTGGCCTTTTAACTAAGAACGTCGGTTACTAGAAAAAAATTATCAAAAAAGATTGTACTAAGTGTGCTAAAAACGCTTGGCACTCAATGTGTAGAGATTCTTGAATCCTTTGGAAATCTTTATGAAACATTTGAGATTCATGAATCCTTCATCTAAAGATTCAGACAAGAGTCATACAGATTTATCAACCAGAATATGAATAACCCAACTCCAGCATCGATCAATACATGAAATTACTGCGTGACCTCATCCGTCACCTCGTTCTGTCAAACCAGTGGTTCAGTGCACTTCTGTGGAAAACCGGTGCATACTGGAAGAGAAATAGGAGCTCGCAAATAAGTTCTTCCACCGCATTCAGCGAGGCGCAATTGGAAAGCATCTTGTCAACGTCTTATCGCCGAAACCAGTCCATTGCCGATCGCGTCAATCGAGTACCATAATTCAATCTGTGTGCGGTTTTTCGCTGGCACCTTCATTCACGGAACCGGCGTCTCGTTCAACGGCATCTCTCGGTGGTGGCTTTAGTGGCTTTCCGTTCCGTCCAGTTTTAAAACAACACCTCGTTCCGTTACCCATTAGCACAGCTTGGAGACATACAACCGACAGTGAGCTATTTCCATATAAACAAACGATCCGTTGCAAGTACAAGCCGTGGCACTTGCTTCGACAACGACAACGAGGGAACGACAGCGACGGATTGACATTTTTGTTCGAGAGGAGAGTGCGCGAGTGCGGTCGGACACGACCGCTAACACGTGTTCTTGCCTCGGCGCTCCGTTCTTGAGTATGGGCCGATTTAATTAAATCTTTTTTTAAACGTTCCCATCCATCCCCAGTTTGGTCCGAACTGTGCTCGATTCTGTTCGACAATCTGGGATTTGTTTTTTTCTTCTTCAGACCCGTGGAAAGGGCGTGAAGTGACTCCCAAGACAGTTCTGTTTTTTTCTTGTTCGTACGGCAAGCCAGAAGACTTGCGCTTTAGGGCCATAATGAGCAGCTGCCCACTCTGCAACGCCTGCTACTAATTGGGGTTGTTGTTAGTACAGAACGCAGCATAGCGCTCGTATAAGCATGTGCACAGAGGCTTGTTCAGCTCGCGCGATTCGATTGGATTGCATCCTTTTTTGGCATCGTGTCGAACAAAGTAATATTTATCTGACGTTGCAGTTGACCTATTTGTCAGTAGGCGACTGGAATTGATTAAGAATCAGAAGCATAGCAAAGTGTGTATGTATATGACCTGCTTTAGTAGTACAAATTTATCCTTAGTCTATTTCTTATTGGTTTAAAAAAAGTCTAAGCTTTTGTTTTATAACACGTTGACTGCCATGTCACCCAAAAGTGGGTGACAGCAAAATTCAGTTCTAAAAAGTTTTTGACCTATAAATAAATGAAAATGCAACATAAAAACTATAGTAGTATTTTATATCAATTCTTTGAGAAGGTAAGTTTTTGCTTAGCCTTCAAAAATCGTTGGTTTAATAAATGTTACAAACAAATTATATTAAAAAAGATTGTACTAAAAAGGTGTGCTAAAAACGCTTGGCAGTCAACGTGATAAACAAATTGTACTAAAATATTGTTGGCTTGGCTTGGCAGTCAAAGAGTTAAAAACAAGTCTTGATATTTCTTTTATAAACCAATTTTATCACAATCTATTGTACTAAAACAAAATTTAGAAAAACGCTTGGCAGCCGACGTGTTAAACTAGCAGTGAATATGATTATTTGTTTGGTTAATATATTTTCATCACAAATATATCAAAAGTTCGAAATGGAGCAGTAGAAGAAAAGAAGATAAAAAAGGTAAATTTATATTTTTCATGTCCATGCTAGTAAATCATTTCACTCTTCATCTATCAAAACATATCAATCTTAAAAATGACACAACGCTCTCCGGTGTTTCTCCGGTCTGCTTAAAGTTTACTTTGTAACAGCGGCACAATTAAGTAGAGACTTTCTTCGAGATGTGGATGACCTTTACCAAATACTTTTGAGCGCAAACGAGCGGGAGAAGGAAGGCCGCGCGACACGGTTACATTCCACAATCATAGCTGATTTGCTAAGCCTCCTCCGCTGGCGCATAAAAGGGGCTGCTGCCTATTCTTTTCGGTCGATCCGAACCACAGTGTTCCCATCGGCGAAAGACCTCCGCACAGAAATGAAACGGTAAAACATGGAAAAAATACAGCTCAAAACTATGAGACGCTCCTGGCGGCCGCACCACGCCGCAATCAATTAATCCTGTCCGTCGGTCGTGCTAAGGTCGGCGCAACGTGGCGGGAAAACAACACGAGCACAATGGACGCGATTCACCGAATTGGCGCACGACGAAAACAGTATTTCGCGAAATGATACCATCTTCCCCTGCGCGTCATGCTCCACCTCGGTCTCAAGGCGCCTTAATGGTAAAAGATGCTCATCGTGCCATGCTCATGACTTCGACCCAGCTTTATCGTTCAACGTTTGCTCTCGTTGTGTCTTCGAACGCCCTGTTTGCGAGGAAAAGATGAGCCGGTGCGAACATTCCCGCCAGGGTGTTGGCCATATGTTGCGATGCCACGGAGAGGTTGAGCGTAATGGAAGCAAGCATTGCCTGCTACAACAGCAGGTACACACCAACGTCCACAGGGTACTCGTCGTATAGATTACAACTCCGGTGCATTCCGCTGCAGGAACGTGCGCGAAAGGCTTGCCCACGTTTGTTCGCTCACCTAATTGGCCCGCTAAATTCGCGGCACGTGACTACAACAAAGTGGTCTCTGAGGAACGATGGCATTTATCCCATTGTATTGGCCAGCAATCCAGCGTGCAACTTTAAAAGGAATCAAGTTGGGAAAACAAACAAATAAAGCAAAAAGTTGCACAAATATGCTCGTCTTCTCACGCAAACAAACGCCTGATAATCAACGGAGCCATTTTATTCACCTTGATTCAAGAAATAGTGAAAGTGAAGCTGGCTTGCAACGGAGCGGTGAAAAGATTTGGAAAAAAAAGTTGAAAATACCAAAGGTAATGAAAGAATAATCGCAATGCCAATATTTCAAAACATTCCATGAAGTATTTAAAAAATAAAATAATAAGAAAATAATAATAGTAGCACTTGAAGCCGTTGTTTCATACAGAACATGTGCTCGTATCGAACCATGTTTTATCTTATTCAGCTACACTCAGACGGTTTTCGAAATCCAAGCAAAAAGAAAGCTTCTTAAAGAAGTAATTTATATAATAGATGCGTTTCAATTTATTTATTTGTTTGTAAACTTTTAAGAACTAATGACAGCTGGCTATCAAAAATGATAGACATGGCAGTCAACATGTTAACGAACCAGACAAGGGTATCAGAAATATAAAATCATCACAACCAGAATATAAAATCCTCTATGGAACAGTATATTTAATTTGCAGACAGTGCAAAATTTTAAGTTAACTTCCTTATCAATTTAATTACTTCTTTTTCGCTTTTGTTGTTTAAACTTTAATATATTTGTTATAAAATATCATGAACAAATAAATTGGCACACGCATCTGTTTTTGCAAAACCGATTTCTAAACACCGAAACAAAACATTTTAACAGAATGAATAGTTACAACGGAGCGTTACGTAACGCTTCTAGCTTTCGCATTAATCTCTTTACGGTTCGCGTTAACTTAACTTTACGTACTACTTTACGCAGTTTTTTATTTATTTATTATAGTTCGATGAATAGAAATTTAATATGAAACGTCTGACACTTTTCAAATCAATCCATCTCATGAACAATCGATACAACCCCATCCTCCATCCAACCCTCTCGATGACGAATGAAAAATTGATCATAATTTTTCCAAAGACAGCACGCAACGCGAGCTTCCGCGCAAACGCGCCGTGCGACGATGACGAAAAGGTTACTGGGTGATCACCCGGCCGGCAGAGGCATTCTCGAGCCAGTGATCATAAAACAACACAATTTACGACCAATAACTCAATTTAATCATCAATAATTGCGCCAGTCGCACAGCCCAACAACCAACGGTAGCTACGGGAGAACAGAGGTAGTAGAGCCCGAGCCGCAAGACAAGATGGCGATAAAATTGAAATGAACAGCCGGCACTATCTCTTAGGCGCGCTCTCAGCGGTGGCGTATCGATCAATGAGTGGTTCGCCAGTGCACACGCCATTAGCCAATCAATTTGTTCGTTTACGTTTGCCACTGGGGAATCAATTTCCTACCCGATTGTGCCGCCGGGCAGATGATTTCACCGCGAGGTGCATTGCCAAATGATTATCGTCGTGAAGAGTTATGGCAGCAGGGGTTATTGAAAAACAAGTCTATTTAATGTATGTTTTTAATTTGCTGATGCAAAAGAGGAACTCAAAGTTTCAGGATAGACGGTCCACTTGGAAACAACGGAGCTCCATAACGGATCTCAAGTCCCGGAGAAACACAAACTCCAACATTCCAAGGGTTTCTTCCTTTCTCCAGGTTTCCAAAAGGTACCATCCGTGAGAGAACCATTAGAGCAAAGGTGCCCGATAAATAAGTGGCTCCACGATGCATTGGATCCCGGTGTACATTTGCTGTCCCAATCAATCGCGAAGGCTCAACAGTTACCGCTCCTCGAAAAGCCCTCGAGAAACCCGGGGTAATTCCCTGCGCACGGCGAGAATCGATCGTCCGGTGGCTTCCCATGGTGTCGAAGTCGGCCGGCGCGTGGTGGAAAGTGTCCGGCTTCATATTTCACGTTTTTCGCGAACATTTCCAACACCGCGCCGCTAATGAATAGTTAACAACCGGATCATCGATCGATCGGATCGGATGGAAGAAGGGAGCAGCAAAAGAGTTT
The DNA here is from genome assembly GCF_943734765.1 of Anopheles ziemanni. Taxonomy (NCBI): domain Eukaryota; kingdom Metazoa; phylum Arthropoda; class Insecta; order Diptera; family Culicidae; genus Anopheles; species Anopheles ziemanni. Next base: position 75,030,800 of record NC_080706.1, read on the forward strand.
TCGATTTCTGAAGAAGCAGCAACGAAGGGAAGGGCTCTTGTGGCTCTCCTTTCTACTCGTCCCTTAGTAGCTTTGTTTTGACACCCGCCAGTCACACACACACGATTGTCAGTCATGCGGCGAGGTGTGCTAAATGACGGGGTATACCATGTCGCTTCGTTTCGTTGGAGATTTTCTCCCGTGACAAGGTGGATTTGAAACCAAGCTTGTCCTGCACCGACGCCTGTGATTAGCCCGACGTGAAAATGTTAGAGCCATGCGCTGGCATGTTGTACGAGATGTCGAGATATTGATTGGGGGGTTGGTGGACGAAAAGTGAAACTTCCTGGTTCGTCCAACTCATGATGATACTGACGGTCGCTTGAAGGGGTTCGTGCTTCTATCAAATTGGAGAGATGGCTTATGGATCGGCAAGATAAGGCATCAACATCAAAAGGACAGAGGATCAATGTCCAAAAGGAAAATTGTGTAATAATATGCAAGTGGAATGAACAGTAGAAAATTAAAAAAAAAACTGTCAAACATTAACAGAAACTTAGGTACAATTGTACTAATCGTCCATTTAGTTTGATTGCCAACACATTTCAACTGTTTTAAAACTTTTTTTTTTTAACGACCAGACAATCAAAAGATCATCAGACTGTTTTAAAAAAACGGCACAAATTTTCGTCAAGTCCATTGTTGTTCCCCAGGATTAACAGACACACTCAAACGCACAAACAAACAGGGTCATACCATCATCGCCAACATCAGAGGAGGGCACCCACATAACTCCCAGCCCTGGTGAGAAAATCGAAAAAACGGTCAACTTTTATTTAACCTTCCAGGGACAACCGTCCCTCCATCTTCCCTTCATCAACTCGTGGCTCTCTCTCTCTTTCTCTCTTTCCCTCCATAACCTCTTGTGAGCCCATTGTATGCAAATGTCTTTTAATCGAAAAAGTAGCCGACCAACCGAACGGGGAACAATGCAAGAAAATGGAAAAGAAGTTCAAGACGAGCGCGGTGTGCTGAGGGCCACCGGGAATTTAAATTGATCCACAACCAGCCAGCGGCAGACTGAAAGGCGGCGGCACAGCAACTCCTGTGCCCGTGTCTTGTGTCCAAGCTTACACCGGGCTATGCTCCTTGTAAGGAAGAAATGACCAAAACCGAACGGACGGCAGCAGCGCCTTATCCGAATCACTGCAGTCTCAAGGATCGCCGTGGCTTTGGGGAATCGTCACCGGGAGCGTCCGAAGCGTCGGCACCGGGTGGGAAACGAAAGTATATAAAAGTGAAACGCGCAGCGACGTGACTCAACGAGATCGAGAGTTTGTGTTGCAAGAAAACAGTCATTGCAATGAATCATGTACTAAAAATCCTTGGAAGGGACAAAAAGGAGTACAACACGTACACGTTACTCATCGGGCCCCGTTTTACATTTAGCCACCGACCGCAAAGGCACAAAACACAAATGAAATTGAAATTGGCAAAGGGTACTAGTTCTGTGATGCAACCAAAAAGCAAAAAGCATAATTAATTTCATGTTTTGTTTTTCCTTATTTTTCGATAATTGTTAATTGACAACGAAACGCTGCGTGAAGAACAGCCTATATAGCCAGCTGTATAGCCAAGTATGCCAGGTATTGAAATTAAAAATACATTATCTGTTCAGGATGTTAAACTGCTTTTTCACTTTCAAGCAATACCTATTTTATAGATTCCGATTCAGAAATCCGAACCACTTTTTGCTTCGATTTTGGGATTCATGAACCTTTTAATATGAGAATCATTAATCCCAAAGATTTAAGAATGTAAAAAGAACAGTAAAGTTAAGCCCCCAAAAAGTTACAAGAATTGAAAAAGAGGCCTCCTTTTATTTGTCGCTAGATCCCCGACAATCAACAGCTCGTGACATTTCGTCAAAGATTCATTAAGGTTTCGAAAGATTCATCAATGTTTTGAGATTCTAATAAAAAACATTCATGATACAATCTGAATGAATCGTAAGTGAAAAACTATCGGTTTGATAAATTGTATGAACAATTTTTCGTCATCGAACGTCATCAAATATTGAAATAAAAACGCTGGGCAGTTACAATTTTTTGGCTCATATTTCGATACATGCGGTGAAGTGCTGCTAACTCCAAATTCATAACTCACTACAAACAAAATAGTGTTTATATGATGGCTCCAAGCATGGAGATTAAAGCTAGTACTATAACAATCCCTGTTTCAAGATGTTTAGGTTCTTCTTTCAGACTGTTTGCAATCTATTTTTATATATTTGGTATTGATTTATTTTAGAATATAAAGAAATAAATAATTTAGAAAATAGAATGATAGAAATAACCACCACAAATTTCCATTATTCAGATCGGAACCCGACATGCTAAAATCAATAAGGTTCCAATTTCTTGTGATTTGAGACACAATTTGGACATAAACATACTTTTGAAGTTCAATGTCCAATACAAAACATGTTAAAAGCAATATAGATAAATTAAATTACCACACCTGGTAATATGAAGAAAACGATTTTCTGAAGTTTGAAAGTAGTTGATGAACTTGATAGTGAGTCTGCAACTTAATTTTGTGTTTCATAGCATTTGAGAACAATAACATTAAATTCTTCTTTTCTAGTTCATATTCTACTATGAATGTAATAAAATACAAGAACCAGTAAAGCGTGCTTCAATATTGTCCGTCGCCTCACTGGGTCAACACGGGTTTACTGTTCGCCCGACCCGACCGCTTGTGAACGTTCTAGCGTCAGCCTCGCCCGGTTCAGATCATTAATGGCGTTAATGAAGAATGCAGCGAGTTCGCCGATTGATCATCTACCGAGCTGGCGGCAGAAAAGGCAACCGTTGTGAACCTAGCGCGCATCTTAGCGTGTTGGTTGCTGGCTTTCGCGTGCATAACAAACGGCATTCATTAATCTCCGCGGAGGAAGGGAGGGAGAGCGAGGGGAGAAGCGGGAACGGGACAAAGAATCAATGCCAACCCCGGGCTGGACACTGCTGGCGCACGCTTCACGGTGCGTCGAAATTGTGGAATGTGGCACATAGTCGCGCTTCGGGGAAGAGCTACATCGAAACGGACCCCGCACACCACGCCCAACACGCCCGAGATATTCGCGATGGAGCAAGAACCCATCGTATAGATCACTTTCTTGCCAGATATTGCGGGGCCATCTCGCTGGAGTGGAAAATGTCGGTCAACGACGAGGCTTGGCCCGCTTCCGCTTGGTACGCGAAGCCGTTTGGAACAACGCATGTCCCACGGATTGAGGCAGCGACCCGTTCCCAAACGAATCTGACCCCAGCCAGACGACTTCTGGGCGCCACCCGCGACTGAACACGCAAACCGCCCATTAACGGCGAACTGCTGTCGGGGAACTGCTTACAAACGATGGCATTTGCATCGGTTGTATAACAGCACCGTCATCAGCGTTGGCAAAAATAAACACCAGGCAACACTATCCGAAGAAGCTTTACAGCTATCTCTGTTTGCCTGCGCTTGATGGATTCTTATGGCGTTTGAAATTTATAGCGAATTTGATTCCCTCTTGCCCTTGCCATTAATTCTCCAGTTCCGCCAATTTTTCTTCTGGCGTCCTCTAGCCAGTTAAAAATATTGCCTGAAAACTGACTTCCTGAGTTAACACAGACCTCAAAAACCCTCAGAAGAATTAGCATACGAATGGTTAATTTGGTGTTAGTTACTCGGTGGAGGGCGACCGGAGTAACCACAATAAACCGCAGGCTCACACTGGTGCCTACGGTACACGACCAGCATGGTAAACGTGTTCCACCCACACCGAGGCTCCACAACGAGATAATGAATTTTATGAGCTACCTAACGGTTGTCAAATAAGTCACGCCTTACGGTCAGACGAATAAAGAAAATTACACATTAACGTAATGTCTGTGACCATCAACAGACAGTTTACAGGGTGAACAGAGTATTGCTCGGTGACATTCCTTCTGAACCCTGACAGTTTTAAAATGGTTGAAAATAAAGTATATGTTTTGTTACTTAATATATGAAGTATTTAAGTTAATTCTTAAATTGCTTCATTTCGAACAATACACCTTGGGATACGTCGAGTAGGGCTCATTTAATCTCAACGAAACCACGACCGCGATTAGTAATCGAATCCACGCGATGTACGCATCATGTCAGGCAGGCATCGGCAACGTCAACAACGTTACGCCGCCGGCTGGCAATGACCATTGGAACCATTACCGACCAAGTATGACAAGTAGCTTAGGTCCATAAAACGACAAATGCAACGGGCACTTACACACACGTACACACACACGACATGCTTTCCTAGCTGTCAAAATCCTTGACACGGTGGCGGACGAGACGTTCTCGAATCAGCGATGCATTGGCTCCACGCTTGGCTGCAGTTTTGGAAAGGAAGTGCAAGACTTTTATGTCCGTCTAGCAAAATGCATAAATATACAATTAGTTCGCGTTCGGCTATATCTGGATGAATCGTCTGGTAGTATTTGTTTTTGTATGGCTTCACGTTGCATCAGAGTGCGTCATATTGTATTTTTCACGAATTGACACATTTGGTTTAGTCAGTTCTGGCTGTTTTGAAAGCAAGTGAGATGTATTCAAGAATGACTAAGGGTACTCAGATATGACTAAAAACAGAGGCTGCACCTATGAAACACCGAAGTTACCTGCTTTATCGGTGACAAGATTTCAAAGCTCCAAAGGCACTTAGATAAAGATCCCATAGGAATTGAATCATGCTTAGCATGGAGACAGCTAAGTCTATAACCAATTTTAGACAACGTTGACTCATATACTCAACGAAACAAGTAAGGAAACCTTGCTATGATTAAGCCAACTTCAGATATACTCTGAGGCAACCTAAGACTTCACCAGAAGAGTATAATCTCGACCGCTTCGCATAGCAAACTCTTACAGATCGATCGAGTCCACGCAAAGGCGGAGAAATTAGAGCACAAACGCAGGAAAGCCCGAGTTATCCTACGCGTATCGGTACGTAACTCGAGCCTCGCCGCGCAAGAGGCGAAGGGACAACACTTTCTAGAGCACAACGCGGCACACGACGCCGGGTGCGTACGCTGCTTTGGCTGCTGGACGCCGCCACAAATCATTCGTGTGATCAGACGCATGACTTACATACTTAGCCAGTTTTGAACGCCGTTTTTTTTCCTGCCTTTCCAACTTTTTGCCAACATCGGAGGCAACCCTCTGGTGGATTTCCATGCTATGCTCTCTCTTACACAGTATCAAAACCTCCAGAGTACGTTCCACCGCAACGATTTATAGCCTCCGGGGGTTTCCTCAGCTCCATAGTTGCTCGAATCTCCGGTAGTTCGCGGTTTTCTTCAATCGAGCCGCCCGATACGCATGCGGTCGGTCGGTAGTTGCGTAGTTACGCCGTGTCGAGCAGCTCAATATACCACCGAACAACTGGGACACATACACGCGATAACGGCAGCGAGAACCTGAGTGCCCCTGCAGTCGCGCCACCGAAAGGCGACACAAAAATCGATCAAACGAAACGAAGCAAGCGGCAAATCGCGCCATTGCGAAAGTTTCGCAAGTCAGAAATTCGATCTTGACGCACGGCGCTGCTGTGAATGTGAGAGAAATGCATACTTTCTTGGTTGGGACCGGCCGAAGACAACTACCATCGCAACGAAGAGGAACCCCTCCTGGGGTTCAGCTCCAGCATCGATCCGAAAAGGAATGACACATTGGAGTGGCTTGTAAATGAGCGAACGATAGAAACTTCTCCTTTCTAATGGACCGCTTGCCTCGCGTCCATGACTTCATCTTAGCCAACATACTTTCACGCGCTCACAACTCTAGTTATTATTTTTTTTTTTTTCGATCAAAACACCATTAAAATAGTGCAAAATCAAAGCCGGAACGAAGACACATCGAAGCAACCATTTCGAAACACACTAAAAAACCGTGTGGAACGCATTTGCCTTCGCGTTCCGATGAGGTTCTGCAATATACGCCGTCAAACAAGTTTGAACTAGGCACACCTTAAAAAGAATATCGCATTCGAATTTGCAATGCAGATTATTAGAAAGCTAGGAGCAACCGTGCAGAATGGTTTGGAAAACAACAGGATGTAGCGCATTTTGAAAATAGTTGTCACCGGTTGTGCATATTATTCAAAATGTCTCCAGAATTTAAGATTGGACATTTTTACGACATTTTGATCAATTTAAATGGGCTTTAAATAACGCTGAGTTCATCAATATATTGGCCACAAACAACGATCATGTTTTTGATGCAACCGGACGCAGTTAATCAACGATGGACGCAATTGAAAATGTACTTTAGATGCGTTCAACGATCGATCACGAGACACAAATCGAAGTCTTTGCGAGCTGCATCGAAGAAAATCAGCCCAACGCTAACCAACAACCCGAGGCGGATGGATGCCCTCGATTGACCGGATCGAAATAAATCTCTATTAAGCCATTCATTCGAGCGACACACCCAATCGACAGCTTCCAAAAGCCGGACGACGGGCGTCTCGATCGATGGCTCTCACTAACTGGACGGACGGTGATATCAACCCGTCCCCGGGGAAGCTGCACACAGACGCCGAGATTTGTGTTTTCACAAATGAACGGTCGACCTATATTAGGGTTCCGAGGAATCGCGCCCATGCTCGGTAGACGAAATGCCAGCTCGAGAACCACATCAATTAATCATCTACCCATTCCGGTGGCCAGTTAATTGTTGACCGTCGGAATTGGCGTCGAAATTGGCGTCGTTGAGTCTCGAAACCCGAGCGTTCTTCAACATTGCGGTTGCGGAGCGTAACAATTCCCATGACTCAAACCACCCATTTAGAAGGGGGACAACAAAAGCTTCTTACATATCTTGACTCGCAACCATTTCTCAACCTCTAAATGAAACATAACAAGCGGAAAGGTCATCGCATAAAATGACTTTGGCAGATTTTCATAACAGTTTCCTATTCTCGCCGATTCTGAATTTTTAAACAATGAAAACAAATTATTTCCGAAATTCATTCTAATAAATACAAAATCTGAGTAAAAATGACAAAATTTACTTAACAGCACAAATTACTCAATGGAAATACGATTATGATTGCAAACATTTGCATATGACCTCAAAATAGACAAAAATATTACAAAAACTAGAAAGAGTTCAACGGTAGATAGAACACGAACGTTTTATAAAACAATTTGTTTACACTCTCACTTTTCTTCTGCTTCGAAATTTAATTGGACGTTTTCCATAATTACAAAAATTAATGAAGGTAAACCCAAAACACTACAATTATGGACAAGAAAATGAAGCCAATGAAAACATCAACCAATATCCGGTGCCAGAGGAATGTACGGTGAGTGAAAGGTGTTCGAGTATGTTGTGCACTCCACCTCCCACCACCAAGCACACACGAATCGTTGCTTGTAGGTCGATGTAGTGGTAGTACCGGTGTAAATATGTGAGTGTATGGGAAACGAGCATGATTTTCATCACCATCATCATCATCGACGGCATCTCATCGGTGTCATCGAAAAATGGTTACGAAAAAACGAAAATTAACCATGTCCGTGTCTTACCTTTTTCAGATGTTTGTTGACCCATTTTGTGAAAGTTTTCTTCTGTATGGCATCTCGTTCATCTGCGGCGAGGATGGGTGAAGTAACGCCATGGGCAGCATCGGAATCCATTGCGACAGGAGGAGACGGCACGGCACCACGGGATGGATCGGATGAACCGATGGCGAATTCGTTTCGTATCGTTAGATTCGCATTAGTTTGACGTTGAAAGAACGGCAACAGAGGTTGGTGGTAAAGGTGAAAATGAAGAAAAAGAAGATTCATTAGTAAGTTTATCTAATAAAAATGATGAATTGTTAAAATCAATCAAACTTCAACGAGCGCATGCTGGAAAAAAACGGACACGAAAAACTGACAACAGTGTGTTAGAAAAATATTTATCGTAAAATTCAACACATCGTAGACTGGTTGACCAGGCATCTTTGCTTCAATCTCAGCTCTGCTACGAGTAATTGAATTGTATTAGTTAGCAGATATTCCATTTCTTCTTTCACTTCCCCGCAGAACCTCCCCGATCGCAAAACCCTTCCGGAATCGGTAGCGACATTCCTGATCGTGGTTGAATATGTTTACGGCACGGGAAACAAGCCATCGACGTCGGATTGATTTACTTGCAAAAAGAGGTTTTATGATCGAACTAACAGACATGCTTTCGCCAGGAAGTGATCAAATCACTGCGGAGAGCACCAGCTTCACGGTCGCTTCGTGGGAAGAGATGTAATTTGAAGCAGGAAGTAAAACAACACTCATTTCCGATCTTACTTCAAAACGTTTCCCAAGAAATAGACTAGAGGAAAAGTAAGCAAAAATATAACATATGTCATAATTTAGTTGTACAATATTAAAGTTTGTGAAAAAATATTTAACTTATTTGACTTTGAGTACGTTTGTTGCAATCCATCAATCTAGGAATTACCTCTAAAAGGGAATGGACGATTTCAAAGATATCAATTTACTCCCGCAATTTTAAATAATGCCAGTTTGTTTATTTTGACAACTAAATTAGTGTAATAATGTAGTGGCCAACTCGAATGTGCATTACAAACAGATAACCAACCTTTCGCTTTCCTCTTTTTAACACTTGCCATATATGCACAAAGCCCGTTGTTTGGACTCACCCTTTCAAAAAATCGTAAAAGGGCTGTCAAATATGCAGCCCTAATGATTTGCTCAAGTGAGAGCTTGAAACGTCGTTTAGCTGGCAATAGTGGATGGTTCAATTGTTGGTGCCTACGACCAGGGGTAAAAAAACACATGATGATGTTGTGTACAACGCCCGAAAAGAAACCCGCTTGTGGGGAACAAATCTTTAGGGGACACAACACTAGGCGAAGGGGGGAAGACACCTTTTTCAAGGTCCAGAAAAAGTGGGAACCACGCAACACATGCTGCCACACACGCACAAAACAGCCACCATTACAGCGATGATGATAACCGAACAAATTTGTTTACTTCCTCTATTGTCACCGAATGTTCGAAGCCGAAAGAAAGGGAACCACGGCACGGGATGACGGCGAGTTGTTGTGCGTATGCAGCGCAGCGCGTGGTACAACTTGTTTGACACTCATTAGCATACTATTTTCCACCTCCCTCACCCCTGCCCTTCCCCCTAGTAGTTGCTGCCTCCAAAACTGGAAGAAGGTTATCATCGGTGGAGTGATGGTTTTTTTTCTCTTTCGACAAAATGTTTTCATTTGCTGCTCAAAAGGTAATTTTGTCCGCTACTTCCAACGAAGAAGAAAAGGAGTTGAACCGGGCGCGTTGTCAGGCTGTGCCCTTTTTCAACGTGGGAGAGGGGGGCTGATTACCAACCCCGCTGATTACCAACCCCGCTGGTGGATGAAAGGAAAACCCGCCGCGTAGAGCGTAGGGTTTTTTTTTTGTACGGAGAGAAGGGAGCTTACGAAACGGAACTACTTCACCACTGGAAGCCCTTGGCGGTCGGATACGCATATGACATCTTGTCAGCTCGTTATCACATTACGCAATTATCGGCTCGAGCGGCTTGGTTTTTGGAGGAGCTTAGTCGTTGCTAAATTGCTGTGAGAAATGAGCGATGAAGTGAGTAGCACGCGCACACACGAAAGGAAAGGCGTAATCAAACCCTACTTCTATTACTGAAGGACACTAGAATCATTCGTGACCCATATTAAATAGTGTTATGCCTAATGAATCTTTTGGCGAGATTCGTTCAAATGAATCTTTCACCTAAGATGGATTCATGAATCTTTAGGGATTCAACTCTTCAAACCTTAACACGTTGCCTGCCATGTCTATCATTTTCGATAGCCAGCTGTCATGAATTCTAAAAAGTTTTTGACCCATAAATAAATGAAAATGCAACATAAAAATTATTGTAATATTTTATATAAATTTTTTGGGAAGCTAAGTTTTTGCTCGGCCTTTGAAAACAATCGGTTTAACAAATATTGTAAACAAATTGTAATTTTAAAAATTGTACTAAAAAGTGTGCTAAAACGCTTGGTACGCAACGTGTTAAATCATGAGTGCTAAAAAGTTTTTGTCCCAAAAATAAATGAAAATGTAGCTTAAATATTATAGTAACATTTAATATCAATTCTTTGGGAAGCTAAGTCTTTGCTGAGCCTTAGAACACCGTCGATTAAATACATTATATGAACAAATTTAATCAAAAAAACTGTACTAAATAAGTGTGCTAAAAACGCTTGGCAGTCAACGTGTTAAAAAATATTTCGAAACCGTCATGAATCTTCATGAATCTTTCATGGATCTGTCACGAATCTCCACGATTTTTTCGTCAGTTTGGATCATGTGAAAAAAATAAAAACAAAAAGGGTTCCTCTGCCCTGTTTTGGCTCATCACTTTTCATCAATTTGTTTATCTTTGGGATTCATGAATCTCTTATCGAAAGATTCATGAATCTCTAAAAAAAAAGAATCATTCAGATTTCTTAATCTGAATCTGAATTACACAACTCTAATATTAAATGTTCATTCATAATATACTTAATCCAATGAAACATAACTTCGTTCAAAAAAACCCTTTGTAAACATTAAAACTGTGTTCAATTTCTTCCAAAATTTTTCTGAAAGTATGTCATCTGAACTTTCTCCCTTTCATTTGTTCATTGCTGCATCACGAACTGGTCATTTCATCCAGGAAAAATACCACAAGATCCCTAGATAACGAGTCACCAACGGACGATGATCATGGTCAAAGATGGCAGCAAACTGTGGCATGGGATTGAAGACAATCTCATATGAATCATAAAACAATTTAATAGTCTATCTCACGGTGCTGCGGGGCAATCATGCACGAGTCGCGATATCTAATCCCTAGAGCTGCGTACGTTGCTTCTCGCTGAGCAAGATAAAGCAAGAGATCCTCCTTCGAGCTAGGAAAGATAAATCCAGCAACTCGCGCTCCATCCGCGTAACAGTGAGTGAGGTCGCGAATGTTTTGCGCGTTCCCTCCCCGTTCGTTAGCCCGCTCAAATTCAATTACCACCGATGATGGGCACCTCACACACCGCCAGGGGAGTCGAACAAAAAAAAACACCAGAACCGGTTCGCCACGCCGTCATCTCAGCCGCGTCCGACTTCTTCTCCACCGAAAACCCCCAACACACGGCGGGGACGTCGACGCTGTTGACGCAGTCTTCAGGGAGAAAAGAAGATGAATGGCCACCCGAAACGAACCGAACCCCGGAACGGAATGTTCGGCGGAGGTGTGCGCACAACGTTTCTCAGAGGGCAGAGGAAAAAAAAATCGAGAAAACTCAACACACCGATGAATGCCGCGAAGGGCGATCACTTCGGCCACCATTGTCCAGCGGAATGGCGCAAGCTTCCTCTCATCGTCAAATAAAATCACGGTCAACAACAGTTGACGCACCCCGAGATGAGGTTGATGTGATCTGATAGGCTTAAGGTAAGTGTGAACGGTTGTGTGTGTGTGTGTTGAGTTACTCTTTGCATTGGTGGTTCATTCATTAAACGGTATATCAATTTTAAAGCATTGTTGTAAACCAAAAATATGCTTCAAGGAAACAAAACTCTTTGGCTTATTCCGATTTATTATTACCTTAATCATCTCATCGAGGAGTGCCTGACTTTTTTTTTTGGTACGAGTAAATATAAAAAAATCTATTCTTATGTTTGGGCACCAATATTTAGAAAAATTTGACAGCACTGAAAAGGTTATTCAGTAACGTATCAGAAAATATTATCTAAAAATTACTAATTGCAACGATAAAGGATCAAAAAGGTCATCGTTTTATTTTGCACCGGATATTGAAACCTAAAGGATAGATGAACAGGGTCACGCGGGTTTTTTATGAAGATGACAAGGCTAAATGTAATTCGTCGCTTATTAACTTTGGATAATCGTCGTTTTCCATTGCATTGCCAAACCTCGGTACCGAATCGATAATTTCAATTGGGTATCTTGAACCGAACCGGCTGCTAAACGTTTTTAGTACACATGTTTAGTACAATCTTGTTAAATAAAATGTAATTATAAAATTTGTTAAACTGACGATTTTTGAAGGCTAAGCGAATATTAAGACTTCCAAAGAATTAGTTTTTGATATTCCTATCGTTATAATATTGCATTTTTATTTTTTTATGGTACTAAAATTTTTTAGAATCAATGACAGGTGACTATCAAAAATGATATCCATAGCAGTCAACGTGTTAAACTTCGTTATAAGATTGATAGGCTACAGGACGGTTTGTTTTAGTTTATCATACGCTGCGTCCATAAAAATCAAAACAAACTGGTTTTCATTCTTATAATTCGTTAATGAAGATCAATGCTACCCTATAGAAATTTATCGTCTGGCATCGAGGTTTACCGATGTCTTGTTGTTAAACGATGTTAACTTTCTAGTGCAGTAAAATTATTAATATGTGAATTTTGTAACGCAAAAATGAGAAAGAATTTGTTCAAATTTACTAGAAAAATGAGTCACATACCCTACATGTCGAAAACACATTTTAAAAACAAATACCAATAAACATCGATTTGGAAAGTCTATCGAATTGTACTAAATCGAACGAATTGTACTATGTAAAAACCATGAAACCACTTCAAAAATAATTACCTTCTCTGTCCGATCCGAAAACTTGCAAAGCAAAATTAAAGCATCATGTGAATAAAAACGGTGCGCTGACGAACGAACCTGACCAGCGAACACACCGCCTTACGTGAGTTGAAATTCAATCAGGGCACGGGCAGGCAAAACGTTGCACTGGCGCCAGAAAATGCCAAAACGAGTGTGTACAAAATATTGGCTCCCCCCTGCTGCTGCTTAACATTCGATAAACGATGTAGGGTCGAGCGGGTGACACTCGCGATCGTCCGAGGAATAACATATCTTCGATCTTCGGCTTCACATACACGCCTAGGTGAATATGGTGTAGCTTTTGATTTATTTTTAACATGCACCTGGACTTGTTCATATACTAGTTCCTCTAGCAGGGAGGGGAAACAAGCATGTACGGGGACGTCAACATTGTGACCGATCGATCAAAGATCGCGCGTGAGTCGCATGAAACCGACACCGCCGGCTATCGATAAAAACGTGCGATAACATTAAAACGCTGACCGATTCGTTCCCCCGACGTACGATTACTCACCCAGAGTTGCGGAACGAGAAACGAAAAGTAAGCGGATATGTGAGGTGTCCGAAATTTACACCCGCAATTGGCAGTGACTAACTGCACAAGCCCCATCTTGACATCCACCACCAAACTACCGTATCGATTGTCGGATTTCGGTGATAGACGTCCGCTTGTTCAACATCCCTCCCCGAGGGTCCTATCCTTACGCAATCAATTACGGCGAGCATCAAGATAGCTACACTGCCAGCAAGTGGTTCCATCCCCCGATACTGACAACGTCAGTGCGAGAGTGACGCTGTACTCCGCTGGACAATGATTGAGAGTATGATGAATTATGTGAACGACAGAGCTTCTATTTGAAACACATCTTGTGTTCGACCTCACGGAGGCGCTTTCGTCAGAATCTGTACAGGAATTCCCGCTGTTGTTGTCAATGTTGTCCCAGAATTCTATTGTGTCAGCAATGATCATTGTGTATTTACGAGATTTACGAGTAGCTTCGATGATTAATTCAATTGCAACATTCGATTACATACAAAAATCAACTTACACTTTGTCTTCCAACATCCCTCATAGCGGGTGACAGGTAATTCTGATCTTACCACGAAACCAGTACAGTATTGCACTAGTATAGAAGTAGACGATAGTAATTGTTTAAATTTATCCTTATGAAACTTAGTGTATATGTTACTTGTATAAAACCAAATCTTAGTATGTGTTTAATTAATAAGTTTTATGAAAAATAATTGTACTAAAACTTGTTCTAGAAAATCCTATTTTTAGTACAATCAATGATGTTGAAAAATTTGGTTATCAAATTTACTGGACCAAACTAAACAAAAACTAGACTTCGCAAAGGATACATTTTAAAAATTATTATAGCCAACTACTACAGAACGTTACTACTGTGTTTGAAAAAAGAGTGATTAGCGTTGTTGCTGTCACCCGCTCTTTGGGTGACACGGCTGTCAACGTGTTAATATAACTAAATCAATTACACAATTGCCACAGATTGACCAATCATCGCATGAAACTAGAACTCGTTGGGTAAAATTCTAAAAAAAGCAACATATTGTCATACGTGTAGTGTAATTATTGAGAAAGCTCGGCGTAGTTTAACAAATCATGCACATCAAACACCCCCAGGTTGGGTTCCAAATTACTATTATCAGCAACAATTTTATCTTCCAGTAAAAACCGTTTAAGATCAAACGACGCCGAAAACGACACCATACCAAATAACTCCCCAAATAAAGCAGTAAACATTTAAGACAGTGCGATTTCATATCACAAAAAATCAATTTCATTTTAAGAGTGTGTCTACTCAATTGTAACCACTCCTACAGAGTTTTATCTCCTCTCTATAAATCAAAATGAATCCCTCGACGACGATGAGGACCGCAGAGTGACGTGAGAACGGTGGGGAATTTTATGTTATCTTTCAACCGCCAGTCGATGCAAATGACGTCAAAACAATGCAAGCTAGCCGCAATAGCAAGTTCACGATTACATTTAAGCTTTTTATTGAAAATGATCAAGAAGGTGTGCAGATATTTTTGTTAATTGCTTGCTAATTCGGTTTACTGTTGCAACTAACTGTGGTCGGCGAAACAATCGACCCTGCCTTCCTCATTTGAATGACTCGCAAATTGCACAACAAAACGCTCCTCAATGAGTAATCGCCCGGGGTCGCTGCTACATCATCTTCATTTCCAGAAAAAAAAGGAAATACTTAAGGCAAGCAAAACCAATCCCCCTGGCACATTCTTTGCCACTGACTGCAATCACATCATTCGAGCGAAACCCAAACCCTTGGATGGTTTTTGTTCCCCTTTTTTCCACAGTTCCCGTCGCTAATCGACGAACGAACGAGCGCGAATGCGAACAGGACATACTACATTGTGCGCGGAAACGTGACTCACGGCTGCATATGTCAACACCATAATCATTTAGTGGAGCGAACGAGCGAGTGAGCGAAATCAAACCCCTCTTCGTCGATGTCGAACAAAGTGAAGGAACGTCAGAAAAAAAACAATGAACGAAAGCAGCAATCAACAAGCGCGTCTTTTATCAGTAGCTAAAATAAAAAATTAAAAGCAGTCAAATTCACGATCACTGAACAGTCATATCAAATTATAAAAACAAAACCGCGCATAGCGACGCGACAAGGTGTCGAATATGTCCGAAAGCAAAAAATTACTACAACGCCGACTGCGATGAGGAGTTGTGCCTACGATATTTAGGCCAGCCTTTGTTTCGTCCATATTTTTTACTCGAATGCGTTACTGGATGTTTAAGAATCAATTAGCATACATCAAGGATAAAAAACTCATGAGTGCACATTCAGCGTCATTTGTGATCAGAAAGCCAAAGTTTTTAAAAATCTATTTTGGAATACAATAAAATATGTACATCCTACAACAATAAGTTATCCATCAAAGAAATGCAAGAAACTTGTCTTACTATAGTAGTGCACTTATATAGAAGTAAGCCACAATAAATACAAACATTCATCCTTTGAGAAGCTTAGTTTATGCTCTTTCTTTCTGAAAACGTTGCTTTGACACGTTCCATGCTATTTTAGTACAAAATTTTAGTACAATCATTTACGTTCAAATTTGATCATCAAATTTTATTGAATCAACGATTTTAGAAAACTAAGTCCACTACTATGAGCGTGAAGACCTGATGAGCGTTGTTCTTGTTACCCGCTTTTTGGGTGGCATGGCAGTTAACGTGATAATAAATTGTGCATCTAAATTTTGTCAAAAATGTACTAAAACAGCGTAGCAGACGTTTACGATGATTAAATATAAAACTTTAAGTTAAGCCATGTTAATGAAACACTAAAATCGACAACCACATAAGAAAACCCATCAAAACAATTGTTTGTCCTGTTTGACTGTCAGGATGTTTGACGGTATTATGCATATAGCGGATGTTTATCTTTCTACGTTTGTTGATGTTTTCTTAAAAAAAAATCTAGGATCCCACGATATGTGAGACTTTTGCGGACAAGTTCAGAGCAAGAACATGAAATGTTCTTTTCGAATAAAAAGAGAATCTTTCGTTAACAGTTATGAATGAACGATCCAGATTCCTAAACAAACAAAAACCTTACACAAACACACTACAGAAAAGACAGGAAATTAATCCTGCACACAGGTAAGAGCACACCGATCTCTCGCGTTGGTTAGTACGACTCGGATAACATTTAGAGGCAGGAGTTATGGGCGACCCGTTCCGAGCGCCAGTCCTTGTGATTCCTCGAACGAGCCGCCCTCAGCTGCACAAACACATTCGGCGATGCGGCAGAAGAACATCGAAAAGTAACGGCGCGGGCAGGCGATGTCAACAAGCAGGGCGTTGCGAGACAACGAAAATCGACCAACCAACCTGCGCACGGCCATCGCGACATACCTATGATATCCCAGACAAAATGTTCCCATATGGTCATCAATTCGGTACCTTTGAACTGCGTCAGCGCGTCCTCGTAGCCGCCCTGGCTGGTGACGTTCAGCGTCGAGCCGGTAGCCGGCGATGTCGCCGTGAACGACTGCCGGTGTCGCTTAGCCGGCGTCGTGTGGTAGTACTCGCCGCCATTGTTATTGTGGCTGCCGCTGCCGCCATTGTGCGGACTACCACCGCTGCTGCCAGCTGCTCCGACGCTCACGTTCCCATTGCCCGGCCCCGGACTGCCACCACCGCTAGCACCGTTGTTGCTGTAGTAGTGGTGGTGCTTGCCGACTATTGTTCCACCGGCGGTACCGCCGCCACCACCAATACTGTGCCGGTGCGTGGTGGTAGTCGTGATCGTCTGGTGGTACTGCTGCTGATTGTTGACGTTGCTGCTGCTACTGTGGTGATGCTGCGACACCTCGCCATTGTTGTTGTCGTACAGTGCCTCCCGGGGATCGAACCCGAGACGGTCCTTGTAGTACGACTGTGTCGACATGTCGTTGTGGTGAAAAGTTGTTCGTTCTTCGCTCTGTTCGCTGTCGTTTCGCTATCGCCTTCGTTTGCGTTTGGTTTCTCGACCGGTTGTCATAAATTTTCGCAACGTTTTCTCCTTCTTTCGCTTCGTTGAACTTCGTTACAATTTAAGCAGGTTACTTTACACGTTCCGTTGAACGTTTTGTTTAGTAGGCTGGATTGACTTGTGTTTTATACATTCGTAGCTAAGTGGTTATTGCAGGTGGTAGTAGAATAATTGGGACGGATATGCTTCTTCTTGATATTACGCTTGAATCACGGGATTAAATACTTAACGGCGCGTGGTTTGATCTTGTTAATGGCACTTTAGTGGATTATTAATTAATTTAAAAAAAAGACACTCGCACAAACACAGCGTAGTAAATAAACGAAAAAAAACGAAAACGCGAAATAACTTTTCACTCGCGAATTGCGCGTTCGATCGCTACACTAATGACACACAAACACAAACACACTCTAGCTGGAAGCTGCACAACGGAATATGGCTTTGCATTCGTTCCGTCCACGTTTGTTATCGTCGTCGACGTCGTTGTTGTTGTCGTTCGCTGTTTTCAAAATTCGATCGGGTATTTTTCTCCTTTTTTTCTCACGCCAGTAGAAACTGAAATACGAAGCTGCTAACTTTAGTAAAGCTGACCTTTTATTTGGCCCTGCAAACCGGAAGACCGGATGGATTTAATTTCTTTCGCCGAAACTATCCATTCCCTTCACGCACATCGCACACAAACACACACTCTGGGAAGGCGCTTTCTCGTTTTCCTCCCTCTAAGCGTGCACTTGAAGCAGCATTCCTGTAAATTTTCTTCACCGTTCGTATTTTCACTCACAAGTGGTGCTGCTTCCGTGCTTCGCCTTAAGATTCCACGGTGAGGAATGCCCGGAATGGAAATTGAAATACGGTTCGGAAGGTCACTTTTTGCTATGATCTCCCGTGGGTTTGAGAGAATTGATCGTTTGTGTCCAAGTATGTAAAAACAGTTCAAATCAGATACCCTACAGTTTGTAGTCGAATATTCCTTTCTTTAATCATCGTTCTTCTTGTTTTTCTCGTTAACAAACATTCCTTCTTTAATTTTGAACATTTCAATATCTTATGAAATTTATATTTACGAATAGCCCCAACAAAAAGAAGGAAGGGACTATTCGGCCCTCGGTTCACACAACGGATACACAGAACAAACAAACACGCGAAACATAACAGGCTTAACGACATAGAAGACGACGGGTATGTGCATGTATGTATGCGCAAAACTGCCCATTTCCAGCGGGATGCCATTCGCGGCCAGGAACTCCACGCGGGACCGGTTTCTGCGCTGGGAAGCTCGGCCAAGCAGGAGCGAAGAAAATTCCTCTCCATCCAGGTCACCACTTTCGCTGCCTGCGACGATCTCCGACCATCACGACCGAGCTTGGGGAGGGAATTCATAATCGCGAGAACCGTGCAGGAAGAAGAACGTTTGCGGCAGGAACGGGGTGTAATGAAGCGGGGAACACAGACCGGTATTTGGTGGCGAGCTGTTTCGGGTCAACTGAGCGAGTCCCATCTTTCGCCGGGGTTTTGCAAATATTTCCCTGGACGGCGATTGTGGATTGCATCTTCAGCGTACAACGAAGAGTACCAAACCAAGTTCGCAAAGAATCGGAAAGAATCCCGGTTCGCGAAATGGCACACATGTTTCAGCACACACAGACACACTCCTGTGAGCTACGGGGTGCTTCAGAACACCCATACCACACTGCAGAAGACGCCAGGTATTTCTGCACGAAAGGAAGAAGGAAAACCCAACAACAGAATCGCCTTCGAAAACAGGTACAGCGCCTCTCGCGAGATATCCGGGACTTCTCGGAATTGGATCTTGGAAGGAAACGAACCGCTGGAGTTATCTCTCTTGCACCCGCGAGTTCGCCTTTAAATTATTCCGTCTTCTCGCCTGTTTGCAGGGGGTATGAAAATCGCTGGATATAAATTCAATTCGGGTAGCGTTTTAAAGTGGTACCCCTCAAAAGCAAACGGACTATGAGGCTAAAACATGAGTTAAACAAATGAATTTAGCATTTCAAATGAAATTCAGATATGTTTGCATTCATTCCAGAACGATGCAATTTATTCTTTTTACAAAGAAAATTAGAACAACCTTCCCAACGTTTCTCTACCCCTTAGAAGTTCTGGGTAAATTTTATAGGCTCCAGACGGAAACAAAAAGCAAGTCGTTAAGCCGGCGCCAGTTCCGCGTTGCCTTAAGGTAATTAAGAACACATATTTTCAAACCACATTCCCTTTTTCTTCGCCACATTCGCTAAACGCAAAAAAAACTTTGCCTCTGAAAAACGAACTGTTCGAACAAGATTATTAAACAAAACAACATAATCAAATCGAACAAGCCAGCTGTTGGCTACTTATACGAAATTTGGCTTAAATTCTTTTCGAAAACATGCATTCTTGTCTCAAATTCAAACCCTCGAACAAAACATTTTTGTTCGGTTCTGAAACACATTCTACACGAACGTTTAGGAAACTGGCTTTCGCGTCCGATTTGCATAATCGGTTCCGAAAGGAGAGAAGAAAAAAAGATAAGTTCACATTCTTTCGCATAATCAAGCCAGATTGTTTCCCATCAGGCAAGATTAAGACAAAACCGAGAACAGTCATGTGCAGTCGGTGTGCAGGAAAACAGCCATAAAAAAGCTGTTATCATACTTCGCTTGGTATCGCATTCGAAAGCACGTTCGTTTGGGTGAAGCAAAAGCAGCCTTCCTTCCCCGTGTGTCACAAACAAACTGATATACAACACCCCTAACGAAAAGCGACACAAATTGATATGCAAATGGGTCCGATGCTGGTAGTACGAACCAGTTTAAGCAACTTTTGATAATCGATCGACGAAGTCTGCGAGCTTCGATTCCGCGCGGTTTCGGCGAGGGAATGATCGTAATTAAATACCAATAAAAGTGGCAGCTGTCGATTAAACTTGAATTTTAAGCACATTTCTGTTTGCTCCGTTCGGTTTGTTTTCCTCAAATTCGGAATCTGAGAAAAGGGTGAAGAAAGGTGTGGAGCACATTTGGGTTGCAAAGATTGCTGCTTAGAGTCACGAAAAAGCAGATGAGAAAACCTGAAAGCTTATATTTTGTCAACTTTGCCGTAAACTTGCTAATGCAGTGTTGATGATACCCATTGTCGTGTTTGTGGTTTTTGTAGATAGGCAAAACAAGATCAAAAATAAGCAGAAAAAATGAATTATGGTTGTAAAATTAATCGAACGGAAAGGCCTTACATCACCGAAACAGTCACTGACGAACGATGTTCGCCTTTCGAACCGTAAACGAATCACAAAGTCGCAATATAAAAGCAGAAACGATCCATCCGATGCATCGGCAGATTACATCTCTTCATCAGCATTTGCAAAAATCGACGACGTTTCCGAAACGAATTTATGACTTCGATATTGGATACCGTAAAAGTTTTGGAAAACTGAACTGAAACCTCTTCACCTAACTTGAAATAACTGCGTTTGGGAAGAGGAAAATCATCTCAGGAGGACATCAATAATTCATCAGTCGCACGAATCGCACTTACACACCTGTACACAACTACCACTCGGGGAATGCATTTTCCACCTGGCCATTGGACGAAAGATCCATCCCATTGTTGTATAACCCCGGATTGGTTTGGGGATGATCGAAAACATTATCCAACGAGCAAACGAAAAGGAAAAGCACCGCAAAGCGAACACAGAGAAATGATGCTGAAACGATGAAAAATGGTCACTTTAATAGTTTTTCACCCTGTTTCACATTGCATCAATGAAACAAAAACAAAAAACGAAGCGTTTTCCTTGATCATTTTTTCGGGGTTTGAAGTTATTAATTGTGAAATCATCAAATCAGTGAACAGCAGTTTTTTTTCGTGTCCACACCGAGAAAATTTGATGATTTTATTTGTTTTTCTAAACAAGACTCGTTAGCTCTCGTTGGAAATGAGTTTTCAAACTCATTAATATACTTGTTGAGGGGTTTTCGTGTTTGAAAACGTAATTATTTGACAAGTGGTTCGATACTAATGTATAAGATTTTGATTTTTTAAATGAAATATCACTTATTTCAACTCCAAATGAACAACATAAATGGGTTCCATTAATAACTCGCTTAACCTAGACATCGTGAGGAACGAAGGAATTTCCCAAAAACAACCCTAAGATGCATGGATGTGTGTGTGTGCAAAGCAAGAAGGCCTTCCACAGTTAACGAAGAAAAGCAACTTGTCTCATCTTCACGCCGCTTCTGTCTCTGAGGTCTTTTCTCCTTCCTCAAAGGCCACTTCTTAAAGGGCCTCGAGAGGCACAATAAAAAAAAGGAAAACAAATGGCCAGAATTAAAAGCCTCTTTTTCGGGGCCTCAGCTCGCCTTATACGGGCTGCGAGCGCAGGGAGAAGGACTGACTCTCTGACGCGCGGAAAACAAGGAAAGCACCATCGGAAGAAATGGCTCGGCACGCTCGCTCACACCGTGGCCGTCTCTGTGGGCCGCCGTATCAGAAAGAGTTTGCGCTATCTCGCACGACGCCGTACGTGGATCGCCTGGGAGGCAGCGAAATCGCGCAAAGAAAAACCCCTTCCAAGATACGAAGGGGGGCCTACCAACCAACCGACCGACAAGACAACACGCTGGAGACTGGTGCACACCCCGTCCTTATTGCTCCGGCGAGGCTTCCTCTTATCGAGCCCACTATTTCCCTCCCTGTCTCGGGGCGTCATTTGGTTCGTTAAAGTCTTTCTTTTACGTTCCCATTCCACCAGCCACAAAACGCCTCCTGAAGCGATGAGAAAAGAAAGGCACACGGGAGGACTTCTTCATCGTATCGGCCGTATAGTTCGTAAACAATCGCGCTCTGATCTGTGTGGATGCGTTGGACAGAGTTTTCACATTTCCCGAACCCGTTTCAACCACCGATAACTTATAAGCTTAAGGTTTGATGATTTGTGACACTATTCCTGACGTTTCGGAAGGGCACATTTGTTGCTCACGTTCGTGTCTATCTAACGATACGATATAAGCAACGCACGCACACACATATACACTTTTACATCACTAACCAAACACGCACGCACGCACAAACGGCGAGAAAATTCAAGAGACGGACCCAGAAGGGATTAAGAAATGAAACAGAAAAGCAGGAAACTATCACACAACTCAACCGACTTAAGAAGGGAACCGGGCGGCGATCATCAAACAACACTACACGGGGGGATTTTTTTTTCTTCCTCGTACAAACAACTCCTCTCGCTTCGATGCGCAACCGTACGCAACGAATTTCAGCCAAGTACTGACGGATTCCGTGCTTCGCCGGCCGAACGTTAAGTCAAATGGTGCCTGACTCGCCGGTTCTCCATTTTCGTCGAACCGCGAGACGCGACAACGCTCTCACCATCGCAGCCTGTTTCTACCGCGTGCTCTCGCAGTTCTCGCCCACTTCTCCAAGACGCCACTCATACACATACATCCAAACAACAGAAGAAAAGAACGATTCATGTAGGCCCGCTTCCAAGAAACCGCGACAAGTCGCGACGGCGACGTCACAGGTTCTTCTCTGTTCGGTTGGAGTCGCCGACGCGCACCTGACATGAATTAGCCAGGCACACGCGTTGGCGTGTTTGTGTGTGTATGTGTAGGTGCGGGCGACTTACCTTTTTTTTCACCATACCCACAAACTGCTCTCCGCGAGGCTTTCATCGTCTTCGAGACGAAAGATTTCTCCATCACTCTCCGTTAAACGATCTCCCACGTCTTCAAATAACACTCTCTCCGTTTCTCCGTCCCCGACCGTGTCGAAACTCTTAAAAAATGCCACGAGAAACTCTCAGAAGACTCAGAAGATAGGAGAAAAAGGATCTTCAAAGATCAAGAGAAACAAAACAAAAGGCAAGTTTGAAAAGAAGGAGGTAGGAATGTCCACACAACGAAAACAAAATAAACACGAAGAGAAACAGAATATATGAGTGTTGCAAAATGGAAGTGCAAATACGAAACATGCAAAAAAGTTGATAAATAATTGGAAAATAAAATAAAAATAGCAGTTTGAAAAGATATCAAACAGAAAACCCAGAAATGGATAAGGATATCCATAATTCTCATAGTCCACTAATGTTTAGTTAGAAATAAGGAAAAAAAGATCTAACGTAAAGCTAAAAGAACACGAAATCACAATTTTGTTATCCTTTACGAAATAATAGCTCGAAATACAAGGAAAGAAACTGAATTCTGAATCATTTTCACAAATCCAATACCCGTGGAGACGAAAAAAGGTTCCCCGCTAGGTTCAACGAAATCAACAGCTACAGAATGTGCAGTCAGATATTGAAAACCGGCTACGTTGTCAATCCGAAACCACTTTACTGTTGACCGCAATGGTCCCTTAGCGGAGCGAATCGAACCGGTTGGAGCCACCCGCCTCGGATGAAGTCAGCGCCAACCGGATCGCGGAAAGGCGAGTCAATTCGCAACGGAAGCTCGCTGCGTCGCAGATCCGGTTCCGGAGCATATGAACAACAGGAGAAACCAAGAGGAAGGTAGATAGCACAATATTAACCCCATGGGTTGAACATTTCTGCCCACATAAGAAACCGTCGAACGTAAGCAGTAGGACAAAACGAATTTGATAAATAAAATTGAAACAACCAAATAATTCAAAATTGGTTTAAAAATTATCAAAAAATATGAAAGTAAAATGAAAATAAAATAAAAATGTTGAAAATACACATTGACCATTCGGAACCCGATAGAACAAATAAAGAAATGGCAGATGTCGCTAACGACTAACCAGTATACAAATAACGATGACTTCACGGTCGCTCCAGAACGATCAGCAATTAAATCATTTCCTTCGAATCTCCTTAAAAAGCCACAAAAAAGCACTTCCCCTGCAACACCTACACGGAGGAGTAGGGCCAGTAGTAACCGGCCGTGGACGACTAAGTAGGATGAACAACAACAGGTTTTCGTCGACCTCGCAGCAAATACGCAGGAACGAATAAAAACAGAAGAAAATTGCCTTCCGATCGCAAGCCATCAGTTACCGCCCCGAAAAAGACCCTGACGTCATCGATATTCGGATGATGTGGGAGAGTCGGTGATCGTCGCGACGCCACGCACTCTCACTTCGCGGGGGCTTATTGCTGCTGATTGAGTTCAAGCGATGGCCTAATCGGGACATCCACCATCAACAACCGGTAGGGAAACGATTTCGATTAACCGGGATTTTCGTGGCCAAAAAGAGGAACAACAAACAAATGCTTTAAATGGTTAAGATTTATGTCTATTTTTAAGGGAAGAACTATATTCAAGAAAGTATTCGAGTACGTGTTATGTGTAACAGGCTAACTAAGTCCCTAAGGCATATTTTGAAATAGCGCATCAGTTTCTGTCCCTAACGCAGCTGAGTTTTTCTCTTACTTATCACCCGAAAACATGAAAATAAACAGAATAATATTTGCTGTGGTATTGTGTGCTATTCCTAGACAATAACATTGTAAAAACAATAAACATAAATTCATTTATGCTTTACAACTATTTTATACCTATTACCATGATTGCGAATTTCGAAATCCACACAGAAGCGGTTAAATCGGGTATATAACGTATTTTCATAGCTACTAAACATCACTTGTCTCGCTACCGTATATTTTTCAACTTATGCTCAGCACCAAACTTTTAATTTGTTAATAGTTTTGTCTGATTTTAGTTTTTCAAACTACTTTATAAAATCAGTTTTTAGTACAACCAAAAATCTTCATATTTACATTTATTTCAACTCGTTCAGAGTTTTACCCGAACCTAACGGATGGAATTTGTACTGCTTTGCTCTACTTTCGTTACGAGGCGTTCATTTCAAGTGCACCTGCTTCAAAAATACGTTCTAATGTGTTTGTACATTTTTATTCATAGTCATATGGAACTAACAGGGGCAACTGAACCAAATTTTTGTTTATTATTGCCAAAATATTGCTGATCACAATCACAAATAACATATATGGTAGAACAAAAATACTTGCATAGTTGCTGACAATCAATAAAATCTTAATATTTTTAGACAAATCTATTTTTTTCTTTGGTTTTAGACTAAAAACTATACAAAAATGTAAACAACAGTGTGAAAATGTTTGAGTTATTTTCTTAGCTTTTTTTTCTATCATGGGAATGTGTTGAAGGCAAAGCTGTGATTGCTACCACTGTATGATTGATTATCGTTCTTACTTTTTCCATAAATCTGTTACGATAGTAATAACTATTTTCACTGTTTTGAATCGTACAGAACAATCATAACGATGATACGTTTCTTTTTTATTTTTTTTTTTGTAACTCTTGCTTACTCATTTATTGTTCAGACTGATCCAAATCCCTAAAGCGGTTATTACTCCTATCACAAAAATATTGTTTTCCAATCACTCAACGAATTATGCTAATACGTAGTAATAACTTGAAAACTTTCCTATCCTAAGCCTATTTCAGGCCGGATCATATCGCGGGCCGATTAGTTTGCATCCACCTCGAAACAATTATCGCGTCTCGTTAAAACATTAACGATCAGAAAACTATCGCAGCGAGCCGTCCGCCAGCGACCGGAAAACGATGTAGCTACAGCTTCACGCCCATACGCTTTTCGCAACTTATCGCATCTTTTAAATCTTCCTTTCTTCCAATCCCTCCCCCCCATTCCTCGCTATTTGCCTGTACCGGGTTTTCTTTCTTGCTCTCGCTCCTTCATTAATGTAAATTTATTAACCGCTCGCTTTTCGAGACCCTAATAAAAAAAAAAGCGCCTAGGGTTGAACGCCGAGCCGCGGAAAAGGGGTAAAATAATAGACCACCTTTTTTAACTGCGTTTAAAAAGTAACAGTCTACCGGCTTGCGGTAGCCAGAGATCGGGCTGGTTATCATCGCCTGCGGGGATTGTTGTGTGGGGGGGTCGGAATCGCACGTTTCTTCCATTAATCTGCGCTGCGCGCTCCCCCGCGAGCAGATTTTCTCTTTTTTCGATAACGTTACCTCGAAAAACCCCCCCGAACGGTTCCTCCTTTGCAACGAGGCGCGATCTGATGGTGGTTATCCTCGCGATGCATAATGCGCGGACCGTCCAAAAGCGAACTCGGAATATCGAAATTGCGCAATCAGCTCCATCACGACGGTACGCTCGACGCTCGGTTGGACGCATTTAAATGGGATATGTTTGTTTTAACACCCCCAAACCGCAGAAGGTGGCCACATCAAATACCGAAAAGCAGACCGAAAACGAAGCGATTCGGAGTGGATTAAAAACACCACACGGCGGGAGGAAAGTGAAACAACGTCCAGTGTGAGTTGGAGGAAACGGTACAATTGCACCGTACGCAACTAAGAAGGCCTTTAATTCCTCAGCCTCAGCCATTGGGGAGGTGATGGGATGCCTCTTCAACCACCGTCCTAGGTGTTGGGGCCTTTCGGGGCGGAAATATCTTGACAAGCGCGCGATTCTCCTTTTCGTACCACATCTTCAGCAGCTTCTCACTCCCGTCACGGTATGTGAACAAACGATTTCGAGCTACTTTCACCGCTCCAATCGTGTGCAATTGAAAGTGCCAACACCTACGCTTGCCGGACGCTGCGCAGTCTCCCTCCCCAACAGCTCATGTGGTGGTATTTATACGTAGGTCGAGCTTCTTGAGACACACAATTGTGTTTCGATAAGGCGATGGTTTTCCTTCTTTTTGTTTTGATCCGTTGCCGATGCTGGATACCATTTCGCCATTGTTGGAATTGGCGGAGAATTGAAGCATCTGCAATTCCCACTGGGTCATCCGTTGCATCCGTTGTTGTTTGGTGCGTCCTCTCACCCCCTCATCCCAGGCCACTCAAAAACCCCCACATCAATCTTTCCATTGCTCCCGTTGTGTCAAACCTCTTATTAAGAGTCGGCGAGGTTGGCTGGCTGCTGTCAATTGGATGATGGATGGCGCGTCCCCGCCGTTTCTGGATTTGTTTGTGCATTGTCTTGTTAGTGACGCTTTGGGAGACGGTTGTTGTGCTGTGTCCACATGGAATTTCCGCATCACCGGCGGATGAGATCTTGAGATCGTAACCGAAAGTCTACCGACGAGCCGGGGGTCGGGGAGATTCTACAACGATTCAGGTCGAGGTTCGCGCGGAGGACTTCTTGCGCACACAATGGAACTTTCGACCGTGGAGTGATGGGCGTAGGCGGGGGCCGGTCACCACTTCAGCGCCAGTTGCGCCACGACGTCTGGACGATTCCTTGGGGCGGGAGCCTGGCGCCTCCGCTGGGGCTCTCAATATGGTCGTCGGCCGCAAAAGGCCACCATTCCATCCAGTTGGAATGGCTTTCCGATTTGTACCGAAACCAGTCCCCCGGTTGTCATGCGTGGGAGCACTACATTGCGCGTTCGAAAGTGCACTGGGCAGGAAAATGGTCGACAACAAATGAAATTGAAGCAGTTGGCAAGTGAAGAAAAATAAACCGAAGCCACACACATGCACACAATAAGTGACCCAAGGGTGCCCAAGGGAATGTGTCGGACGATTTCCCTTTTCCCACATTGAATCACCCAACGCCGGGATACGAAAAGAGTCCAAATGCGGACATCATCGATAAATAATTTAATAATCAAGTAAAGGAAAAGACATACACACATCCTGCATGAAGGGAAAAGTTAACAGCAGAGTACTTTACTCAAAACCCTAAGCAAACAAAAACCTATCATTGCCATCAAAACCTGGAATTTCTATACATTTCTAGATATGTCTTTCATGTTACGAATAAAAATAATGATCGCTTAAAATATAAAAAAACAAGCTAACAATCGTCAAAAAATTAAGAAAAATATAAGGAAGTTTCTTAACTGCGGAAAAGAATCATAAAAGGTCACTCTGAGATCGTAATCAGACATTGATTGACAAAAAAACTACCGTTACTTTAATCCTCAAATTCTTTAATACCAGGAATGCATGCTAAAACATCTGGATATTAAATTTCAACAAAGCAAAAATTAGTGTTTCTTTTTTTACCATAACAAAAACTTGTGAAAGGCACGATCAAATAAAAATATCTAACAGAACAAAAAAACAAACCATCGCAAACCAAAGCGATAGAAAAGATTGAGGAACGACAAAAAAATTACCATTTTATGCACAAGATCTAGAATCCAATACCAGCGCGCCTTCAAGACATTCGTACGGCTCCGCACGACAGATTTTGAATGCCAACTTTGTCATTTTTCTTCCCAATCAAAGCGACCCAGACACCACAAAGCGCTCGATAATGTGGGATACGAAACAAAATGTATTCAAATTAGTTCAATGAATTCGCTTTGGTGAGTGTGGCCCCCACAGGTTTAGATTATTTGTTCGCCAGGTGGGCCCTCAGCAGTCACACACGCTCCTAGAGGAGCCCAACAAAAAAAAAAACAAACAGTTGATAATAACCGGGGGGAGCTCGAAAACCCTCGACACGGAAATCTTAAGCAGTTCCACCGACCGACAGATAAACGAAAGACTTGAGCGACGAACCCCGTCCCCAAACCGGCAGCGGGGAGGTTCGTCGCTTGGGTCTTTTGATTGAGTTATAATACCATATCGTACGCTCGTCTATCCTTGCCTTCTCCCCCACTCACCCCCGCTCGCTTTTACGACTCTCAAGGGTCCTTGTATACGTTCAAGATTGAGCTCCGGAAACGATCGCTTTCTTGCGAGGCGAAATGGATTTCGCAAGAGGCCATAAATCGCACCTATGCCGTTCGCGCATGCAAAGTTGTTCCTTTTATACATTTATTATTTCGCCAACGTAGGCAGACCTACACCTTTGCGCCTCGCTCCTCGAGCTCCGGACAGTGTTCCCTTGAGTGGCAAGGCAGCTGCACCACTTCTGCGTGGCGGCACACTCGAGACATTTTTCGCCTCCGTCGTCATCGATCGACCGATTTCTTGTGGCTCAATCTCTAATGACTCCTTTAGAGCGTGCCGTACAGTGCGCGGTGTTAGCTCGTAAAGGTTGTTCTGGCCGCGGAATGTAGGTGACATAATTTCCCGCCCACGCGTTCCCGGTGGTCACTTAGCCTTCACGCCGCTCGGACACTTTGGTCGTTCGTGAAACCAGCTGCCCACCGCCAGAACGCCGGAAGAACTAGTCACGAAAAAAAAAGAATAGAGGGGAGGAAAGAAGCACGACTCCACCTTCGGGGACAGGCTACAACCCACCGCTGCACGGGAACCATATTAAAACGTGCGAGAAAATCCCACGATCCCAAGAGCGTTGCTTCCGCGAGTGGGAAGATGTCGCCCTTCTTCGTCCAACACAAGCACACATACACCCGAACGCAGTCCGAAACTTTAAAAAAATTAGGCGCCTCCAGCAGCCGGGCGGAGCTGACATCGCGCGACCTGCGTTCGGTGAGAAAGGGAAGATGCAAATTAGGAAAGTGATGGATCACGACGACACAAGTCGCTTATTTTCATGACGTTCCGGGCGGCATCGTTAGCGTTTCCCGTCACGGTCACGCCAGAAAACCTTGACCGGACCCTCGGCCAACCGGAGACCGGGGGGCAGTGTTTGATTTAGGCGGAAACCGGTTGGCTCGAAAGCAAAGTAAAGGCAAACGAAAAACCCCGGGCCGAGGAAGCGAAACCCACATATCTCGGCGCAAGTTCACGAAGGCATCTAAAGCACCACTAAGCTCGCGAAAACACTACCTACTTCGCCGGACCAACACAGGAGGAATTTTGAAACAAAAACAAAAACACCCGACGGTCGTAAACCAAAGCCCCATTAAAGCCGCTCCAACACGGCGAGGAGTCCGCGAAATTGAGAGAAAGTAAGGTTAAGGTGAGCGGAACCGCCACCTTTGCCGGGGCGTGTGACCTTCTCCAGGGGGACTGGGAAGATCCAAAAGTGGAAGATGGTTGGTACGCAGATGTAGTTTTCGTAAACTTGTGAGGGATTCGTTACTCCAAAAGCAGAGATCAGGCTGTCTTTTCAATTAGACAACCTTGAATGCTGCAGCACCTACACTCGACGACTGTCGACGTCTGGTGACTAATTGTACAAACAACACGAGCTTAATAAGTTCGGACAAGGTCCAACGACCGTTTACGGATAGAGGTAGAACTGTGTCACAAGTTTTCTTCTGAATTCGCACTTCCCGGCGGCGCATTCAAATTTGACATTAAACCATATAATATTTTATATCCCTAAGGCAAAGATTACCAACCTCGCGTGTCATGACAAATCCGCACTTGCAGAGTCCGCAAAACTCTTCCCTATTGCCGGTTTGGCATTGACATTACACGGAAAGGATAGGCAACAACAAAAAGAAGAACATGCCGCCATTAATTAGCGAGATCTCGCCGAGAGGAGGGCGGCCATAAAACAAACCGCTTAACCTTTGCCTCAAATTGCGACTGGGGCCTCCTACTAGTCATCACCGGCGCCGAAAAAGACTGAGCGCACTTAAGCGACGCTGCGTTGTGATCGATTAGCATCGATTAAAGTTGATACACGCCGTCATCAACATAACTTCTTCCTTAGCCCTCGGGCGCGACAACGGAAAAAAACATCCCATTGCAACGAGTGTGCACGCTGCATCCATTCGGAGTCCAAAAATATCAATTAATATCGCTGCAGAAGCAATTAAAACTCTTATTTTCTTTAATTGAACCACGGCAACGTTTGCCTGCTGATACCATCAATCTCGCGAAAAAGCAGATCGGCTTCGACGAGAAGCATTTATTTCGAACCCACAACATTGAACGGGGGCCCGAACCGAAAAAGGAGTTCTTTCATTCGTCTTGACACAATGATCCATAAATCTGCCATTCGCGGGCGAACGGTGCCACCACCTGCCCAGGCCAAACAAATACGACACACGCAGGAAGAAACCTTCTACAAACAAGGACTTTGAGTGGTCCTCTCAAGCATAGCCCGAGTGTACCCCCATCGGATGAAGTTGGTCAACTCCAACCCGACTCCAACTCCAGATTTTTACCTTTTGTACCCTTAAAAAATCACCAAAGACAACGGTAGCCATGTGTTGACGCTTGCGGAAGTGGTGGATTGATCTTAACCTCACTTTTGCTCAAGAATAACAGTGCACCGTTACTTCGATGGTGCTTGGTGGTTCATTCCGAACGACAAAGTTCTGCCCTGCTCGAACTCTCGAATTCTGAGTGATTTCGCTTTTGAACGAGCGTAGTTGGGCGTATGCCTACGCGTACGATGGCGATGTCGTCGAATGCTAAAATTAGCCGGCAGAGTCATATTGCCATTCGCCCTCCTTCCGAACGTGAACAACTTCTTGCGCAGGTGTCGCCCGCTTGGTCGTGCCTTAATTTGAATAAACCAATCTTGGCTTTATTTTTTGTGTGCCGAGAATTAAAGTGCGTGAGCGTTGCTTTTAAAAAGATGTACTGTCGACTTACTTCTTTTGCCCAAGGTAGAGCGATTATTAAGCGATTTATTTTTACAGGGTTTTGATATACATAATGGAATGTTTCAAGTAGTATAGGGAAAGTTGGCGACATAACGGATGTTTACAGACATATCGGGGAGCTTTGCAATCATATAGGGGAATATGACAGCCGAGCAAACCCACCGGGAAGCTTTGCAAACATTTAGGGGAGCAAGCTATCAACTTCGCTAAGCTTATCGTCGTGGTAAACATGAAATGCCACGTCGATGGGTAACATCCGATGCGAGGTTCTCCACGTTTACCGTACCGAATTCGTTGCTTGAGAAACGGGTGTAAACTGGTGGATGAAAAAGTCTAAGGTACAAATTTTAATTTAATTAACATACGAGTAGAAATACACAGTAATTAATTCAATTCTTGCGCAAACGTAGTTCATTCTTGCGCGGATCAAAGTAAAGAAACAAGTTACAATAAACGAGGACTTTTGTTAGGTTGACAACTTCCATAACTGGTTACAAAGCTCCCAGTTTGGTATGCACATTTTCCTTAGCTGTCTGATACATTCCCCTATATGAATGCAATGTTTTCCCTGTCGATTGAATTGATCCCAGATGTTTTTAGAACAATCAATACTCTTTTTTAGTACAATCATGTTTGATAAAATTTATTGATAAAATGTATTAAACCAATACTTTCTAAAATGTTATGGGGCAAACAAATTTTAGAACTTCTGACCGCTGGCTAACAAAAATGATAGCCTTGGCAGTCAACGAAAACAGAGAAATTGACAAACAACACAATTGTATGAATTCATTACATTATTCTAGGTTTAGAAAAATATAAAACTAGACAAAATTAAAATTACAGAAAAAGTACTTGTTAAAACATAACATTCAGAAACAAAACTACAAAAACTAAAAACAAATAACTGAAAAGGTGGTTTCATTTTCAACTTCATCAAGCTGTACCGCAAGCTAGGAAAGACTCTCCATTTCATCTATGACGATCGATGACGTTCTCCCCGAAACCGTTACAGTTGCCCGAGCCTTGCTTTGCCAGTCCATTTCACACCGGTACGGAGGCCCAACTTTCACACTTTTTCCTGCGCCCGATGTATTCCATCCCCGCCGCGACTTCCCCTCTGCCCATTGTATCACCCCCGTCACGTAATAATCGCGAAAATGACCACCTTCAGCTCGGCACAGCAAAAGGTGAGACCGAGAGGGAAGCGTCGGCGCGACGGGATTTTCGGCCGGACGGACTGCATTTTCCACCCGAGTAAGCTCTGGGTGTTACGGACCGTTTGAAGTCCACCACTGCGGTCCGGTGCGGGAAAAGCAAACGAAAACAACAAACAAAAAGATGCACATCCTAAAACACTTAAACTCCCATCAACTAGCCACATCGGGCTGCGGGTTTTCCCATTCACCAGCGCGGTTCCTCTATCCTCGTTTTATTTTGTGCCTGTTTGTTTTGTAAGCACAACCATGCGAAAAAACACGAAAGCTTTTTCGCGGAAAATGCGCCTGCCGTGCAAGTGTTCCTTCTCCCGAAATGCGAGTAAGGCAGTAGCGCGGCCAGCCATAAAAGACAAATAGATGGACGGCAGAAGATAAATCACGCCGGACGAGAGCCGCGCACACGTTCACGTAATCTCATCCGAGATTGTTTCGGCTTCGATGAACCTCACCTCCGTGGTGGTAATAAAAAAAAGCCATTTACTCGGAGAAACGTCCTGACACGGACAAAAAATGCCACACCATCAAACAAGTGATCGCTTCATGATGACTTCTCCAACCAATAGCCCAACAAAATAACAGTATCTCAATGTCGCCCTTAGGTCATCTTTGGCTCCACTATGCATATGACGTCAAGGGTTCTACTTCCCCCAAATGGATTAACAAACTCCAAAGTCGAAGATCTTATCCGATATGATCATCAAATGACATTAGGCGATTATCTGAAATCCAACCCGCCACACAGATTTACCAAACACTCCTTCCATAATTGACGGGAACCGTGCGAAAACCGTTGACACCTTTTCAACCCTGACGTCATATGCTTTGGTATCTATGACATCATCCGACAAATATTTTAAAACCGCTGGAAGTTGTATGTTATTGAGACGATACATCCAAATCAGCAACTTTAGATCATCTAATCCCAATGTCAGGAATTGAGAATCCCACCCGAAATGGCTCTCATTTATAGGCAGCCCATTCTATATCTCGACTTTAGTCGCAAAAGACAATTTGCATGGATTCCAGACGGGCAACATGCGACGAAGTACTGCGGACCTACCGGAGGCCACTTTCAGGGTCAATTTTTGCAACAGGTGCACGTTCCACAGCGAAAATTCCAGCTCACCGCGAGACACATCCACCCACAACGATGACGCCATCTATCCGGCACGACCCGGAGCGCGGTTCTCGCCGTTAATCATCATCCTCGACCTACGCTACCGGAGCACGCCGCACCTACAGCGACGTGACAAACAAGCTGGAAACCAAACAAAAATATGTCGTCGTTTGCCGTGCGTCTGCTGAAAACCGTGGGGTGACCCGCGACAGTGCGTCTTCTCGTACGCAAAACTAGTTTAACGGCCGTCAACACGGAGTAATATCCATAAAAATTTACAACCTATCAGAGGACAGTATCATCTCATCCCCGATAGAACTCGTCAATAACCCGCGGGCGACTCTAGATGGACTAGTTCCACTTAAAGACAGACACTAATGTGAACCAATTAGCATGAGATACTAAACCGAGATTCTGACACTAACGCCTCCTCTTCGACCGTTTTTTTCCACAATGCCTACGGACTCACGCATGGTCCTTGTATCTCCGGGCTCAAATCTGTCTTCGGAGCGTTCTTCGACGCACCCTAAACGGGAAGGAAGTTGGCGCCCACCACTTTCGGAAGTGTGTAGAACAAACGTTCAATCCAAATTGAGTTCAGCTAGCTCCAGTATGGATGTGCGTGTAAATCTCGCCGCAATCGGACGACAGAACACCCACGTCTAGCCGGAGACGAAAAAGGCCAACAAAGTTGTAAAAATTGCGTACCCACAAACTCCATCTGCAAAGCTATAGATTCTCCCATTCGGAGGTTCCGTTGGTGGTTAAGTCATTTTCAGAAGAAGCAATGATGTCACTTCCAGGCAGCAGAGATGCATAAGCTGATCTCTCTTTCTCACTAGGAGACAACCGGGGGGAGTAAGACTGTTTTCAACCCGCGGGCAACTTTTGAGGAAGATCGAAAAATGCTAACGGCGCCAACGGTGGACAAACAAGCGCAGAAAACGTTACTGACCTCAGCGTGTTCGTGGACCTTAGAGCCTCGTGGACCATCAGCTCGGGGTGCTATGTTTATCTCCTCTTTCCGGCCCATGATCCGGTCACTTCACACCGGTTTGCTTCGTGGCAGAACGGGTTTTTCTTTGCAGGCTGTAGTGCTATTCATTTCATTACCTACACGTAAGCATATCCTCAACTCCGCAAATATATTCGATTGGGAGATACACCTCGGACTCGGAAATCGGAATACCAGGAAGACGCACTGACTACTCCACCACAACCCCGCGGTTCCGCCCCGACTTGCATCGTAAAATGTTGTAAAAACTGATGAGCTAATCGTTGCGGTCAACTTCCTGCTGCCGCGGGTGAGAGTTTGATAATGCTTTTAAAAAGCGATGCGACCATGCAATCGAGATGCAGCTTTTAAGAGTTTACGATGCCTTGAGAAACGTTGCACGGTGGATAACAATCCGCTCCAAACCGCAGGATGGCACACACCACACCATATCTTAATGTTTGCGCTGGGAGAGTGCTTTTCCCTCCAGTGCTTGGCATTACCCCCGAACGCTCGAACGATTGGAGATAATAAAATTGGTAAAATATCCCCTGGTGTCAAAATGTCATCGGATGTGGAAGGTGTTGGGCTGGGTGGAATTTAACATTGCAACTGCACCCACAACAACTAACAACAACGGAGTAGCGTTCCCTTCGAAGCAATCCTACCAGATCTGCTTCGTTTATCGACTTCCTATCGAACGATCTTATTTTCCCATTGTCCGGCTCTAACATCTACCCTGTCCACCCAAGTAAAGGAACAAATCTAGGAGTGCCTGCGGGAGTGCGTGGGGCTCGCATAGTGGTTAAGAGATGTAACACAAGATTAAGCCTGCAGGGTGCAGTTAAATAAAAAGGCTTTCGGAAGCCATCAAAAGTAATGTGACGAAAACAAAAACACCACCACGAAACATAAACAAAAGGCACGGTAGGGTTGCGCAATACCTGGGAGAGATCCAATCGGTTTGTACTAAAACCATGAAAAATAAGATAAACCTACGACAAGCACTAACAGCGATACGATAAGACTTTCTCCCACGAAACAAATTAGTATAAATCACCGTACGACGACAGGCAGCGTTTGCGGTTGTAACAAAAACAAACCCATGCAGCGATTTCCTACCACATTGACCTTACTTTGCATATAATAGAAGTGTAATAAAGAGGAACACCAACTTGTAAACAGATTGCAAACTGTAAAGAAAATATCGAACATGTCGAAGATGAATTAATCACATCATTATCGTTACATTTTCTTTAACATTTTAGGAATAATGTGGTGTTTGAAAAGATAGTTGTTGACTGTCATTTATTATTTACATTTCGATGATTCCAAAGATCGGCAACATTTTTATTATCCTATAGACATCAACTCTTCCCAAAGGTAAATTTAAAACTCCAAAGGTGGGTTCGCTCTACATGTCGTTAAAACAATCAAGCTTGCTGCTATGGCTTCAAAATTTAGAGGTAAACCCCCTACAACACCTACGCAAACGACGCTCGAGACTCGACGAGCCGGATCGTGAAGTGAAGTGTACCCACGACCCTCGGATCGATCGATCATATCGGATATGTTGACTAACTCTCTAGCATGATTCGATCAGGAGGTGCGCGCGCAACGTCTCACATTACACACCTCATCCGCACACAGGCACGCGTACGTCATGCCAGTCTGCGTGTTCTATTTGCACATTCATTAGATGCCACCACAAACACTCGACGACCTCATATCCCGCCGATGCAACGGACCTGACCGGGGTATGTAAATCTGCGGCAAGGAGGTCGTCGCCGGGGAAAGCCTGACGCAAAATGATACGTTCAACTTCTCCGCTCCTTGAAAGCTGAAGCAGTCGAGCGGCAGCCACAGCCCTTCGGCACGGCGTCGAAGGGATTGATCATCACATTAATCAATCCTCCCGCGGGCAACCCTCTCTCTACCGCGCGATAAATAACCACTACTCTCGTCACCCACCACCTTAAGGCTGTTGCAGGCACCGTGTGGATGGAGAAACCGGTGCCAAGGCCCTATAATTTTACCACCTTCTGGGGCCCGGTTTTCACCCGTCCCGTTAGAGGAAGAGCGAGCGCATTCGTCAACCCGCGGCGGCGGCGCCTAGTTCACATAAATATTCCACCGACTTGCTCCACATATCTTCCGATCGGGAAAAGGCTTCACTGACCTTACAAGCAAAGAACGGGGGAACCCGGTCCAAAAAAGCCCAGTGTTTGTTGGGTGATGCAAAACGAAGGGCGATATGCACATTGTTAGCATGTTCCATAACCCAAACCGAATGGGTGAAAGGAGGAGGAGTTCCTGCGGGTTAATTAATGTCGTCCATCGATGCTCCCCCCTTTAAAGCCAATTAGTCATTAGCGAGAAGATAAAATCTCCCACCAAATCGGTACAAGAGGGGGTGTGGAGAATCTTAAATCTGATCGATGTAAATAATTGCATCTCCGGGTCGTCAGAGTCCGCCTTGCAGAGTGGAACACAGAGAAACAATCAACTGGACCACCCAAGCGAAACTTTAAATGTGCAGCAAGAACTCTTCCCGGTCTTATCTGTCCTCGTCTGTCCTTCCCGCGTGCACTGCGGACGTGAGGGTTAATTCAATTAAACCCGAAAACTGCCCAACCGTACCATTGCGGGTCGCTGATTGATTGGTTGTGGTGGATGGAATTGGCGAAACAGAGAACCAACCAAAACAATGATTCGCGCAATTGATAATATCGTCCCAACCGAGGCTCTAAGGGAGGCCCTGATGGGTAATTCTACAAAATTATCGAATTTATGGCGAAATCAATTATAGCCTGCAGGTTTTGGACGCAATCAATTATTCGCGAAATCGATTGTGAGACAAGTTGCCCGAGGACTGAATGGTAGAGCGGTAAAACATTTTTTCATTAGCGTATGTTTCGTAGCAATACTGAAGAATCACGCGTCGAGTTTCTCCAGACTTCTACTGAATCCAATTATCGAAAGAGCTCCCTATGGGTAACATCGAGTTAGTGTGGGATTCCCTACAACACAAACAAGGACATATAACCGAATGTCTTACAAGCCCCCGACATTCTCGAAGGCATCGAGGTTCGCTAGTCCAAGTCCAAGTATAGCCATATCGAGGTTCCGAGGTACCACCTACGCGCCATCACTTCGAAATCACTCCGCACCGACGGCCATCGACACCCGTTGTTGAAGCCAGTGATTTTCTAGAGCACCAAGAACTTAACGCTAACCGTCGGGGTGAACCACTCTCCGCGTCGTCTGCGTGGGACGTCGGTACGGCAAGTAGTTAGGGAGTCGATTGACGACCGCCCTTGCAAACCTCTTCGCACTGGATAGAATCACTCGCGCCGTGAAACGATTCCGAAATGAACACGTGTCGGAGATAACGCCTCCTCAAACGCTGAGGGCAGCGCTAAATCCGTACGGATGCAGCAGAGCAGGGCATACTCGAGACGGTGAATGGCTTAGGTCGTCCACTTCTAAATATCTCCTATGACTCGCTCGAGATTGTTTGGGTTTATTTATTTTCATTTTTAAGGTGCAGGTGCCAATCGCACAAACCTAAAGCCCCGGGGGCCTTGCGACCGGTGACTATAGACAAGCTCCATCTAAGGTTGAGGAATTGCGCACTGGCAACCGCTCCCGAGCGATTTGCATACGGCGGCTGGAATGGCAAATATTGTTGTGTACATTCAGACACCGAGATGCACCGACCTCGAGGAAATGCTTCCGGCGTCAACAAGAAGGGTGGAGACGTGATCTAGGCGCACCGGAGGAAGTCCAGATGGGCTAGGAAAAGTCAATATCCGAGTGACTGCATCGTCATTCAGGTGTTAATCCGAACCATTTTGCTTGGCGTACTGAAGCTTGTTCGAATTTATCGAAGAAGGAGGAAGTGTGTATAAGCATCGCGTTAATTGCTTCAAGAATAAGTGCGAGAACCATCCACTCCTTTCTGTGTAGGTCACAGATCTAGAAGTGGCTTGACCATCGCTAGATTTTGCCTTAGTCTCTTTTCCGCTGTCTGACACCTTCCGAGGATCTCTTGGGTAAAGAACTAAGATCTCGAGCTCCTGGTTGAGGGAAACAAACGGGAGGGGGATCAACAGGTCACCACAATCCTCGTCATCGTCAGCATTCGTCATCGATCGAGAGAGCAAAGACAAGCCTAGCTACCAATGAAACATCGCGCGCGCGCGGGGATGATCTTGGAATTGCTACTCCAGGGTAAGTGTCAAGTGTTGTGCCACTCGAGACCGGTCCCTAACGCAACCGATGGTGATGGGATCGAGGTGCGACGCGGGTTGCCACCGGTTTTGCGAATGCAAAACTGGCCGCTTAGCACGCTCCGATCATTCCACGAAAATCGCGTCAGCTCGTACAAGGGAGAAGATTCACAAACCACCGTTCGCTGATGTCACTGTTTGCTTTAACACTAAACGAGCGAACGAAGCGGAGCGAAGTATGGTGAGATGATCTGCTGCTAGACGAAGAAACGACAGCAAAAACTGTAAGTTCGCGTCTGAAGCGTCAAATCAGAAGCAGCTAGCCAATATATCTCGATCGATTTTCGAACATCCAACATTGACTGCCATAAATAATGCAATTTCCATAAGACACGTAGACCCTGAGGTACGCGGACAAATCAATCGAACCTTTCATAAACCATAAAACGTATGGCACTCATCAGACGTCCGCGACGGAAACGGATGATGCCGCCGACGCGACCGCCACACTTTCGGCCTTTAAAGGTCATCATAAACAGAGACCCGTGTGCGGCTAATTGATACTAGAGGGACGGACGTGCCCGTCCCTCCAGCGCCGTGTCGAAACACCCCGCGTTCGGTTGTCTCCGGGAGACGAGCGAACAACTCTATCACCCGTAATTGAAAGCAACGCGCTAAAAATGTAATTGCCAACGTGATAAGATAAAAGAAAGCTGACCACCTACACCTACCAATGATGCACCTTCTAATGGTCACCCTTGGTGGACGCAGGCGGGAACGCGATTGGAGGCGACACTAGTTCTAGAAGTGTTATCTGTTTGCGGGACCAACTCGTGTAAATTCTTCTTCTTCTCCACATGGCTAATATTCACTGCCTTTGCAAGGTTTGAACGCGAAAGAGAGGAAAAAGAAGAAAAAAATTACAAATGAGGACCAAACCTTACTGAGAGGAAATGTAACATATGTAAATGTACCGAAAATACTTCAATAGAAAGGGCCTTCGCAGCAAAACAAACACATAAAGATCGGGTAACTTCAGAATGGAAGGGTAAGTATTTAGTAAACATTTTGCCGATTATGTTGACCAAAAATCAATCCAAAAGATCCATTTTTAAAATGGTTTTCCGAACAAACAAATTGAAAACTCATAGTTCAGGGGTCGGCACACGTTTCCTGAAAGGGGCCAGAAGATGAAAAAAAACTTTCGAGAGCTTTTTTTTGTCGATCAAAACAATCTGTCAAACAGTTCGGGAAAATTTTGATTGTACTTTTTATAACATTTTGAACAGTCATCAGAATAACTCAGCTTCGGGATGCTTTGAATATTGTGTTACCATATTTTGTTACGTAGGGGTGTCGAAAGTTGTATTCCTTAAATGTAGTTTTTGTGGCTACAAAGCAAACATGTTATGTTGCTCCCGGATTTTGGAAAAAAGTCACAAGACTGAGAAATTTAAGAACGATCATTAATGAATATGTGATAAGAAAAACTCACAAAATTATACGAGGATAGTATTGCACACCTCATTTAACAGTTTCAACGTCCATTTTAACGAAAAAACAAGCAAAATATCTTGAACAAATGTTTGTTTTTACTTTTGTGTGTTGTAGTAAAATTTTCTTATTGAATTAGGCGCGCGGGCCACCTTTTGCCGACCCCTGCCTTAGACCACCTTCTGCATAAGAGATCACTGAAACCCAACCTCGGGGTTCGTATGAAATGAAAATGAAAAATTTTGTACGATGTTGCCAAAGCTTCAAGCAAGCAATTGATGGTATTCAAGCCATCTCATGCATACCACCGAAGCATTATATTACTCCTAGTCACGCCATCGACATCAAAGTCTAGAAGTGCATCTGGTACGTAGGTCTTGGAAAATAACATACACAAAACAGTGCGCACCGTCGCTCCGTTCGGCTGCAACCGACACCAGAAACCAGCGGAGGAGAGACGAAAAGAAAAAATACTGACCGAAAACTAAAAACAGAGTCGATCGAACAGAAACATAAATAATGCACG
Source organism: Anopheles ziemanni (assembly GCF_943734765.1). Lineage (NCBI taxonomy): Eukaryota > Metazoa > Arthropoda > Insecta > Diptera > Culicidae > Anopheles > Anopheles ziemanni. The sequence goes on from NC_080706.1 coordinate 75,072,046, forward strand.
AACGAACGCTGCCACAAAGCCACACGAAGCGCAGCAGTAGAACAAAAAAGGTGGTGCATCTCGGCGATGCAACAGCAGCATAGCATACATAACCACAACACTCGCTGTTCTGGCGAGAACGCGTGTCAAAGAACATAATTCCAGGAAAGCCGAACCGACGGGCATCGTTCCATGTCGCGCTACGCGCTTCGGTGATGGTGTTGGTAATGCTTCGCCGGTGCATTGCACCGGTGCATTATAAAATTAGACACCGCACACCATAACCCGGCCAGTCGGTGAAGCAATTTTTGTCGCCTAGACAGGCATCCGGGAAAAAAAAGAAAGGACAAACCAATTGAACCTCACCGTCCTTAGGCCGTAGATGTAATCGCAGACGGGCTTATCGATCGCGATTGAGCCAGCTCCTCGCGCGAGTGACGCAATTACACCGTCCGTCTCGTGGCCAAAACCGCCGTCCCGTACACATACACAATGGACCGGAGATTCTTCCTGCTTGACGATACCGCCGGTTGCGGACGAAGAAATAAACAAAACGCACACACCAAAAACCGAACGCCGCACGCAAATGCGCGAGACGCGCGATAAAACGGCGTGATCATCGCACGAGTACACAGGAAAATATTAAAATAACTCTCTGGGTAGCATGCTGCGTTTCAGCTGCTCTCCGGTAGTTTGCGCTATTCGACAGAGAATCGCGTTTTCTCACCGCTTTCGAGTTAGAAACGTGACACACCGGAGGCAAAGCTGAACACAGCGATCAGCACAAAACGCCCCTTATTGAATACGATAAGTTACAACCATCGTGAAAATGATCATGATATCATGAGACAACAAAAGAAATATTACATTGTCTAGTTAAGTGAAAATACATAACAAAACCAACTAGAAATAAACGAAAGAGTAGCAAACAACAGTAGAAAAATTAACCACCTATCAGTGATAGAAAAAAAACACTAAATAACAAGATCAAATCGACGAACGAAAGAAGCACGAAAATTGTGACAATAAAACCTAACAATGCTCCACAAACGTCAACTCATCTCGCATTTCCCTTCCACCCCTTTTCCCCTCCCTTGGCAACGAAAAGAAAAGTGACGTCGGCGGGTAGTGTGTCAAGCTTATTTTTGGAAACTATAGTCCCACTGTCGCCCCCACAGACCGGATGAGAGCCCTAGGCTAATGAGATCACAACCGTGGTGACAACCGTTTATCGATCGCTTGCGGAAACGCACTATTCCCCTTCCTTCTTCGGGAAACTCCGTCCCCCCGGACACGTTGAACCGGGGTTGGAGTGTCTGGGGAGGAGGGGGGATAGCAAAGTCCACAAGGTGTCAGCCGGCAGACGGTGCAGATAAACAGCCGCACGTACACAACGATACACGTTCGTTGCTATCAGCTGTTTGTTTGCCAGTCACATTGACGTTTGATGTCACGTAATTTTTTCAGTCAACTTCGCGGCACGAACGGTGTTCTCTTTTGCTTCTTCCCCCGTTGGGCGGACGTGTGCATCTGGGGGGCGAGGAGTTACGCACCCGTAATGCGTTTCGTAATGCAATCCAGCAAGAGGTGTTGGTGAAAAGTACAACGCCAACAGTCGGCGGTATTCTTCTGATGTGATGAAACATTAAACACTTTCCTGGGCTTCATTATGGCGAATATTGAACGAAATACATCCAACTTAATTACTTCCAGCACGACCAAATGGGCCATTCTTTTGATAACAGTACACAGTAGGGTTTCTAGCATTTTTTTTCTACCTCGAATTCGATAGCGATCGCTTTGTACACTGCGGTGTGATAAGGAATAATCAATTTACACTGTTTTCAAGGCAATCCAGTGTTTGTTTCATATTTTCAACACTAGCCGGCAATCTCCCAAGCTAAACAAAACACTAAACATCCCACTGGACAAAAAATGCTCGGGTTTGTAGAAAATAATCGGTAAGAACTGACGTCGGCCGGTCGATGTTCGAACACTTCACATGGGAGAATAAAAAACACACAACAGAAAACACATACACCGGTCGCGCAACACTGTAATTATTAATCGATAATGAATGCGTTCGCGAAAAATGGACGCAGCACGATAGGTGTGTGTGAAAAAAAAAAATCATTCACACAAGAGGAAGAACCAACGCTCTATCACCCCACCGCTTTTTTCCGCGCACTTTCCCCCTCCCCTCTCTCTCTCAAGCCTACCCGGTTTCCAAGTGTGAATGGAAAACGGAAAACGACCCGCGAGCTCCCACGTTAAAACGTAACTAAAAATCGCGACCGCCGGACCTTAGCACCGGACCGACTAGCGGAGAGGAAAATCAAACACACGTAGCGCAAAGTGTGACGAATACGCACTAAGACGGCCGTAGAATTAGAAACGCGCGCTCTTCTCTCCACAGCACTTACAACCGCCCCAGAAGGGGCAGTTCTCTCTCTTTTTCACCCCTCGCGAAGTGATACGAAAAAGCCGCGATACGCGGAAACCCGAGAGGAAAGGAGAAACCGCGCGACACAAACGGCGGACTATCATCTTCGAGGTGGCACACCCATACACACAGTAGGTGAAGATATCGACGACCATGCCGCCGTATGCCGGGAAATTTGTCCACGACCCGCGATGAGTTATTTGACGATCATTCGTATTTAAAAAGTCATCAAAACATAACATGTAGTTCTCGTTGAGGTGCAGATAGATGACAGCAAGATTCATTCATCGGAAACATTCATTCATTTTCATTTCAGTTGACCGCAAATTTCCCAACTCAGTTTCCGAATAAACAAACTGTGCCAAATTGTAAATGAACTAAATTATTTCATTTCTAAAATTAATAATTACATTAATGTACCGTTGGGAATCTAGCGAGTGATCTTAATAGGTTTATTTCGTTTAAAGGTTTCATATTGTTGATTCCTTTCAAAGCTGGCAGTTGAGCAAGCTGTCAAATAAATTTCATTGCTATGAAATAAATTTCTACCGTGGCCACTTTAAGTGAAATTTTAGTTGCGCGTTTAGACAAGTTAAGTTTTGTTTCAAATGAATGAAATGAGTGTTTGACAGTTGCTGTTATGTGAAAGTTGCAATCGTTTAAAACCCCTTAAACGTTTAGTAAAATTTTAGCTGCGTAACTGAAATTGCTCACATGTTTTGCTTTCAAACAGGCTAAGATGAAAACTCAAAATGAATGAATAAAATGACCGTTTTTATTTTTTGGCTACTGTCTAACTCGGTACGTTTAGTGTCAACGCCGGGCTCGGCGTCAGTGGTAGTAGAATAATTACCATACAATTAGGGCTGCCAGCTGCTCACGAATACTCTGCAAGTCGAAAAGTTCTCCGACGGCGATTTGCAACACAACGGCAGACCAGACGGCCAGTTTGGTGGTCAGTTTGACGGGAAAAGTCGAGCATATGTAAGAAAATATGGCCATCCAATCGATTCCACCCATTACGCTACTGCTACGGTGTACATGGGAAGTAAATAAAGCAGGTTGCGGTATCCAAATAGGTGCCCTGAAGGAACATTAGAATACAGGGCGGGTTTGCGGTTTTGCAAAAATTATCTAAGAGGAATAACTCTTTGCTCATGCGAGTGGCGCTGCTAACGACCTGATGGCATACAGGTGTGGCAGAGCATTAAAATAGCGAGTCAGCATTTTACAATATCCTAGCACAACACACGGGTTCTAAAAAAAAGTGATTAAATTAGGTTTATCGATAGCAAAAGAAAGTAAACACTAACTAAGCCTCCAAGGCGAGGCTCACTTCCGTTGCAAGCTCTAATTTCCTCGCTGATAATGTTAAACGCTACGTGTGAAAGCATGGCAACAAGACCTATGTACGAAGAGAAAGAAGAGCAAACACATGAGGTCACCAGGGGGCTGGTGAAGGCAGACTATGTTGACTAATAAGCCGTATCATAAGCACATCCACACAACGTTGGACATATGTAATTGAATATGTCAGCGCAATGGGGCGCGCACAGTTTCTGTCATAAATCAGCACCACTCAGTAGGTTAGCACACCAAAAACGAAAAAAAAACCCACCTAGTTTGATTAAACTGATGCCACCAGAGAAACGCGAGACATTACTTTTCACTACACACACGAATGACTGTGATTGAGTCATAATGTGTGAGCTTCTGTGCTGGGGTAAGCGCAATTAAAAAAGGAATCAGGAATGCAAAAACCATCGTAAGTAATATAACCCAACTCGGTTCAAGCAAAAACAGTGAAGACAAGAATCAGACACTCGCTAAGGAGACAGGATTACGCGATCTCAATGACGTAATGCATCAGAAATTAGAAAGACTTCCGCCCTCATTATATTTTTCCCAAAACATACGTTGAAATTACTTATTTAAATAACTACAGGAATAATAAACAACAAAGTTTTATATTTTGGTTTCATCTAGCAGTGAATAAGTTGAAAATGTTGGTTTAATCTTACAGTGAATAAGATAGAAGAACTTGAATGAAAGATAAGCGGAAAAAATAGAAAAGTCAACAAGACCGTAAACCAGTGTTTTGCATTTCGATGGTAAAATCAAACATGTTCCCCATAAAGCATATTAAAATGATAAAAAAATAAAGTAATGAAAACAACAAAGTTGCAAGTGGAATAAATAAAACTGTTAGCAAGACCGTAAAACAATGTCTTTGCCTGGCGATAGTAAACGCAATCGATCCGATCCCAGCGAATATTGTTATCTACTTTCACTATTTTCATTTCACTTTCAACCGTTTAACATTAACCCAAGATTGCGATCTATCGAGCAGACCCCTTTCGATGATGCATGACAAGGGTGTTTCAAGGAATAACAAAAAACAAAAGACATAAAAACCCGACACAGGAAGGATGGATGGCACAGGATGAAGCGGAAAAAACACGCAGCGGAAAAAAAAATTCCGATAACGATCGCGATGGAAAGTGTTCGCTAAATGCCATATCGAACGGAAAGGCGTCGTACCGAGTGCAATGCCATCCGGCCATCAGCGCGGCAGCTTGTTTGACACGTTGTCGGCTATGCAACCGGCATCATCGCAGAGTTGGAGCTCGTCAATGAGAACCAGTCACTCTCGCGGTACAGTTTTCACCACCACATTCCGTCCCATTCCGGCGGATCCCAGCCATGGCGTTCCGTTGGAAAGCAGCGAAGGTGAACCGAGCGCGCACACACGCGAACAACAAGACCTCGCCGTTCATTCAGAAAACCAAAAACGATTCTCTCCCCCTCCACCGCGGATCGGAAAGGCAAGAAATAGCCCTAGACAAGCATCGGTTGGGTGTCGGCCGGTGCATTACCTTCGATCAGCCGACGAAACAGCACAAAAACTTGTCCCTCGTTGCGCGATCTCGTTGTTTCGTTAGTTTCCGACCCGGACTACCCTAGAGGAAGGGCTTGGTGCGCTTCCCACCCCGCCCGGAAAGGAATAACAACCTGACGAAGGAAACCGGAATATTGAGATTGACGGTGATTGAGAAGATGAACCCGTTTAAGGGAATGGACAACAAGACACCAAACTGCAAAACGATGGGCAATTAATACGCGATTATGTAGCGCAAGATCATCTAGAGATATTAAACACATTCGTTTGCATTGCAAGCGAACCATAAATCTAACACAGACAAGAAAATCAGATTATGCACAAGCACACGTAAGGTCTATGTTAGATTCTCCCGAAGAAGGCATGATCATGTTTCGAAATTTGAGGATGAAACTTACTCCCTCTTCTTAGTCACCTTTTTTTTCCTTTCCTTTAAACCCCCGGGAAAAAGGGGGAAAACGATCAATCAATCGATGTGATCCATTATTGAGCAAGTATGGGCCCACTCTAACCTCGATATGCAACAACTCGAAGATGTATATTCTTCAACCATAAAATACCAATGCAAGAATGTGTTGCTTGGGGAAAGATAACGCCAAGAAGAACAGACCTAACCTATTTTACAAATCTATCTTCTATCCTCGTGGGACGGGGAAAGTGGTGCAAGTTGACACCGTTTAAAAATGCAACGGGTTGAAACGATTGTCGCGGAAGCAACGAACAATCGAACAACACGGCGGACAAAGAATGAATATAGCAAGAAGTCACAACTTCACAACGGTCTCGAACTGCAACCAAGGCGGCCCTTGGCATCTTCTGCGACTATTTATAGGCCATGACCGCTGGGTAGCCGGACTTGAGTGACTTTGGTCGAGGCCATAACGAAGACCCACAGAATGCATCTAAAGCGATCTAAATCTCAATACTAGCTACGAAAGGGGAATGTAAGGTGAAAATGGTGAAACAGTTGGAGGATACTCTTGGGACTATGTTTTCTTGGGGAACTAAAATCAACTAGAGCAAAGACAAATCAACCAGTGTTATCGATCCAATCCAGTTTGTAAGATCATGAATATGTCATATTATGAAACGAATTGGTTTGGAATAGAATCGACTCGACTGTAGATAACCTCACACTTAAGAGGAGCTGCCATTTTGCTCAAAATTCACCTTGTATGGCGTTGTCTTAACATCAATGTCACCACCGAAGTCCCACGATCTTAGCAACATTACGCAATTCAACCACCTCAGGACCAACTGTTGGTCCAACATACGATGATCCACCTTCAGCGAATTTCAGCAAATAGTAGCCGTGAACCTTCCCGCGGACCGAGGCCGACATAATATAAATAAGCTTCCATTTAGCCAAAAACGGAACCGTCCGATAGAGACTGGCACTTCTCGGTTGCGGGCAGGAGTAGATCTCGATTTGATCAAAACAGAGACCGCGGACCAGCGCGATGGCAATTAAAGCATCATAAAACCATCCGCCCCGTCGTATCCGTACGCCTTAAGGTTCCGATTCGAGCGAAAATCGCATGGGGAGTCTCTCCAAATCAGCGTATCATCAACGAGCGGCACGATCAAGAGCCGTCGGATGATCCGCAGGGGGTCCTTGGAAATGAATTCGCAGCAAACGGCTGGCGGGATCCAGACTTCCTAGAAATGGTCGTCGCCACCGGGTCGTCTGCAACCAAGTGCGGACCTTCATCAACCGGAGAGTCGAAACCTTCATTACTTTGGTTGACGTTTGTTACGGTAGAGATGTTGAGAGAGTTTGTTTGTAGTTGAGGAAGCGGCCAATGATAACTGGGAGTCCTTAGAGTAGCCAAATACCAATGTTCCGGAGTAAACCGCTCATCAAACGCTTTTACGTTCGCTCAGAACTGAGGTTAGGTCCAGACACAATTCTTATTACACTCCACGCGTAAGACGTGAACGCATAGCATATGACGTTAAACACACGTCCAATCTTGTTCGGCGATCTGGTGGTACCCACGCCAGTTCCTTACTTCACACCTCATAAATTTCCCCGAACTTTGATCACGGTCACTCGATAAAGCTCTAGCTGGCGTCTTCACTTCGCAGAAAATCCGAAGCAGAGTCGGGTGAACGTGAACGGAATTGATCACGTACCGTTGCTAATTAATATGCGATGAACTGTGCGATAACCATTCGGAGGCACATCACTTGAGAGCAATGTATATGAAGTGAGCGGGTTTAAAGTTGAGACATAAGATCAAAGATGCAGGTCTGTTTTATGCATGACACTGAATATAAAATTAAATATTAGGATTTACAGATCATTCTATTTTGAGCTTCGACAAATATCCTACGATTAAATTGATTACTTAATCTCATAAATCACATACTCAACCTTCGCACGGTAGAGACTTTATTATCGCAAGAATGAAAGCCAATGTCTAAACCACCAGCTTCCCTTCTCCACAGTTTCACCATCCAAATTGACTATCTTAATCAAATCACAACATACGCCTCGTAAGATAAATCTTCCGAGAAAATTGCGACTGTCTCGTGCTACCGGACCCAAGTGTTTCCTCCTGAGTAGCAAACGGAGAGATCTGCGATACGTTTGCTACCAAGCGACGGAAGGTAGGGAAGTCCCCGGTGTGAGGATAAATTAACGCATGACATTAAAAATAGCGCATTGCGTACTGAGAGCCAGGGGCGTCTGGTCGGGCCGCGTCGCGAGTACGCACCAGGCACAGATTGCACGTTGAAACGAAGCACAACTAGAGTATGGATGGCTAAAGGTTGTCGCACGACGTTTTTTAATGAAAGGAAAGATGCGAAATGGTGAAAAGTGAGGCAAAATTCTTCCATTCCAGGAATATCTTTCAATCACCAAACGGTTTATTATTATTGATCTTCTCACATTCTTCACACAGAAGAGAATTTAGACGCGAAACTTACGTGATTTGTCTAGAATCGCCGTTATTAAGAAATTGAAAAATCAGTACAGAAAAACAGCATACCCTCCAATGTTGACGCTATCATGCATACGCTCGTTGAAGAAGTTGGAAGTGAAACAAAGATGTACATACCTGTAAAAACAAGAGGTAGGTTAAAGTTATTAGAATGTCAAGCTTATTAAATGTCACGGTTTTACTACAATATCATAGTATAATATAAGAAAAATTTAAGAAAATTTTCAATTACGCAAGTGAAAATGAAAGTTGTTGATATATGATTGGCAAAACTTAGTTAAACAATACCTTCATTTTAATGGATGAATTGATTGCACGAACAATAAACAAACAATATACGATAAGCCACGGTTTGACCAGGAATAGCGAGCTTGAGGTTTGTTGATTTATGTTTTTATCAAGGAGACAACATGAGGTACTTCAAATGAAGCGTGTGTGAAGTGCGGCTTTGGGAGCGGTGATTGTTGATTGGATTTCAGTTGTCCTTAAAGATTAGAAGCAACATGTACTTGAAGAATCAATCACATGGGAAATACATCAAAGATTATAGAAATCCCCAAAAGAATATAAAATAATTTAACCAGTATCACATGTGCTCGCAAAAAAATTAAAGAAAAACATATCAATTTTAGCCCGATTAAGGAATCATCAACAGAAATTAACAACCAAGGCCTTATCTTGACACTCCCGTGAACCAGTTTGACATAATTGAAACTGTCTGCTCCTTTCATAAAAACTCCATCAACCATCATCAACTCGATCAATCGGACGTCTGGAAGAGTACGTTGTATCCCACATGATTACATAATAACAGAAGAGACAAGCTTTTACCACCTCTTGAGAAGATAATACGAAAACGGACAGATTTACTGACATTTTCCCAGGTTTTTCATAAGGTTCAATTATCAAAATAAACGACTGCATACTTTTTCGTGCGCCAAAACTGACGTAGCTCGGGCTTTCAACGTGTTGATTGACGACAGAGTCATCAGGATTCAGTCACGCACGATTTCAGTCACGATGCATCGGGAACTTTGAACCGTCATATAAACGTTTCGCACATTCAAGGATTAAATGAAACACTAAATAATTAACAACTTCAAAGTTAAGATGAGGTCATATATCAGGAATTTAAGTGCAAAATCTTCTCATCATACTTCAAAAACAAGTTAAACGATACAAAAAGAATTGGTCGTTACACGTACGATATATTCTTCCGTTACGAACGACACGGGCGACATCTGTTGGAGTTGTGTTGAGTCACAAAATACCGCTAGCGAAGACACAAACCGTACCAGCAATTTATACAGCCAAGGTCATCGAACCGGTAGTAACGTGTCTCTTCTTCAAGGAGAGGTAAATAAGCACTTGTGTTTTTATCTTAAATTGTAGCTTAACCATACGAAATGAATAATTTAAATATAAAGAAAACCAAATGGAAATATCCGAAAATGTTTAAAAAGGATCTCTTGAAAATACCCAGGAAAACTCAATTGATACAAATACTCAATGTTTTCTGCCAACATTCGCTTGTATTACCCTGTTTTCAATAGAACACATCTACCCACCACCAATACGAGATCTGGAACATTTGAGAGCACAAATCATGTCTCACAAGGAAACCCTCTCTTAACCCACGTTTCTCATCAACCATATGGCGCCACATAAAAACGCCTGCATGTGCTTCAAATGCACCGTTAGAGTGTCACACTTTATACCATGCCTGCATCATTATTATCCAGCACTTCGGGCCTATATTTTATTGAAAAAAAGTTGAGAAAGTGCAAAACGAATTCCAATAACACTCAATCTGAATTCCGCGCACGTTAAGATAGGCACGGCAAGAGTTGCCAATGATCGAAACAGTTGAGTAGGGTATCGCTTGTCAAGAATCTTTATTGCCAATTTACTTCGGAAACCTGATACTGTTTAGCGTACTCAAAACAAACGGTTTGTTCAAAGATGCACGAGCAAGAAGAAATGTTAGCTTAAGAGCAGGCATTTGCCGTTTGCGCATAATTAGGCGCCAGGCGGTAACCGACCTAAGAAGTTAATTCAAAACCTCAGCCTATTTCTCACTCGTTTCACACCATACCACTCGGCGGGACCAATATTTTCACATTTCTCGGCACCACTTCAAAAACGTTCCGCGCTGCGCTGGTTATGATCATGGTTATGATGATCGTTCGAGCCACTCGAAGTGTAGTGCATAACACCGTAACTTCGACATCGTTTGTGCGCTTTGGAATAACGGTAATGTGTTAATTAGCTAATAGAACCAACGGAAGACACAGCGGGCCATCTTGTGCTACGGGAACATCTTAAAGAAACCCCACTTTTGAATGCACCAGTACAAGAATAAGAGTGAAGGAGAAATTGACCCTCATTGTTGGAATGACAGTTTATTTCGAAAGAAAATCCAACCAGAACCGGACATTCGTAAAAGTTCATGGCATTTAAGTCAACCAATCTTTAAACTATACTGAGCGAAACACCATGTGGAAGAAAACATGTTCTCATTCTTTTAAATGATCTTATTTATACAATGGAAGCTGCATCTTCTAGGCCCCTTGCTTGATTATTTTATTGATAAAATAATTGAGCCAGAATGATTCCTCGTGCAGCTGCGATTTTTTATCGCAAAACTAAATATGCAGTCTTATTTACAACACTAATAACCGGATGACGGCCGTGGCGGCTATTCATTATTCTTTTGACAGAACTCGCGTGCGCTGTCATGCAAAATCATCCCACCAAAAGGGACAACATTAATCATACTTTTCGTTTGCCCCGTTGTCGGCCGCAGCACGGCAAAGGAGTCTGGCTCGTGAGCTCGCCATGTATGCATGATTGTTATTGGCACTGCTTGTAGCAACTTCCTCCCACGCCATATTTTCTTTTGTGCTTTCTATGATTTGTTTGCTAAAAATTGGCGTCTGTCGGTCGCATTCATGACAGCAACACTCGTAAATCGAAGCCAATCGATAGTTGAATTCCCACCAAACCGCGTCGAAGTTCAATTATTGCGCCGGTCTACTGATGTGTTGTAGAAAAGTTCAAATATTTGTGTTTGGTTTGTGCTGTCTTTGTTTTGTTCCTCATACCTGCTACAGACGATCACTGCTATTAACCTGTCAAACGGTAAAAATAGAAGGAAACACGACTGTTGCGTCTATTTTATAAATGTGAATGAGACGATTGATTCTTTTTCATCTTTATGCTGTTTTTTATTGAATTTTATAACGTAATTAATGTTCACAGTAGCAAAAACATGAGGTCGGTGTTTCTTTTACGCTTTTGCTTTAACGAGACTCAATTAGTTCGTCACTTTCGACCTGTTCGGACAGTTGAATACGCGGTCGTTACGGTAGGTCACGGTTGACTTTTTTTATTGGGGATATTTATAACAGGGAAGCGGTGAATATGCACTGCAAAAAAGCTGGCTGACAAAAATTAAAAATAAGCAAATTGCATAAACCAAACCGGTGTACGAATGGTATGTCGATCATTTTTCGATCATTTTAAATCGACCAAATTTGCACGCTAGCGGCAAACTTCGTCGAGTTTTCGCACGAAGGATCGAGTAAAATTATATTTACTAGTATGGTTTATTGGTAATTATCTAATTTGCAAAAAATACAAAAAAATACAAAATAAATGAAGAAAGAAGGGAAATATATAATTTTGTTTAGTTCTAAATTTTTGTGTGAATTTATTTCAAAATATGTATAAAAGGTGCTAGGGTGTAACAAATGCCAATTTTAACGAGGTTTCACTCGTTTCCCATATTTTTCTTAATACAAATATATTTAAGTGTCTTTTTCCATACACGTATAGAAAAAAGAATAGGAGAAATCCCCAAAAAAGTTTGGTGCCGTTAGCAACAATGGAGAAGAAGATAACTTAATTGAAATAAAGATTGTACAACAGGTTGATTGCCTGCCACTATCAATGTCATCTCTTATATGAAGCTTTATTTGATCTCTTCATTTTGACTTGTTATCATGACTTAAATGACGGAAACCTCCAACGAGATGCAATTTTATACAAAACGTAAGCAACCTCTCCACCAGATGCTTACTTCGATTGAATAAAGTTCACACGATCGCCTTTTATACCTGTTCCATCACACAATAACGTCACCAGCATAACATAATCAGTTTATTTTTGCTTAGTACACTCATGACATACTCATAAGTTTTATCTTGTTTGTTTTTTTTTATTCTCATTAGCTCATTGTAGAGAGATCCCAAAGGAAGCATTGACAACATTCCGCAGAAAAGAGGCGAGCATAATTTACAGCGTCATGTTGCAGCATCGTTATCGTTTACATGACGAGCTCTGCGCGAACATGTGTCAAAATTGACGTCTTCCGCATTTGTCCCCAGACGAACACCTTAGCACAGCGGCACTTTTAGGGAGCATGATCTGAGGGTTTGTAAGTGAAGTGTGAACCTGAAGGCAACACCGTAGACCCGTGACAAGATGGAGCTCAAGCTGCAACACCGGGTGTAAAGAGTAAGCACGACTTTGGGACGTCACCAAGACGCAGGCACCATACTCTTCTCGTCCCATGGGAAAAAGTTAGTTGACCCGGATTCTTTGAAACCATCGTCGTATACATGAAGTTCGCGGGGAATAGGTCCATTAATGCCTCCACCACAACGACAAAGCAATCGAGTACGGTCTAGTTCAAGGCACCATGACACTTGAACATGGTCGAGAGGGACGGAGTTCAAGACGCCGACGACGAATGCTTCCCATGACCAGATCACAGAAGATCGTTACAAGATGAACAATATTTCCGTGGAAGTCGCCTAAAGAGACCCCGATCATTGCTGACACATTAATATCATAGCAAGAAGCTTAATTACAGAAGATAATTTCGCTGTATCGGCAACCATTTCTTAAATTCATGAGAAATCCATTTCTGGATGCGCGTTGTGTAGTGTTGTTTTAATAATCAATAGATTTAACCACAAATCATATCGAATCATTTATAATATTTTCCATATCTTTAGTTGCTCGCACTAACAATAATATCCTCTAAAGGTAGCATATTTTATCCACCTTTACGATTGAAGTCAAAGATATTACGCTCGAATCCATTGTGGAAGTCATACATTTTTAAGCCTGCGCTCACAAATTTTAGAAAATATATTTTTATGGTAATCTGCACCGGTCATCACAACATGGGCGCGAAACGTGTTTTACCACATGAATAAAATTAATTGAATTAACTTCTTTTTAAAGCGGAAACGACGAGGATTTGTATCAATCTTTTGTCAAATTTGAGAACTTTGTTTTTTTAGACTCATGAGAGCACAGTAAATTATGTTCCTAGCTTTTATGGTTTTGTTAGTTAATTCCAAAGAAGGTTAAATTGTTCGAAATAAAGCAAATTACATTTCAAAGAGAAGAAATATTTCGTCAGTGCACTACTGTGACAAAAAAGTAAGTACCCATATTAACAACGAAAAACATTACATTTCTAATAAAAACTATACATCCAGTATTTCAAAATTTATACAACATTGAATGAGTATTAATTAATAATAACTTAAATTAAAAACAGCTAAATACTAACATGCAACCGAAGAATATGCATGAAATAATTAAAAAGTAAGACATTTTTCAAATCGATCAAAAAAGCATCAAACCCGAGCAAGAAAAATCATTATACAGAAGCGAAATTCTCATTGCATTGAGCTCCACCAATCCGAAAAGAGGCGCAAGTCATGTCGAGCTAATCATTACCGCAAAACGGAATTTTTAGTGCTTTAATCTAGGCAAGAGACCGTACCTAATCTACCGTAAATGTTCTCTCCAGTTCACATACGATCGGTCGGAATCAATGTCCGTTTGAAATCTTTTTCCTCAACGAGACACCTCATGCAACAGTGATCTGGGCCTTCTGTCTCGTAGCTGTTTTCAGGTGGTTCAATCCCGCTGCTTCTTCAACCGAGTAAAGCAGCTATCGTCACGCAAAGCAACCCTATCCGTGACAGCGTGATCACATTAACACCCTTCCGTAATCCAATTTCGTATTTGTGACACTTTTTTTTACAGTAAAATGGTTCTAGTTATTTTTCCTTTCAGATTGGAAATTGTGTAATGCTATGCTCATGGAGGGTACGCTATTTTACGTTAAGCCCCTTGCGACCCGTTTTCCAATTCCAAACTCCAAAAGAAACAGCTATGACCTTGTTTTGCCAATTTTAGCCGAAAAATAGGACATATTTTGGGCAAGATTTATTTCTTAATGCGAGATAGGTCTTTCCAATATTTTTATTGACTAAAAGTATAGTAGAGCAGTGATGACTCAGTTTAACCGCTCACCTCGTCGGTCGCATTTCCTCTTAAAATTGGTTTGCGGACCAACACTTAACACTGGTTGGATTTATAATAATATTAATAATAGTTCTTATCAGTGTGATATAAACTTAAATAATAATTAAATTTTTACATTTTTGGTATATTACAATATCTCTTATAAATTTGCTATGAATCATACCCAATATTTAATTATCACGCTGGCATGAGGTGGTGGATAAGAGCAAGGATTTTACACATATTTTTCGAGACAAGCAAAAGTGTTCAGCAATCAGTTGGCAGTAGATGCACCGTCAACTTATCTTAACTCTATCCTTAACAGCACAAAAGTGTTGAATTGCAAAATATGCTTCAATAAATTTTGCTACGATTTCGTTAGAATTCAAAAACGATTACATGTTTCAATGCGCTTACGATGGAGCTCATTCATTGCTGCTCCAATCAATGAAGTGCTTTCTAAAACAAATCTTAAGGAGGAGTTTGCATAAGCTGGTTGAAGTGCAATCTATAAGAAATCTTGCTTCGACTTTTCCGCAAACATTTTCCGCAAACTATTTCCGCAAACATTTTATAAATTTTTGGGAAATAGCTTTTATCCAGAGCAACTTTTTTTTAACAAATGAATAAAAACTAAGATTTCGCATAACTAACGATCATGTTTGTTGTACTCAGATTGAATATTAAACACGCGAACTTTGATTTGGTATCACTTGCATATCACGTGTTAAAAACGCGGTCTTTATTCTCCGTTACAAAATGGTTTTTACACAAAAAAACATTTTTCACAGCACGCTAAAAAAACATCAATTTACAAAAAACGTCTATTCAGTTTTCTGCAATTTTTCATTGCTAAAACTCTTTTACAAGATTACTAAACACTAGACAGGTTGCGACAAATAGAACATTTTTACCGGTTGACGATAAAAAAATGAAAGAAAAAATTGACAAACAAGTTGGGAAATGCTATTTTCAATCAAAGAAGGCAGTTTACTCTCGAGCATGTCCGTCATGAGCCCGACCTTGCCTTCGTTCAACATTGCAAACGCGATAAGTTCCTGATTTTCCCTATCGTAGCTTACATTTGAGTACGGGTGTGCCTGTAGTGAGGCTAAATCCTCGATCAGCTTCGTAAAAGGTTTTGACTGGGGACGTACAAATGGGCTGAAGTTCATATCATTCTTCAAGATCAACTCATTGTACACATTGGGTCCTTCCTCCGATTCTACGATTTAGAGCAATGTTGTTTCTCATATCTTACACTTATCACAGCCTATATGGCCATGGTCCAAGCAAACCAAAAGAAGATTAAAAGAGAAGCATTTTTACGCGAGCCACTAAATAATCTCCATCGTTCCTGCAAACCACAACACTACCGCTATTTTGACAGCCAAGTTGTAAGCAAGATATCCAAAATGGTTCCGAGCAAACTGCTCTGTCGAAACCTGTCTAGTGTTTAGTAGCCTTGCTCTTTTAGTTCACCAGGTATATTCGCTTGTCTCTAAACATCGGTGTAAAACCCTTGCTCATGTCCACTGCCATATCTTGGAGGGATGTTAATGAATGGTAGAATTTTCTTATCGAAATTGTTGAAATTGACAGTGGTTCAGCCCTCGTTCTTGCTCGTATATTTACAGTTTCGTTGAGACACGTTCACAACCAATTTTTGCCATTAAAACGAAAGCCATTACTCAAGGTTGAAAACTTCCCATGGATGGTGTCAAAGGGGTCGCGGGCCACATCCAACGTTCTTCCGGGTCACATATTCGACATCTCTGTAGCAGAGCAACAACTCGTGAAAACCCGGTTTAACAAGATTGGACAAACTAAGAATGTACATCGACCGTGAATCATTATGCAATGAAGAAAGCGGGAATCCCGAGAGCTAACCATAATTGTTGGAAAGCAATAACATGAACAAATGGCCAAGACATAGAAGAACAACATCAGAGAAAATTTAAAAAAATTCGCAACCCCAGAGCTACATAGCAAACGTGATAACGAATTTGATTTCATCGCCCAACTCAGCCCCTATATAACCCCGGGCAGTTCAGCGTCAACCATCATTCTCGGCTCAACGCTGACACTGAGTGACGAGAAATTAAAATGTGTACTCTAAAACAACCCGCTTTGCTGCGTATAGGAATCTTACTGCTTGGTAAGTAATTTCAAAGTGTTAAAACTGTATGGTTCTTAAAAAATCAAACCTTATATTGTGGATGTTTTGGCAGCCATCTTCGAAAGTGCACATAGTCAAGGATGTAAAAATCCAGGAGATCGGTGCGTTCCAATCCGATACTGTCCATCATATGATAAGTTGTTTCAAAATGAATACGACGTCAATGACAAGGAACACACGAACCTAAAGTGCAAGCCAGAACGAAGAATAGACTACACTCCCCATATTTGCTGCCCAAAGCCTAAAATACGGTGCTCAGAAGGTGGACTCGGAGAGGTGTGCACACGGTATGACAGCTGTCCCACATTCAGCAACAAAAACGCAGGCGATATAAAATTTAGTCTGTGCTATGTCCACAACAACAAGGTAACACAGAACACGATACCAAAACTATGCACAGTTTCCTTTATTAATCTTAAACCATATGGTTTTTACTGCTTCCATTTTCAGAAATTCTTCTGCTGTCCTGATCCGTATTGTGCTATACAAGCTGGACTATGCGATGATGATACAACCTCCACATCCGACTGGAATAGACCACCGACTGCATTCCCAAGCTGCCGAGGAAACGGATCAGTAGTACCTCCCGTCCTATGCAGTGGTGCTTTTGTTTTCCCAGGGCAAAATGAAACATGCTGTATGCCGTCGACACCTCCAAAGCTCGTACAACATACCAGCTCTACGATCCTGGCCAAAATGCAATGCGGGGATCCAGGAGACGTGAAAAAAATACAAAATGGAACGCATGCCCAACCTGGAGAGTTTCCATGGATGGTTTTCCTTCGCATCTCCACTGTCAACAATGGCAACAAATTTTGCTCCGGAACTCTCATACATCCGCGGTATGTGCTCACCGCAGCACATTGCATTCGTAAATACGCCGTTGGACAACTGAAAGCATTTCTCGGCTTGCATGATGTGCGGCAAATAGCAATGTCATGTGAGTCTTACAATCAGTGTGAGTTTCAAAAAATATCGATCAAAGACAAATTCTATCAAAACAAGCCGCATGACATTGGATTACTAATACTGTTGAAGCCAGCAACTATAGTCACTGGAGTAGTACAACCTATCTGTTTGCCTATTTACGACGACCTACAGATGCATCTTCCACTCAGACTTACCATTACCGGCTGGGGAGCCTACAATATCACTGTATTCTCCTCCAATATCCTTCTAAAGGCCAACACACAGGTGCTTCGAAGTGAATGTGAGATCGGTCATTCGTTCTGTACTGGAGGAGAAAGTTATACGAATCACTGCCCGGGTGACTCCGGTGGACCATATCAGGCACAGGATACGTACAATGGGAGTGTAAGGTATGTTCAGTACGGTGTCATTTCAAGTGGCGGGCCCTATTGCGGATATTCTTATCCACCTAGCAAGGGAATGTTGGTGGGGTACTATATGAGATGGATTTTGGATAATATGAACCTGTCCTGATAAGCGAGAAAAAAAAAATCACGAATAACGGTCTGTTTATAACTATGCTCCATGTAAATGAAAAAAAGTTATACGCGTACACGAATAAAGAATAATTACCCAAAAGCCGTTAAGGTATTAGAACTTGTACTAACTGATAGCCCAATGTTGAAATATATAAAGTTAGTAGAGCTCCTGAATAAACATTTAAAAAAAAACAAACGCCGTTAAGTCGGACGCGTTTCGGTAGAAGAAATTTTACTGTTCCCACCAAAGTTTTCCAAAATTCTTATGTCGTTTTCCAAGTATAATTTGTCGAAAATTCATCTGAACCTAGGAATGTCATGAATCAGCAACATGTGATCAAATTACCGTAGTCAATACATAAACCCCTTGTAAAATCGGAAAATTATTACACACCCGAGTCAAGACATACATAGCTACCAACTATGAATTCATGCAAGATAAGCGAGGCCCTAACATCGGTTTGCTAAAACTAAAGCCCACAAAAGGCCGACATGAAGGAGCTAGAACGTTGAAATAGATGCAAGATCGATAGTTCTTTCTATGTTAAGAAGGTACTTATCCTAATTACTGCACAGAACATTTATATTGGAAACCTTAGGAATGATACGGAGAAACAAACCAACCAAGTAGACGAATTTTATAAGATGCTGGTTGATATTGATTTTCACGAAATAGAGTTACCGTAAGCATCAAATTGTGTAGGAGCGTTTTAGTTACGATTTAAGGTTTTGTAATACAATAATTTTTGGTTTACTAAAAAAAATACACAGGGGAAAAACCTCAAAAGTTATCATTACATTGTCGACGATTTACTAAGGTCATCGTAACAATCGTTACGACTCACGACGTAAGTCTTCATGAACCGATTCACGTCCAATGGGGATGAACTGATAAGAACATAAAAAAAAATGAGAGGGAATATGAATCATCGTGTGCTATGTTGCAAATGCATGTTATATGGAACTGGAACAGTGTAGAATCAACACAAAAAAAACCCCAATTGATAACAAATAAAGTTGCTCACTGAGAAAGCCAGATGAGGCAGTGTACAGAGAACATCGTCAGTTGATCATCGACCACCGTTTACTTCACACAGCAGAGTACCAGTGACAGAACATCAAAACCAAATGAATACTCTTGTCAAGAGAGTCACCGTGTTGCTTGTTGGAGTCCTGTTGATCTGTAAGTACAGTCCTGTTCCTGGACGAACAGTCCTGTTCCTTGCCGGTATTTTAAATTCCCGTCGAAATTTCAGCAAACTACGCCGACGCCACCAACGACAGCCATGGATGCAGTGCACCAGGTGATCGGTGCGTTCCATCGCGATACTGTGCACGGAATAGAGTCGGTTCGGTGAAGAAAGATCGAAAAGGTACCGATGCTCAACCGCTACATAACGTCACATGCATCCCAGAGGAAAAAACTGACAGCACACGCCATATTTGCTGTCCAAAGACTAGCATCCAATGTTTGCGGAACGATGAGCGACTGGCATGCACGCGGTTTGAGAGTTGCCCTTCCTTCGACGCCAAAAGCGAGCGAGAATCGGTGCTTTCGAATGAAACAAGTCTATGCTACGTACACTATCAAAAGGTAACACAGTGCTAAACATTCGGGAGTTCGTCTGAGAAGCGAAGTTCTAGTGCCCAAATTAGCCAGAAATATGGCGCAATTGAAGTAGTGAAAAACAATCACCCTGGTTCGCCTCTTTCAGAAATTCTACTGCTGTCCCGATCTACTTTGCGCGATACATACCGGACTTTGTGACAGTGACGTTGATCCTCCGGTTTGGGAAAGACCGCAAACAGCTTTCACCAGCTGCGAGGGTAATGGAACCCGAGTTCCTCGTGAGCTGTGTCCACAAAATGGTATCGTTGGCAATAATACGTACACATGCTGCAAGCCATCAGAAACTATCAAGCTTATACCGCACAAAAACGCAGCTATCCTGGCCAAGATGCAGTGCGGTGATCCAGGGATTATTGAAAAGATATACCACGGAAGACAATCTCAGCGGGGCGAGTTCCCTTGGATGGTGCTCATTCAAAACAAATTGAACAAAAACATTTATTGTGGTGGGAGTCTGATCCATCCGCAATATGTCCTCACCGCAGCGCTTTGCATCAAGCAATTTAAAGAGGACACATATATTGCACGCCTTGGTGTATACAATCTGCTCATGGCGTCAAAGGCTTGCCGAAAACCGGCCACGCAGAAATGTCTCATTCAGAGTGAAAAACACTACGTCGAGAAAAAAATATTACATCAAACTCACAATATCGGTTTGATGAAACTAACGCAGTCAGTAAGTTTGGTAGAAGGATTGGTGCAGCCTATATGCTTGCCTATATTTGAGCACCTTCGAATGCACCTGCCAGTACAGCTCATGATTACCGGTTGGGGAATGATCGACGACGTATATCAACCCGCCGGGACATTAATGAAGGGCAACACAGAAGTTTTACAGAACAAACCAGGATGCGAAATAGGGCACTCGTTCTGTTCGGGAGGAGATGACAAAAGCAACAACTGTCCCGGGGATATGGGCGGGCCGTATCAGGCTCAGGACATGTACAACGGAACTGTCCGATACGTACAGTACGGTATAATTTCAAATGATTCAAACAGTTGTCAAGGCTCCAAGCTCATCGGTAACGGGATTTCGGTGGGATATTTTATGGGTTGGATTTTAGCAAACCTGGCACTGTAGAACATCAATAAAGCTTGCTTCAGAAACAAACAAACTAAAGCACAAATCATCAGATACTGTTTAATACTGTTTAATACCAGCTTCCAACGAACAATCAGTCCAAACGGGAAAGAACCAAATGATAAGGAATGATGTGGTAGTCGAATAAAACATTAAACGGCACAGTTGTTTGTTCCCTCAGTGGCTTTCATGCGCTGATCATTACATAAAGCTCAGTTCAACTCTCTGATTCCAAAACCGGATGAACATAATTCGCACACACAATGTTATGTCGCTGGTTGGGCTTATCACAAAAACAGAGCTCACACTAAATGCAAATCTACTTCTTGTCAAAGTGCGCTAACTGCTACAACGACAACTGAGGGTTCGGTGACTTTCAACCCATGTGCTTCATGTATAATTCATTGACTGATAAGGAGTACCTTGCAAGCAATAATGACTACAGAAATCAAGAAGAACATTCATAACAATTGCTTCAGCATTACGGTTGATGTTTAAACACTCCTCTAAAATTATGAAGAAATCTGAAGGCACTGAAGAAGAACCATGTACTTGCAAAAACCGGCATGGAAAAACCCAAATCAAATGTTAGTAACCCAATCGATAAGGAATTACGAAAACAAACGTGCGCAATACTGGACGCGCCTCCATTCAGAACTGTATTTCCCAGTTGATGGTCAGCTGTTGGCCGCTCTACATCGCTTTACCAAACCGACCGAGCACTAATTGAGTGAACATGGACTAAGTACTGCCCTGGTGCTCGCTGCAGCCTTCTTCGTGTGTAAGTTGTAGCTGAGTTGATTGGTATCAAGAGCAGAAGCTAGCTATTACCATCTTCATATCGTAATTCCTCGAAAAACCTAGCCTTAAGCTAGCCTGAGTCGTCGGATACGAATCATTAGGATTTAGTCAATTTAATTACCGTTGTCTCCCAATCCGATATTGTCCAGTATATAACAGTCGGGCTAAGGCCAAGGAGCACCGACCGGCACTTCAGAAACCAGCTATTGGAAGTCCAAGGCAATTCCAACAGAAGAGTCGACATCACGACTCACATATGCTATTCAAAGGAGCGCGTTCAGTGCAGATGGAACGATGACCAAACGACATTCCGCAGTAGTTCTCGTAAATATAAGACATTCCTAGTACCAAATGCAATGACCGACTGTGATTCTATCCCAAGCGATGATGCTGCAAGGTGCAATGATCAGCTTATATCCCATCCGATGACATCTGTCCGAGTTCTGTCTGAAGTAAGGTACACATCAATTTTAAACAAAGCAAGGGTAAAGAATAGTACGAACTCACTTTGCGCCGGTACGCTTATTCCTTCTCGGTACGCATACTGAAAAACCCCATAATGCGACAACTCCACTGCAACGGACTGCTCGGCATAGATTCAAGTGATATCGATTGACAAACTCATCTTACATAATGCGCATGACTAGCGTTGTTGAAACTTCGGCATCCTGCAGATCGAATCCCCGGGGTAGTGGAACCCATCTGTCTCCCGATCATAAACCAGCTTCTAATGCATCTACCGTCGACTCGCACCATTGCCGGTTGGAGGGAAACCCAACACTACTCGGATCCATCTTCTGAAGGCAACCGACCAAGTCATGCGAGATAATTTTTAGGGTTTTTATAGGTAGTTCCGAAGGCAGCAACACATGAAGCGGGAACTCGAGTGATCCATACCAAGCGCAAGTCAGGTGTAACGGAACTGTTAGGTACGTTCAGTATGGTCTCTTCCGGATCAATCTAGCAATAGCATGGTTGTAAGTTACTTTATAAACTGGATTCTGAACAATATGTAACTTGCGTAACTCCTGTGCGACCCAAAAAGGCTCTTCTTAAACAAATCGTCGTTAATTTCAATCAGATTGAAAACTTGTTAACTTTTATATTTATTTTATATATTGATGAACTCCTTTCCTATCCCGTATATTTTTCCAATATTTTTTTTAACTCTCGAGCAACGATAACGTGCTCCCAGAATTCACAAATACGGCATAGCACGTTTTCGTTGCTTAATTATTTAGAATTTGAAAACAACCAAGATTGATCATGAATACGCTAAAGATTTTTTATAAGATTAAACTACACAGAACTAACCTCATCATCATCATCATCACCTATAGTCAGAATAAACTTGCGAATTCTTTATTCTGCTGAAAACAAAGTCGTTACCTACGATTTCAAAGTCGTTACCTACGATGACATTTTCATAAACCGTATTGCTATGATATGTGGTCGGGAAATTTTTAGATCGATTTTCATGGAATAGATGCTAGCATCACGGTCAGTTTTATGATTATTTTATTTTTATCAAATCAAATCTCTTTAAAACTTAATGAACTACCCACTAATAAAATCTAATTTCTAAAGTTTGGATCCTACAGTAAATATAGAGTTATAACTGGTATAACGGGTAGTGTCAAGTGTGACCCGAGTATATGGCATCTACTCTCCGTCAGCACCTGTCACTGGAGGTCAGGAAGATGAAACGGTCTCTTCCAACGTGATAGTCAAGAAGAACGAACGGAATCATCGAAAACACGACACATTGTCATAGATATCTTCAAACCCCATTTCAATAGGTTATTTGTTGAAATATACGCAACCGCTGAACAAAAAACCAAAGCGGTGCTATTTTTATTTTCAAACCTTTTGTTATAGATTATTCGCTTAAATATTAATAGTTCACATTAATAAGATCGTATCCCACTGAAAAGTTGCGAAACAGAGAAGAATAACATTCCAAACTGAGAAAAGCTACAATTTTATGGAAATTTAACAAATATTGTGGTGTGGTGATGATTTGGAAAGGGAACAACTACTTTTACTATGTTCATCTGGCATACCCGACCAGTTTTCTAGCGGCTCAGGAGTGCCTCAGGGTAGTGTCCTTAGTTCTTTGCTGTTCTAAGGACACTACCCGTTCCTCTTGTTTGTAAATGATGTTTGCAATGTACTTCCTCCTGATTCATTCATTATGTTTGCTGATGACCTAAAATTGTTCAGTCCTATATCATCTGTAACTGATTTGTTCAAACGGATTATCCCTTTCCCTTCCTAACTGTACTTCGATCTCCTTTTGCCGATCTGGCCGTCTGCTGCAGTACAAGTACAACTTAGTAATGAGCCATTATCCAGAGTGTTCGCCATCAAAGATCTTAGTATCTGGATTGACGATCGGCTTTCTTTCACTTTGCATCATGACAAAGTGATAAGTAAGGCCTACCAAACTCTAGGACTCATCCGACGCATGGCATCTGACTTCACAGATCCTATGTGTCTTAGAACTCTCTACTACAGCCTGGTCAGGTCTCATCTGGAGTTCGCTGGTGGCATTTGGATCCCGTCCTCTCCTTCTGTCATTGCAAGGTTTGAAAGGTTCCAGCGAGCTTTCACAGGTTTTGCGGTTCGCAGAGTGTTTGGTCCAAGCATCCCGTTGCCCCCCTACGCTGTCCGTTGTCAGGTCCTGAACCTCGAGCCACTGGAGCAGAGTTGACCGGCTACTCAAGCTATCTTTGTCGCAGGCCTGCTCTCCCAATCCTTGGACGTTCCTTTCCTTTTATCGTCCTTAAATTTTCACATCCCATCACACCCACTAAGACCTCGTCCTATCCTCTCCCTGGGTAGACGTCGAACCCAGGTCGGCATCAATGACCCATTTCTCAGCGCAGTGCGGGAATTTAATGCGTCTGCTGATCTGTCCGACGTCAACACCTACCTCTCCAGCTTCCGTGCCAAACTTCGCCATTCATCCTCCTCATAAACTGTATACGTCCTGTTCCCTTTCCATTTTTGCAACATCGCCATTTCCTTCACCGTTGTGCAAAATTGTATGTCGCTCCCAGAAATTGTTAGATTTAAGATGTTCTCTTTTTGGCGTAGCGACCTCTTGGTCATGCCTACCCGTTAAGGGCTTACAAGACTTGTTTCCATGTTGTACGTGGATAGTCAGTCCTCTCGTACAGGGGAGGGTCCGGTCTCGGACGGGGTTAGAACCCACGCCGTCGAGGTGGTGAGCCCCGGCGCTCATGGGCCGATTTTCTAACCGGCGCTACCGCTCGGCTGTCGCGGACCCCCATTTAAGATGTTATATAGTGTAAAGCCTAAGGTAGAAAACATTAAGTTTATAAATACAAATACAAATACGAATACGAATACGAATACGAATACAAATACAAATACAAATACAAATACAAATACAAATACAAATACAAATACAAATACAAATACAAATACAAATACAAATACAAATACAAATATGTTTCTTTTAGAAAACCGTACCGTGTACAGTTACGGAACCTTGGCAAAGTTCTTTTTTTAAACGAACAAAACATAAATATACAGTGATAATGCGCACAGTATGACGTAACAGTTAAAACCCAGCGCTAGAACGAGAGTGAGACAAAATGCCAGCGAGATAAGGAAACACAATACTTAGCAAGCCAAAGCTTGATTTCCAGTTCTTTGGCAAGTCGATCGTGATCCTCAGTCCGCTGCAAACAGCCGAACGAAGTCGACTGTTATCAAAATGAAATGAACACTCTGGGGAATACCACGGGTGTTGTCATGCTGTTCGCTTCAGCTGTGTTGGTTTGTAAGTCAGTTTGATACTTTCAAGTAGCAGCCATTTTTATTGAATAATTGTTCTGGTAAACTTTTCAG
The DNA here is from genome assembly GCF_943734765.1 of Anopheles ziemanni. Classification (NCBI taxonomy): domain Eukaryota; kingdom Metazoa; phylum Arthropoda; class Insecta; order Diptera; family Culicidae; genus Anopheles; species Anopheles ziemanni. The sequence continues at coordinate 75,097,663 of NC_080706.1, forward strand.
TCTTTCCCAACATTGCGGCAAGCAAAGTACAAGGATGCGGCAAAACCGAACACCGTTGCGTTCCAATCCGGTTCTGTCCACTATACTACGAACACGCACAAACACAACCCTCTGATAGAAACTTCGAGAAACGGTTACACCATCTTCAATGCGATCCGGAAGAAAATATCGACACAACTTTCCACGTTTGCTGTCCCAAGCGGAGCATCCAGTGCACCTGGGAGAGTAAACCTACGTCTTGCACGCGATTAGAGCACTGCCCTTCGCTCAACGCAAAGAATGGCCGCCACTGGAAGGAACATTCGAATGCTACCACTCTTTGCTACACTCACAAGAGGCAGGTAAGGAGAGAATGTATGGTGATAAGAAAGTTACATTTAGAAAGTGTTCTTTTGCGATGAGGTATACTACTCGTTTCGTTTCATCTAATTTAATATTATTTCTATTTCATATAGCAATTCATCTGCTGCCCAACAGCCGGAAATGATGGTCGGCGGCGCAAACGCTCAACAAACAATGAACTGGAACCATCTCCATCGGTATTCCCTGCGTGTTCTCATACCGGTGGCGCATTTCTGGTGCCATCGACGGTCTGCGACAGTGAGTATACATTGATTCGTGGCTCGTCGAAGGTATGCTGCAAGGTACCGTCGTCGAATCTGCTCATATCCCATCCGAAGGCAATCGCACTGGCTGCAGGAAAATGTGGAACAAGTGCAGAAAACTTATTCAGTCTCCGAATACATAAGGGCTTCGAAACCAACCGTGGAGAGTATCCCTGGATGGTGGTGCTGGTATACAAACCGAACACGAAAGCGTTCTGCGCCGGTACGCTCATTCATCCTCGGTACGTTCTCACAGCGGCGCACTGTGTTAGAAAGTTCATTAGCAAACTGACAAAGGTACGCGCAGGTGAGCACAACCTGTGGCGATGTGACGAGTCCTCTGGCAACGATTGCTCGGCGCAGGTTCAGGAAATTGCGATCGAGCAACACATCCTGTATAAATCGGAAGCAACGACCGATAAGCGCATGAACCAGCACGATATAGCACTGCTGAAGCTTCAACGTCCGGCCGAGCTTGTCCATGGAGTTGTGGAACCCATATGTCTACCGATCACACGGCGGCTTCTTATGCACCTGCCGCCCACCCTCACCATTACGGGTTGGGGACTAACCGAGCACGATCGGCCAACGATCGCGACCAACCGATCACTCCTCCAAGCGTACATCCCGGTGGTGCAGGACAACACCACTTGCCGAGAGGATAATGAATTCTGTGCCGGTGGCTCCGATGCCAGCAACACGTGTCCGGGCGACTCGGGTGGCCCATACCAGTCCCAGAGCTTCTACCTGGACGACAAACGATACGTGCAGTACGGTGTCATTTCCGGCGGTTCGCGATTCTGCGACGGTCCAGATCGTAGCAGTAAAGCAATGCTAGTCTCGTACTATATACCTTGGATATTGGATATGATGGACATTGTTTGAGGCGTGTATCATGGAATAACTATTTAGGAATAACTATAACTATCCAACCGTCATCAAAAGGAGCGAAGACTGATAGGTAAGCTCCAAATGATGTCAGTAAAAAGAACATCCACAGAGAGAGCATGCAGTATTTGGGAGCTTCATACAAAAAAAAGTTCGATATCCTTATTCAAGAGTACAAAAACCTATGATACCTATGAACATATGAACCTATGTATCACCTCAATGTAAGCCGGGACTATTTTTGGACTGTAGAAAACGACATTTAATAAAAAAAATAATAATAAAATTTCATTATACACGCTTTTTTAAAGAGACATAAACGTTGAATAAATTTAAGAAAATAATAATAAGATATGCCCCGAATTATAATAATTGATTTATCAAGCAGATCGCTTTATTTCTTACTTGCCCGTGGAAAATTCAACGAGATAAAATTTAACTCCGGGAGGAACAGGTTTGAATTTAAATAACCACTTTTTTCAACGTTCAGACAAATATAGACCTGCTCCTTCGAACAGCACAAAGCAAGCCATTTGTTTTCCTAATTTCTTTAATTAATGCAAATTGCTTATATCCAGCCTGTACGTCTCACTTTAGGCCTTCGGTATTTTGTTTTGGAAACCACAAGATGGAATTCGCATAACCGAAGATCGTCGTTAAATTGTACAGGTTTAATAAAAAGTCCAGGCGTAAGAGGTGTGTCTTGATTTTTATCCACAACATTTCTCTATGTTGGTTTCGTGCAGAATTATAACTGTGCACAGAATATAAAAAAAAATTACAGTAAGTGAAGTAAAACAAAATGGTAGATAACGATTAACTACGGCCTGTATTGATGTCAGAATTTATCCTGTCTTTCGTTTAAAACCTATTTTTTCTGCATATTTTTAGTTAATGCTTTACTTGGAGCACTTTAAATATCAAAACCTGAAAACAGGAAAAAGAAAGGAAATTGCAGAAAATAAATACAGGATTCCATTCCAAGATTCCAAGTAGTTGACCCACCATATCCACGTCCAGGAGGTTTAAAAAGTCAGACATACCTGCGGAAGAGCGAAAGAAAACAAAATAAAATGTTAGTAATTTTCAATTATTATCAATCATGGATGAAGCTAGTATATTTATTATCAGTTTTAATACAACTACAAATTTTTTACATTTTATTCAAATCAATTTGTTGCCAGTTCTCCATTTCTTGGAAAACCCCAAACTCACTTAGACGATATTTTTGTCGCACGGAAAAACCAGTCCTTATGAGATCTTCTTGTAACAGCAGTATGCAAATAGACATGAAAGCTGTATGTGCTAAACCACCCGGGAAACCAAGCGAAACAGTCGTCAAACAATGCACACATTTCTGCTCCCAGCCGGAACTGTCGTTTCGTTTGGTGATTCTTTCTGTTATTCTGCGACGATCGCTGGTGTGCCTTCTTGGAGAACAACACAAACAGTTGTATCGTGAGCGCCGCTTAAACATCAAACGCGACGGCACAACCGAAGAAGACTCTTGACAAATAATCATCCGTCTCGTTCGGCACGCTTGGCGCCTACCGAGGAAGCTGTAATGTTATTGCAATGTCAACACCAAGCGGTGGTTTGGTTTCACCTGGCCGATGTTATCTAATGAGCCGTGAAGACCCCAATTTGACAAATAATAAAGTCATACACCGTGACATTTACAATACGGAAAAAGCAAGACAATAATAAAAACATTCCTGCCATCCGGTGCGATACTAATGAAGGTTTTAACAGGTAATTTATTTGTTTTACTTGATTGCCCTTTCGCGCTCCCTTGGGTAGCGCAAACTGACAAGATTTTACAGGAATGCTGGAAGCAAGTGGATGAGCTTCCTTAGCAGTAACTTACTTGTTAGAGTCAGGATCATACAGTCGTACTTGTTGAAGCGCGATAAAACCGAACGCATCGGTCCCTTCGATGTAGAGCATTTCATGTTGTTACATAGTAACTTTAATCAACTCACACAAAAAGGCATAACTGTTGCGCAATATATTTCACTAGATGAACGAATGATTGTAAGAACCTTTTTCACGCCATATTCTCATTTGAAATTCAACATTCAACCATTATAATTCTAGCACATATAACAATCGCTTTATTACATTTCAAACAACATCATTTCAATTACATTTCTAATTTGATCGCACAATAACACAAAACTGAATTAATTTTCCACTGAATAAAATAAAATTGGGAGTGCCCATGGCGCAGCGGTAATGTAAGGAAACATCACGCCACAGGTGCGGGATCGAATCTTTAGTCTGGCACCCTCCGGTATTACGACCACCGATCTATAATATACCGTCTAAAATTTACTAGTCTCGTGAATTTCGTCAAAAATCTAATAGCAATAACCCGTTTTCCTTACACCCAAAATCCATTACGAAATAAATTCTGGCTCGCAATACTGAGAACTTCTCGATGCTGAGTTATTTTCAGTACTGCGAGTACGCCAGTATAGCCAAGATATTATAAAATAATTTGTGTTAAGGATGGATTACAAGTACAATTAAAGAAATTAGTCAATAGTATAACGAACCAAAACTTTAATAAGAAAATGTCTAAAGTTCAACGAAAATGTTTAAAAAAGTAGCCAATAAAACTTCAAATATATGATCAGTTCCCACTTTTTGAAGTAACTATACTATTTAGAAAATTGACACTCCATTCAAAAGGATTTTAAAGCATTACTCTGAAACCATTAAATCATCGTTTAAGGATTCGACCTGCCCTTTCGGATCCTTTTTACCTCTGACCCTATTCATGAAATGTATGCCGACCCCTGGTCTAACACATTTTTCTAATATGACGTTATTTTTGTCATCAAAATCGTCAATCAAAAAAGTTGCAAATGAGTACATGACCTAACAAATGCAGAATGCGACTTATCACAAGAAACACTCAACTGCAGCTGCAAAAACAATTGAATGCAGTTGACCGGCGACTGGTAGGCAAAAAAAATATACATTGACCACCAGTGCAAGGGTGTGGACGAGATGCAGTTGCTATTAATAGCAGTGCTAGGGTGGAACGGGATGCCCACACATCGATGCAGCAAACAGCTAATCATACGCGTCACTTGCAACGAGGCACTGCTAGCCCACCCCGTCTTGTGTAGGTCGGGAGAGTAAAATAAAAAAACCCACTTTATTTTTACACCCGTGATTTGCAATTCGATGCCGCGTGATCCCTACTGCACTGCAACCACGCGCCAAACGTGGTTTGCTATCAATCTTCTGAAAAGCAATGAGATCACAATAAATACAGACGCGCTTGAGACTCTGGCGGAAACGAATAGCAAACGTGCAATCATTTCTGGAAAATTAAAACTCGAATTAGAAGTCGTCAGGGTGTGTTATTCTGGCAAAAAAAAATACCTGATACACTCCACGACTACCATTAAATTGGACAGGTCTACCAACCTTCACCTATGTCGCGTGTGCCATTCGGCGGCTCCTGTGAGGTAATTAAGAACACATTTGTCCCATTGAGCGCACAAATTGCTAACCTTACCAACCTTCCAAGTAGCAACATTGCACCCTCTTGCTCCATTCGCTATTGTGCAAAAAGAAAAACAGTGATCACCTCCTAGGAGGGCATTCTGAAGGCCTGATGACGACTTCCGAGGGTGTGACTGAATGGGAAAGATTTATGGATACCATTGGCGGCTGCGGCCCGCTTCTCATAGCTGCGATGTATACAAAGTTGCGATCGGCGGGTGAATAGAAGACGTTGACAGGGTACGCTGTGCTCGCGGTCACCCAAGTATCTATTAGATAACGCTCTTTCGCCGTCATTCAAAAGAGCAAAACACGCACCCAGTGACAAGCCGTTCTGTGCAAACAGTAATCAAGCTTTTATTCAAGTATTCAACCTTCTTGGTCGTGATCCAGTACCTCGTCCTCAATACGATCTTATGCTGATCGCACACCGAAAGTTGCACGACCAGATGGTGTCGGTTCGGAAAACGTCGTTTAATGCAAATTTCTTATTTACATGAGCAGTCCATTTAGGCTGTGCGCATACGCATTCGCACTCGATAGATAAGCATGCAAAGCGGCTCTTAAGTAAGCAAACATGGGCGTAATGACTAGCATTAGAGCGAAACTGTGTCATGCATGCAGCATTACCACCTGGCTCTAGATTGCTGTTTTCAATAGTAAAAAACAGAAAATTAAAGCTAAAATCAAAGCAACGAAGTGAATAGAGAAGTCAGGGGATGGTTCTCCTAAACGTCAGAAGATTTTTTAATTTGAAGTAGCATATAAATTTCAACGGTCCAATATAGTTTAAGAATGCTTCTACTAACGCCAAATATTTCAAATACTACCTTTATACGGAAAAGCATAACAAGATTAAAACCAAGACGAAAATATTATTTTCTCTTCCATTTCCAAAGAGCAGAAGATTATGTTTTTCAATCGTCACAGTTCTTATTCTTAAAAGTTCATCATTTGACAAACATTGGAAATATTCAACATCATAGTTGAAGTAAAAATCGAGATCCAATCGTTACAGAAGGAAACTTTCGGCCGATTGCTAAGACTCTCTGGTTCTCTAAGAGTCTCTTTTAAGTCCCAAGTTGTTGGAAAAGCTTACCATCTTTTATTTCAATGATTCTTGTTTTAGATTTAGCTCCTCAACGCAAGACAGAAGTGGATGAGTCAAATTCCTCTTTCAAAACAATATTCTAAATTATTTTGTTTATAGTTTTGGTGAAAGTTGATGCGCTGTTCAATCATTGTTGAGATGGAGGTAAAAGTAACTACCATACCAATATACAGTTGATATTGAAAAAATGTTTGAAGATAATGATAAATCAAAAGTGAAAGGATTATGTATGCAACCAGTTTCCAAACGATACTCGAAACAAATGTACAACCTCATCTGAATATCTCAAACTAAACGTTTGTAAAGTTTGAAAGCAATACTACTAAGTCTGCTACTCTTCCTATTGACAAACCCGGAAATATTCCCGTTCTCTACCCGATTGGTATGGATACTCTTGGACACTTTTCAAGAATCCACACTACTATTTTAACAATTTTATTACAAAGCATGAAGATCGAAAGGCATGAATAATTTCGTTTCAATCGATCCACGGGGTTTTGACTCGATGCCAAGTAAAAACCAAAATATAAGAATCATAAATGACATCATACGTATTTAGCGTATGCTATAACTCTAACCCAATTGGTCTATTTTCACATTTGGACCAAATTAGAATAGCGCATCGTGCGCATTAAAATGCAATTCTCGTACATCAAACGGTAAAGTGTGCTCTGCAAAAAGTTATGTTTCCTCATAAAATCAAAACCCGTACCCGTGGCATACGCTGTAAAGAGTTGGCACTCACGGGGATACTACTACCATCTCCCGGTGGAATCGTCGCCCTTGCACTTTTGGCAGCAATTCTGACACCCGAAAGTGGGGGACACCACCATAATTGCCAATGAACGTTTGCCATTGGCACTTCAACTGGACGCCACAAATGCATCACCGACCTCTGATATGTCGTAACTAACCATGCAGTGGAAGGGAAGGTGGAACATTTGGCCACCAGTGAAAGCGGTCACGTGAAGAATAAGGTGGACATGGAACATCTGGTAAAGCAAAGCCATATTGCGTCTGTGGCATTGTGTCCTAAAAATCAAGTTCTAACATATGGAACCCATGGGAGTTCCCGTTTGGAACCAGCGTCTAGCCGATTGTGTGTTACGACTTTTTAATAAACATCGCTTCTTTCTTCATTGGACCAAATTGAGCACCACCTTCGACGGAGAACTTCGAATTTAGGCACTGCTCACTTCGCAACATGCCGCGGAAGGAAATGGTCAAAACTTCACGGAACGCTGGTTCTTCCGCGGTGCCCAAAATCGCCGTTCGCTTCACGTTCGCCACCTTCCTCCAAGCTTGGGCTGATAACGAATTTTTATTGCTCTCTTACCCTTTGGCTGACATTGAGCCGCACCGTCGTTGCGGTTGGTGGGCGAGAAAATCAACGAAATATTAAATGCAAATATGTCCACGGCGACGATCAGGCCCCGACCTGGCCTGATTAGGGCAGCACATCGCGGCGACGGTGGTTCATTTGGATGAATATTCATAGCCACTGAACATAAGGGAAGAGGCAAGGTATTAGTGGCAAGATGTGATCGTTGAAAAGATCGCCGTGCGACGTTGTTGCAAACCATCCCGGCTGGATTGAATTCGCTTCACGGTGATCAGAATACCAGCGCGCACATTTTTGACCTGCCATAAAACCTGCTTGCTACGCTCATTCTGGAGCTTGTTAGCACAAATCAAAGTAGGCAGTGGTGGCTTCCGCGCATTTGCTAATTGTTTCAAACTACCAAATGGACGCCATAAAGCTAAAGGTCGCGTAGAATTTCGCCAACACTTTACGACATGCTTCCTTTATTGCACAAGGCCGTGGTAGGTTCTGGTAGCCTCTGATACGGCACCGGTTGGGAAAGATGAAAAACAGATGTCAACGTGGAATTATTACCTCCTAGCATGCGCTCATTGAAGAGGCTTTACCGTGGGCCTATATGACACACCCGTTTTGGTTGACGTTTTTAATTAGTTGATTAAAAATTGCGCTCGCTGCCGACACGGACACAAACAGCAAACGGATGTTCCGGCCAAGCCCAGCATCGTTTTTATTCAAATTTCATACTTTGGAGCAAGGTTGAGCAAGTCTCTTCGTGACCTCTTACTCAGCGAAAACACGAGAACATGATGTACTAAAACAAATAAGATAACAAACAAAATGTGCAAAGGAATTGTAAAAACCAAACAAAAAAAACCCTTTAGTGAAACTGTTATCAGCAGAACCAGCACTTATTACTTATATTACCACGAAAGTAGAACTGAACAAGGTATAAGAAAGTAGGAACGCATTTATTATTGCGTTTTGCAACTGTGCTTTGGTACTGCTTTTTCACTTTGAATGCGAACCATAAAGGTTTATGCAAATTAATTTTCACTACAGAACATTATCATACACATACAAAAAACGCACACAAACACGCACTATATCATGTAGAAGCCTGCTGCTATTTGCACACACATTTCCGCCTCGGTCGGTCGGTTTTATTGGTCGCCAATTAGCGACGTGTTTTTCCTAACGGAACGCAAAAGCGCCTCCATCTTCAAAACACATTTGCCCGAAAACAGTGAAACTTTACGTGGCAAGCACAACACACTCAAATTCGCACAACAAATAATACAGGGAAACGCGGTGGGCTGAGATCCAAAAACAAACCAAATACACAGACACACAGATCGAGAAGCGCACTCCGAGATCCAATCCGGACGATTGTGCAGGTATGACTGACAAGAATGCAGGTGCGTGGCATGCAGAAACATTTTCCTCCTGCACTCGCTGATTTCCACCCCTTTTCCGGAGCCAAGTGGCAAGTGTTCCGCCACACCCCCCCGGGAGGGGAAACGGAAGACCGGTAGGAAGATAATAGTCACGAGAGAGTATTGTCTGTGGACCTGTATCGGTGTGTGTCTGTGTGCTGCTGTGCGCGGTTAAGATAGATAAAAAGAACGACAGAGAAAGGGCGATGGAAATGGTTCCCAGCGAAAATGAAATCAACAAAAAAGAATTGGTTTTCCCCCCCACGGACAGTTATTGCCTTTATTTCTTATAAGACGCTTTCTAAACAGCAAACGTGGGTAACCAATCATTTTCGCAAATTGCCTTTTTTCTCTTCTCCTATTCGCGCGCTTACCAAGAGTTGGGTGCGTTTTTCCTCCCCATCAATAAGAGTTTCCCTACGTACGCTTCGGGCAACACTCAAACCACCAATGTGCCTCCTTATGCTGGAAAACTCTCTGCATTAAAAAAAAAACAAACAAATACACACACAAACTTCAACCAACCCTTCCATTTGCAAACGCATTTCCCTTTTCCCAGCAAGCTATGCTCTCGGAGTGTGCAAATTTGTAATTGAAAAAGGAAAACAAAAATAGAAAATAGGAAAAGAGAAAAGAGCCGGGCCTCACCGGTGAAAAAAGGGCCACTGGAAAATGGCTTAATTAATCATATATTAATTAAACTCCTATGCGAACGAATGAATCAATGAATGAATGAATGAATGAAGAAAAGAAAAAAAAAAGATAAAACACTGTATGGACGTTCACGAACGAGGAACGTAGTTTCCCCGTGCATACGATGATGGACCAACACATTGGAAGACAGAATAAAAAAGAAAAAAAATGCTTATGCGTTTTATACACAGATAGCACGCAAACCATCTTCAGTGGAATCAAGATAAAAATTAGCGCTAAGCGCGATTTTCCTTCGACTAGCGAAGAAAACTTAAAACGGGGGAATGGGTGTATTGAAGAAAACTGCGAAGCAAAAATACATCCACTTGTTGAAAGGAAAATGGATGAAGCGTTGGAAAGGAGAGAAAAAGGAAAGAAACGGGAACAGCGTAGAAAATATCGTAAATCTTACATAAAAAAAGCACGGAAAGAATATTGCTGTTCCATGTCGATTACATATTCCACCTGGGAGCAGACCGAGTGGAACTCCATGCAGAACTAGAACTGTGGAAGATTCTTAGCGTGAGATATTCGGTGCTTCACTACACTTTACCTTTTTCCTTTCCTTTCTTACTTATGCGAATAGATAATTTTAAAAGGTTCTAAAACCAATCTCGTTACTTTGTTCGCGATTGAAAAGCGAAACATTTGTAACAATTTATTGACTAAAGATGTAACCAACATGATAACACGTTTATATGAAAAAAGTTCGTCGAAAAACTTTTCTAACGAATAATCCGTTAAAACCAGCTTAGAAATTATATAGAGATTAAAATAAAACACTAATCTGCTAAGCAGTTGGATCATTACAATGACCGACTTTAATTGAACTATTCACCTTGACTTATACCGCATTTATTATCCCCGGGGGTGCGCATTCAGTCAAGGTGAAAAAAACATCCGTGAATTTCCTTTTCACGCCATGCGCGAGTTTTCCCATTGTTTCGATCGCTGAGTAACGAGAAGAAAACGTTCACACGACACCCTATCTCGTGCGTTCCTCCAAAGCCCGTGCGTGCGGTGTGCCACAAAGTCACCGGATGCTTACGACCAACCTTGCCTTGAGGCTCGACTTTGGCCAGCACGAAAAACACACATATACACACAAATGCACACAGCATTGAGAAAAATGCGAAAACGCGATAGTGTTGTTCGAGAAAAAGATAAAACGACATTTGAAAGCACCCAGTAATGCGATGGATGGTGGCTTTTCCATTATAGGGTTCAAGGGAAAACAATATTAACCGGGCGGGGTTTTCAAAGCGAAACAAGGACCACAATATCTTAAACAAAACTATGAACAAAACATCAAAAACATTATCAAGAAATGAGCATTTGTAGAAATAAACTAATAAATGGGAAAATCAATTACCCAAACCAAAACAACATAAAAACCCATCAAATTGTTTAACAATTTTAATTTCAAATTGATAGAAGTTATTATGTATTTGCCAGCATTTAGTTGCAACTTAGAAATAGCCTAAGTCTCATAATGAAACTTAAACATTCAGTCCAAACGGCTTTTTTCTTGTCAATGAAAATAATATGTCAAAAACATACACGAATATATTTATCATTATGAAAAGCGTTAATCAGAGTTATTCAATCTTATTCAAATGTCGATTCAAATATGTTTTTCAGTTGTATGAAAAGTGATACTTGAGTGTTAATAAATAGTAATCTTATAAACCTGCAAATGGCATTAATGCAAACTTCTAAAACGTTTGATTTGGCATTTTCTGTATGTCATGACAATTGCGGGAGAGCGATAATAGGGCATATTGATACGTCCAGACCAAAAGATGTATTTTCCCCAGCACTAACAACTACCTGACCTCAACTTACTGCTATGGTAGTTGATATGATGGGATATCTCTAAGGTAATTGACCTTTTACAGCCCAAATGGTCAACTATGAGAGGACGCAAACACGGAACGACATAAAATGTCGATAGGATCTGCCCTCCACGTTATCCGATACCGGTCCTCTGTTGTTGAGTGATTCGTCTCAAACACGTTTTAACCATTTAGACCAACTCCAGTTAACTTTTGCAGAGTCAGAGTCAGGGCGCCTTCGTACCAACCAACGTGACACTGAAAACTCTTATCGCAACCAGGATGGATCAACATGATTTTTAACGGGTTAACCTTGGAAGCGTAATACCGGATAAGTAAATCTGCCTTCCCGCGAAAACGAATTAGGGATACCGCTATCGCCCTACGTTGACCGACGTAGTCTCAATGTCTAAACGGTGGGAGAGATTAACGAGAGGTTCCTAATCTTGACGTTGAACCAATGAAATCTGCACTCTTGGAAGCAGGCTGTCGTAACACCTGCATGCATCGATTATGTAACTATTCGAACTTTTCAAGTTTAAACCGAGTGATGGGCAAGTAGGTGTATGGCTGTTAACATGTTGGGTGTCTCTGGGTTAGTACTTTTTTTTTAGTGCAATTATGACTGATGAAATTTGGTAATAAAATTTATTAAAATTTAAAACTTCCCAAAGAATATACGTTTGTAGTTACTCCAGCTTACTATTAGTTCACTACTATATTAGTGTAAATTACTGATGCGGATTAGTGCTGCCACCCACGAAAAGAGTGGCGCAAAGCGTTTTTAGATCATTTTTAGTACAATAAGTTTTGATAAAATTTGTTTATATACAATAAATGCTAAGACTTTTCAAAACCAATAACAAATAGACTTAGTTTCTCTGAGGGTAATTTTTAGCAACTACTACAACCTTCTACTATATTAGTAAAATACTATATGAGTGTAGAGGCAAGTTCCGAATTGCCTGTCACCTACTATGTGGGTCATCGGCAGTCAAAGTGTTAACACTTTGGCTGTCAAGCGTTTTTAGCGCAGTTTGTAGTACAAGCATTTTTTTTTTCAAATTTATTGATGCAATGGTTTTCAACAACTAAGCAAAAACTATGCTTTCCAAATTTTAGTAATTATCAGAGCCGACTACTATATAAGTCATTGATGAGCAATGTTGCTGTCACCCGCTTTTTAGGAGGCACGATAGTTAAAAAGCTGCAGTTAATTTTCTGCAACTCTTACAGCTTGCTATGACTTATTAGAACACCCTAGCTCTAACCTTTTCCTACTTCCTTGGCGACGATGCCCCTTTCTATCAACCCACAATCAACGTGTCTTCGGTGAGCCAGCAGAAATAGCCCCTGGATACACTGTCGACTCCCCCGGGTGGAGGTGATGTGCTGGGTTAATGATTCGTCGTCGCAAACAAGAGCGCATAACGGGCGCAAGTCAGAGGCAGTCGACCAGACGACGCGCACGGATGCACGGCACTGGCAAGAGGCGGAACAGCTCCACGTAGGAAATTTAAATTGAAAGATAGTAAGAAACGAAATTATACATGCAGCATATACGCACACATATATGCTTCTACTTGCGCAAGAACCCATAATTTGGTAGCCCTACATATTTTATCTTGATATGGAAAGGAACCGTTCTATCGTTTGGTTCTTCTTCCTCCAGAAGGAGCTGCTAAACGACGAACCCGTGTCTAAGTACAATGGTGTACGCAAAAATAGCAGATTCAAAATAAAATAAAATAAAAATCAGTTTTATTTACCAGATTCGAAAAGAATCACAGATTTAGATGCGATATTTATCCAATCAGATCCTATCAGATAATATTTATGATTTTCAGAAAGCAAATTAGAATTGACCTATTTGCTTTAAATTATCATTTCAATCCTCTTTTGTTGCTAATAAAAAAATATTCAAAAAATGCAACATACATCTTTCACTTCCATCGTGATAAGTGTAATTTAAACCCCCCGCTTCCTTGGTGCAGCGAACCAGAAGAAGAAAGGAAGCGCACCAGCTGCCCCCATTAGATTGTTTTTAAAGATTTTCCACCGTTCCCCACACGCCAGAACAGGTTCAGAACCCTTTCTAGAGGGCGTCTTAAAGCGTGAACGCATCGTTATGCTACGCTATCATATGTTATGCGCCTTTTCCCGTTTTGCCTCTCTCTTTCTTAAGCTTTTCCCCCTTTGGTTTGTGAATTGAACATATGCTCCGATGTAGGTCCGCAGTTGCGTTCTTGAATCTAATCTTTCAAGGTAATGACTTTGATTGTTTCAAATTCTTCTCTTGTGCGGATGACGTCGGATCGAATGTGTTTGATGATGGTGCAACATTCGTTCGCTTTTCCAATGCATATTATAACACTAATTTTCCTTTACAGTTTAACAAACAGGGGCAGTGTTAAATCTATGTATAAACGTGGTTATAAAACACCTTAAATACACCGCTAAATACCGTTAGAAATATTAACCAAATCAGTTCCAAAAGCCTACGATCGCTCTGCTTTTCCTTCCTCTGTTCCACGGTTTACTTTCAATTAACCGCGTAGAAGACGGAGACAAATTAATATACTAAAAAAATCCCCAAGCCGTGGAAACAGCAGTGAAATCTCCTTTCCCTTCCCCGCTTGATTGCTAACCACCACCACCCCCCATCACCCATCAACCCCCACACAGCTCAACCTTTCTTTCACTTCACTGTGGCGCTGGAAATCGCGCAATCAAATGATACTTTGGCCCATAAAATCAATGAATTGGATGATTATTACCAGCCGGTGGAAAATTAAAAAGCAATCAAAACCACCTAACCACAGCCCAGCACCCACTTCCATAAAGGCAAGATAGCTAACGGCACTCCCATCGAAGCCACTTCTCGCCGCTTTCCTGGTTCGACGGTCTTCTGTGGCGTCGCGTCCGTTCTGCCATCGCTACCATTTGCTTTGTAGAAACGCTAATACCCAAGAACGGTGGTCAAATAACGCACAAACCTTAAAATTTGCCAACCAAACTAAACAGAAGACCACACATAAATTGCTTTGAGAATGGTTGAGAGTGTGTATTTTCTTCACGGGTTTTATTTTTCAATTTGCTCTACCGTCGAAACAGAACAAGTCATCAAGTTGTAAAGTATACTGCTGCCAATTGAACGTTTGATTCTGTCCGAAACATGATAAAATATTGATTTATTGCGCGCGTGGTTGTAAGCGCACTGCTGAGGCATCAAAAACAAAATGGCATGTTGTTAATCAGTTAAGCTTCCGCGCAAAACACAATAAAACTAATCCGGTCGATTTTCAAAATATTGATGGAAATTTCTTTAACGAAATATTACATCACTTAACTAGAAAGAAAGCCTGGTGGGAAAACAAGAACTATGCAGATATGAAACATTTCCTCATTGTGACGATGACCGCTCAGTGCAAGATATTCTTTGCTCGCCGAATAAACACATTCCAACATTCACTGACAATCTAATCCATTTCACCATTGCGTTCTTCTCTCCGCTTGCTAGTAGCAAAAGGCCAATAAAGGCAAGGAAAGGAAGACTTAAAAATAGCCCATCTTCCAACATCTCGCTCGTCTGGCGCTGGCTTTACTCTCTCCCTTGCGCTCTTTCACTCTATCGGTTGGGCTGTTTGTAACAAAATTATTTCAGTCAACCGTTACGCAACAGTGGTGCAAGTAGAGAGGCACAGCATTGTTTACATGTAGCGCTATGTAGCAGCTTATGTAGCCAGAGTACTACCGCTTGAACTGGGAACCACCGCCGCGATGTGGTGGAAATCAAAGCTAAAAAAAAATATCAAGTCTTCTGAATGGCAGAGGGCGGGGTAGTAGTTGTGGGGTAGGAAATCAGTGCATTGTGTCCCGTATCTCACGCGCGCTTGCTGTATGTCTAGTTCAAGTTCAAAAATGTAGCTGAACTTCGTTCCATCGCATTGCATTGCTATAGCCCATCCGCACGGTGGTAGTTACCTCAATGCATCGAGTGGACAAAAACAATTAATTTATAGATCTCAGAATATCGTTTCACAATTTTGTTTCATCATCTTCTGTCACAATTTATTACATTTATGATACTCAAATTTCAGTATAGTCCAAATAAATTTAAATTGATCTCTTTAACATGTTGACTGCCATGGCTATCATTTTTGATAGCCAGCTGTCATTAGTTCTAAAAAGTTTTTGTCCCATAGATACATGCAAATGTAACTTAAAAATTGTAGTAATATTCAATATCAATTTTCTGGGACGCTAAGTTTATCTTTAGCCTTCAAAAACCGTCGGTGGATTAATGTTATAAACAAATATGATTGAAAAAGATTATACTAAAAAAAGTGTGCTTCGGCAATCTTTATATCACGAATCAGCTCGATTGGAAAAATCTACAAACGTGAAAACATTATGGTGATAAATCATTTCTTTCTTATAAAATTTTTTTAAACAATTTTACAAAGTCTTCAATAAGCTTTGACTAAATCAAACGTCAACTCCATTATCGCCAGAGTTTGATAGATTACGAACCAGCATGGGACTCCAGCGGACACGTAAACACTTCATTCGCCTGTAGTCTGCTGATAAAGAGCATCGATAGGAAATCGTTCTCGCAGGCAGACCAACATTAATCTTCCCAATTAGATCATTAATGTGGGATAATTACTCAACGTCTGCGGTGCTCCGACAGGAACACTCCGAGGTATCAGAGAGTGTTGTGCAAATGCTACACAATTACTGCAACGACCGATAGTGGAAGAGATCAATCGAATTGACGTGAGCTGAACCTGAATATTGAAGTCCATTGTCAATCAACGACGAGTCAAGGGCAATCTGTGCACGACTGGGTCAATCATCTGCTTTTCTTCAACACACATACAAACACTGGGCTCCATTACGAATGATGTCTTTAACGAACTCACGGGACCTACCTCAAAGAAATGCGACTGAGGAGCATCGAAAAGTTGGGTGGGAAGAAGTTGCCCAGGAGAATTTTGATCGACGTTCACACCTCGGTCGGTAGCTCACGAATAAACAAGCCCGCACCAGGCCGGGTGCTGAGGGAAGTGATTTAAAATCGCTCAATCGCGCAAACATTAACCATCGCTTTTTCGAGGGCACATAAGACGTTGCTCCCCTGGGAGTGCTGTTTGATCGCCGGCTCATCCATCGCGGGACGGGGGAGCAAACATTTGAGCAGCTAAGATCTCCAGTGCGGACGTTGGCCTTTTGGAAGTTGTTGTGTGTCGGTGGAACGACAAATGTTTGAGCTAGTGCCGGGTGAAATCATCACCTCATGAGGGTAATGAGTTCATCGGAGGCGAAATTCTTCGGAGAATAAAGCAAATAATATTATTGATCTCATTAATGACAACAGAGGAGCGAAAACTAGTGTGGACATTATTGAAAACAACGGGAGTATAATAGCAAATATGCAAGTTGAAAGATCTATAAAATACGTTTACTCTTTGAAAATGAACATAGATGAATTGGAAAGACCTAATAAAATTTAAAAGTGACACAAATACCCGACCTTTGGAACAAAAAACTGATCCCGAAAAGTAAATAAACCATATTTAAAAAAAAACAATCAATTCAAAAGAGTCCATTTTGTCTATTGTCATTTAATACAAAAAAGCAATCCCGGACAAGTCAAAACAAAACCAAAAATGTCGGACGATTGACGGAAATATTATTTTTTGACAGCCTCGATGGCCGTGTTCACCATTCTAAGCCTCCGGATTTTTATGCGGACCCATTTTTGTCGTGTCTAAAAGCAATAAATCTAAATATGGAATTAGACACTAAACAAAGTGAAAACAGTGGAGCATCAAAACGACGACAAAGAAGACATGCTAAGTAAAAATAGAGAACAATCGATTCAACGACAAGTCGAGTCGAATCTCTTCGGAACCAGTTTGGGTGCAGGTGTTAACTAAGGTCCATTCGAAGTCGACTCTGTTACGGAGATAGAATTCTTGCTGTTTTCCTATGTCAAAGGGAAAGAAATTGAAGAAATTGCATCTACCCACGTCGAAACGTTGAGAACAGGAAACTTTGTATTGTCATCGAAAATAAAAACTGGTTATAACTGTTGTGTACGAAGCTATAAACAGTAAAAAAAAAAGGAAAATACGTCATCGAATCATAAAAAGCAGTACAACAAGGAATAAAAAGCATGACATAGGCACCGCGCATCGATGTCTCCTGCTACGTTTTTGACACTGTCATGTCTAAACTGTCTATAACCTTACTAGAACAGGACTAGGTAAAAATGAGCAAAGGCAAATTTTGAGTACAACCAATTATTTTGGGGAAAAAACAAACGATAGTTATTATAAGTTTTGACAATTTTAGGAGCAATTGAAACATTATTTTCCCAAATAGTATAACAGTATTCTCCATTGTGCAAAGTCACTACGATAAATAGTTCATGTTGTTGGATTTATCATTCAATTTAAAAACTCCACATTATTCTACAGCTTCTCAACAAATGGCAGATAGATTGTATATCTTGCTCCAAGAAAGAAACCCTCGCAGTGAAGTTGCGGTTTTACAAAGAACTTGAAAAAAAGTATCGTTTCCTTTTCTCAACCCCTCGGCAGTGATTTCCTCCTCCATGGTAGACCTTGATAAATTCGACAAGTCGACACCAGTTTCTGGTGCTTTAACCAGACTAAAATGTAAGCAACTGTGTGTTCGCTATTAGAATTACAAATGTATCCACCATTTTTCCATCCGACTAGGCTTGCCGCCGCCACAACAACGGAAAGCTCCAAAAGTATACCATTCGGCGCCGAGAGCAAGTTTTACTTTTCGAGCCAAATAATTAAAAACATAGGCTTCACTTTCGAAACAGACAGAGCAGCTCGACTGCGGACGGTTTTGAAAACTATAATTGTAAGTCCAATTGTTATCAAATTTGTAGTATAGAAAGTGAGAAGTTCTTTTTCGCGTATTTTGAGACAAATTTTCCCGAAATCAATGAGGAGTGTTTATATTGCATTTACATATAATTCAGTAAAATATTAAAAAAACCAGATACAGACGTTATTAGAAGGCCAGAGTGATTCACTGTTTATCGAACAAACGCGCTTTGTAGCAGGTATGCCAAAAACCAGTAGGAAACAAATTTCCCCCAAAACTATCCGCGAATATAACTGTGCTAAGATACTCGGCCGCAAGTTAGAAACCAAACTCCGTCCGTTCGCCTGTATTCGTTAGTAAAATGAACTTTCGGTTCCGTTCCGTTTCACCCGGTGTTTTTGTTTCGATTCGTCAAACAATCTCCGAGAACATCAGCGGACCCGCGGGAGAAGGAGAACCGCGATGCGTGAATAATTACTGCCTTCACGGAAGCTCGGCTTTGGCCAAACCCGAGGCGGATATCGGCAGAGTCGGCAGTTTTTCCTCCATTATTAGCAACTTTTGCCGGGGTGGTCCGGAATAGAGATAGAGCGAGACACAAAATGGCCCCTCGTAAGCTGCTGAATGGAGACCACACATTCATCCCTCCCATACTGAGGAAAACGTGGGGGAGAGATGGTTGGTGAATGGAATGAAAACGCATTCGTACGCACCTATTAGAGAAGCAAAAACGAGCCAAATGCCGGCTGCGTCCAATCGGTGAGAATGGAAAAGTTTTTGGCAAGAGTTTTCTATCTTGAAATAATCCTCCATAGATGGTTATTGGGGGTCCGCGACAGCCGAGCGGTAGCGCCGGTTAGAAAATCGGCCCATGAGCGCCGGGGCTCACCACCTCGACGGCGTGGGTTCGAATCCCAACCGAGACCGGACTCTCCCCTGTACGAGAGGACTGACTATCCACGTACAACAGGGAAACAAGTCTCGTAAGCCCTTAACGGGCAGGCATGACCAAGAGGTCGTTACGCCAATAAGAAGAAGAAGAAGAAGAAGATGGTTATAACTCTACACTAGGGTAAAAAATGAATTTTACATCTAACACGGACAAGAATTTTTCTTCTCAGATCAGTAACTCTCAGATTGAACATTCACAACCATTAACAAAATAAACCAATCTGAATCAATGAATGGAAGATTAATGAAACTTTTGCGATTCAGTAGGAATTACGGCTCACTTCTTTGACGATTCATGAATCACTGGTCAATCTCCACAGATTCATTAATCATTCTGAATAATCCTTTATAAGAATCTTTCATTGATATGAGTGAACCCCATCGAAAGATTCATATGACTTTATTCTGATGCAAGTAGAACTGAAAAATACTTTGAAACCTCTATTCCATGTGTATTATTTATAAAAACAAGCTACATTTTGAAATGAAATAGATGAAACTATTATGATCGGTGGAGCCGCTCTATTTGTTCTATATTTGAAACATCCATTAACACGTTGACTGCCATGTCACCCAAAAGTGGGTGACAGCTGCAATTAGTTCTAAAAAGTGTTTGACCCATAAATAAATGAAAGTGCAGCATGAAAACTATAGTAATATTAAAAACAAGTTCTTTGGGAAGCTAAGCTAAAAACTTTTTAGAACTGTTGACTGGCTATTATAAATGATAGCCATGGCCATTATCAAAAGTTGATAACCAATGTGTTAGAGCAAACTTAACACTTTGCGTACCAAGCGTTTTAGCACAATTTTTAGAACAATTTGTCTAATTACAATTTGGTAAACCGATTGTTTTCAAAGGCCAAGCAAAAACTTAGCTTTCCAAAATATTTATATAAAATATTACAATAATTTTTATGTTGCATTTTCATTTATTTATGGGTCAAAAACTTTTTTGAACTAGAACTGCTGTCACCCATATTTGGTTGACGCGGTACGGAACGTGTTAAAGAAATTTCCATGTTAAAACGAAACAATCGCACCCATCTAACTCCATCACAAAAAGTTTGGTCGACCAAAAATAACCGAAGTCGTACCCAAAAATCGATCGATACCGACCTTCGAGCAGCCACCAAAATGTCCAACAAGCGAAAGAAATTGCCTAATAAAAAAAAAAAGTTGTTTGGCGCCAGCCGAATGTTTATCGCTCTGATACAACCATTCCAACGGCGGGCAGCAGCCATGATGATCGGGGCTAGAGGTCGCCTTTTCCACCCTATCTAATCATTATTTAAACAACATTTGCAGATCTACGCGCGGATCTGGTACGTGGAACCGGCAGACCAAGCCCAACGGTACAACTACGCACAACTGACAAAATATTACACCTTACGCAGGGCGATGAAGGCGTGGTGATACTGTGAGCGGTGCGATGTGCGGCAATATTTCGACGTGTCAAATATTTCAAAGCTTTGAGCCACGGGGTAATGATGGAAAAAAGGTGGGGCTTCTCTGCAGACAGGTATCTGTTACATAAATCAATTCTTAGAAAATGCCTCGATTTAAAGTCAATATCGAGCAGCATGTTTATTCTCCAGCCTCAATTGGCACCTTATAAGAGTAGAGGAAGCGTCGAAGGTGAAGCGTATACCCCCCTACCTAGAACGCAACTACGATCGTGATTCTTCGGTTGATAACACATGTGTAGCACCTTAACAAGGGTAGTTTTGATATGCGTTTGTCGTGCTAGGTGTTCAGCGAACCGGAAGAACATACCGAATTCCGATGGAATGATACCGGCGCGTCCGGGATCACATCGTAAGGCACTTTAGCACTTCAAACATCATCCAGTTACGGCAGGTTCGGGTCGCACAAACGCTTGGACACAGGTTCCGTGGAGACACACACCGTAGCGTTTTCCTCTGTGTCGTGTACCCGGAGATGAGTAACACAGGCTGACACTGTCAGCTCTATTTACCAACCCCTTCCGACTCTCCAATGCTGGGTGACATGCGTGCGTCAGGATGATGGCGACATCCGACAAGAAGCATTTCCTCTGAGAGTCAGCACCAGAGCATGTACAATGGGCCGCACAGAGGATGCACGTGAGTCATTGGGATTAAAATAAAAAGCCAATCCTTCGTTCACCACCGTCTCACAGGAAGAAAGAGAGAGCGAGTTTCTTTTCCCCTGCAGCCGTAGCTGACAACAAGAAGTAACTACAAGCCTTTGCTTTGATGACTCAAAAGAAAAAAAGTTCCCCAAAGGAAACGCTAGGCTAAAGTGGGGCAAGCTGCTTCGTCTGACACGTTGCTCCACCATGTTTAAAGTCGATGTTTCATAAATCCTATAAGAATTTCGAGGAAAACCGAGATAAAACAGTTTGAGTATGAAAGAATGGAAAAATTCTAAACCATATTTAAAGATATAGCAGTTATTTTACCGTATAGCAGGACTGTTATCAAGTTATCGAGGGAAAATTTCATCGATACAGAGAATGTTTTCAGACGCATCGGGGAACTTTGCAATCATACAGGGGAATATGACAAATAGCAAGGGGAAACCCACCGGGGAACTTTGCAATCGGTTAGGGGAGGTAACTTCCAACCCCGCTCATACATAATAATGAATGAATTATGAATTAGAAATATGAATATGAATATGAATAATAAAACGTTTAAAAAACGTTGCTTTCATCAAAGAAATTTTTAAATAAAATACAAAAAAAATTCTTCTTTATTCACCTTTTCATTTCGAATGGTTATGGTTCTGTCAGACAATAGATCCGTGGTGGTAAACATGAAATGTCACGTCGATGGGTATCATTCCTTGCGAGGTTATCCACGTTTACCGTACCGAATCCGTTTGCTTGACAAAAGATGGAAAACTAATGGATTTAAAAATCGAGGAATCGAAATTCTAGTTGAATCAATAGACGAATAAAAATACACAGTAATTAAATCACTTTTCGCAAACCGGAGCGGATCAAAGTAAACAAACAAATTACAATAAACCAGGACTTTTGTGAGGTTGACAACTTGGAGGGCCAACCGGTTGCAAAGCTCCTCGTTTGCTATGCACAATTACCCTTAGCTATCTGACACATTCCCCTACGTAATTGCAATGTTCTCTCTTTCGCTTGAACTTATTCCATACGCTTTTGAAATGTGCTCTATTGAAACATTCCATTATATGGATTGAACCCCTGTAATGTTTTTCGCTCAAAGAGTTCAAGAGAAAATTAGTAGAATCGTATCACTTCATAAAAGTAACTATCCCTAGTTAAAGTACTTGCACTTTTAACAATGATATTTTTTACGCATATCCAGCGTACATTTACACATTGACTGCCATGGCAATCATTTTTGATAGCCACCTGCCATTAGTTCTAAAAAGTAAATGAAAATGCAACATAAAAATTATAGTAATTTAAAAAATTTGGGGGTGCCCATGGCGCAGCGGTAGCGCGAGGAAACACCACACCACAGGTGTGGGATCGAATCTCGAGTCTGGCACCCTCCGGTATTACGAACGGCTGACCACCGATCTATAATATACCGTCTTTCGGTCACACAAACTCTCTTCGGAGAGAGGCCTTGTCCCACTAGGGGATGTCGTGCCACATTAAAAAAAAATTTAAAAAAATATTTCTTTGGGAAGCAAAATCTTTACTTAGCCTTAAAATACCACAGGTTTTATACATTATATAAATAAATGTAATAAAAAAAGTGTACTAAAAAAGTATGCTAAAAACGCTTGGCAGTGTTAAACGGGGTAAAACATGTGATATCTTTTATACGAGGGTAAAATATGCGATATCTCGTATCTTCATATAATTTCAATCATTTTAAAAAGGTGGAATAAAAGCGGAACCAAACTAAGTTTTTACAGTAGATCCTGATTATCCACATGCATGCAAGAATGGTTGCCATCGGACGGATATCCGACCAGGATTGGGTGGCTTTTTTCAAATTTCTAAGAAAGGCACAAAAACGCGAACCGATAGTTTGTTTACCATCTCTTCCTCCCCCATCCCTGGTAACCGTGTACCAGCCACCGATAGAAACCTTACGCGATTCGTTGAAATGTTGCTTTTTTCCCCCAGTATCGATTTCATGGAGGCCGTCATCGCGGTGGAGTCGGAGCAGCCCAATCAATCGGTTTGATTGATGATTGCCTCATTCTGAGCATACAACGAACGGGCGACTACTTCTCGTCTGCTGTTCAACATTTTTTGGGCTCCAGTCGAGGGCGAAATTGCATGAAGTTATCACCGTTGGCGTATGCGTTCAGGTCTTTGCAGGAGCAACGCACGCGAACGACGCCCGCTTGGACAACAGAGGCGGGTGGGAATAGGCGTAACGGCTGTGTGAGTCTAGAGTTTCACCACAGCACCGGTGGGGCTTCACTTAGAACTCCTAGAGAGGAGGGGGGGCTACTCAGGTGAGGTCAACAGACAGACTGACTGACTGACTGCCTGCCTGCCTGGCTTGCTGCCAAAGCTGGCGTTTATGCAATTTAATACGTCTGGAAGTCCAAGGGACCACGCATAAGTTGGCAAAGACACCACGAGACAGATGTGTGAACACATTACGTTCCATTTTTTCAACCAGAACTGACGGGAACCGTGTAGTTGCAATAGCCTGTCCCCTCCCTGGAGCGGATTCATATGCACTGGTGCAATTGGTGGGATTCATTTTTCATAGTTCAGCAACTCCAGGAGCGTCGACATCCACGAAACACTGTGAAACAGGCCAATATAACCCAAAAACCTTAACCATTTGAGCTTCCCAGAGCTCCACAAATCGGCTTTCGGGTTCGGAACCCCAAGCTAAAGCTTCTTCCATAGACGAAGCCACAACCGCCCATCAATCATGATCCCCTGACATCCGGAGGGGACTACGCCCTTCAGCAACAAACAAACTGTGATAAAGTGCATTTTAATTGACAGCCCCATTTTGGAGCCTAATTCAATGTTCCAGCCCAACCAGGACCACCGTCGTAAAGGACGTTCCGAGGGAATCAGGTGTCAAACGGTGATCCAGCTGTGCGGCTGATAGCATAATCGACTGTCATTGTCGGGGCAGCACGTGCAGGCGCTCACACAACACCAAGTGGCCCACAAATGACATCATAGGCGTGAGGTGTCAGTGTTGTTTCGACGCTGGAGGAGGTCCCCGGAGATCCGTCGGCAAGCCGCAACTATGATCGATCGCTGAACTTCAAACGGTGGACAGCGCTTGTTGATGTCGTTTCAATTGGTTCCGACCGAACGCTCGGTGTGTGCCCGGTCAACCGTGTTCAACCCGAGCCGAATTCGATACCGCGAGAGTCGAGCAGTCTTAAGGCAAAACAAGTGCAAAACAAATACCTCGAACAACGGGCGAGGGAGCCCAGAATTAGAATCAAAGCAAGAGGTTGCTGAGGACGGTTCAGTTAGTCACCGGATAACCTTGAATGGCTAAAGCTTGGTGCCCTTAACCTTGTCGCTGTTTTGTCACGAATTGTCGAGGAGGCACGCTAATTTATGCCAAGTTCGAAAATAAACAGCTCGCCAAAGGGTAACTGTTCTAAGCTGATCGACCAAGTAGGGTTTTTTTTGGTAGGAATGGAAATCCTATTAAGCAAAGGATAAAGGTAGTTGGTAGCCGCTAGCTAACGCTCCAGAGTACTTATGCCACAAAGAAATACCATTTCCATTATGTAAGACGTCGACGGGTTTTTAGTTGCAACCGTTTTTCACCCCCAAGCCAAATCGATAACATCGAAGAGTAAAAACTAAATTGATTTACACACCTGCTATTCTCAGCACCGCACGGTCCGCCGGATCAAGCTGCAGTATGCTGAGGGGCTTATCCTTTGCCCATTCGGCCAGACTTTCCCGGTCGACGCTGAATCCGGAGACGCTCGGTTTTCGTGGTGTTCGCTTCATGGTGATGTTTTCTGCTTTGCTGCTGCTGCTGCTACTATCCTTTTTGTATTTATTCACTGGTAAACTATAGGGTGATCACTTTGCACTTTCTTTTCTTTCTTCTACCACATCATCTGTTGGATGTGACTTTCTCAGCTGCAGTAACACTCAGCACCGGCAGGAAAAAAAAACAACACTCGCATGACGCATGAACGAAACTATGGTGATGGTGGTAGATTTCATCAGAACCATGTGTCAGCATGGTTTGGCTGACAAATTTTGCGATTCTCACTTTTTGCTTATGGTAGGATTGAAGGATTCGTGAGCCATTTCTTACTGCTTTCGCTTATGCACACACGTTTCACTTGGGAAATTTCACAACAGGTCAAAATAAACTCCACTGGTGGTTTCAACGGAGGAAATGCTAGACATCGCTTCCGTTTGGTTAAATTTCGACTAATTCACAGCTATTCATTGTGGTAACTAAAAAGGTAGAAGAAAATTATTTAAACTTTTGTAGAACAACCTAACCTTAAACAAGTTTCATTTTCAAAGCAAGCTTTGACGCAATATTTGTAGGCACTTCAAAACTAGAACCTTCCGGTGACTTGTAGACACTGTCCGTTTCAGAGCATTTGGTAGATGTACCCCAAAATCGATATCGAAGAGCGTCTTGTTCGTCCCGGGCAGTTGCTTTCCACTGGACGTCAAACACCGTATCTCCAGCCGCCCCTATCAGGTTCGAATATGTTTTATTCGTGTTCATCGACCATGATGATGTTGATGTTGATGACGAAGATATTGCGTACGATTACAGGACACACACACACACTGTCATGTGATGTAATTTTTATCGTCCTTGGTTGGGTCGTCGCAATCTTACGCTGGAACGACGCACGGTGGACGCTTTCCGGACCGGAACAAATAAGAGTGCGTATCGTCCGTCAGGTGAAGCGAAAAGTACCCTCCGTAAGATGGCGACTAATTGTTCACCATTTCCTATTTCCGAACGCATTCGATCGGTATTGTGTTAGTTTGGGTGGAACTCGGTTGATTTTACGTCAAATGATTTATGTGGCTACACATTCGAAAGGGATGAAAGGAATGCTAGGTGATAACATCCGTCATGGTTGACGATGATTTCGAGTGGCATCATTGAAGCCGAGGCGAGCAAAACACGATGGACCGGTAAGCCTCCGCCTCGCCCGCCGTTACGTCGAAGATGCGTTACGATTTATTCTCCATTTGCACGATTGCGTACAACAACCCGTACCCAGGGCAGGGGCTCATTTTTCGTAAAGCGTGCGCTCGAATTCGTTTCGAATGTTTCGCCTAGCACGATTAGATGCGTGCGCGATTAAATTTGCCGATTTTCGATTCAGTTTCGATTTCGCTCGGAACGACCGTTACGGTGCAGACAAGGACACGACGTACGAATGGGCCTCGCTTGCGCGACTTAATGCACCCGATGGCCCGCCCGCCCAGACGGTTCGATGACCAAACGGTGCACACGCCCTCCGCCAGCACACGACACCCATCACCTTCTTCTTGGGCTTGTCTTCTAACGTGCGGTGCAACCGAGCGGCACGGGGTTGCGTCAACCGGCAAACACAACAAGTGCGTCCTTGTCCGAGTGGACCCCCTTCTTTTGTTTTTACGTTTCGTTTCTTCAGCACTTAAAATGCATATTATCGAAGGGTGGGGATCGGGGCGCGTGTGTGATGGGACGTTGTCCGCCGCGAGGGGCCGTGATTTGCAGGTTCTCGCCCGTAAACGTTTCGTTCGATGTAATTGATCTTCCCCCCGGCCAAAAGTGCAATCCAAAAACGCAGAAACAGCTGACCCGCGCGGCAAGTGCACTCCCGCCGTACACTTGGCGAAAATTCTTGGCAAGAGGAAAATCACTGGCCGTCCATTGAACCGGATTGATTTATCAGCGTGTGCGGTAGACACTACACGAGCGGCGTACTTCAGTTGTCGGGAAATGGCGAGAATGGTTCTCAAGTAGGTCCAGCACGATAAGGACATTGTGATGGATGTTGCTTTGGTCGGGAACAATAAATTCTCGCGAGGTTTGCATGTGCCTTTTTTACGTATGGAACTCCCAAGAAGACCTAAAAAAGAAGAGAAAAAAAAATTGATTAGTAGGAGATTAACTCCAAATATAACGCAATTCCACATATAAGAGCAATTTAAGATTATTTCTACTGATCATACAGAGTATAAGAAAGAAAAACACCCATTCAGCCCTCGGAAACGATAAAATGGATAAAACAATACCAAAAATAATAGCTTGGTCGACCATTTTGGATGAAATTTAGAGAAAAAAAAGTGTAAACGCCCTTGGTATGAGAAAATTCTCAAAGAAAAACACTTCCCCATTCAATGACAATCGAAAATACAGGTCAATCGTCCCAATAGACACTTTCCCATTGTGTTTTCCATGTAAAAAACAACAGCAACGCCAACAAAAACAACAATCACAACCATGAAGCACTCGAAAACGACCAAACACAAATACCTGCGCCCTCGCTCGAATTTCAGAGTTCGGATTGCGTTTGAAGAAAGCATTTGAAAATCACAAAGGAATTCCACTCGAGCTGGCCAAGCCGCCAGCGCCGGGCCGCAACTTCTCGATTAATTTTCCTACTTTTCCCTCGATTGCCGTACCACACACACAGCACACAGACAGCGCCGTCTTCGTCGGAAGAAAAGCCCAAGACGGAGGAGCACGCCACGCTTTGTTTCCAACGGTGTGCCGCGGCCAACCTTTGGCAGATTCTCGCGATCGTGCTGCTGCTGTTGGCGGGGGCCAAGTTCGTGACGACGACTGGAGACACTCCTTTACAGCGCCGGTTCGGAAAAATAAGTGGGAAAATTGTTACCCACAACATACCAGCCCACCGTTTCCCACCGTGCCAAACTCGCTCGATCTGTACAACGTTCTATCGCGGGAGTCGGACACGACGAAAACCTCCACCAGGCCAAGGAGCCATCGGCGTGGAAAATTCGCCACCGGAACAAAAACCGAACGTCTTGCAAAATTCTCACCCAAACACACCACCCAATGCGGGCTGCACAAACACACTCACAAACAATCACTGGTCGCAGGGCCGGATTTAGTGAATAAATAATGATGCAGACTGCCGGGGAGTGTATAAGCCGGTGTTTGGGCCTCGACCTTGTTCCGAAGCCGTTAATCAACAACCGCCCTCCCGTGGAGGTTTCGGTTCATGAATAATATCTCAATGGAAGGAGATTATGGTGTGAAATTAACATGACGTGAAGTAACTTTCATTTAAGTTATCTCATTCTGCGGTCACTTTGATGACAGCAAATGGCTTAATATTAAATCATAAACTTAATTAAATTTGACAAATAAACTTGCAGGGAAATTGGAGGCGTGAATAACTACTCTTGTTAGGGATTTTAATTAGCCTGAACTATCATCAAATCACGATCCGAATGTTTTGGAAACTCTTTTGACATGTAAAACAGGGGAAATGTGTTTTTAGTCACAACAAGAATATAAAATTTTAAGAAAGATTCAAGATCGAAAAGAGTGAATGATCCAGAAAAAGAGTTAAGCCACAAGAGAAGCATCATCCGAAGACAATCAAAGCATGCGTCAAGCTAGAAACAACCGTACAGCATAATACTACCGAATTAAAACCGCTTCCCTAAATCTGCGTGCTTATGCTCGGTTCGCTTGGTGTGCGCCAAGAAAGAGGCATACCCGGCCCGGCGTTGGCCAGTAAAGCACATAATTTACCCACACATAGAAACCATGGAGGGAGAGTGAGAGGCAGCGGAAGACAATCGTGTTCCCGAGCTATGCTTCCCCCTATGCGGCCCCACGAAAATGCCGGGCAACGGAATTCGCTCATTAAAATTACGGTAAACTACTACTACCACCACCAGGATCGGCACTAGCAGATCGTTTCATCTCGTTCAGCGAAAGAACAACGCACTCCCGCGGTTTGCCGGTTGCTTAGCGGCATTTTGGGGGAAGAAATATGCTTCCCTTTTGGCCGGTGCCTAACGGATTTTACGGGATCAAGCGCGAAATGAAAAACGTTGGGGCAATATGTTATAAAAATTTGCAAAAGAAACGAAATACCGAGAAGTTCCATTTGCATAATTTTAAAAGCAGCTAGGACAGGAGAAATCAATAAGAGAAAACTGAAAAAAACATTGCAACTTTAAGCCAAAACAAAAAAGAGGCAAGATCGAAATCAAGAAAAGGAAACAAGTAAAGTTGGTAAAATACCACCAAAACGAATCGTAACACAAAAAAAGGAAAGGGATTTTAGTGGAACAAACAAATCCAATCCAAAGGTAACAGGAACAAACGACAGAAAAAAAAACAAAAGAAAAGGTAAAATTAACGAAGAATTTGTGTAGGGAAAGGAAAAATGCAAAGCAAACATAACCCACATATAAATTCCAACAAAACAGCACAGATTGAGAGAAGGAGCAGAAGAAAAAAAAGCCCAATTGAGCATCGCATGACAAAATGCGCTTCCCTGGCGTTGGCCTGGCGTTGGCGTATCTTGGCAAATACAACCACGCTTAGAACAAACACGGTGCAGCAGTTTATATATCCCGATAAAATTGAGAAAACGACTCGCGCGGGGAACTCGCTGCGAAAAGAAGCAGAATGGCGGGCAGCATGGGTCGTCGGGGGCACAACTTCTCGGCTGCGGGCATCAATGTTGAGAGCATCATTCGAATGCTCTTCGCAGAACGCCGACCGGCCGCCGACTGCAGGCAAAAGGGAGCAACGTCTTGGCCGGCTTCTTGATCTCAGGCGATCGCGAAGATATACTACGAAGCGAAGCGAGCACCAAGCGACGAAGAAGAGGAAAATGCATTTAGCTCCGCCGAAGGAGAGCACAAACAAGTTCAACGAACTTCTTATGCTTCTCCACCGTCGTGTGTTTTCTTTTTCCGTTTGCTCCAACGCGTCCGTCGTTCCCTTCGCTAGATCTTTCGCGGGCGTTTTCGCTGCCTCCAATGCTCCTCTTCGCAACCAGCCTTCCCTCTACTCTACACTCTATCTCTTCCATCTGACGGTAAGACGGTGTGAAGCGGTTCCCGAGAGCCCGTTTCTTCCCATTCTCCTTTCTTTCCTCTCCGTCGTGCAATCTCTTGCGGGCGATTTTTCTCCGGGCACCGCTTGCTTTTTCCCTCATCTCCCGGGCGTACCTTCTTCTCCCACCCCACCCGGGTTCGTGTAAGAAGGTTCGTGGGTAGGGTTTTTTGAGACAAAATATATAAAACACCTCCGAACGGTTTCGAGCGCGCGCGCGCTCGGGCTTGCCACAACCGTTTTTCCAACCGAGATTTCCTGGCTCGGTGACGTCGCCTTTTGCCCACGGCGAACCAACGGCAGCCCTGTATAGGGCATCCATCCCACCCCGGACCGTTTAGCCTCTCTGTCTCGTTTGCCTACTCTCGTTCCGATCCCCGTTACAACGTTCGTTCCCATGCTCTCGTTTTTTTTTGAGATTCTGGCCGATTTCCCGAAACCGTTGCGACGTTGCGACGTGGCTTGGGCTTGGCCATTTCCGTCCGGTTACAAGCGCGATGGACCGGATAGAGACCCAGCAGCAGATCGAGCTTTAAATTCGTGGGTAACAAATTAATAAGCCAGCAAAATAATGTAATGGCTCCAGCGAGTTAAGAATGAGTTTTGTAACATTTGTCTAAACTGACGTACTGACACCGGACGGGACGAGTCAAAGTTATCTTTTTCCGCAGGAAAAAAAAAAAAACCTCGGGCCATCGAAGTGGAAGACCTACGTTGTGGCGTGTGACAAACGACGCGCACTGGGCCCTGTCATTTTCCGTTACATATTTCCACGCGACGAAACCGAACGAGAACCGGCTGTGCATATTTTTCGCGTCGAGACGCGAACCACGGAACGATGCTGTCGATTTCTTTCCATTCCTTCCCCCCTTTCTTCGCCGGTCTAGTTCGCGTTCTACTTAGAGCCTTCTGGGCGGACAACCCGTTGGCCCACACGACGTTCCTCTGCAAAGGCACGACGACGACGACGACGATGGCAACAAAATAAACATCCACCGGAGAATGGGACGCCCAGGCAACGTTGCAACGGAACTGCAAGACCGTCGCCGCCAGCCGCTGGGGGGAGAATGAGGCCGCCAAGCAGCGGAAGAAAACATTTTGCGGGGGACATCTTGCCGGAGGAGCTGGAGCTTATGCTTGGACGGAAAATCGCCTGCGGTAAGCGAGAACGGTGCTTCGGCAGAGCAAAAATGATGCAAGCGGCCTGCGCAAGTTGGTGTTTGAAGTATGGATTTTATTGAACAACGGAATGGCAGCACGCTTAAGACGCTAAATTGAGATGATTTAGCTCTAATAATAATAAACACTAATAAATGTATCGTATAACACTAAGCTGTGGGTCTTTATATCAATATTTTTCCGATTTTCCAAGCACACTTTTGTATCCGTCCGTGTAGCAATTTCGACATCCGAATAGTGGTAAACTCGGCGAAATGAAATAAAAGGCTCGAAATGTAGAAAAGTGATTCGCATATAATGCGATTTTTGGTCTAATCCAATAATTTTTTAAGACGGTTATTTTGCAAAACAATCCATTTGTTGGCCAGTTACTTTATTCATACTTATTTAAAAAAAGCTATTCGTGTTCAAATTCATCCTAAACAATCACATATTTAGCCAGGGACTTAATTTTAAAATCACAGTCAAAAATTTGAACCTAAAAGAAGAAAATTGATAGCGAAGGCGTTAGAGACAAATAATTGTGATTTTGTAGCAAAAAACATAATTTGTTTTGTTTAAAATGTGTAGCTAAAAGAGCAATGGATATACGTTATCTTAATCATGGGTGCGTTTAAAAAAAATATAGGCAATAGCAGCAATAACATATGGGTAAAAATTATTTTGAAAAGCAAGTAAAATGCATGTTGCACAACTCAGTTCAAATGGCGTTCCACATTAATCCACAAATATAGATAAACTACGTCAAATAGAACGTTAGGAATAAAAGGTAACGAAGTACGTTCCAGAATAAAGACATGAATATTTAAAAACATGAACAATGTTAAGAAAAACTAGTTTAAATTTTAAAAAATCTTATTACTTTCCTAGCTATGGAACGGGTTTAATTTTTTTATTAAATTTAAAGCTGAATTTCATATATACACCTGAAACGTTTGTAAGT
The DNA here is from genome assembly GCF_943734765.1 of Anopheles ziemanni. Classification (NCBI taxonomy): domain Eukaryota; kingdom Metazoa; phylum Arthropoda; class Insecta; order Diptera; family Culicidae; genus Anopheles; species Anopheles ziemanni. The sequence continues at coordinate 75,130,017 of NC_080706.1, forward strand.
ATTTTAATTGCCTTGCTAAAACTGTTCGAAAACACCCTAATTGACCTTTACGAATTTTATCTACTACATTCATTAGATTCTTAAAAATTACCTATCAAAACATGATTATTAGCTTCAATTGTAAAACAGGAATCATTGCACACACATCTAATGAAGAAACGACCTTTAAACTGTTGCACAATAGAAAACTTTGGATCGATGTCTGGTGCTAAAACCCGTGGGATAAATACATCCTTTTAATCAAACACACGCACACACAGCGGGTATCATACGAAAGGAAGTTGTATACCTCGTTTGCCAGCTTCAAACTCCAACCCATCGTCGAAGAAAATGGACTAGGACTCGCTGGCTGCTCGTGTTCGAGGAAAGTCGAGCGTGTCCTTATTTCTTTTCGGTTCTTGGCCAACGTTCGGCAGCACTGAACTGAAGCGGGAGGTTTACGGGATGAGGTAGGTTGTAAGACGTCGTCGTGCCCGACCGGCGGGAAACATTTGATCGATTTTTCAACCTTCGCCCCAAGGACCTGCCGGCAGTGCAATGGGGGAGGAAAACCTCGTATAGCTTCAGCTTTTAGCACCGACAAAGTGCAATCCCCGGACGCAGAAAATGGGCACCGAACGCCCCCTCCGCACCAGTTGACAGTCCAACACTTTTGCGACCGTAAAGTGTGTCCGCGTAAAGGCCCGTAAAATGGATGGCGTCAACGGCTATTAAACAAAGCCCTGACCCTTTCCCGGACGGTGGCTGGCGCCTCCAGGAATAGTAGTAGACAACCCTTGTATGCGGGTTCGCTAATCGCATTCGGAATGTTTTACGCAACGGCAATTTGTTCGCAAAAAACCATCCCAACACGACTGGTGTGAGTGGAAGCAAAAGCATGCCAAAGGATTTTTCACGATTGGACGGATGGATGGTTGCTGTTATCGTCAGGTGTGAAGCTAAACTGATTTACTACGTGTTGTTTCGTGCGGTTTCTTCTTCCCCTTTCAAATTGGTCATGAAAGACAACGATTTGCGATTTTCGAACAGAACAAAAAAATGCAAACTTACAACACGCGCAAAAATCGTACTCGCCACTCAAAACACACTTAACAACTCTGGCGGCGAAGCAGTTTAAGGTCGCGAACAACAATTGCACTCTGCAAAAATACGAACAATGTGCACGATAATTTGGTCCCGCACTGATGCTAATTCGTCATCTTGTCCGTTGTTTCACGATTGATGACATCAGTGCGACAAAACAGCGGGTTACTGAATTGACTAAAAACGGTTTAAATGTGATCGAATGGGGAAGTAGGGAGGGAAGAGCAACTATGTATAGCTGCTAAAAATATAGCTATTTTACGGTTCTTTTTTCTTCCACCAAAACGATTAAATTATAATCCTAATTGTTCTTAGTATTTATATATTTTTTGTTCATTTATATTTGCCACACGTTTATAACGAAAATTGATACGTTTCCTCTGACTACACACACGTCCGTATTAATAGTTAAAATTGAAAAAAGGCCAAATTTGTTTTCTTGCTTACGTCAAGCAAGTAAAGGCGCCCCTAGAAGTAGCTGATCATAATTCACCACACCTTTTCATCGTTCGTTTCCGGTTTGCGATAAAGTACACCCGGTTCAGAGCATAAACCTCTCAGGGCAACACGAGCCTTTTTTTACATTTGATAACTCCCTTCAATCGGCTCAAACTTTTTCCCCTTTTTTATCCTTTGTCGGTGCCAGGACGTGCAACGCACACACAGGGCGGAAGTGCACGTCGTATAAAGGAAGCGTCTGCAGTGCAGTATCTCCCTCTTTTTCGACGGGCGTTGGGTTTTCGGGGCGGCGATGTGTATGTTGCACAAAGGAAAAGCGCATAATGCAATGCAGACGCGGCGGCCAGTGGTGAATGATTCCGCTCATTGATGGTTTAATTTATCGTCTTTAAAACCGTTCTAAATGAACACACAATTTCTTGGGAAAACACTTACCGGTATAATTTTGTTTTCCGCTTTTCATGAGCGACTGAATACGCGATAATTGTATTCTGCTTGCCGCGTTGCCGATTCGTTCACGGATAATTCAACAATAAAATAAACACAAGAACCATCATATTTTATCAACCATTCTATAAACAACGATTGAATGATTTTTTACACCTCACGACACTCCACAAAAAAACTAAACACAATACGCTCAAGCACTTACTTTTGCCCCCTGTTAGTTCTTTAGAACCTCCAAAATAAAAGTCGTTTGTTTTTTTTTATTATCTAACAGCTGTTTGCCTGCTCGGTAACTTCGCTCACGGTAGAAGTGATTAACGGTACGAGCAGGAAAGCAGTTCGTCGTACTGCCAAACACGTCAAACTCGACGGCAGCGCACTGTTCGCACGTGAGAGCTACGAGCACTACGATGACACGAACTCGACTAGCGTAGACGTGCGGTTCGAAGCAGACCGCAACCGTTGGTTCTCTCCCGTCCCTCTCTAACCAGCGCTCTTTCCTTCCCTGTTTTACCAGAGAGCAGAGCAGGTCGATCCAACACAGCGTTGCTTTCTCAGCTTGCGATACCGGCGAACAGCCCTCTCGCTCATCCACAGGTAAAATAATCAGGGCATTTCTTTTCCGCTCACCTTTCGACGCAACTTCCTTGCATTTGCCGGCAACAACAACCAGCTAGTGTTGAGTTATATGATTCTTTTCGAGGAGCGACTCGGAATCGAGTTCGAGCGGTTGGTGCAAGTGCATTAAACCGACCGAACGAATGATAAAAATGGCGTAGGGATGGTTAATAAAAATAATAAATGTAAAGTAAGCAGCTACCTTTAAGGTTATTTTGACACACATACGTTGCCTATAAGCCCGTCCGTTTGCCATATGTTGAGCTACCTGGTTAATTGTGAATGAATATTTAGCCTGTTATAGGCGAATTAAATTGACAAAATGCGGTACTTTGCGAGCGAACCTAAATAAATGATTCTACTCTTTCCACCTTTTGAGCTTAGCGGGTTCTTCTTGAATCGGAACCTTCTGAATTTACTTCCAGTACCTCTTTCTTCCCACCGAAATTATTGCACAAATAGGAATCGACAGCTCCAATCCGATTAACTCATCACTACGGCAGACTTACGCAATCAGAGGATTTGTTTCAGAACGAAAAAATTGTCCTGGAAATGTCAACGAACAACCAACATATGGATCATAAGCATACCCGGCAAGAACTGGCAAAAATCTATAAATTGGTCCATGATTTTGATTTACCCATTTTTTCCGAAAGATCTATACGCAGCAAATAGCATGAAAGATATGTCTACAAGTGTGTTTTCTAACATATCCTTACTTCATCCCAGAGTTAATCTAATTCTTGAGTTTAACTAGTCTATGCATCTTTTTTCTCAAAGACTCGTTTGTAGTTATTTCCATTATTTTAATTTTTTAACACATTAAAAGTTTCTATGAATTGCCGGCAGAACGGAAAGCAGTGCAATTAAATCGTATCTTCAAGATTGATTATTTTGTGTTTTGTTCAAGTTTGCTTTACTAAACAATCTTTTCCAAAGTAAATTATTTTGTTTTTTCTATTAGTTTTTAGTTTCTACCAGTTTTTAAGGTACATTGTTTTATGAACGAAATCACTTTTCAGACGCTTGTCAAAATTGGGTAAAATGAAAATGGTCAACATTAATGTGATTTCTGGTTAACAAATATCACAATAACTTTAACATTCTCTTATCAATGAGCTCACTTGGTTGAAATTCGCAAGAAAGTTAACAAAAACTGTAGCCACATTGTACCGAACTCCATCATACGGAGCAGACGGGTAAACAACATTCGGGAAGCAAATGATTGATTGCCCAAACAACATAAAAAACCGGTGCCGCCCGGCGGAAGCGAATGATGAACGGAAAAAGGAACGCTGAGACAGCTCAAAAAGAACGAATCGGAAGTTTCTTTCGCGTCCCCACATCGTTCATCCACAATCCCTCCTCCTCCTCGGGCCAAGAGATCGACTCGCGGTGGAAAACGCGTTCCTTTACCAGCGGTCCATAAGACTCCATGATGAATCATCACCGCCCGGGTGCTCCTTTAACTTCCCCCCCTTCACACGGCCGGTTGTCTTTCCTTTCGGCAATTTTACTACTCTTCCATTCATCAGAATCTCTCGTACCGCATCACGCACGCTCGCTGGATCCTGTACAAGGCTCTCTTTCTGGCCACACATCTCTGTCTCGCACCAAATAATAGGTCAGTCACACGGCAGCGGCGGCTACACTGCGGTTCGTATTAAATTTACAGTGAAGAAGAAAAACAACACGCACGCTCGCTCTTGCGCTACCAACAACGGCGCATCATTCTTGCCAGCGGCCAACACGTCGGCAGCCAATTGATCGAGTCCAAGTGTCATTTGCTTCCACGTTGGGTGTGAAAAATAAAACGGGGCGTCAAGTCGGTATCCCCCTTTCCGGATGGATAAATAAAAAAAGGGCCAGAATAAGCTGGCCAGGTTGTTTGTTGTGCATTCTAAAACATAAACAAGTTAGAATTCAACAATAAACAAAAGCGTTGAAAAAAGAAAATACTTTCCATCCTTTTCGTAGTGGGCAGTTAACCCGATGTAAACAAATGACAAGAGGTACTCTCATTTCGCCTTTTTCTACATAAGTGATGGTTTCCTTATTTCGGAAAAAGTTTCCTGAACGTTAAACAATAGTTTCCCGTCAAATAGAACAACATAAAGCGGCTTTCGATGAACGAACATTGAGAAGAATTGAGTTAAAAAGTAGAGCTTCAAATTAAAAATTACTTACTCTGCATTGAACCGCGTAATTGTAAACAGCAACTATCCACCTGCACCGTTACCAACAGCAACAAAACTCACAACCAATCGGAAGTGGCTGCCCGGAGATGAGAATTCTCGAATGCACAAAATGTTACGTTGCCGAAGCAAACCCACGCGCGTTTACACCGGCGTTACGATCTGTAATCTCTTATCAGCCCCGTCATCACCATCATCATTTTTGCTTTTTTCCTCCTTCTCGTTCGTTCCCCTTGCGTTAATACGGATTTTCGTTCTCGTTTGCCCGCACCAGTGACCCCTCGAGCGGACCACGATGGTGCGAAGTACGCACACTCCGTAGCACTTGGCCGTGGCAGGCGATAAAACGCAATGCAGCGGGTGAAAAGAAGGCAACGACGGCGAAGCGAGCCGCGAGGAGAAAAGCCAAACAATTACTCTCGCCCATTCTGCCGTGGAGTGATGAAAAATAACACAAAGGAACGGACGAAAACGACCACGAACTAGTAAGGCACCATACTGCAACCACTGGAAAATTATTGTGCTCTGCTTCTTCTTCGACACACGGTTCCAAGCCTAACATCGACAACACGCCGGTGATTTTATGTTCACACCGGCTAAGCAATACCGCCCCGCTGGGGGCTTCGGCTTGAAAGAGAAGACCAGTTTTTACTTCACTTTTTGCACAATTTTCACGTTCTACTGCAGAGGGGCGGGGAGCTCTGGACTGATTTCCGATCAATCGAAACTGAATGTGTTTGCAATCCTAGACGGCGAAGATCCTTTCAACCAACACAGTCATCGGTAGCAAAATGTGCGTTTTCCTCTCGAAAAAAAACTAGAAATTCGAACTTCGTAGGGGGTGTCGTAATTACATTCACCCAAAATTAAACACACTTCTATGCACTCTTATCGAACAGAAAAAAATCTAATCTAGATACGAAAACGGCTACTATATTCACCACACTGAGGAGGAATCGTCGAAGCAAAAGGACATTTTGCTTAGTATCCTTTTTGTGCTGAATTAGACATTCTGCTCAACGCGACGGACAAAGGACGGATTAGCCTTTTTCGCACACACCTTTGGGCAACCGCTATAGAAACACTTACTGCTAATTTGATTGCTGTTAAATGAGTATAGCGGAATATATTTTCCTTTTTAACGACGGTCTCGACGTTCACTTCCCTTCAGGACGGTGGAAAATTCTGCACTAGAGATTCTGCCGGTGGCAGATTCGGGATTCGGAAGATCCGAAGATTCGATCCCTAGACGAATTCCAAAGATTCGGATCCCATTTGACGGCTTCTAAAGATTCGAATCCCATCTGACAGATTCTAAAGATTTGGCCCGAAAACAACGAATTTCGGGCGTTTCCAGACAGATAGCCGGGAAGTCTTGGTTCACCGGCATTACGAGTGTGAGTCCTAACTACTATCCTTTCACCCAAATACGTTCGTTCCGCGATAAAGTCCCCGCCGGGAAAGTGCGGAAAAACATCAAAAGGACTTGCTTCACTGTTTCAGTGACCCACGATGGATTCAATTTGAATAATAACGCTGTCATAATTGTTTTTGAAACATAATAAATGCTACTCTTCTAGGAATAACCTCGGGTAAATCAGTTAGTCTGCATATTCCCAAAAAGGACTAGATTGTTCGTGTTGTTTGAATACAATTAGAATAATAATGTCAACTATACTGATATTATTATGTAAATCATTCATTGAAATTAAACACATCATATGAAAAATCGGCGTTAGATGAGCATGTATGACATGACGGATTGGGATTCGGATTCGAAGATCCGGATCTCAGAATGGATTTGAATCGAAAGATTTGAATCCCTGTAGGGATTCAGTTTCCCCATCGCTACTCTTGGATAGTCTTGCTTGAAACATCAAGCGCGTTGCAAACTGAGTTTTTCAAACCAACTTGTAATCGTTTGAAGAGCAAAAACCCGAACCTAACCCTCTTGAATGGTGTAAACGGGACAGCTGGCAGGTCCTAAAATCGAAGTTTGTTTGTTATTGCGCGATGGCGTAGTCATAATCGAGCAACTTTTCCGCGACAAATATCTCTAGTTTAGTGAATGAAACGTGCTCCGTTGTTGTACATATCAGTGTTCTTGTTAAACCGTGAAGTATTGCGAATTGCTAAAAGTATCGTACCTCCGTGGCGTCTATAAGAAAATTGCGGAGCAAAGATGCAAGGAAAGCGTTAGTCTTGAGGAGGAATAAAGTGCTGGGAGCAGCGAGGGGTGGTAATGTGGTGACCCCTTTTCAAATATCGAAGCGCGAACGCTAAGCGCCATCTAGGATCCTCATAAATTTAAGGTATCGGAAGGACACTAAACGCTGGACCAGCACATGCATCTGATTTATTGAGGATTGGGATGAATGGATATTACTCGTATTAATGCACAATAAATGTAAATAGATAGAATTCAAAATCTATCCAAGCAAAGTCGGTCTTTTTCATTTCCTCTTTTCTCTCGACAGTGGTATTTAAACTCCCAGCATCAAAATGACCCACAACTTTCATGCACCATGTCAACAAGGCTCCCAACCCGCCGAAATGTGGAGCCAGTATTTCGCATAATATCCCAACTGTTTGCCGGTCAATTAAATTCATCAAATTCGCAAACGTCAACCGACACAATGTGTGATTTTTATCGCGTTCCAGCAGACAATGTCGACGGGGCAAAAGACCAGAGGAAGCACAGTCGTCTTCCGGTGCGAAGAGTAGGACGCCGCAAACTCAGAGGCGCGGAAGGAAGTGAAACAATAACTCACATCGGAACAGTTGTAGGACGTAGTAAAAGTGTTGATGATCTTACCTCTGTGGACGACATTGAGGGCGGTGATGGCAGGCGATTGCCTGAAACCTTCACAACCACTGCCGGGGGACCAGAACTGGAAAAGTTACTGCGCTCCAAAGACGAGCAGATAGCCAAGCTAGTTGAGAAGTTGAGCACCGTTTTCGAATGCAACAATCAATTTGCGGTTGAGCACGAAAAACTTCAGAAGGACTACCAGCAGGCCATGCAAAGTTTGCACACTTTGGAGACGATCAAGGCAAAGAGCTGCGACCAGTGCGCCTCGTTCGAGACCGAACGGGACCAGCTAGCGAAGGAGAACGGCGACCTGCGGAACGATGTAAAGATGATGAAAATTCTAGTGTACCGGTTGAACGTACAGATCGAACGTTACCAGGACGCGATCCGCGAGGGAACCACTGCCAAAAATGCCATCCCTAGGTTGGACTTTGTGGACAGCACGTACGGTGGCGCCAAGGACAATCTCAACTGGGGACCAGTCAACTCGCATACCCTCGGACCACTTCTGAATGCCTACGAGGAAACGATCACCGAAAAGTCCGACTTGGTGCAGCAGTACGAATCGGAGCTGGTTGGCTTCACCGGGAAGTTGAAGAAAGTGTTGGAAGAAAACGAATCACTCCAGCAGGAAATGGAGACGATGCGGGCGGCCCAGACGGGATGGACGTCGGAGCGGACGCGGCTGCAGGCGCAAGTCGACGTGCTGCGGAGTAAAGCGGACGTGCAGGGGAAGCGAGCGGATCTTGCAAAGGAAAAGCTGGTTGAAGTACTCAAATGTTACGAACAAAAAGGTAACGCGCAAAGAATAACCAATTATTAACCACTTACTTTTGTTTGAGGCCATGGGACGAAGCAAAAGAGTAACCGGATTTTTCTGCATTCGGAAAGACTGTTAAGATGCAACTGACTTTGTTCGACGATTGGCAATTCCAGTGTGTGCTTAGATGAACCGATTTTGCCCCCATCACATTGAACTAACCGAACCTATTCTCGCCTACTTATGGCAAATTATCTTGTATCTACAACAGTACAAGCACAAAGCCTCGACATACAGCGGCTGCAGGAAGCCTATTCCAGAAGCAAAGGAGAGCTAGCGACTCTACGAAACCTTAACCACAACCCGGAGCTGGTAGCCAACAGTTTAAAAGAATGTCAACAGTATGTCCACACTTGACGACGACAGCCGTATAAAATCTATAAGTGATGCAATGAACATGTTTTGTGTTTCCTCTGGCAGACTTCTGGAGCAACTTCGAGTACAGCGCAGTAATGAACAAACCCGGACGACGGAGGAAGCAGAAACAATCAAACAGGATCTCACACAAAAATCGGCCGAATTGGAACAACTGCGGGAGGACTATCAGCAGCAGCTCAAGATATTTGAGCGTCAAAAGGAAATTAACGAGTAAGTAGCCCCGGGATATCGTTTTTACAACGTACGCTTCATATCCATAAAACCGTGTTTTGTTCCGCAGAATTCTCATGGGCAAGAACGCTGCGCTCAAATGTACGCTCGAGCGTACGAGACAATCGAAGGAGATACTGAAGCAGCGGTTAAAAACCATGATCAGCTGTGGTAAGGGTTCCGAGCAGCGCAAAGACCAACTGCAGGAGAGCTGGCAAACGATTCGGGCGCTACAGGCGCAGCTGCAGCAGCGTGACGGTCAGCTTCGATCCCTCCAGCAACGCTACCAGACGGAAGTCGAACAACTGGAGCGCCGTTTGCGGCAGCGGGAAGACACGTTGCGCAAGATATTGGCCGAAAAGGCCCAATTTCATCGGCAGGCGTAGCCGAACCGTCCATCAAACGTTATCTAGTCTAATTCAAACGTATCTGATAATAAACAAAATCGTATCTTAGTTAATATTACAGTTTGAGTTCGTTTCTCTAGTTAAATTGGCCATCAATTCGCTCCCAATAGTTTGTTCGCCGATGTCAAAAAAAAAACATGTCGGCACGTTAAATTTTTGTTTGCATTTTGCTCACGGCTAATTATTTATTTTCATTCCTATATAATGACTTCTGTTTATTTCAAATATTACTTATTTTTCAAACAACTCTTTTCGCTCCCTCTTAGGTTAATTCTACACTAATCACGAAATCAATTCAATGTATACGAGAATTTATAAATACAATCTGTATGTTCTTTTGCTCTTTCTACTGGGCAAAGCACGAAGATGCGCGTAGGGAAATCCTTACCCATCGGAAGGATTTGTGCCTAAAACATAGAGAGAGTAGCGCAAATTGATCTTCCGGAAATGGTATGACGGATGGTGACGGATTGGCGGTCGATTGCCTGCAACAGTTTGATGAGACCATTGTCGGCAAAAAAAAAATTCATTGTGGCAAAAAAATTCACTGTACAGAGGGTTTTTACTGAATTTTTATATGAGTGAGTTAAACGAATATGTTACATTTTCTCTCGCTCATTTAAAAAACTACCCCTGTGAGAAGTTCATCTATTTGCAATACGGCATTATTAACATTGTTTATCTCTCTACGTTTGTTCTTTTTTGGGGTGGTTCGTTGTAGTATTGCATTATTTTACGTTGAAAGTATAACTTTAAACTTTTTTTTTGTTTTTGTTTTGTAAGAATAATCGTAATGGAAAATTAATCCGCGAAAAAGAACATTCTAAAAAGCTATGTGTAGCAAATGATTAAATCACAAAACCAATTCAAAGTATAAAAAGTAAATTGTGAGAGGAATAAAAATTCTCTCAAAAAAATAAACAAGTTACAGACCAAACATAAATTGGTCCTTCACGGTATTGCATCAATAAATTCAAAATAAATTACATTAATGTTATAGTTCCATCTGAACTAAAACAATGTACAGTATGAAGAAGAGAATAATCCACAGCACTCAATCGGAACTAGCTGGCCAATTCTCTAAGAAAAAAAAATAATAATTATTATAACAAGTCACAGGCCAACAATAAATTGGTACATTACTGTATTGCGCCAATAAATTCAAAATCAATTACATTAATGTTATAGTTCCATCTGAACTAAAACAATATACAATATGAATAAAAGAAAAACCCGCAGCACTCAATCGGAACTAGCGGGGCAATCAAAACCGTCCTCTCTACGAAACCATACCATGTCCAAGCTCGGTGAGCAACATATACTAGCGGCTCCGACGTCCTACTACTGGCAAGCATGCATCGTCGTTCGAATGTCGGTCGTCGCCCGCTTTCAATACCGTCAGTCGATCGGAAGGGGGTTTGCCGCATCCACAACCGCAGCCGTAGCAGCGATGGCTTCCTTGCTATCTGGCAGGCCGATGGACAGCTTTTCTGGATCCTGAATGGACATGTTCTGCAAAGGAGATCGGAGAGGATTTATTAGTTCTGTGAAAAAACCAACATGCCCTAAGAGTTGTTATTCTCATCACTGCTACCTACCTTCACGGAATCTCCGATCTTGTCGATCGACTCCTGCCCGTCTGCACTGCCACCTCCAGTTCCTCCCGCGTCACCACCCATTTCGGATGCTGCCCCGGCCGGTCCCGTCGTGTCGTTACCGAGGGGCTGCGCTCCAGATGCTCCACCCGTCGTGGACGATGGTGCGAGCGCCGGCGAGGGACTTTTCCGCGAGGGTGGTTGATACGGTGGACGCTGCACGAACATGTTGTCCAGAATGTGATCGATGTTTTCACCGCTATCCTTCTGTAGCACGCACGGTGTGCTGTCCATCTGGGGTTCCACCACAAGTTTATCATCACCGCTCGCTCCCGCTCCTACAACACCGCCCACACCGGCACCGGGTTTGGTGTTGGCACTAGCACCACCGGTCGGCGTCTGCTTGTTCGTCGTGCTGACGTTGGAGGAAGACGATGGTGCTACAGGCTTTCGATCGGGCGGGGCCAAGATGGGAATGGCCGCCGTAGGCCTCCGTCCGGTCGGGAGTGGCCTCGGTGCTTGCGTTTGTGTTTGCGGGGCGTAGTACGTGATGCCGCCGGCCGGTTGATAGAGTGCGGTCGGTGGCGGTTGCACCACCCCATCGACGGCTGGCCCCCCAACCGTTGGTGGGGGTGGCGGTGGGCCGGCGGTCACTGTCTGCGGAACGCCGACGCCGGCTGGTGCGTACCCGGTGGGGAAACCGGCGTACGCATTGGCAGGATACTGGCCGGGGCTGACGCCCGGTGGGGCCACCTGCGCACTGGTCGGTGGTGGTGGCGGCCCCAGTGCCGGAACGAATCCGGACACGACACCGGCTGGTCCGGACGGGCCAGCCTGGGGTCCGTTCGGTGGAACGGCGGTGGATTGCGGTGGCGGCAAGTAGGCACTGGGAGCCGGTGGACCCTGCATGTACGCCGTTGCCGCTTGTGCTAGTTGCGGCGGAGGTCCTTGCGTGGCGTACGGAGGTGGCGGAGCGTACTGCGGCTGCTGTTGGGGCGGTGAGGCCACCTGTGCGGTTGGCTGTTGACCTGGGGGCCCAGCCGTAACGTACTCCGCCCCGCCAGTCGCCTGCGGAGGAGGAGCACCGGTTGGTCCACTGGTGTAGTAAACGGCTGTCGCCGTCTGGTGGTACTGTACGGCGGCCGGGTTCTGACCCTGGGCTACCGGGCCACCCTGCGGGGGTCCCTGAGGAGGTTCCGCTTGAGCCTTCGCCACGTGATATTCGGCCGCCTGAAGAGTCATCGGGAGACCACCGGGTGCAGAAGTTGGCTGCTGCTGCTGTTGCTGTTGGTAGACTTGTTTTTGCTTAGTCTGTTGGGCATGCTGCTGCCGTAGCAAGTGCATCTGCTGCTGTTGCATTAAATGCTGCTGATGATCGAGCTGCTGTTGTTGCTGCTGCTGCTGCTGTTGTTGCTGTTGTTGCACCGCTACCATCGAAACATTTGTGGCCGGATCGATCGCGGAGCGCTGTCGCTGACTCGAGTATCGTTTGGTGGTTCGCGGAACGGATGCTTCCGTCTGTAGCATCTGCTGGTGCTGCAGTTGATTCACCACCTGCTGCTGCTGCTGCTGCTGTTGCTGGGCGGCTTGCATTGCGTGGCTGGGAAGTACACCTTGCTGGGGAGCGCCGTATACTTGGGACGCGCTCGGGCCCTGCTGTTGATACTGCATCTGCAGCGCCATCGTTTGGGGCGGTGGTTGTGGCTGGCCACCGGCCCCCGGAGGTGCCGTCGTTTGCGCCACGATCGCTCGGGGTGAGATTTGAGATCGCTGGTTCATCGCCGGTACGCCACTGTTCGGGCCACCCGGCGGAAGCAGCTGATGGCTCGACAGATCCTTCACCGTCCCTTGCATCCTCGCGGTGTGCGCATCGAGTGCGTTCGTAGACCCACCGGCGTACACGCCACCACCACCACCACCACTGTACTTCGAATGATCTTCCTCCAGGTAACCCTGGGAGGATGGTTTCATCTGCTGGGACGGATGCTTTTGGGTAGATTGCTGCTGCTGTTGCTGCTGCTGCTGCTGCATTTGCCCTATGGAAGGAACAACATGGTGCCCATAGTGTTGTGGTCCCTGCGGCGAAAGACCGGGTCCGCCCGCATTCGGAACCGATCCAAGCGATGCGGAGGTAGTAACTAGGTTCGTTGTACGATCCCTGCTGCTCTGATGCTGCCCGGCTTCGGTGAGGTGAACACGTTCGCCACCACCACCAGCAGCACCTCCGTTGTTTACGTTCGTACGTTCGTGCGCTTGCGATGGTCCGTGATTGTTCATCTTGTTACTATTGCTGCTACCCGAGAGGGCACCGGCACTGCTGCTGTGCATCATTGGAGCGGCTGCTGCACCTCCTTGTGGCCCTACCGGCAAACCCTGGCCCTGGCCGGCACCAACTTGCAACGGTCCTGCTGCACCCGGTCCATCCATCGACTTATTTCGGGACTGATTTTTGAACTGCAACGAGGTGATCACCTTGTAGTCCTTTTCCTTGCTGTTTCGGCCCGCTCCCGGTCCGGTGGTGCTGGCGCCTAGTTTGTTCTCCTTGTTACTGTGGTAGCCGTTACGGGGGCCACGATCATCGCCACGGCCAACTCGATCATCGTTGCGATAACGTTGCGAGTCACCACCACTACCGTAATCCGATCGATCCCAATCGATTGGACGATCTTCACCTCGATCCCGTTCGCGTTCCCGGTCCGGTGCACCCCAATCACCCGAGCGAACTCGGTCCGAGCGGCCCGAACGGCGGACGTCAGACGATTTCGCCCGCGGGCCACCAATTTGATCCGCTCCGGCAGGTTGCCTGCCCGGACCAGCGCCCTTCTGACCACCGCTACGCACGCGACCACTAGCACCGCGCCCGGTTGCGAACTTGCCGTTCGGTGTGGCCGACGCCAGCTCGGGGAATTCTTCCGGCCGCGGAAGTTTCTTGTGCCTCTGGTGCTCCACATTGGACGACTTCTGGTACGCATCTTCGTCCTCCCAGTTGCGCGTGTAACGGTTCGGTCCGCGCGCGTACCGGCGTTTCCGGCGCGCCTTCGGTGGCCCGTCCTCGCTGCGGATGTCGTACCCGTAAGCGGAAACGAGTTCCGCGCGCGATTTCGGCGCCTGCTCGCTCTCGTCGAAGCGATCGTGCGTCCACCGGTCAGCCGACGCTTGCCACTTTTTCATTCCCTTCGCACCACCGCCACCTCCGCTGCCCTTTTCAGAGCCCCGCCGTTCCCCACCGTATCCCCCGAGGGCACTGGTATCTCGACCGGCACCGCCACCACCACCTCCAGCACCACCGGAGCCACCGCCGCCACCACCACCACCGCTGCCACCGCCGTGTGAATCACCTCCCGGGCCGTCACCCAGTTCGTCGTCCCGCTTCGAACGTAACACCGACTCATCCCCGTCCAACCCCGACCCATCCAGGTCGTCCTCGGCCGTCCGATCGTCATGCTCGTAGAAGGTCCCCTTCTTCGGGATGTACTGCGGGTTGCTGCGATCCTCGTCGTCGTCCACCTTGCGCCGGTTTTCGGCATCCTGCTCCTGCCCATCGCCACTCTGTCGTTCGTAGTCCAGCACCTCGACCACATCCTCTTCGTCCTCCTCCTCGTCCTCTTCCTCAGATCCATCATCCTCGTCGTCATCCTCCGATCCATCGTCCTCATCCTCTTCCTCTTCGCCGCCGCTCTCTTCGTCTTCGTAATCATCTTCGTCCTCTTCACCGCCGTCCGACGGAGAATCTGAGGCCGTGTCATACTCCGACTCGACCGTCGCCAATCCACTCTGTTGCGATGTGTCTTCTTGATTTGCTTCCTTTGTGTTCTAGCGTGGAAAAGAAAGTATCAATTAGATAGCTATTCAAAGTTCAACGAATCAATGCACAACAAAACAAACCGCTATATTCCACGAGTTTGTCTTAGGAACCCATCCAGAAGAATACGGGAATTCGTAAAGTAGTGTGAGGGTTTACTCAGCGAAAAACATGAATTTCTTGCAGCCAACGCAAAAAAAATATTCCAAATTTTAACAGATCCATTTGGTTTCTTCCCTTTTATATAAAAAACGACTTCTGAACTCTCAAAATTGTTATCAAAACGAAGGTTATCGAGAGTAAAATTTTGAGCTAAATGCCTAGATAGTAGAGTACTAATTATTTAATGAGAGCTATTTATCAATATTCGAGATTTATCGAATATCTGCAATTCCAACTCCAGATGGACCATGTCAAGAAATTTAGTTAAAAGTGCCTCCAACTCAAAATAAAAGTTGGTTTGTTTCAATCATTTTTCAACCTATATTTCAATTTGAAATATTTTATTTTCACACTTTTGATCAGGCGTATTTTACTTAATTCTGTTTTCTCCGTGAAATTTGCATAAGATGTATGAGTCACGCATATGAATATATTTTATTATTGCATTTTCACCCCACTTGCCACATTTTCCCCTACATGATTTTGTGCAAAATTTAAAGTAAAAAAAGTGAAACATTAAGTGAAAAATTAAGTCGCGTTATTTTTTATGGATTTTCGATGTGAGAAATTTAAGTAAATTATTTTCCCTCTTCAATACAACTTCAATTTTAATTTTATATCAAATCGAAGCAAATTATTGCCGTACACTAAAATCGACTTTCTCATTCTTCCAATTGAACCTTCCCAAATGGACTTTCTAATAAAAAATAATGCTCATAAAGCCTCCAAAGGTTTTCAGGAAAGTTAGGCAAAAGAAAATCAATACCATTGCATTTAGGAAAAACCATAAATCGTCTTTAAAGCCGACTACCAAGGTAAATAAATGAGGCATCCGAAATTGCCGTACGGTAGTGCGCTTCTCGCTGACCCTGACCGGCTGTCTTGCGCTGCTGTTGTCGTTCTCCCGGAATGTGCATTCGTTAGCGCCGGCGCATCAGCAGACGATCGTGGACCAGGCGAAGTATAAAACGCACGCAACCGTAGATTGCGGGTCGGGTTAGCCATGCGAACGAAGCTCGGTGGGTGATTTTGTGTGTTGGTGGATAGACGATTTCACCGCACACCTTGGCCCCTAATCGTTAGCAACTTCCAATCACGGGTGTATCTTCTTGCCCATCAGTACCGAATGCACATCCGCTCGTGACCAGTCAGCCGGGCCTTTCACCGCCTGGGATGTGTTGCTTTTGCTTTCCTCCTTTCTCGGAAGCTTTCCACCAAAAGTCGAACATCGATCTTCCGCCAAACGGCGCACCACGAATTCGAATGCAACAAAGCGAGCTAGGCGTGTACGTGCTCGCGCAGAAGGCTACCTACACACGCACTTTCATGCGAGATGAAAGGAGAAATTTGTGATTTTTTTTTTTTTTGCCAATCTTCGATTCGAATCGAATTAATTGCCAGTCAACAACAGCTGCGACCAACCACCGACGGTAGAAGCTATTCTCTTCGCTTTCCATCGTTTTCCCTCCCGTTGGATTTTTCATTGGACCAAAATCCCTCGCCCGGCCGCTGAGTTGGTTGTTCGGAAGCATTTGTTTCGACCGACGTTGCAAATAAATCTCAACGCTTGCCGGCCGATTGTAGAGCCGGCTTTTCGTTTCCGTTTCCATTCGTCTTCCACTGCACCGTGTGCGGTAAAAGTTGCCGGCGCTAGAAAACGGTGGATGTTTACCTAACCGGAACCGTGCACAGAAAAAAAAGAAAAGAAAATCACCACTAAAAACCCGGTGAACCGCGAGGATGCATTGAGCCCGTGGCCACCCGTGGGGAGAGGAAAGAAAGAAAATGAAACCCGCAATGCTGTAGGCATGACTAAACGATTGCAATTTACTTGAAATCGAAGCAGGTTGAGCGCATGGCCAACGTGACGGAAGATCACACATCGTCTGTGATTTACTCGCGATAGAAAGAGGTTATGGACAAAGCTAACAGGTGCACGAGAAGCAGAGTTTTAGCGATTGCAAGACACCTGCGCGGAGGGGGATGCAGGCTAGATAACCCAATCACATGCAAAGAACGGCGATTAGATATTGCACACATGGAGGGCGCCTACGGGAAAGGTCAAGTTTGTTTATGCTATTGTGCAACCTGTGCTGACGGTTGTTGTTGGCGTTGCTATCAGTAACCACTGTTTGAATCCGTCGGGTTACGCCGTACATTTCGCGCAGAACACTTACTTCAGCCGAGTTGTCGGTAAAATCGTCCGATTCCGATAGCTTCTGTTGAGTTGGCGGTGCCGCGGCTGACGATGGCGGCGTCGGTGACGATGGCGACGTCGTCTGCTCTTGCTGCGGAACTATCGCCGATGTCGGCGGTACGGTGATCGCTGCTGCTGGTTCGACTGCTACTGCTCCTGCTGCCATTGCTGCTGTATCTACGTTTGCTACTTTCTCCGCCATTCTGTTGAACTGATTTTTTTTGCAATTGGTTCGGCCCTGCGGGCTACTACGCGCTACAAAGAAACAAGATTACTCCCGTTTCTAACACCCTCCCCGCGGACGGTCCGGTCCTCTTCTTGCGGTCGTGTCCGCTCCAGATCCTTTGACAGCAGCACAAACACCCGTCCGCAGTGGTGTGCGCGTGTGTGTTTTTGTTCGATAATCCTGTGTTTCGAGACTGATTTCACCGTCCCCTTCCCGTCCCTACCGCAGCGCAGTTGAGAATCTTTAAAGGGTCACTTTCTACGCACTGATTTTCACTCCGAAAACTGGCCCTTCCGACATTCGTGCGAGATCTGGCACACTCGAACTGCGCGTCGTAGGCACGCTGGTACGGCGGGGTGTCGGTGGGGAAAACAATTCCACGGCGGTTGCGATGATATGAGGTCGCCGTTTTACACCACCAACCCCGGGTGTGGTAGACCACGGACACGCGATTACTTTTCGTCGAACGCGTGGAAACTGCTGCTGGCCAGGATCGACCTGTCCACCGACGTACGGTGTTGTACCTGCCGATTTTGGTAGTTTTCGGCTCGCTGTGCGTCCGAAGGAAAATCCACTGTTGGAGGTAGGAGAAAATCACGACTACACGGGCGATACGTCCGACACAAGGGTCGCACGCAAGATACCTACATTTCCAGGCATCGTCATGTAGCTCGATTTGGCTTTTCACGCTTTGACATTTGCTTGCCATAGCCAACTGACATTTCTGTCACAAAAAAGGCTAAAAAGTGGCCCTATATAAATAAACCTTGATATCATGTTCCAAAACTTGACGTTTGCTACTGCATCCACTGTTCGAATCGTCGGTTATAAAAAAAAAAACGCCGTGTAATAAAATAATATTTGCACTGAAATACACTAAAAGGCATCGTTTGAAGTTCGCGAACACCCATTTAACGTGCTCGCGAGCTTCAAACGATGCCTTTTAGTGTAATTGGAACAATGTTTGTACCATTATGAAATAATTAAGATTTTTTTAACAATACAAAAGATTTCTGAAACTATACATCACAATGCACCCCGAATTTGCTTCCGTTTTATAAAAATAAAAGAAACACACAATAAAGAGCATCCCCTTTTTCTTTTCATTTGCTCTAGTAAAGTACATAACTCCTTTATCAATTCACTGCGATGTTTTATTCAAACGAACACAAACTGTTTTTGTAATTTTGTACAAAATTAAATATTTAGTTAGATCCAATTACTACTCACAACTGAACAGCTTTTACTTTTCCTATAAATTACAATGTCACACAATGTGCCGTTTCCACTTACTGCTTGTATCCGTAGTTTTTATAAATGAATTGTATCGTTTTAAAAAACAATAATGGCGTGTCTACGAAACACGTTTGGCAGTCTCTGTGTTACGCATGTATTTAAAAAAGCATACGCTTGTGTTGTTCTAGTGTTTCCACGCTGCATCGTGCTTCCCTCTTCGGAGACAAATGCATGCGGTGTGGTTAAATTATATCACATAATCATTAGTTAGCACGTTACAGATAGTTTGTTAAAAAGGGTACAACATGAAAACAAACATATTTCTAATGTTTTTTACATATTACAAAAAATAAATTAGTTACCTCCTACAACCCGCTAAAATGTATTCGGTTTCTATCGTTCCGTTACGATGGAAACGATCAGAGCTTTGTTTCGTGGCGTACCATGCCATTCTTGGTGCCGTACATTCGGAACCGCGTTGGCCTTCCGACACCTCCACCTCCCGCCACACCACCATTGTGATACGCTTGCATTCCACCACTAAGTGCATCAACGCCACTGATAAGATCCAGACTGTGGACGGCAGCCGCTTTGCCAGAGAGACCCGGCACGCCACCGTTGGCAGCCAGAACCATTCCCGCTGGGCTGCTACGATCTACCGCACTCAAATTGTACCCATGAGCAATTGCTGTGGCGATGGACGGCTGTTGTTGGGGTGATGACGATCGAAGCAGGTTTTGTGGTGTGGCGTTCAACGTTTGCCGTGACACGTTCGATCCACCGGTTCCACCGTTTGGTAGCAGCATCGTTCCACTCGGCGATCCGCCTGCACCATTTGGATACATCGATGGTACGCCACCGACGGTCGTTGGGGACATGGCTACGCTCTTGTTTAAATTATTCATCCGCTGCCGAACCAGTGGTTGCTGCGATTGTTGCTGCTGGTGGAGCGTTGGTGTATTGTGCCCATTGGATAAATTAGTGCAGGGGGTGGCATTTTTCAAATGCCGCTGAGAGCTGGACGATAGGTTGGACAGGCGTTCCGATTCGTTGTCGTCTCCACTGTCCACATCTCCGTCGCTGCTATTCGTGCTTGCGATGAAGTGTTCGTTTTTCACCTTACGACCTTTGTTTCGTCGGTAATACTTGAACTCGCGAGGTAATGTGTATGATCGGGGTAAAGAAACCTAAAATCAGAAACATGATAAATCATACAAATAAATAAGTAAACAAATATAAAGATCTAACAGGGGTTTAAATTCGTCAAGCACGTTTAACACGTGGGCTGCCAATTGTTTCTTTTTATAATACACAACAATTATTCTTTTATTGCTCACCTGACTGTCGATGTCTGATGGTATACGATGGTGTCCGTTATGGCCATCGTCACATCCAGAGTTGTCCAAATTTTCATCACCACTGCTCTCGATTGGCGGATCACGTTCCGACTCTTGCAACCTAGAAAATGGTAAAAAACGTATGATTCAGTTGCCCCTCGCCCGACATCATAGGATCCACTGGCGCTGTGATGCCGTCTACTCACCTAAAGTTGGCCGCCTCTCGCGCAACCCAATCGAAATAGATGCGCGAGTTCTCGAGATAGTGCGGGGCGAGGAGAATTTCCGGTGTCTTTGCACGCTGCATGTTATGACGCTTTGTGTTGTTAAGGTTGTTAATTGCACCACCGGCTCCGTTAGACGCTGCTGCGCTCGCTCCACCCACGCTGGCCATCACGGCCGCCATCGTTGCCGTCGTCGCCGTCCGGCCCGACTTGTTGCTACTGTTGGTGTTATTCGCGCTACCGCTGGCCGATCCGGATTGCACCGGGGTGGTCGGTGTACCGCGACTGTCCAGTTTGCTTCTCGGCGGTGGCACAACGTTGTACGGGAAGGGTAGGTTTTCCGCACCGGCCCCGTTCTCGGTGCTGCTGTACGTGCCCGACACTTGCCGCGGGTGGTTTGCGTCGGTGTACAGCCGACCGTGAGCATCGTACAGGATCGCCCGGTTCGATTGGGCAATTTCCGTCGTCCGTGGACTGATCGAGGGCGCCCGGCCGTTGTTGGTGGCACTTGCCGCACCGTTCACTACACCCGTGGGTGTGTTGGCTGCTGCGTCCGCGTACAGATTCACAAAGTTCCCTCGGTAGTTTTCCGCGAACGGGTTCCGGGGGATGTTGTTCGGGAGGATTTTAGCGCGCGGAAGAACCTGACGCGTGAGGGAATTGCTCTCGCCGGCGGAGATTTGTGACGAAATCGGAGACATGTTGCGATTGCCAGCGCTTACGTTCTGCCCTGCAAGTGTCGAAACCGCCGAGGTTGGTTGTGCAGCGCCAGTGTCCACCAGTCCTGCGCCCGGACCACCAACACCACCAGCACCCGCCGCAGTTCCCTTGAGGTTAACCAACGCCGATATGTTGATTCCGTTCAGTCCGAAGCTGTTGTAGATCGGATCGTAATTACTGTTGAACTTGTTCAGGCTGTTTACGTCGTCAAGGTTCGCTGCGAGCAGTAGGTTCAGGTCGTTGAATGATTTGTTAGCGACGATCTCCGCCATGTCCGGACTGGAAGTGCGCCACTCGATCGGATCGATGTCGATGTGCTTTTTGGCGCGCGGAATCGGTTGCCGAGGCAACGTTGTCTTCCCATCATCGCCGGAGCTGAGCGTTCCGGTACCTCCAGGGCCACCCAGCTTCCCCTGTTTGATTTCTTCCTCGATGATCTTCAGCTCCGCCAGTTGTTTCTGTTTCTTCTCCTGCAGCTTCTGTTGAATGTTTACGCGCGATCCGACGCTGCTGCCCTCGTTTTCACTCGATCCGCCCGTGTGGGAGCGGGGTAGTGGCCGCCTCCAGAAGGGAATAGCCATCGGACCCATGTGTTGCTGTTGCTGCTGTTGGTGTTGCTGCAGGAACTGCTGCTGGTGTTGGTGTTGGTGCTGTTGATGCTGTTGCTGGAGTACCTGGTGCGCTTGATGGTGCTGCAGTAGCTGCAGGTGTGGGCTTTGTCTGAGTAATTGATCGTTGACACCCCCACCCCCAGCACCGATTCCTCCTCCTCCACCCATTCCACCGGCACCTCCATTCGCCGTAACTCCTGACCCATTCGAGGAGGCAATGGCAAGATTCGGCGGTGGCACAAACGTAGTCGGTTTCTTCTTCTTACGCTTCGTTGCCGCATTTACCGGATTAGAGAACCGACAGTTGAACACTCCCGGTATCGCATGAGGGTACTTCTGGCCACATCCTCCAATGTGCGCCCCTCCGCCGGACCCTCCCAAACTAATGCCCCCGTTCTTACATCCGACTCCGGCGCCCCCAAGTCCAATGCCTCCGCCCCCGTCATAGGCACCGTCGTGTCCAACCGGGCACCGGCAACCTTCCGGGCAGAAAGGGGAACACTTTTCCGCCACACGGCCACCCGCCTCGTAGCCGAGACGACGCACGTGGAAATACCGATAGTACACGACCATGAAGAACAGTCCGGCGGCGAAGCTGCACAGTACCGAGACCGGTACCATGTACCACCCTTCTGGCCGGTTGGTCCACACGCCTACCATCCACAGGCACACGAGCAGGCAGTTTTCCGCAAACATCACCACGTAGAATGTGAGCTGCGGAGTAAATACAAAAAACCAGGGAAAAGGTGGCATTAATTAGTATATGGAATCAGAACTTAACAGAAATTATGTTCCCTTACCATCTTTTGTCGATGTCGCACCGCTTGCAGGTTAATGTACGCGAAGATGTACACAAATGCAATCAGTCCACCGAGTGTCGTTTTCTTCAACCGCGAAATGCGTTCACCGTGGAATACATTTTTCGGCGAAATCAACCACAAAAACATGGAAAACCAGTGTAGTACTAGAGAGAGGAGAGAAAGGGAAGAGCAAATATCGAGCATTCAGATTTAAATTGTGATGTAAATAATCCACTGATCCGACAGCACCGATTGCCGAGTGACTTACTGATAACGAGAAACACCCAATGACTGTAGACGGACGCGTACACCGTGAGGGAAATGACGCGCGAGATGACCGTGCCGAGGCGCCAGAGAAACTGAAAGATTACACCGAGCCAGGTCAGCACGAGCCGGTGTACGTTCTGGAGGCGCACGTTCTTGCTGAAACTGGCCAGCGCCCAACAGACACTGAACAGTGAAAGCGTGGCCGACACCATGTTGAGGTCGCGGAACGTTTTCTGTTGCTGCTCGGCCAGATTAGTCTGCTGCACGAGCGCGGTACTGGCGGGCAGATGGTGACCGAGCGTCTTCAGCTTCAGGCTGGCAAGTTGTGCCTCATTCTGCAGCGTCACGAGGACGTACAACTGGAGCAGCAGCATCGGAGCCGCCTCACAGAACGCATGCACCAGCCGGAGCATGCAGAGATCGCGCACCTCGTGTTTGACGTGCCGCAAGTCGACCGGAACGAACAATTTTGCGTACCGCCAGAGCACCCCGAGCTGTGTCACGTGCAGGGCCAGTACGATGTAGCGACTGTATTGCGAGTAACGTCCGTTAGCATCGTTCGCGCCTCCGTTGCCATCGCCGTCGCTGCCGTTGTTGGAGTCCGAGTTGAGACTATTTTGTTTTTTCTTCTTCTTTTCAAGACTGTTGTTGCCCGTGACTCCTTCGACATCCAGGGGAGGCCCAGCCGTTGACGCTGTAGCATTACGGATTTTTCGCTTGTTCAAGTACCACCGAATGGACACGATCTGCCGAAAGCAAAAGCAAAAGCAAATAAGTTTAGTATTATGGAATATGTCTAAATAAATTTCCCTTCGAATTGCGTAATTGTGAGACATTTTACCTGTGAAATAACCAGTGAGAAGGTGACGATCACTATGACAGCGGCAAAGTAGGTGAACTTTTGACGCTCGTACAGCGCGTAGCCGAGGACGACATCGAACACCACGTCGCAGAAGTAGCCGGCCAGCGAGATCACATTGAACAGCACATCACAGAGTGGCAGAAATTCCGTCATGGTGTGGCTTTGGTGCGATGAGCCCCTTTCCTGGATCGATTTGATGTTGAAACATGTACAACACACGGTGTGTATTTCAAGCTTCTTGCAGTTCTAGGTTATTTTGACGGCGATGTCTGCTTGCGTTGCTGGGATTTGGTTCATTGATCTAATAGTGAACAAATAGCTAGATGCTGTCGCCTAGAGGGAAAAGCAATATAAACAAAACTCAATGAATTAGAACTGATGCATTTTAATGTGGGAAAAAGTTCTTGCACGATAAGCATGTAATTTATTCAATACGTGACATCATACGACCTTTGGTTCGAGAAAAACTTAACTGTTTCTGCAAACATGCCACATCTTGGTGTTCTTGAAGGTAATAATTATAGCCTAACATAATTTACGCATTCTTATCGCGCTTCTCTCACCTTAACGTTATTGAAACAACGATCTAAACAATCCATTTGAAACGAAACAGTTTTTGTTTATTTTCAACATTTGCATATTATGCGGTGGGTGCGGCGTTTCGTATTCGCAACATTCATGTGCGTCATGAGAAGGAAATAGATACGAAGGAGCGAAGAGCTTCGTTGAACATTCACTGCACATACCAGCCTTCTAAGTGAAAGAACAAGCTCTCTGATTTACTCATCCACCGTGGGTCGCATGCTCATATGAAAGTGGTGTTACTAAGCTTGCAACAACCATAAACATTCCCACGCTTCCGAGTGACGAAGAAAAAGCTGTGAAAAACAAGTTCCTAGCATCATAAAGGGAATGATTTATTGCAATTGAAGTAGAATGCACTTTTCAAATGAATCATATTAAAGAATCGTAATGAACAAACGACTTCAGTATAAACGATAAGCGCATGATAAATGAACTACGAATGAAAATCTATTTTTTTTTTAGTTTTTATTGGATAAAACCATTAATTAACCATATCGATTACGTTCAGATTGTTTGCCACTTAAAAATAGCATAAAAGAACCAAATACCTTCAATCAAAGACTCTACAACCTGACTCAAAAACATGACAAAACAAAAGACTTCAACGTAAGCGACGAACGCATGATAAACTAAATACGAACAAGAAGTCTCTTAATTGGAAAAAAATGTAAATAATCAAATAAAATTCTCTATTAAGCATATTTTACATTACATTACATTAAATCAATCCATCGCTCAACCCCGAAAACAATGTGAAATAAAAGGCGTCAAATAAGCGACGAACCCACGAAAGCCAAACATAATACAGTAAGTGCAATCTAAAAGCGATCATGTAACTTTCCGTTTATCTGAAAACATGAGATGTTAAAAAAAGAAAGATGTTTCTATAGTTCATCTTCCTTTGGATTTTTAAACAATCAAAACACTAGCAAAGAGCCACGTGCGTAATTTACATTTCATTCGCCTCGAATCGATATCATAAAAAGCTGACCGAATGTGGGAACAATATGGGAAATGGCCAAACAGCAAGCTGAACGAATCGAGTATCACCCGATCGAAATCGGTGTCATGATCTTGTGTCACATAAAGTGTGATGGGAAGCAGATTTGAAAGGAAAAGGTGGAAGAAAGGAAGACTAGTAAAACCATCTACGACCATATGGTCGTTTCCTACGCTAGAGTTATCTTTATCAGTTTTAAAATAATAATAAATTCTAATGTACATAAAACAGCTTACCAATTTTCAAAAATTTCGTTGTCTGGCTTCGGCTACAAAGTTGATTTTTTTATTTTATAGATATTCTAGCCGTTTCTAGGCCCTTTGAAATTACTACGGATTCTCTCTCACAGCTGTGATATCCGCGATAACTTTAAAATGGTTTAATTTTCTTCCGCACACTTTACTATCGTTAAAATTAATAGCATTGAGCTATTTTAGCACTTCATCGGATGGCACACACGTTCGGTATGGACGACGGGAGTACTTTCACGCACCAATCGTTTCCACAAGGACCATCCGCTCCCCGTTAACATTGAAACGAACGCAACCGAGTCCTTATGAGAATGGCTTAATTTTACTCAATTGCACCATAATTTGTTTCGCAATAAATAATTAACTCCGCTCGACCGGCGGACTACTGATCGGTAGCCAATTAAATGCCCCAACATCGGACGGTGGGTAATTTTTGCGCCGTTGCACTGGCGGCCTTTTTTTTGTTGTTTGCTACGTATCGTCGGATCCTGAATTCCAGGAAATTGATTACTGTTGATCGCCGGCACGAACGCTGTCGTTTAAAGAGACAACATAACTCACTTGACACATCGGTTTGCTGAAGGATTACCGTGCAGAACAAACTCCAGGAAGGAACGAAGTCTTACACGTAAGGGGCAGGTTTTCTTCTTCTCATTTCATTCGAATCCCGCGATTCGATCACCAACCCAATGCAACCTTTTTTGCTGCCCCAGCTTCGGACTCTTTCTTTCTTTTGCACCGCGTCATCGACGATGGTTTGCTGGCCCGTTTCGACGAATTGCGACAGTCACACCGCGTAGCGGAACGGAACAGACGGACGGACGGAATTCAGGAATTCCAACAATTTCACATAAACAAACGGTGGCACCCCGTGTCAGCGCAGAAGGGTCCCCTTGGCACACCAATACACCGGCCAGTATGCTCCCGTTGTGTGTACGCACGCGCAATCAACAAGAAGGGGTGGAAAGCTCTCGCGTGGTACGATCATCCGAAGACGGTGACCAATGCTGGCATGATCGCTGTGTGTGTGCGCGCCAGGATCTTGCGGAGATCAAACTCCTCGACGATCGTTTGTGGTGGTGTCATGTTTCATGCTGCTTCTGCTGCTGTTGCTGGTATTGCTGATGATCAAGTCTTTCTGCTGCTGCTGCTGCTGCTGTTGCTGCAGAGTCCCTGCACAATAAATAGCCACACTTACGGTATGGTGATGAAGTACCTCTTTGAGTCGACGCGTAAAATAGGCAGGATATCGGTTTTTGACCTTTTTTCAAACTAGGCCACCCTTTAACAACCACTAGGCACTGCCACAAGACGCAGGTATTTGATGACACGTAGAAGGCTGTGCCTTAAATTCTGCTTCAAAGCACTTCAGAGAACTCATTCGAATGCTCCTTTTTGTTTCAAACACACGCACAACCCATTACACACCTTCGAATCGATAAGCTTTTCGCACAGCACAACGAAACACTCAACATCCACTAGAATGCGTATTGCACCACATACTGCCTCCGCGAACTCTTTTTTCGTGACACTTTCGACCGAACGTCCGCACTATTCCATCTCCGCGCGAGCTTTGAAAGCGGAATGCCAAGAGGTGGCTGGAAACCCTTCAACACCTTCGGATATTTCTTGCAGAACCTCAAGCACACCAACACATGCATATGGATGAGGTGGTACGACGAACGAGAAGGAATGTTTCGCGAGGTGTCTGTTTGATATCCTTTGAATAGAAATGGATGTGATTAGATTTAAATAATTGAAAAATTACGCATAGTATTTTGAGGTAAATAAAATGATTACAGAAAAAGAAACATACCAAAACAAACGTATAATTTGAATTTGATGGATGCTGCAGTTTATTTACACCTGTTCTAGAGCTGAAAGTCAATTTGACAGTTCCACTTCAAAATATCCGACAAACGTCAAATGGATCTTGGAAAATCGGTGATTACGTTCGTGATCAGGTTTTTGCACGATTTTTTCGAAAGCAGTTTATATTTTCCATAAAAAGAAGAAATTGTGATACAACTACATTGTAAAGCGTGAAATTAAGACGCGAATAAGCATTCGACCGCTCCGGTACTGTGTGGGTCAGAGTCCAAGTGTACGACGCGAATGAAACGACGTCTGCTGTCGGTTTTCATCACTCCACGGCACGTAAAATTCTATAGCTGCCGGTTCCTGTCGTTCTTTGGCAATCATGCTGGAGCTGTAGACTATAGGTATCCCCTCAGAATGGAATCTCGGCCACCAGTGTACCAGCGGGCCTACTTCGATAACAACCGACGATGGAAATCTGCACCGTATAAAGGGAATTCATCGGCCACGAGTCGATCAGGGAGGGAGCGTTTTGAGTTTACCCTTATGAGCTACAACATACTGGCACAGGATTTACTGGATGGCCACGCGTTCCTCTACGCAAACAACAATCCGCATGCCCTGCCATGGCCTCAGCGTTACGAGCGGCTGATCGCGGAAATCAATGCGGTTCACCCGGACATTCTGTGCGTGCAGGAGCTACAGCAGGACCACGTCGATATGTTTTGGACCGGACTGGCTAGCTTCGATTACGCGCTGCTGTACAAAAAGCGCACGGGTGGAGAGAAAACCGACGGGTGTGCGGTGTTCTACCGGCGCAATCTATTCGATCTCGTAACGCACCACGAGGTGGAGTACTTTCAGCCGAATGTGAACGTAAGTAAAGCTCTTTCGAATCTTAATTAAATAAAGTTGTTCTGAATGATCAATAAATTTCATTCTTCCATCGGCGCCAGAAACTAAATCGCGAGAATGTGGCCATTATCGCCAAACTGGCGCTGAAATCGAACCCTCGAACAAATCTCGTCGTCTCCACAACGCACCTCTTGTACAACCCCCGGCGACAGGATGTCCGACTGGCGCAAATACAGGTGCTGCTCGCCGAGCTCGATCGATTCGCGTACAGTGGAAAACTGCCGAACGGTATACCGCAGTACCATCCGGTTATACTGTGCGGTGATTTCAATCTGCAGCCACATTCAGCACCATACCGGTTGCTGACCGAGGGGTATCTGCGTTACGATCAACTTTCGGCCCGCACGCTCGAACCAGAAAACCACAGTTTCGGGGAATCGACTGGAAAGCACTTTTTACCTCATTCCCTGGGTATAACCGACGGCTGCCAGCATGACACCTTGAAGGACCGGGGTCAGACCCACCGGGATTCAACCGTTCCACCATCGGATGCGACAAAAGTAGGCGTTTGCTGTACGAAGAATATGTCTTGCATAGGCAGTCGAATAATTTGGTGGTCAAACCATATTTCGTTTATCGTCCCATCCGTTTTAGCTTTATCACTCCAATTATGTCAGCTTTTGCAACCCATCTCCATCACCGGAAGCTGGTTCCAGCGAGCTCAACGGAACGGTTGGTTCGAGCGAGCTCAACGAATCGTCTGCCTCACCGTCCCATGAAGAAATGGCAGGCAAAAAGGGATCTCCCAAACAGGAATTTTCTACCGGTTCGCTCAGTCATCGGTTTGTGTTCAATTCGGCCTATCGTCAGGAACCCGGTAAATCCGCGAGCAAGCAAAGCCAAGGACAGCAGACAGCCACCACGTTTCAGGATGAGTGGATTACGGTCGACTATATGTTCTACACGCCGTTCCGATCAGTAGCAGAGTGTAATCGAACCCTGCCCAACTGGAACCTAGAGCTGCTCGGCACCTACGCGTTGCCTACGGTCGAGCAGTGCTCTTGGCAGATTGGTCATATACCAAACATGTTCTACGGGTCGGATCACTTTTCATTGGCCGCACGCTTCGCACTAACCACGCCGACGGAGAAACCGTGACCGGCGTACCATAGTTCGTTGAGTATTGACTCAATGGTTTCGTTATGCTGTTTCTTTTTAACTTATTGTGACACACTCTGTATGATATATTGCTTCACATACAGAATAAATGACGCGGAATATGAATGTCTTCCTACCGAACAAATAATTCTTTTGCGATATAGAAAAGTATGCCATTTTTAAAACCCAATTTGAGGCAAACTGTCCCAGTATGTAGTGCGATGCGACCACTTACATATCAACACATAAAATAATTAACTTTTCAAACATTTTGAGAAAAGAATAAGTTCGTTAAAAAATCGTTACTACTTCTTTATTAATCAAATGTTTTATAATACTTCAAAGTTGTTAACTCTACCCTCAGGCGTAAGTTTAGTATAAAAAAAAAAAGAAAGGCATCTTTTTGTTCAGTCATGAATGGTTCATAATAATGCACTGGTTTTGTTGATTGGTCGATGAGGCAAAAGCCCCACTAGAATACTTTCGGCAGGAGTAGCTGGTAGATTGGAATGTCGTTATGTTTCTTGTGTTACTAAAATACTGTTCTACACTCATCTTCTTCCATATCTGCGACCTGCGACTCCCGATCGCTTCTCGTATCAATCGTTCCGGCAGTGTCTTCGGGCTGTGCGTTGGATCATAAATTGTGTGTTTCTTCACTGCCCGTCGATGTGACCATAACTTCCCGGTTTTCGTAGGCCCAAAACTTGTGAAACTCGATCAGAATCGACACGACCGTCTCCCCGTGGCCACAGTTGATCAGGTCCTTCAACGTGATTCGTGTCGGATCGGCCGGTTTGACCATGTCGAAGATTTCGTCCTTTACGTCGTCGAAGTTAATCGGTTCGGCCCGGTGCGCCGACAGTTCCTCCTGTATGCCTTTAAAGAAGTAGTTCAGCGTGAATGCCGTCAGGTAGCCCTTGTGCTCCACGTCCAGAATGCGAAACAGGTAGTGCAGGCTCTGTGGTTCGGCTCGGTTTTCGAGTGCGAGCACAAAATCGAGATACGTCTTGTAGTCCATCTCGCCGTCGTACGTAAGACACTCCGCGAACACGCGATCGAGAAAGATCGGTGTCAGCGTACCGGAACCGTAGCCAATCAGTTCCTTCTTGCTCAGCATACCGTTGTGGTCCTTGTCCAGATTGAGATAGTGTCCGTACACCGACAGGGCTGACGGGGCTGAAAACCAGTTCAGCTCCTGGGCGTCCTTTGGGATCTCTTCGTCGCGCAGCTCAAGCAGATCGTCCAGGAAGCTACAGGTCAGCACATCACGAATGCGAATCCGCCCGGTACGCAGGGGATCGAGGAAAAAGAAGAACTTTCTTACCGTGGTGCACACGTAGAAGCTATGGAATGATTTCTCCAGCCCCTCCAGCTGCGGGAATGTCGGGATTAGTTCGAGTATGTACGACTCCATGTCCGACTCGCTCAGGTAACCCTGCCCGGTGTAATCGTACAGCGAGAGGCCAATGCGGGTTTGCTGCAGCCAAACTTTGCGCATCGCGTAGTTGAACAGCGACATCACGCTGATTTTCCCAGGGTACATGCTGGACGCCAGCAGCCGAGCGAACGTCGTAGCCGTAAGGTAGCGTTTAAACTTTTCTCCAGCGATCGTAGCTACCTTGCAGTAGTTCTCGTAGTTGATGTACTGTTCCTCGCCGTGCAGCGGTGGAGTGTGGTTCTTCTCCAGCAGACTCCATAGCAACTTGAACTCGTTGTTGTCCAGTAGCTCCTTGCTGCGCTTCTGCAGGAACAGCGTGCGCGCTTCCTCGCGCAACTTCTGCGCCAACGAATCAGCACTCTTCGGTAGATCGAAGTGAAACCGCGGAATGTAGCGGTACGAATCGAACGAAGGACCACCATCTTTCTCACCCTTTCGATCCAGGGCCGTTTTGAACTTTTTGTTCCCATTCAGCTCATCGTGGTACTTTTGAAAGAGAATGTCTTCAATCTCGTCATCAGTTTGTGACGCATACTGTAGGCGAATATCTTTTTCCATTACAGCAAAAAACAACAACAACAAATTATTACTGATCAAACACACTACAAATGAAGGCTACAGCTTACCATGCTGATTGATTTTATCCAGATTTGCAAGCAGTTTTTCTTTGAAATCAGTCATTCTTTACGAGATTTGTAAATGCCGAAATCACTCATCTCGAATTGTTTGTATACAAACGGTATCGTAGCAACCCAAGAGTACTAAAAGAGGAAGCAATGGAGGTGGGATCAAAACACTTTGATGGATTTAGACAAATAATTTTATTTTTTGCTGTTTTAGTTAGACAATTAGATTGTTCATAGACCATTGGGGTTTTTCTGAACAGTTAATGCATTTCAGAAATAATCAGGATGAATTTTGTTACTACTTTTTAAACTTTTTATAATTAAACATAAATGTTAGTTTCGCCATAATACAGTTGGTCCCCGCAGTACGCGATACTCGATATACGCGAATTCGCAATACGCGATTTTTTAAAACTGACAGCTCATAGCGTTGCTCGAGTTTTGATTAGTCAATTTTACTTTGTTTTGGTAGAATGAAGTTTTTAATATGCACTTTTTAACAGAGATATTATTATGCAATATAAGAAATGGAACACTCATTAGTTATTTGGATAAAAGATATGTTAAATAAGCGGTTCCCTCTCAGTGTCAACTCTTCAATATGGGGTATAAACGATATGGCAGAGGAAATCCGCAATACGCGAAAATTCGATATACGCTATTGCGTTCGGTCCCAAACATTCGCGTACTGCGGGGACCAACTGTACTCTGCCTTACTTATAAACACTTTGGGAAATTTGTTTTCAAGTTTTTTTTTTTAAATGCTGTTCAAAGAATAACGTATTTAATTTATATGGGTCGTTACTGAAAACTGTTTTGTTTAACAGATAAAAGGAATCGTAAATGATAATATGATAGAATATATAAGGTACGCAAAGTAATAACGGCCGTTTTTGTACTTGTGTCGTTTTTATTAGAAAAAACTAGTCCAATAAAAGTATTGCCCATTATTCTATATTACTTAAGTTAAGAACAAATTTGTTCTACCTTTCGGATAAACCGCGTATTCCAATTCGGAAAAATACTACGCCCTTGACCCCTCCTTCCGTATCGTGCCTAATTAGTTCAGTCGTAACGATATGCCCTGATGATGCTCTTCTATGTTTACGGAGGTGCTGCTCAAAGCAAGACAAGCTGTCGGGAGTGGTCATTGGGGGCCGTTATTTATTTGCGAACCTAATACTGTTCTATCTTGAGAATCTTAAGTACATTTTTCGGTTTTATAAAAAAAATTATTTCAGATCGCATAATTTCGTATTGTTAACGACGATAATAGATTTGCTTAAGAATGCTTTTAATTATTTTGACTTTAACAACTAATACATATGGCGTTAAGTTAACAAAAGGGATTAAAATGGGTGAATAAGTACCGAAGGGCGACCACCATCGCTATTTATCGCCATCGCTTTGTCGGGGGTGACGATTCGTTAAGCTTTAATTCTCTGCATACGGCCTTCGTAATGGTAGTCACTAGACCAAACTCTTCTAGCTCTCGTATTTGCTCGATCAAATTCGGTGCGGTTAGGTTGGCGATCAGCTGTAAGAAAAAGGGAATGAGATTAGTTAAAACGGTGCCTCAGTTCGGATACACACAACATCCCGGGGGCCATACCTTCTTCAGTGCTTCCTTTTGCTCATCGGTGGCGAACCCGATCAGCACGGCACCCATGTTCACTCGATTCACGTTAATGCAAACGTCTGCCACCTCGAGCAGGTTCAACCGGAACGAGATCGGACACTTTTGCAGCATGACCAGCGAGCGGGCGAGCATGGTGTCCTCCGTAAGCGATTGCTCCCGGTTGGCACTGCGGAACGGCTCCTTGATCAGTATCTCCCACGCCATCCGGTACCCCTCGAGCCCGAACAGCTGTCGCTGGGCCGATACGACGTCGATCAGCGCGCGCAGGTTCGACACCAGCCCGAGCCGGGCCATCTGCTTCAGGATGCCGTTCCAAACCTGCGGCACGTAGATGCCATACCCGATGCAGATGAGCGACAGCGCCTCGAGGCCCTTCGGGTTGGTAGCGTGTGACTGCCAGAGCATCTTGAGCAGCGCCATTTTGTCCGCGCTCTCGAACTTTCCGATCGACAGGTGATGCATACCGAGTGATTTCAGCAAATGAACGCACCGGAGCGCCACGTAGCGGTTCTGCGTGAAGAACTCCTGGTACGAGGTACAGTTGTCGTTCGCCAGTTTGCTAAAGCACTGGTAGATCTGTAGCTGCTTGCCGATGTCGGATGAGCCCGTCGATGCGTCCACGCTGGAGTTGAGCTGGGCCACCAGAAACTCGACACTCTTCGAGCGCTCCCAGCTACTGAGGATGTAGTAGGCCCGGGCCATACACTCGTGCACGTTCGTTTCGTCCTCCTGGCTCTGGTCGGACACGTTGTGATCGTCGTACAGGGTCTCCTCCATCATCTCCTCAAAGCCATCACCTAGCCCTGGACCACCGAACATCGTGAGCCACTTCTGCAGCAGCGCCACCTGGATAGCCTCGACATCGAGATTGTGCAGCTTGCCAATATCCGCGGCGAGATCGTTCACCTTCACCTTCTGGAAGCACGAGTCGCTGTACAGTGCCCGGATCAGCTCTTGCGGTTGCTTCACCAGCTGGAACTGCTTCTCGTCCGTCACCCCGTTTTGCTGGAGTAGCTGCTGAGTCCGCAGCACCGGGTACTTGCGGTAGATCTTCTCCATTTTATCCTTCGCCTCGGGAATGTTGGACAGCTCTTGTTCGTAGTTGCGGGCGAACTTGTAGCACGTGTGGGCCGCCTTCACCTGATCGTCCCCGTCCAGGGCGTTGCACGCGATGTAGTACAGAATATGCAGCTTCGACGATCGATCTATTACTGAGTCTACGATGCGGAGGATCTGCAAACAAAAAGATAACTCAATGTGGTTTAGCCACAATTCCTTTTTTTCATCCAGTGCAGTTTTTGCGCACTGCGTGAAATTCAGTTAATCGCACTGCTTTAAATTCTTAACTTACTATTGTTGAAATAATTTCGCGATGTTGATTTGATTTTGAATTGAATTTGATTGATTGAAAGAAGATCGCGGCTATTATCTTGCTGAAAATCAATTTTTCATTCTTCGCATCATCAGTGAATTGGATCAAAAGGATGCCGAATCATGTTTTTAATACTTCTGAAAAATATCACATAAACTAAGCATATGTTGCAGAGTTTTAAGATGATCATCATGATGAATTGAAAATATATTATTTTGCGTTTTAGGAATTTCCTTTTAAAAACTATTGTCGTTTTAATTTTAACTATTGTCGTTTAATGATTTGATTCAGAATTGATTCAGAAAAATTCTCAAACTAATGTAGTCAAAGGGAAACATATCGTTGAAAACTACAAAACTTTGTTCAAAAAAAGAAAATTAAGAATTAAAACGAGGGTGCGTTTATAAGAATTCCGAGCACTGCTCCAACTTACCGCCTGCAAGAACGCTTTGTTCTTCGTTTGTCGGTTCCACTCGGACTGCTGGAATAGTTCCTTGTGCTGTATCTTGTACTCGTTGATCGAGTTGACCACGGTCGAGCGGCAGAAGTAGTCGTTCATCTCGTTCGGGTCCAACCCCTCCAGGAGTGCCTTCATGTGCACCAGCACGAGCAGCTTGCGGTAGTTCTCTATCGTGATGTCGTCCTTGAGCAGACTCTTCAACGGCTGGCGGACGAACAACCAGAACGGGTAGCGAAACTTGGCAATCTCCGGCAGCATATCGCCATCCGGGTGCACCCGCATCCACGCCTCCAGCTCGGCCTGGGCGGGCCGGTGCCGTCGGCGGCCGGTGAGCGTCGACTGCATGTAGCCTAGGATTTTACGCCAGTGGACAATCTCGTCGCTTGCCTCGCTGAACTGCGCCAAGATGTCGAAGATGGCGAAAAACTGCTCATAGAAGTAGCTGTTCGCATGCTCCATGTACTTGGTCAGCTGGGAGCACAGTAGCACCGCGTTGCCGATCTCGTCGAGGTATGGCCGCACTTGCGCCAGCATCGCCTCCGATGTATCGTGCACCTGTACCTGCTCGTGCCCAAACTCGTCCGTGTGGACCGTAAAGGAGAGCTCCTGGCGGCCGAAGTAGGTGACGATCTGCGAAACCACCATCTGCTGATAATCCCAGCTGAACGCGTCGCTCATCTTGCGCAGCAGCTCCACGCCGATCAGCTTGTGCGTGAGCTCCTTCATTAGGTCCGCTTGCGAGTGGAAGACGAACGCCTTCTTCGTCTTCAGGGCCGGGTCCAGCTTACACAGCTCGTGGAAGAGCGTGTAGCGCAAACGTTGCCTCCGCTCCTCAACCGCCTTTTCCTCCTGTCCGAGGGTGAAATAGTAGAACTCGAGCAGCGTGTGCAGGGAAACGCGTTGCGACTCGTTGGTAAGTTGTGTTCGCAAGTAATCCAAGCACATATCACGCTGTTCGCACGTAAATAGCGTCATTATAGCACCTTAAATTAAAAAAAAAAACAATATTTTTAAGAAGGAAAATGGTACTCCGCATCTTAGTGCCTACATTGCTACACCGCCTCTCTTTACCAGTTCATTATCGTTCATTTATTCGAACTTCAATTCCCAGCCGGCAATTTTCGCAACTTATTTGCAATCGATCTAAACAGGAAAGAGGTTGGTTTGGCGTATTGAAGTTTTGTAAATTAAATACTTACTACTGTAGTTGGGGTCCTTCTGCGATAGCATATACTTGATGGATTTACGATACACGTTCTCGGCGTAGTTCATCGGTACAAGCAACCCGATCGCGGGCTTGTAAGACATCAGCAAGTGTACGACGTTCACCACCGGAGGGTACTGTTTCGCCCGGATTAGATGGTCCAGGGTGGTCTGGAATTCGTTCGAAATTAACACCTCATCCATCGGTTCCATCCGCTGCAACAGGTGCACGAACGTTTGCGACGGTTTGGCGTCCCGCACTCGGCACAGCAGCACTTGCATCGCCAACCCCACACACTTGACGATCGTTTCCTGTTCCTGCACGTGCCGGTTCCGCGGCACGGTCACCTGATCGAAGTCATCGTTTACCACGTCGAACGTGGAAAGCGATTCCCGCTTCGAGTGGCCGTTTGTTGGTGGGGATTTTCCGTTCATCGACACGATGGTTTCCTTCGACAGCCGCTCGTACATGGAGCTAAAGACGGGCTCGGGAACGATCGTACGGCGGTGGCTTTCGAATTCAATTCCGGACGGGTAGTAGCGCACGCCGATCTGGATCCAGCGCAGCAGCTCGAACCGGATAGCCGTTTGAGCGGGGCATCCGCCGGTGGTGCGGTAAAGTAGCTCGCGACAGATGGGGAAGGTAAGCGGATCTTCGACCCAACCGGAGCACCCACTGTCATGCAGGAGCCTCATCTGCTGGGCCAACAGCAGCGACACGATGCGGTGTACCGGGGTGAACGCATCCGGTTGGCGCAAATCGGACATCTCTGGAAGCTGGGCCGCCAGCAAGCAGCTCATGTGGACGTTGTCCAGCAGCAGCATCACTTCGTGCAGACAGTCCAGCAGGTTGTACCGGAGCAGCGAGGAAAGGCGGCGGGATGCACCAAGCAGCAGGTCGAGAAATTGTTCCCGATTGTCCTTGATCTTGGAGAGCACGAATCGAATGCCGGCCTGGAGCAGTGCGGAGCGTTCGGAAGCGTCGTTGAAACTTTGACACGTTACGGACAGCCCGAACTCGGTGCGCAGCTGAACGATGTTAACGATCTGTTGGATGCTTTTCTGCTGCAGCGGTTCCGCACGGTGTTTCAACATTTGAAGTGCCTCGAGGTACGCCATCGCCAGGTCTTTTGAAATCTTTCCTCCGTCGACCATGCGCTACACAACCAACGTAGAAATGATAAATTTTAGTCTTTGGGGTTTCTACGCAGACGATTTTGCAATATCATCTGCAGGCAAACATGTAAAAACAGATGTTAAAAATCTTAATCTAAGAAAAAAGTCTAAGAAATATGAGCGATGTTGTACGAAACGAAAACGTCTAAAAATGACGAAAGCTTAGTTTTAACTTTTAAATCAACAATAATTAGCCTAATCAGTTATTAAAACAAAATATCGAATGTAAAAAGCCCGTTGATTACCGAAAATGAATGGTAAAATTAACATTCAGAACTGTAAGTGAATAATGTAATCCGAAACATTCGTACACAAAGTGCAGCGTAAACAAAATGCAAATATGATAAAATTTAAATGTTGAGTAAATATATTATCTATTCAAAAAAGCAAGGAAACAAAAGTGATTCCAAAAGTTTGAAGAAGAAAAAATTGATAATACTTAGTTGGGACGACAGCAAAAATTATCAGTTCGTTTCACCGAACAAAGTCGAGAATGTCCCGAGAAATTGAAATTTTAATCTTGAACCTTACTCAAAATGTTTGATAGTGTTATTTGAGGTGAATACATTTTGTTCAAGTTTATCCTACAAAATTTCACAATTTCGCTGCCGATTACAGGGTCAGATATTAAGATTTACTACAGAGAGGAAGGACTATGTTATATTCTTCAAACAAATCGGTTCAATATTGAGTAAAATAAGATAGCAACGATCATTAGTATGACTTAAAAAAGGGGTTTCCGATGAATGCGTATTTAAAAAAGGCACCACTTACGATCATCATAGCAATGGATCCCCGACAGCACTGCTCCTTCCGGCTCTTTTCGAGCCCATCGAGATACTCGGCGGCGGCCAAAATGTCACCGTACTCCGCCAGCTTTGCCAGCACGCTCAAATCGGTTGTGAACGCGAGCTCCGGTGACGCCTTCACGATGGCCCGGATATCACCGAGCATTTCGGGCAGGTGCACTTTGAGCACGCGTTGGACCAGCAGGCGAGCGTTGCACGGAGCCTTGAGGCTCCAGCCATACTTGATCTTCAGGCACTTCAGGATTTGTGATTTTTGCTCGATCAGGATTTCCTTTGCGGTCGGGTGTCCGCCGGTGGCGTACTTCAGCAGCGAGGCGACAGTCGATGACCAGGGAACGGGGGCAGCACGCAGTATCGTTAGTATCATCTCAAGCTGCTGCTGCTCGTCGTACAGCAGCTCCACGAGCGTGATGCAACGCTGGTCCCAGAAGCTATTGTACTGGTTGGCGACCAGAAACTGGATGTAGCGCTCGATCTGCTGGAACAGTTTTACCTCCTGCCCGACAAAGAACTTGTACAGGAACTCGGTTACGATGCGGGCGAGCAGATTGAGGGGCGTTATTTGCAACAGCCGAAAGGCGGTGCTTTCCATATCCTCCTGCATGTAGCAATCGAGGCTGGCTAGCAGGTTAAACTGCTGCTTTAGCGTAACGAGATCACGCAGCGCAGCGGCGAGACGCTGCAGTTCCTCCATGTTGCTGTCGAACTGAAGCCGCAGGTCGATGAGCGGAAAGTTCACCTCCTGCAGGATCTTGATCGCGTCCTCGATGAACGTGAGTCCGATCATTGGCCAACCCGGGAGCTTTTGGAACGACTTGGCGCGGCCTACGATGAACTGCACCAATTGGTTCATCAGCTGCGGCAGGTGATGAAGCACGGGACTAACAAAGTGCAACAGCCACTGGATCACGTGCAGTGGAGATGTCTCCTTCGGGATGGCGCGTAGCAAGGCGGTCACTTTCGCATCATCCAACTGTGGCAGGATGCTGGCAAAGTGACGCGACCAGATCAGGCAAGCCGCATCCATGTCCTTCGGGAACAGCTCGGTGCATAGCTGTGGTAAATTGTCGTGGTACACGAACTGCTGCCAGTCTTGATCGATATCGAACGGATCAATCAGTTGCAGCGTTTCGATTCTTAGTACGCGCTCGTTGATATCGATCACAGGATCCATTTCAGCGTTCTGTAGGAGAGCAAACATACAAACATCAAAATATATTTTTGGCCGTCATTATCGGAAGATTGTTTTAGCTTCTCTTCAAACCACATACCCCACCGGTGGACACTTTGGAAAGGAGAAACTGAAGGAAGCGTTTCTTCATGTTTCTATCACCAATGCTGGCCCGGCGAATGCTGGTGAGATAATCCGTATCGTCGACCGCCGCCAGCACCTGCATCAATTTGCCAAAGATGGTCTCCTCGTTGCCCGCCGTCGAGAGCTCGTCGAGAAGCAGCTTGGCCCGAGTCTTGTGCACGAGCTGTAGGTCAAGATCGAACTGCTTCGCGAACACTTCCGCCTCATCCAACCGGCCAATCTTGAGCAGCTTTAGCAGCCGTAACGAGGGATCGGTCTCGGAGAGTATTTTCAGCTCGATCTCCTGCACAACCGGCTCCTTGTAGGTCTGACCGGCGATGTAGTAGATATTGGCCGAGTTTTTCGGCTGCTGCAGCAGCCAGGTATGTTCGGTCATTTCCATTTCCTGCTTTATTTCCATGGCTGTTTGAAAGAAAGCGCGTGTGAATAAATCGTTTTTTGTGTAAGCAAACTAAGATGTATGATGCTTACTTGGGAAATTGACAATTTTCATCAACTTCTTTCCATTCGCGTCCGCCTTTGTGGTGATGAGCATCTCTATAACATCCGCCGTGGCCTGCAGAGTAACAATATCGTCGATTCGGAACGTGCATGGTAGCTCCGACATGAGTTTCGTTAATGGGCATATTTCGAACAACTGTCCATTGTTCGTGAGGGCAAAACTAAGCGCAAAGAGGAAATAAATATCTTAAGTATGGTCTTAAAAAAGGAAAAACTTATCGATCCTGGGGCTATCCTTACACGCAGTTCATAAGGGTAAACATTTTCTTCACTCCTTTATACTCCGGTTTCAGTTGAACTTGTTCGGCTTTTTCTTCGCGGTAGAAAAAGATCGTATCGCTATTGGCTGCAGCGATCAACGGTACGCTGGACTGCTTTCCCAGGTGGTAGTGGCGGAGCGCGATGAAGCACACGATACGATCTTCAAACTTTTTACCGATCAATCGCTCGTACTTAGCAACATCGGCCAGTTGGTCGGGGTTCGACACGGCATCGATTGATTCCTCCACCATCGATTCATCCAGTGCGACCCGGTACAGCGTGCCGCGGGTGGTCTGCACCAAAAACCGTCCATTTCCCGTGTCGCAAATGCCGGCAAACGATGCACAATCGGTACCACGGTCGGTTGGTTCGATCGCACTATAAAACAAAATCAAAATTGCAATTAAATCTATTTGGTTACTAGACAAAGCTGGCGTTACTTACAATTCGAACAGCTTCACACCGGTAATATGCAGCCCAAAGATTGTCCCGTTTGAGAGCCCACATACAATAATGTTACCACTCGCTGAGACGGTGATGGTTTCGACCGAATATTCAACGTCGAGAATACTCGCTTCGTTGCAGCGCTTTTCATCCTGAAACAGTATGATGGCACTGTCCACCGATATTACCAATCGATTGTTCTGCAGGATACCATTGACGGTAGGAGCTCTTGTGATCTGCAACAATTGTGGGACAATCGAGTATGTAATGGCGTCTCGTAAGGCGTACGCGTTTCCATAATTTCCTACCGTTTGCTGGCTCGAAATACGCAGTAATCCATTCGTGCAGAACACACCCACTATCGACTCATCGATGGACGAAACAGGCTCGACACAGGACCACATAATCCACCGATAATTACACTTTTACACCGTAACAAAAACACAATCGCTTGTTTGCTGCTGACTGTTGACGCCAGTTTAGAACCGCCCTTTTTGAAAAATTGTATTTGTGACAGCTGACAAGTCAACAAAACCAAAGACAATTAACAGACAGGTCGGGTCAAAGTTGTTTTTTGCTCCGCCATTGTTGTGACA
This sequence comes from Anopheles ziemanni, assembly GCF_943734765.1. Classification (NCBI taxonomy): domain Eukaryota; kingdom Metazoa; phylum Arthropoda; class Insecta; order Diptera; family Culicidae; genus Anopheles; species Anopheles ziemanni. The sequence goes on from NC_080706.1 coordinate 75,170,995, forward strand.
GTTGGTTAAAAAAGTGTTTACAAAAGTTTCCAGCCCACTTGTGGGAGATCTCCGCCAAAATCTTCGCGAAATACAGTGACCGGCAGGGAAAAGTGCCCACTTCGAATTTTGATGATTTTCGCTCAATATTTTTTTCTCAACCCAACTAAATATACTGCAAGTATTTTTCGTAAATTGTTTAACATATTTCATATAAGATCCACTAATGAGTAAGCGAAAACAAACATATTTTGATTTCGAGAAAAAAATAATAAAAAAAAGTATCTAAAAAAACAGTGACATGGAAAAGTGCCCACAAAGGCTATTTATTAATATACATAAAAACAAATAATAATAAATACATCTTAATATTTAATGTGCCCTCCTTTAGCTTTTAGCACTTGTGCAAGGCGCTTTGGCATGCTCTGCACTAGGTTTTTAAGGTGTACGGGATTTAATTCATCCCAAGCGCGCAAAAGAGCCTCAAAATATTGATTTTTGTTTGAAACACCAGTCTTGTTCACCCTGGAATCAAGAATTGCCCACAAATTCTCAATCGGGTTAAGATCCGGATCTCGGAATGGATTTGAATCGAAAGATTCGAATCCCTGTAGGGATTCAGTTTCCCCATCACTACTACACTTTGTATTACTGACAGCAGGTTTTGTTGCAAAACCGACTGACAGCATACAACTTCAAACTGACAGCATTCAATCAGAATTGTGAAGAAAATAATTATAGCCGCCTGGATGACACTTGTTTCAGGACGTGACAAAACAGGCAGTTTGTTGAATAAATATATGTAATACGTAGTTTTCAGGAACGTACACAGAAGTAAAAAAAATTAAACCTAGTGTATAAAATGAGTAAATGTAGAAATGATTGATACACGAAGTACTTTGACTGATAATTTTAACTTGGTACAGATAAGCTCGAGCTAATAACAAACGCTTTGAACCTCAATAAAAAAATAATAATTAAATGCAAGCAGATAAACAAAGTGTTTATCGGGTGGGGCAGTTGTATTTATGAAGGATTTTGTGGGTTAGAAAAGGGCGGTTAACCTTACCACGTGTAAATACTATTTATGCTGCATTTCCCCCCAACAGAGCCGAAGGAAACCCGATGACGCACGTGGCACTTTCGGTTTCAAACCCCACCAATCCGCATTTCACCGATATTCCTTGCAATATAGCAATGTGGGGCAAAAATGAGCAGGGCACCAATCGTGAGTACTGTTGCTTCAAAATCTCTTGCTTATCTTATGGAAATATTTGAGAATTTGAGGGTTAACAGGGCTAGTTTGTAACAAATCGTCACTAATGGTGTATGTATAAGCAGTTAAAAATTGCTTGTTCCACAGGTCGCTCTTTTGCCCCACTTTACCATTCGAAGCTCGCAGTTCGTAAAATGTACTACGAAAGGTTTACTGCGAGCGTGGCTCGTTCAACGTGGTCAGTTGATCGTGCGACGTCGACGGCATCGGTTGTGCTTCCTTTTCCGGCGATACTAGTAGTGGCTGAGTGTACCGTTGTGCAAAGTGATAGTTTCTTTTTTCCTGTGTAGTTTATGGTGCGTTTGGTGTGGTACAAGTTTTTTTTGTGGGCTTGATCGATCAGCCAGTACTTGTGGTAGTAGTAGCAAGTTGTCGTTCAGTGCAGTACACCTGAGTAGGCAACTTGGCAGTCGAGCAGTGTATTTTCTTCAACCTTCGACACTCCACCGGCTTGCTAATTATGTTCAAAATGGTGTTACATATATTTTTTCATTTACATCAACTAACCTCCCTGCTTTCGACCGCCATTGACGTGACTTACTTATTGCCAAGGTAGTCCGTTTGATCACTACCGAACCAGTTCAAAAGTACACGAAAGAGAATGTACCGGCCAATGTATCTGTTTGTGTGTGTGTGTCTGTGTGGTTGTACTCGCAATTGGCGGTCGCATTTTTTTCGCTTTTCACCGAAGCAGGTGCGCTTTTTTTCCGCGCCGTTTCCCGCGACTCTTGGGCGTTGCGTGCGTGCAGATTTTTGTTACTACCGACGATTGACAGTTTCCTATCGCCTAAAGGATATCGTCGGTCCACGTCGATGTGGTTTGGTGTTTTGCTTGCTTCTTTTTGACGGTGTGCTTTGATTGTACCTTTTTTTAAGTGCACGAGGCACGGTCACGCTACTCGTAACGTTTGCAAACGGTCATTGGTCGGGTCAAATTAAATTCGTTTACTTTCATTTTCACCCATTTTTAAAGTGTTTGACTACTTGTGAGGCAAGAAGAAAATGAAAAAAAAAACAAAAATTCGAAAACGCAGTCGATCCCCCGGTACCGCGTGTAGTGTGCTCCTCTCTATATAAATTTATAAATAACACTCGGATGCTGTACGACAGCCAAATAGAAACCGTCTGGTTTGTGGTGCGTTTGTTGACGTGTTGTGCGTTTTTTTTTAATTTTTTTTCTCTCACGTGTTTAGTCGATCCTCTTTCCCCAGACACACACGCGGTTCGTCGCGGCTCGGCCTACCTTAAGCCAACGCCATATAGTTTCGTCAATCGCCGTGACAATCTTTTAGCGCGTGCTTTTGTTTTTCTTCTTGCCCTGCTCTCGTTCTCGATCGCGTTCACTTTCACTCTTTGTCGAGCGCACGTACGGCCGCGTGTGGCCAACGGTTTTCCCCGGCGCTTTTCCAACCACCTCCCTTCCGGTCTGATCGGTCCCTTTGTACGCCTTTCATCGCGACGCGTGTTCTAGTTAGGGTTAGGTTGGTGCAGTAGAAATGTTTGCGTGATTTTTCCCCACCCGAAAGCTGGGCGGTCAATGATCCTGTCCTCTGACGTGTCGCATCGATCGCCGCCTCCCCGGGAGGCAAATCCGCGAAAATGTTCCGCCTTGTCCACCCTTTGTCGTGCAATGGATTCAAACAAAAATGGGAAAAACAGGTTTAAATAAACACGTTTCGCTGTTTGCAGCCTTCGGCCGTTTCACTCGTCATAGTAAAAACAAAACATGCAAAAGGAGCAAATTAAAAAAAGGTGCGAGTGTGGTGTCCGTTAGTGAATGAGTGTTGTGTGCGTATCCAATGCTGCCTCGTTCGAATTTTGATTGACGGCAGGCACGAAATTAATCAAGCATCCATCGAGTAGATTAAAAAATCGATAAGATAAAGCGTGTTCGTGCGGTGGTTTAGTTACACTTCTGAAGTGTTAAATTAGCATGAAATTTGTTGTAACCGGTTGAACGAAATCAAACTATCGAGTACCGTTTGACAGCAGTTTTGGTTCATCAGAGAATTGTTTGCATCAGGTGAGTACACAATTAAAATAAGATTAAAATATGGAAACAAGCAATAAAAATTAAATCATGTTAAAGCTGCAGTAAATAAAGGTAGCAATGTTCCGAAAAATCAAAGTAAATAAAATGAAAATTACTTACCCCCACAAAAATAGTCTCAAAATTCTAAAATTACCATCTTTGTAACGATGCTGAACCGTTTTATATGTAAGTCCATCCCAGTCGGTTAAATCGTAGCGTAGATAGCAAGATATAGCTTATGTTACCGTTGACGCTAGAAAGCCAGGGAAAAAAGTAATAAAACGTCGTTAAACCCCGATGGATTGCAAATCGTTAAACACATCTGTTCGCGGGTTGTTTGGCGTCCGGTTTGCAAAAGACACCGCTGAAGGGGTCGGACAAGAAAAAAAGGGTACGATAATTAGTTGTTTTTTGTAAAGGGAAACCAGTACCGGCAGTAAAAACCGCCACCGGTAAGCCTTCACGAAAGGAATGGACGAGGTTGTAGCGGAGTGGTCGAGCTAAGAAATCATGCATTTTAAAATTATCCAACGAAATAGGCCACATTTCGCGGGCTCAAAGTTTTACGATCCGCCTTCCTTTCGTTTTATAGACTAATCATACCGTTTGAAGGTCGTTAAACATATTTATCGCAAAAAGCTGTCTGCGTCGTCCGAAAGATTATGAGGTGCGTGATAAAAAAATGGTAGTTCTATAAGTTTTATGTTTCAATGAGGAGAAACATTTTCAAAGCAACCCTGTAGGGTGTCCGTTTCAACATCGTCTTTTCGATATTTAAAGAGATATCTTCGAGGAATCAGACTTTGATTGCGTTTATTTACAATCAAATACAAATGTCTATTTACCTTGTTTCACTTCAACACTTTTCTTCGACGGAATGCCTTGAAGAGTTTTGCCAAAAAAAAAACGGCATCGGTGAGAGAAAGTTCCAACGCCAAACAAAACCCTTCCGTCTCGGTACAGTCGCGTGCGAAACTTTCCGAATTTGCGCAAATTGGCTTCTCAAGAGTGGACCTCGATGATGGCTTTTTGCCTCCTGTATTACATTATACTGGTTTGGATTTACCCGGTTTTGGAACGTTTCAATGAGCGCCCTTCTTTGGGTTTGCTTGAAGTGATGCAAAATATTTAAAAAAAAGTTGACAAGCTTATTGGATAATAATTCACTAAAAAAACAACATAATTGTACAACATTGGGGTTAGCACGAATGGAACCAGGATTTTTTTTGGGAAAAAGCACAAAACACCCTTTTTTAAAATTATTTGTAAAAATGAATCTTCCAACTTATCAATCCATCTCGTACGTCACCTTGATCGCACGCTCACACCTGATATTTTATCCCGCAACCGGCGGATGTCAAAGGCGGTCAAAAACCAGCAAAAACGAACAAAACTAAAAAACAACCACCACGTCCGATTACGACAAACCACCCCAAACAAGGGGATGTGGTTGGTTTTTTGCGTGATCTTCACGCATCGCGAACCAACGACGGGAGCACAGCTTCCTTTCGGTTGACTGCTCGCCCACGGTTGACCTACTGCCAACCTAGGGAGCATCGGTGAAAGTGAGCGTGATCACCGTTGGGCCAAAACCCCAAAAGGTGGAGCCTTGGCCAGTTTGCCCCCCCGGGGGGTGCTTCTCGATTCGCACGCGTCTGGCTCTACTCACGTCGGGATATTGCGAAAAGCTTCAGCGCTTTTGTTTAAACACCAAACAGGTTGAAGGTGGTTTATTTCTTCGCTTTTTTTTTCGCATTCGAAAATCCCCAAAAATCCGCCAATATTCGGTGCGTTCGGGCGTGAGCTTGCTGGCGGCGAGGGTTTCGGTTTGTGTCGAACCGTAAATGGTTTAGCCTTGTGGAGTCAATCAAAACGTGGCCATTCGTGCAGAAATAAATGCCACTTATCCTTGCCGTCGCCAATGCATGGCGACCGGCGAGGAGGGTTTTTGTTTTATTCTTATTGTGTAATATGTGACTTTGTTGAACGGAAAAGGATAATAATTTTTCAGCCGAAACTGGTTGTCCGAATAAAAGAGCAGATGAAAAACACGAATGGGCGTGTATGTGGTCGGTATCCATTTAAGGTTTGGAATTGATCGACTGCCTGGCAGGATGGCGTGTAAACTAATGAAGTTAATCCTCCAAACATAGCGAATAACCTTCCAGCAGATCCTACGATTTACACTTCTGGAAGGATTCCTGATGTCACCAGTCAATTTTGTTACGAAAAAGACGTCCTACGCTATGCGGCCTGATATATTTACGTTGACTTTGGACAATTTCTAAGCAACGTTCAATACTTTATTTTTGAGTATGGTTAAACGAGCTCAATTCTGGTTTAAACTCATGAACTTAACGTTCGACCAGAAGTAAGTAAATTCACTGAAGACAACCGATCCACTCGAGTTGGAACGATATCGACAGTCTGTTTAATTGTTCCACATTCCATCCATCTTAGACTTGGAGCGCTGTTTTCCCCCTTCTATCGCCCATCGTCGACATCAATTTAACGCACGTCAACCTCTCTGCGTTCACGTCAGGGCTCAATCGTACCGGTTGTCACCGGGTGTCTTTTCCTAGTTCTTGTAGCAGTACACCACCGCAACGCGCCGCTGCCAGACGACAAATGTAGGCAAATGTAGGCACACCAGGCTAATTAATTGCCAATCGGTGTTTGGTTAGAAATCTGGTTTCCAGCCGGTTGGCTAAATGTGCAACGTTCTTGCAGCGGATGCAATTTGAACGATATTTTTTAGTATCACGGCGTTGTGAAAGAGTGCACTATAAAGCTTTTCCCATGTTCTTTACATTAAGTTAAATCAAACTCAGCTATAAATCTAGGCAATACAGCATTCCGAAATCATTGATTAAGGACTAAATGAAGCTTATTAGGGAAAAAATATGTTTGTGGGTGCATATACTATCAATATTTAAAACAATATTTGTTGTAAGTCGACTTGTTGTCAAAATACAGGCGTGATTTGTTTTTCTTGTCTTGGGATGACAATTCCTGATAAAAAGAATTGAAACTTAAAGTAAAACTCTTTCAAGATTTGTCCCGAATGTGGAGACTAAAAATATTTGATTAATTACTTAATTCAGGAATCATCTCAGACTTCAGAAAATGTCAGACTTTTCCTAAGAATCAAGTCCCAATTTATTTTTCTTGGCTTTACTTTGTAATTTATCGTTCAAACAAGTCAAAGATTATCCTTTCTATATATGACTATGAATTAAAAATTTAATGTTAGACCCTCCCAACAGATTTGTTTATTTCAAAACATTTTCTCATTCTATTTATAGCCCGTTTGTTTCTGCATATAGATGAACCGGTAGGGCTTCAGACAAACAAACACAACATATTATTCCTACGGATAAATCGCTGACTACTGATGCCTTCGCCTTCCTTTGCTACCGTTCAGAAACGAGAGAAAACAAGAACCTCTTAAATGACACGATTTCTTAATAACGCCTCGTACGCAACCGCCTATCGCTAACCAACATCCGAGCTTGCCTTGGAGAACCGATCGCTGAAGAGGTGGTAGAAACCGCGTGCACGGTCGGTATCGATCGGTAGTCAAATTAGTACGTCGCGTTTAGCGGTAATGGTTGTCAACTGCATTTGTGCGATTGCATCGATGGCATTAAGATTAAGTTTGAAATAATTTAACCAGCTGTCTGTGTTGCGGTCGGCGGAGAAGTGGTGGCCGCACGCCCGATACGACAGGAAGCATACACCACCGACGACCGTAGGCCTCGGGTGCAGGAGAAGTTTCTCTCGTTTGTTAAAAAGTGAGGCACGGTGGAAAAAAAAAATCACACCGACGAAGGTGTTGACAAATTAGCCAACCCGTAACCGGATGGAGGCTGAGTTTGACACTCGCCGACGTCAGGAGGTTGGGCTGGGTGTTTCTTCTTTTCTCTCTTTCTTTCTCTCTTTTCCTTCGTCTCTTATGTTGCCCGTAGGGTGGCTTACGGTATGCTTTTCGCGTCTCGTTGCCTGCGTCCTCACCCTCGCCCGAGAGGACAGCTCTGAGCCGTGTGTGCGCAACGTGTCCGTTGGCGCACGGCGGAAGGTTGCCAGCGAGTTCCAACTGGTTTCGGAACTGTGTATTTATGGACATGTTTACCAGCAGCGGTCCCAGCGTTTACGATCTAACCTTGTCACACACTCTGGCGCACTGGCGGAGGGCAACCGGGGAAACACTTCCCTCGCCCGGTCGGTTTTGGGGAAGGAAGAAAACGGCTGCAGAGAGATGGTGGGGGAGGTTGTTTGGGTGCACGCTGAGGGTGCTGCAACATTAACCTATTTTTGGCTGAATGAGTTTCGCGATAGGGTACTTCATTGGTTAGAGGGATGTAAAACCCGAACCCTCTCCCCGTACGCCGTTGGAACTCCGGAGCTGGCGGTTCTTGAAGATGCTTTAAATGCGTGCGCATTGATCCGGGTGATTTAAATATGGAGATCGAGATCGAGTCGCCGGGCTCGACGAAGCCGTCCGGGCGTTTGGGGCGGAAAGTGGGAAACTCTCGCACGCGCACGTAAATTGGTGCGAAGGTTTTCCCGAATCGGTTCCGAATGGCGTTGGCGCTTCCGCTCCGCTGCCGAATTGCTTACAACTTGGGCCGTTCGTGAGCGGTGAAGAATGGAAATGGATGTTGGAGTAATATTTTTAAAATCACATGAAACCCATGCAAAGATAGAGGTTATGCTAAAGGGGCTTTCCATGAGGTTATAGGGGGTCTAAAGTGGCAAGCAGTAGACTAGGTGTTTCTATATTTCTCTCATTTCACTGCATTTTGATTATATAATCCATCTTAATGGATCTTTAAACAGTTTTCTTCAATTGATGATCTGTTTTGTTTTTTTTTTTAAGTTTGTTTGGCGTAATTAAAACATATAATTACATACACTGCCAAGTTTTCTTACAAAAAGAAAGCATGCAATATTTTTATTGATTGGTTCTGATTACTACTAACTGTCAACAAATTTGTTTTGTATTGTTTATTTGTTTTTTTTAATCCCGAAACAGAATCATTTTCCGTGTTTAATTGTATCAATGATTCAATGTTCACCTGCACTGTTATACTTTGTGTGCATGTATCCAATGAGTATGTTTAGCTTTTACCTACAAAAAGGTTTTATTTATTTGATAGCCAATGCTCAGTGAATTAAGATTAACTTTTCTTTATAAGCATGAGAATAAATGCTTCTAGAGTTACTTTATTGTACAATTCTAAATGAATTGGTTAATTCCATCGAGTTGTTTCAAAAGCTTTCTGTTTTGCTTTAAAGGATCTTTAAATCGGAAGAAGTTATCATTATTATCCGATTTTCCCGAGTGTTCGTAAAAAGATCTTCTCACAATACCCTGATTCACAATCCCTTATTTCATTTTCTCAAATCTTCGTTAAGCGTATCAAAACAAACCAAGTGAAATGGGAATGGGGCATTAATTTAAATATTATTGCAATCGATGTATTCTTCTTTCCCATATGAAGAAAACGTAACAGCTACTTTACGGCATCCTCCTGGTCGTGGGAAAAATTGCCTTCGTTTGCCAATCCTACAGGTTTATTGTGAACAATAAATTTAACTTTTTAAATATTCAGGCCAGAACAACCGTTTCACGGATTTGCGCTCCAGTTGTGCGCTGCAGTGTTATATTTTACCTTTTTTTCTTGCGCCAGGTGAAAAGGTGAGCGCGAATAATTGCCACAATCGGATTTGCTGGAATTAACTCGCGAATTGCAACACGCTGTGACAAGCACAACTTAATTATCCTCGAGCTAACCGATTAAACCGTTGGGTTGGAAAGGACAGGCAGGCTGTGCTCTATTGGGCCTGCCAGCGGTGATGGTTTTTTTTCTTTTTCAATACCTTTTGCTTGTATACCAACCCTTTTCCGTTGGCAAACACTGCCAACTCAAACACACCAGAGATCACGGTGATGGAATTCGGTGCAAATTAAAATGATTCAAATTAACCATAAATTATTCCATAATTACGCATGGCGACCGCTGCTCCTGTCCCCGCCACCCCTCACCCAGAAGACAGAAAAGTACTCGACGCACAAACAAACGGCCTGTTCTGAAACGCGATTTTTAACGACGCCCGTTCCGCCGTTTGTTGCTCATGTTGCAGCTGGAGTAAGTGCACCGCCGGAGTTTGCGTTGCAGTGACGGAGTCTTTCGGCTCTCTTGTTCGGCGAACCCACGGCCGGCGGTGGCTTGAGCCGTTAATTATCAGGCGAATGATTTATGGGCCATTGAGGTTATCGGCGATCCTACGCCGCGCCATCGAACGAACTGCAGACGCGCTGCAACTGGTGTTTGTGGTTTTTGCCCGGCCCAGAACCACTCGCAAGTGGGTGGTTGGGCGGGTGGGTGTGTGGGTGGGTGGGTTTTGGGTTTGTTGGGGGCGCAAAATAAAAGAGGAAGAGAAGCATGCTGTGGAGGCTGCCTCCGTACGCTAAGACTCATAAACCATCCTTCACCCCGAGGGCGGATATGACGGAAAGTCGTTCAAAGGAGTTTTGTGTGTGTTTGAGTGTGTGTGTTTTCCCTATTCATAGCATCGTGGGTTGCATCATTTTTCCCCGACACCGGCCAGCAGCTTGCATGGGAATTCCGAATTTTATGCCATACGTATTTATGTTTATGGTTATACGGTTCAGCAACGTCTCTTATTACGCCAGCGATTCCTCCGCCACTAAAAAGCACTCACAGTGGCATCAGCAGGAAGAACGATTCATCTGTATCGATTAGAATAAGTGGAACGTACGAGATGGGAAACAAATATTGCGCCGGACACTAGAATTCCCTTAGCTGCACATTTGCTCCTTACCACAAACATGACATTTTTACCTCAGAAAATAAACCTTACAATGTCCTATCAGGATATGCGTCCTGAAGGACATTATGGAGACATCATGTTCTCTCCTTTTTACATCCGAAGGATTTTATACGAATTGGAAATACTTTCTATTTTTGGTAGCTCCTCAAAATAATCTATGCGATAATACTCGTTTATAATTCTTCGTAAAATAGCCAGCATAATCGTATTTCTGATGCATAATCGTATATAGAACAAAGTGTTTTGTGTATATCAAGAAATTTATTTATTTTTAAATATTTTTTTTGAGAACTGCAGCGAATACTCGCAGAATATCTTTTTTCTGTGTTACAGAAAGTTACGTATCGTTGAATATACTGCGTTAAGAAAATAAATCGATGAAAGTAGCTTTCATTAATTTTATTTTTCAATTGGAAATCTTTTTTATTTTTGATAGCTCTTCAAAGTAATCTATGCGATACTATTCGTTTGTAATTCTTTGCAAAATATTATTCTCACGTTGAATGGTATTTAAAACAAAGTTCGTTGGTACATTTTAAGAAATTTATTTATTTTTTAATATTGTTTTGAGATAGTCGCGTATCGTTGAATCTACTGCGCTAAGAAAATTAATCGAAGAAGCTTTGATTAAAAATGGTAATGAGAAATGGCGAGCAAAAATGAGTCTTGTAATAAACTAGAATAGTAAAAATGACCCAAAAATCGTCTTATGGGTTGACCCCATTACCCATCATGGTACTAAAAGAAGTATTAACATTATGTGAGCGTAAGTGATTATCGACAGCATTTCTCTGCTTATTATGACAAGTGGTAAACTGCGGTGCATCGCGCATAACAGTAATGCGGGAACTTTAGTGTGTTAAGTGTTTGTAATACGATCCTGCCGGTTCGTACTGATTGCAAGGGAAGCAACAAACGGCCCGACCCGGGTCGGAACGGGACGGAAGTAAAACAATATAGCATGCATAAGCTGGTACGGATCACAATTGTGCTTCGGTTTGCGACCCGATACAGTGCTCGCCTTTTCGGTTCCGGTGGTGCAGCTGGTGTACCGTAATGGCCATTAAGAACCTCCAAACGAGCCACCACTCCCGGAAGAAAGGTTCAATGGACCGAAACCGTTCCGTCGGGCGCAGAAACGTTGGTGGAATCTTTCGGTTTCCGTACGAACTCGAGGCCCGGCGTTGGTCACAACGTTTGGAGGCAGTGAAAACCGGACAGAATCCATATAGATGGCCCTTGCACCAGGCGCCGGAAATAGGTCACGGAGGTACCGGGTCTAACACGCCGATGGTTTTTGTCGTGAAGCGAGCCCGATCGCTTGCCACTAATAACTTTTTCGTTTGTTTATCATACCAGCGACTCGGACGGGTTGGCCAGCGTTACGTCCAAAAATCATAAAGTCGTCCCAATCGGTAGGGGAGCAGCGATAAAACAACGTATGATTTATGTACAGTACCGTATCTGGCTAGCTTTAATTAATAGTGAGTCGGGACGGGGTGTTTTTTGCAAAAATGTACCCGAACCGGGTGACTAGACACTTTGGTTTTTCTATCACTTCAACGATGTTGAGGCAACGTGATTTATTTTCAGGAGGAAAATCAAGAGAAAAGCTTCTGCAAAGCATGCAAGAGTGTGAAATATTGTTTCATGGATGAATTTATTATACAACGGTGCTGATGAAGATACTTTTATTGATTAAAATGTTGCCTTAGCGGGAAACAATCCAAAGAAAATAATTAAAAAATATCGCATCACATGTGTTTCCGATTTACATGTTTCAAACTGGTAAGTCAAACATATTGTACACAGTTCAAACCAATTTATATTCCTCGTTTTTTTTCGAGTGGGCTCGTTAATTTCAATTTTGGTTGGTTCAAAATTGGTTTTGATAATTTTATACTTTATTGATTTATTATTTAGATACTTTTATTGATTTAAATGGTCTGGAAACAATCTAAAGAAATAAATTAAAAAATAATGTATCACATGTGTTACCGACTTACATGTTTCAAACTGGTAACTCAAACATATTGTACACAGTTCAAACCAATTTATATTCCATGTTATTTCGAGTGGGCTTTTACGACTTTCAATTTTCGGTTTTTGATAATTTAATCTCATAAATTAAACCACGTCAAAGATCATAGCCTTACATCGCTTTAATCTCATGGCATAAAGCGATAATTATCGTAAAATGTTTACAAATATGCCAGTGTGCCAGATTGGCTCGCCCCATCCGGGGCACCGCCGTGCGTACAGGAACCCATATTCAAACCATTCTCCTTTCCCAAAATCGTCCCGAATCGCCCACGTTCGTGCATTGTTTCTGTGAAAAATTCGACGTTCGAATCAAACCCGTGCGCTGGCCGGATACACATTATCGTCGTCGGATGACGTAAATTGGCCAGACCGCCAGAAATGCTGTTGTCTCTCGACTCGTTCGGAACGCAATATGCACCACCATATAAATGCACCGCCGAAACTGGCCGAAGCCGCCGATTTTGGAGGAGATTTCAATCCGAGCGAATAAATGGACCACCTGTGGTTCTGTGCTTAATGCACCGATCGTCGGGTTTTGCCGGGAGAAAGGAAACCGCGCCGCAGTTGGGTACAATTGGAACAACAACTAAGTGCCATGCACTTGCAGTTTACTAATGGCCGTCGGCCAAATCCTGTGCGACCGTATTGACATTAGTGACGTTTGATTGCGGGCTGCAAAAGGGTCCGCGCGTTATTACGTTGGCCTTCTGGCACGATTTATGTGACAGGAACCGATTGGCAATTGTGTTTCTTTGCGGACCCGTTTTATGTTACTTTCGTCCATCAGAACGCTGAGCAGCTTGATGTTTTTCAAGAGTTTAGTATTTTAATGAACGACGCTTTGTTTCGTGGTTGAACGTCACAATAATGGATCGGTGATACAATCTTCACTTACTTTCAGCGGACTTCTTTTCTGCACGTCTAGCTTTCCCTGTTTGATTGTTTTTTTTTCTTCAATCTGAAATACCATCATGTATCGCACCAACACAGGAAGAGGTAGAAAAAGAAAAGGAAATGCATGCACGCATACACACGCGGCTATTGCATTCAGTACGGTGCATTCCGTGGTGCGCCTGTTGCACTTTACTCGAAAAATTCGAACGCGGCCGACATGCGATGGAAGTGCATTTCGCTGCCACCACGTGCGTTCGCATCTCTTCTTTAACCTTTTGATGGAAAAAAGCATCTTACTTATTACATATTTTGGAATGGTTTTGTGAAGCGTTGGTTTAACATTGAACATTTAAGTTTATCAAATATTTAAAAAATTGAATATGAAAATATAATATCTAGGTTGGCCATTGGAGGGCATTTAATTTTTGCCAGTATTTAAAAGTAATAGATAACCTATTTTAAAATAAAAAAGTAAAGCAGTGTTATTTTAAAACTAGCGGCTTTTCAAATACTAGAGAGCAGCACTGTGAAAGAAGGAACAGTGCTTTGTTTTACACTATTATATTAAAAAAAAAGAAATATATTTAAAATCTAACACAAGTTGAGGTAGAAACCTTAGTACCATTTTATTTGCTGCGCGTTGCCTAGCCAAGGGTTACCGTTTCGTTTTGGGCCCGCCGCTAATCGGTGTGCGTATTTTTTTAAATGCTGCATATAAAGTATGCATTTCATTGAAAACGAAAGTGCACGTAATAGTGTTGGCGAGCGAAAACGTCGCTCGAACCCAAACAAGCAGGAGCTGGGATGGGCGAAGCGAAGCTCATTAAAGATGCGTTTGTGTTGCCGGAGCTGGCGTATCGTCTTCGGGCGTCTGTGCGTCTTCGCCCTTCGCAGGAATGTCTCAGACTTCAGCTGGAAGCGAGAGTGAGATAACGCGATGTCGGCTGGGAAAGAAACTCCACTCGACGAGATTATGTTGGGGCCGAATTAAATAAAGCAAGAGTTATGGATTATTAAAGGCCATTTTTCAGAAGATATACTGATGATTGCTTTGTGGTTTGTTTTCTACTTTAGAGTAAACAGTTTTTTAATTTCAGTACATTTTGCATTTCGAAAGATCTACAAATAAGGATTATTGATCATTTAATATTTGATCAATATCTTTTTCGTATTGTCCACATTACATCGAACCATTAATAGTACAAATACTTAAAGACTTCTGATAAAACTAATAGAAAAAGATAAAAATAGTGGTGCTTTTAGTCATGTAACTAACAATATGATATAATTATGATAATATGATGTAAAAGAGTTAGGAATATAATATTTTACATATTTATAGCAATTATAAATTCTTCTGTAAAGCAAACTTCATAAAAAATACATGAAAAAAGTAATTTATTTATGAAGAACTGCAAAATTACTCATAGACCAATACGTTGGACTCAAAGACCAATGTATTTTGCAGTAAATTGTAGTCTTAAGCAAATCATGGCATATCAGCATTAGTACAACGTGTTTTGAAAATATCAATTATGGCTCCTTAGTTTATTACGTAATGGGAAGTTTTATCTTTTGAACACTTCGCATAAGATCAAAGAACATTTCATAGAAGTTAAAATGTATCAAATATCTCCATTATAGTTATTTCATTGTAGAGCTAGGATTTTATTCCACTACAACCACTATTGGTAGTAGCACCACTATGGGAGCACTTACTCAACGTACATTCCTGCTTAACAGAAAAACTGAATCAGCATTCCAATATATTTATTAGGCATAGAAATAGTTCTATAATTTCTATGCCACAATATTTGGCATTTCGTCGATATTCGCAAGAGCATTCATCCTTGGAATGCGGAGAAGTTCTGCTCGGATATTCCGAAGTATTCGCTCCAGAAATAATTACTCCATGATTGTTCTGTAATTCCAGCATTTATCTGGCGATGTGATTGCAAAACTTGAGCAGAACGAGCCATTAAAACAGGGCCATCTTGATCTGGCGATGCTTGTGAAATCGGAAATGCATTCCCTACGGAAATCGCATTACGGAAGGTCGCGAAAGCGGTGGACAATGTGTTGTGGCACCACCCGGTCGTAAACAAAACAACTACACACGGCAGCCATTCCTAGTTGCTCTATTAGAAGCAGCTCTTCTGCTTTACCCGGCAAACATTCTGCACGACGCTGCGTAACATTAAACCACATGCAACGATGCGGAGCGCCGAAGATCTGAAACCAAAGACTCAACGGCGTAAGTGTGACCAGGCACCGTGGGTTTCTGTGTAATTGTAAGTGCAACTCACAGCTGCTGGTAATTGATTTTCGCTGTACGAAATGGAAGGGAAAACCGGGAAAAATGTGTGACAGTGCCCAAGGGTGCTACCGAACGAGCCACGAGCTCGCCGAAGCAAAGTGAGCGAGAGAAAGGAAATCTCCAGAAGGCTGGGAAATTTTCTTGTGACGTCGTGGCTTTTTCGTTTTGTTCGCCACTCCTTCGGTAATGGATGCTGCTCGAGTGAGATTTTTGTCGTGTTCGGAAGCATTGTACTTTTCGATAGGGTGCTGTGATGACCTAAAAATCCGAAACCGTCACACAAAAACAGTTGCCTGGTTTCCGTCCGTGTGTTCCCTGTTCCTGGTAAGGGTGATATTGAGGCTCGGATGGTTTGCGATGATGGAGTAGTGGTACAAAAAGAAAAGAAGCGTCCTGCGTCCTTCGAAATGAGGTCGAAACAAAAATGGACAACAATGTTTGAAAGGTAAACAATTGGTCAATGGTGGTTCAGGAATGCTTGTTATAAATTTTCGTATTTTTGGAATAAAATTACATAGAATTAATTGTAAATAAGACACGGAAGCAGCTTCTTCACTTCTTGTGTGCTACGTGTTTTTTTAAACCCACCTCGGTAATGTACAATTTGTTTATATTAAGCTACAATTCACCGACATAAATCATTGATTTACGACCTTGGCCTGGCGCAGGGTTCGATCCGTGTACCAAAATTTGACAGCCAATCTAAACATTTATTTCGTACGAAATCAAAAATAATCCTTTGAGCTGCGGGCCATAAATTCGTGAAACACCAGTCCATCCCATGTCCCATGTTACGCCGGGCATCTCAGAACTGAGCCGATATAACGCCACTGCCTGTCAACGACTGTGACAGATAAAACGTGCATCACGAATTTTTGCGTCGGGCGCAAAATCCGCCCAAAAATTCGCACCCTAGAAAACATCGGTGGCATTAATCTGATAAAGGAATTAGGTCAGGAGTGACGCGCTCGGATCCGCGTAGGGCGAAGGCAGCGGGAACAGGGCCGCATGGGAAGGGAAACCGACTGCGCAAATAGTAAAAACATTTTTAGACGTCCCACGACCGGCAGCTCATCTTTCATCCGGGGGCCACCAATATGGATGGACCGTGGGTATTCGAATCTCGATTTAGATTGATTTATGTATGTTCGCGAAACGTGGTCGAAAATGGCACGTCAAGCGTGATTTTTTTGGTTTTTTTATGGCATTTCGGCACACATTTCAAAGAACGTTGAAAGGGAGCGAAAAAAAAACCATCTACAGGCAATTTCGTGTGATTTTAATCGCAATCATGTCAGTTCGCTCGTATCAATTAGCGGATCATGTTCGCGAGGGAAGGGAAACGTGGGACGAAGAAAGCACATTCATTATCATCGTAACATATATGCCGCCCGTTGACGTGGTGGATCCATAATCGCAAAGGAATATGAGCGATGGGCACGCATTCGAACTGTGTGGTCAGAATGAGGATTGATGGACGGCAATGACAGATCGATTTGGGCGCCTGTCTTCTTTTTGCGCACCGTTGAAGAAGGTTAGATGGCAATTAAGATTAAAGACAGTGGATGAAGCCACGGTTTCGGTTTTGTTGATGCGTTGCTATCAAACGCGAGGATACATTGCAAAGGTGACGATGACGAGTCTAATGAAGATTTAATGGGTTTTTTATTATCTTTTCATTAGCTTTTATTTTTACATATTAGGTCTTGCGTCGCTCATATTGTAGTCATTTTTCATATATTTATGCTTAGCACACAAGAAAAGTGCTATGTCAGTTTTGCTTAGCTTCAAGTTAGTAATGATTGTTTAATTTTTATTATGCTTTTAAAGGAGTGATAAATTGTGGATATTCGCCAATAAAGACTGAAGGATCATAACGCAATTCGACTTCTAGAGTCCTACTCGATTCTTAAGTCGAGTTGGTAGGTTTACATGATTTCTTAAAAATATGTTTGGAACTAGACTTTAACTAATAATTAATCAATTTGGATATGTGTTTTTTCTTTTGGATTTGAGAATGATTATCAACTCAAATCGTACATACTCAAAGAAAAGAACACCCTTTTTCTATTCTTAAGCTTTTTTTTTTAATTTTTATTAACATTTCTGACAGGATTTCTTTCAATCCTGTAAGTACGATATGTCAATGGCTATGCCTACAATTTTTAATATCTTTTCACTTTCTTTTATTTTTACTTATAGACCTTTATTTAAGCTTAACTTGTTGCACTTGTTGCTTAACAATTATAAAAGTAATCAATTTATTCGTTTTCTACTTTCTTTTTAAATTTCTGTTGTTATGTGCTCATGCCCAACACATAATTTATTTTTGCATAAATTCCTTGTTATCCTTGTAAAGTCGCATGTATGACAGTTTAGTTAGTTTATTTATAGTCTTGTGATCATCACAAATCATTCTCATGGTTAGTAGTTTGAATTGATTAAACACAAAAATCCCATAGTAGTTAAATTAATGTCTCGAATGATACGATTTACTATGTTGACATTTTATGTGCGCCCATGAACACATCCATCTGTTGCTGGTACCTTTAAGCTGTGCCAACAAGACCGGAGCCAAGTGGTCGTAAATTTACTGCCTGCTAATCGATTAAACTCCGGATACGGTAGGATTTTTCCCGCGATAGTATTTCAGTTTGCGTTGTGCTTGGTTTTTCGCCCATGCCGGGGGCTACATTTCGGGCCTCTGTTGCTTTTTCCCAATCGGAAAACACGTATTCCAGGTCGATGTGCTTGAACACACACACACACATAGCGACATTCGTAGAATAACCGTGGGCACGTGGTTCGTGTTGCGGACGAGCTCGGAATATTCGAAGCCGCTTAACCTAAATCGATTCACGGTTCGGTAGGAACAACAATTCACTCGGTAGAAGTGGTCGATGGAGCGTTGTTCTCGGAAAAACCTCGTAACGCCCCGGACGCGGCCCGACCATAGGCACACAGATGCAGCAACCGGTGCATCGAAATGCATTTCCATCGGCAATCGCTCGGCACGAATGCACAACTATGCACCGGATGGGAAAATATCTTTATTTATTTATTATTCCACCTTTTTTCTATCGGCAACGGAAGCTGCACACTGAACACTCAATGGTCGTCAACGAGATACCGAACAGATCGTCGGAAATAGATCCCCGGTCATATGCTGCACCCGTACAGTGAACTCTTCCGCTTCGGACGACAAAGTTTTCCCCGGGTCGTTACAGGACGCTTTAAACGTATTTTATGAAGGAGCACGGATGCGATTCTGCAAGCTGAACGCCGAGTGTACCTATTTTCCGTGCTTGTATTTTTGTTGGGACACTTTGCTGCTGTATCGCAGGGACGCCGTAAAGCAGGACTATTTACAACCTGCTTAACAGGAAGCGAAACGATACGCCACGCGGGAGGGAAAACTTTGTCCTTTATCCAACGGTCGATTGGGTCGGGTTGGAGGCGGAGCGCTCAGAACCTTAAACCAAATATTGATTTTGGTTCCGGATTTAATGTGGTATTATTTTCCGATGGTTGACCCCCCTCTTCCCCCTCCTCCCCGCACGGATGACCTTCGAACGGTTTTGGGAACGAATCGAAAATCATAAACTGCAAAATTGAAATCGAATCGCAACAAATTGCGTGCGGGCGGGAAGTTGTGGAAATAAAATTGCCGAAGCTGGTGAATCCCTTTAAAATAAGCTGATAAATCCTGCTCGTAAAAAATCGCGTCCCCGTGGTACATTCCGGGTGTCGGCTACGGCGCGGTTCAACGATTACGCAGTAAAGTATATCGGAGCTGACTTTAATAGATTCAGTGGAAGGAGACGATGAGTCGGCGGTCTGGGATGTACTTAAGATTCTATGATTTGGAGATGTAAAGAAGAAAAATCATGTGATTCCTTACAGCTGTTCGACAATATGGTGAAGATAGTAATGCAGAAATATCTCAATGTACATGTAAATGTGCTGTTTTGCAGCTGATTATTTTAAGATTATTGTTTCGGAAGTAACTTTGATTTGTAAATATAAAAAATATTATTCATTACATTACAATAAACTAAAATAAAATTAGTTACTTCAAAAGGTTTCACAAGTAAATTTTACAATTAACCATACAGTAAAATTGGTTTTCTTTCCTTTCATTCTCTAGTTTTATTTTGTTGACCCTTGTAAATTGTAGAAGAGTTGGACTTCTGAAAAGATTTTCTCAACATCCAAGCCTTAATGGATAAGGAACCAATCAGTAGGATGCAGTACATTCGAACGAAAATTTCAATCAAATAGAAATGCGCATTTCTAACAAAAGATGGCATTCATACAAGTTTCTTTTGCTTTCGGAACGGAAACCATTCTTGTGTTGCGAAGCATAACGTTGAGTTGAAGAAACTTCACTCGCTATTCACTCTCAAATCAAGAAAACCCTTTATGTGCCCTCGCCGAGCGCAAACGTCGGATTCTAGGGCGATTATAAAAGCCTTATCATTTATAGGTCAGCACAGAGTCCGCGCAAACACTGTCGACATCGTTGACTTACTGCGTGTCGAGCACTAAAGCCAGTCCCTGAGCCACCCTGATGTCCACTTAGAGGAGGGAAGGAACAAAACAAGGAAAAAAACACCACCCCGGTTTCCCGATACTTCCGAGAGCGCTTAGACGAACGAGGTCCACAACTTCTTAACCCCGATAGCGCGGTTACCTTTCCCGGCAATCAAGTAGCTTCAATCACGCACCGCCAATGGAGTGGTAGAAACCAAAATAAACAAAAGCGAATGAAAGAAAAAAACCTTGATGTCTTGTGGTTTTTCCTTTCGTTCACTGGATTGCTCCATAGGGTGCCCAGATTGATAATGGGTAGGCACCAAGGTGGTAGTTTATGGAAAATTAATTCTAATGACAAGGAATGCAACCGGGTTTCTTTTTTTCAGGTCGTTTAGCTGACAGCAGGGGGGTTGTAGGTTAAGTTCACGAATTGTTATTATTCATCGCTTTATGTTACGAGGTGGAAGAAAATCGATGAGTAGCCCGTAGTCTGTGGTTTGTGGTGGATGAGAGGGATTTTTCTTGACTTAACGAGACGTTGTGGTTCGGTTCTAAATATAAGTATGAAGCAACACCAAACAAAAACAAAAAGAACTACCACAAGGCGTGCACAAATTTAGGTTAATTAACTCGATAAAGTTGAGACATCAATAAAGTGTGATTATGATTGAATTTGCCTAGGAAAAGAGGAAAAAACAGTGGAACTTCAAAGGAAAGAAATCATAAAAAGGATCATAATTGTTCTAAAAATACCTTTAGTAAATATGTCAGAGATGTCACAAATCACATCATAAATTTAGTACACTTATACTTAGTACAATGTTTGCTTCCTGGAAAATTTAAAGAAAATCTTGTACTTGTAAAATAAAAACAATCCTAGCGTTCTACAACCCTGAGATTTCAGGAATAAAGTTGCAAACAAAGTTAATTCTGCGAAAATTGGTCCCGGCCACCCTGGGAATGTAATTTGAAGGTTCCTTTTTTATAGATACGCCTCATACTACATGGGAAGCGAGTGGTGAACATGCCACTCACTGGAGTTTTCTATTATTTTCACTCCGCAGATAAGTCGCTCGGTTCCTACACGGCGTTATCAGCGTTATCGTATCACACTAACGAGACTAGGGCAGTAGGGAAAGAAAACAGACCCTCGAAGCTTCAACATCATATCAAGCTGCAATTTCTCGAACCCACCGTATCCAGCTGTGTTTGCGCACGAAAATTGAAGGCTGGATGTGTCGTGTCGTGCGGTGCGTGATTGAAGTGGAGCAATAGTGATAGAGCATGACATTTGTCGTGCGATTGGGTAGGTTTTTTTACAAGTGCGCAGTAATAGTAGTTAGCTCGTAAAGATTGTAGCGACACGCGACCAGTGGCTTTGCACTGTCTTGCACTGTGAGGCACTTTGCTTCATCGATTGGAAAGTGAAACAAGGCACAAACGAGGAACAAATTCTCAGAAATTATTGCTGCAAAATTTCTTCCTTCATAAGGACTCGATGATTGGCGAAAAGTTTCAGCGCGTCGCAATGGAAACGGGAAAAATATTTTCATCATTCCATTCCCGCTTTGCGCCGACGGTTTCTGTGAATGGATGAAAAGCACTCGAAAACCTCTGCACCGAGGGTAAAAACAGAATCGTTTGGCACGAAAGTAAACAAGAAGGGATCCTCGTGAATATTTCGTTTTTGTACACTACGCAGTTGAATTTTGATTGACCGTGGATCGATGGCTCCAGTTGACGTGGAGGGGACGGTGATTTTGATTACAATTTCGTAAATCAGATGGCTTGATGTCTGTTGATGTGTTCGTAGATTTGTTATGAAGTGTTCATGAATTTGTTTACTTGTTTTCGACGAATGGGGGTGGAGTGGATTTTAAAACTAACTCCTAGCATTGTTTGTACTCCTCCTCGTTGTACAGAAGTGCTTACAAACAACTTAGCTTCTTTTCAACGTCAAGAGGAGATGTTTTATGTCCTGTTATCCGCCTCAAAGGTATCCTTTATTTTTAAATCGAGCTTCGAATCTATTTGAAATCTAAATCTTGTTTTGAACAGAGAATTGCTCGTTAATTTTTCTTGATCTCTAGCTTTAATTTTTTCCCTGTTTTGCGTGAGATTAATAATTAGAAAAGTATAACATGACAAGTATTTTTGCGGATTTTCTCCTGAGACTGCTTATTGTTTCGTTCACATGTGTCATGTATAACATAAAGAATGTATTATTACATTTTAATATTTTTGACAAACATCAATAATTTTTAATTTAGATTTAAATTTTAGTTTATGTTACCAAATTTATAACATTTAAACATATTTTTATTATCACACTCATTAGCTCATCGCAATCTAATCATCTTTCAAGGAATCTAAAATAGAAATCTTCTTTAATTTCGTTTTTCAATTGTTGAAAACTCTTTCGTACCTCATTAGTGCTAAGCAAAAGTTTGCCTTAGTGCGCTTCTACTGATTCTTTTGAACTTTCACACCAAGTTCAATGTAATGGAGTACAGAACAAGTTAAAAAAAAAAACATTTGCAAAATCATTTCCTATGTTGCGAAGCTTGCCTTCTTTTCGAAGCATGTAGGACTAGATGAAAAAGGTGGTTTTGTACATGCGAAAATACGGTGTGGTTTTCCAGGGTTCACCGAAAGCAATCATCAACTCTATGCATATTTAAATACTTATCTATTCCAATCGCAATGGTGTTCTCATCATTCCATTGGGGATAATACGAGGGTTGCCTTTTAAGTTTCGGGATATGGAAAAACTAATGATGCAATCTACCAACTAACAATTTAATCGTATAGTTTGACGTTTTTGAGGTTATCCGTTCTTAGAACGTTTTGACATACGAACGCTATTTGTGTTGTTAAAAAAATGTTTAAAGTTTCAATCGACACGAGCCTTTTTAGAGAGTTCTTCGCTTGTTCAGGTGTTGAAAAACGTCGACCTCTAAGTTTATGTTTTACGTACGGGAATTAAAAGAAGTCATTTGGTGCTAGATCCAGGACTATATGGCGGATGACTCATCAAATTAATGTTTTGAGTACTCAAAACTGCAGTTGTTTGACCCGATGTGTGAGAGCTCGCATTGTCGTGGTGACGGGTGATCCGTCGACGGCGGTTGAATTTCTTAATTTCTTGGAAGACAACTGGCAAACAAATTGTTGTGTACCACTCAGAATAGACTGTTCTGCGTTGTTCTAGAGGTTTGGTTGCGATATATCCAGTTTTTCCGAAAAAAACATGCGACCATTTGCTTGGAAGTGCTTCGTGCGTGAACAACTTTGGTTGGATTCGGAACATCTTGAAACACCCATACAGCCGATTGCAGTTTAGTTTCTGGCTCATTCGCGTAAATCCACGACTCATAACCTGTCACGATATTAAAGAAGAGTTTTGAAGCACCGCAATCGTATTTTTCGAGCATTTCTTCCGACCAATCGACACGAGTCTTTTTCTGAGAGATTGACAAATTGTGTGGAATCCAACACGAGCAAATTTTTTTAACAGATAAATGTTCATGCAATATTAAGTATATGCTGGTCCCAGTAATACCTAAGGTTGTCTCTATCTCACAAAAAGTCACATGACGATCTTCCAATATCCGTTCACGCACAGCATCAATTGTTTTCGGAACGACAACTGATTTTGGACGACCTTCACGAAATTAATCTTGGAGTGAACTCCAATCACGATTTAATTCTCCAAACCATCGATAAATACTGATCATTGATGGAGCTTCATCGCCAAAAGTTGAATTAAGTTCATTCATGCACTACTGCTGTGTGAATTCACATCGAAAGTTGCAAAAAATAATTGCACGAAAATGTCCACGACCCAATTCCACAATTTGGCGGGCATTGACACTTTTAACATTTTTTTAACAACACAAATAGCGATCGTATGTCAAAACGTTCTGAGTACGTATAACCTCAAAAACGTCAAACTTTACGATAAAATTGTTAACTAACAGATTGCATCACCAGTTTTTTCAAATCCCGAAACTTAAAAGGCAACCCTCGTAAACACGATGTTAATCTAATCTGTTGCTTCAACATGCTCGTTGAACCATTTGTTTGCTATCGTAACTACAACTTAATTTGAATAAGTTTACAACTTTGAATCTCCCTATCTACGGGGCCCCCATGCAGTCAATTGTGGAGCAGTCATCACCCCTATGTCTCGTCCGTCGAGGTGGGGGAGGCGACTGTTTATTTACCTAGATGCTAGAACCGCTCGTATAAACCCACCGCTCATCAGCTCGCCGCAATGAGATGCAATTTTTCACGCATCAACCCCTAACGGGCCGCAATTCGTTGAGGTGTCACTAAACGCTTCTGTCGCCTCGCGCGCGTAAGCGCGGTAGCCCGATTCGCGGCCACCTTTGAATAATAAACCAACCGCGACCAACCGGGGGAGGCCTTTCACCATGGGGTCAGGATTATATGCGGTACGGTTTGTGTGTGTGTGCGCGTTTTTTTCCTTTTGATGGGTCGCTGTCAGTTTGGAGTGAGGTGGCAAACATAGTTGCACGCCGAGATATGGGGGATGGGAGCACATGTTTTCAACCCTTTGGCGCAATAAAATGTTAAACGGGAGGTAATAAAAAAAAGAGGTACATCAAACTAACCCCGTGTCGATGGTCGCGTGTGGACACCGTTTTATTTACCCCCTCACTGTCACTGTTGTTTCTATTATTTTTCATGCTTTATTCGCTTTATTTAATTGAGAGGTCGTGTGTTTCGTGCCATTCTACGAATTTTTAACTCTTGCTGCTGCAACAGAACATTACAGTTTTTTGTTGCTTTCCATCGACGAGCATCTGGCCAGCAAGCGAAACTGACACACCGAGATTTTTCTTGTCTCTTTGCGATGGAAAAAGGGTGAAAATAAAATCATCCTGGCCACCTGCAGTGCTTCTGTGACTCAGTTGAAGACAAATGTCTAAATTATACATTGCTCGGGAGCAAGAATGAAGCATGAACAACAAAAGGGTGTGGGTTTCCACGGGGGCGTTTATGACCTGTTGATCCTGTGCATCAAAAGCAATCTTCGTTTTGTATCTGTCAAAGTTACGTATGTCACTCAAACGTTGGAACAAGATGATACAAACTCATTCACAAATGAAAAAACTAAGTTTTGCCCTTCGGGTAAATGCAAAGTGGTAGAAGAAACATCTGGATCGGTTCATGTTACGTTAAAAATAGGAATACATTTAGATTTTACCATAACATATGTCATGAACAGCAGCGTACTGAAGAGAACAAGAAATGGTAATAGAAAAAGTGTCTTTCCTTGGGATGATGTAAGTTTGAACCCACATAGTATGGTTTGTTGTCATCTGATAAAAGGCACAATGACACCTTTTTCTATGTCTCTTTGAGTAGTGAGTAATCCTTTCGACACACATGAGTCACATTCTCTTCCGTTCGTTAATGAGGCGTTTAGTCGGTAGAAAGACCTATTTTTTTGTTGTTGGTCCTACCCTCATTCCGTACTAATGTTTTGTCCCCAAAAAATTACTTCAACTTGACTTTATACCCTTCGCAGTTCCATTCGCGTCCCCTCCCGGCGTGGTTCACTTGTGGGTGCAACCTTTTCCGCAACTAATTACGAACGGAAACCACCGCCGGTGGTTCTAAATCAAATAAAATGGTAATGAGAGCGAAGGAAAAAGATCCACCCTTGTGTTTGCCATCCGGTTTTTGGCTAATGTTGGGTGCCGTCAAAGCGGGACTTACCCTAATTGCGGTATGGCTGTGACGAGGGTTCGGACAACTCGTGCGAGTTTGGTTCGCACAAGGACGGGAATAGTTTTTCAAACAAGAAGTTTAATTACAAACGGGAAACGAATACATCATCATACGTACCGTCGCATGTCAGCTTCAATAAAAACAGACATAACTTTGCCGAACACATGACAACTTACTCATATTGGCTTGTTGCAATCAAATGGAAAACGTCACAAATAACGAGGATCCACATTTCTGTTTGTTTTAAATACACCACAATTTCCCGTGTTTAATTTAAATGAGGCTTTGGAAAATCATGATTGGCAAAGTTTACCTTCCCGCAATAGTTCACGTTACACCAATATTATTTTAGTTTCGCTTATGTTTAGATTTGAAACATTTAGAGCGCAGTTAAGTTGATATCCAAAACGTGCTGATTCGATTTTATTTGCGTCATTGAACACTCTAATTTTCCTGTCATTACATCCAGCTTCCAGGGACCGCCTAATCGATACCGAACTAGACCACTGTGTTGCCTATCCTTGACCTTCCGTTTGCCCAAAACAGTTCCGAACGGGCGGAAGATCATTTGCGGACCTTTGGGACACATTCCTTTCGGCGGGACCGCGTCCAGACGAGATTAAATGTAAATTTGCTGCTTAAAAGTTGTCAAAACACGAGAGAAAAAGCCGTCCTGTCAGATGCAAATGTGTTCCCGGATCGCCCGGCTCGTGCTTTGGCCGCCGGAGGATTGGTCGATCGGAAAACATTGCATAGCAGACGGGTGAGCATTTCGAGAGTGTTTTGGAATGTTGCTGTTGGTGAACTTTTCGAAACTCCAACGCGTGAACGGTTCAACGGTAAAGAGAAGCCACCCAGATTGCTCGGGAAAATCCACCATCGGAATGTTGTTCATATGTGTCGAAAGTTTCCCCGAAAGTCCTGTACGGTATTGATGCTGCTCCGGGAAACGGTTACGATGGCTTTACGTGAAACTTTTCGGTATTGTCAAGTTTCAATTTGTTCCATTTTGCTCCACGTTTGGGGGGAACCTTACGAAACGGTAGTGGAACCGGGGGGCGATTGTATTGAAAATTGAATGAAATCCACGCAGTTAGCTTTCCCATATCGAATCGAAGCAGTAACCAACTTGTGCATCGTTGACTCGAAAGGAGAACTTCCAAAGAAAAACATTTTTTGTTTATCTAACGCACGCAGACTCACGAGGGTGAGCGAATGCACGTCCGGTTTCTTGGTGTTGTAGTTTGGCTGCACTTCAACACACTAGAACACATTCGATCCCGAACGTGTGGGCAAAGTTTTCACGGTTATGGACATGCATGTCAAAGACCAAACGAAAAGCGACCAAAATAAAAAGCGTAAGGTTACTTTGGGGATAAGCGCAAGATTGGGTTGTTTGCACCGTGTTTAGCTGGCACCTAATGACGTATGGGAATTGATTACCTTTTAGCAAAACTTTTTCTACTCAGCAAACGAACCGAGAAGATAATGGTGACATTGACAGTGCAGCGTGCAGTTTAGAAGGGTGTTTTTTTGTTACTCAACTGTTACTGGAGATTTTTTTAACTTTAGAGACTATGCTAGAATTTACTGAAGGTTAGTTCAACCGCTCTTAAAGAATAATTTATTCTTTTGTAAGTATAATCTTGCAAAACATAATTTTAACAATGTTGTTTGACTACTTAATTTCTCCTCAATATTAATTGCGTTTAAAATGGAAGATGAAGGTAATTTTTCTTTACGCATAGATAGCATGGATTGTTTTGCGTTTGTTATGAGAACTTTCACTACTTATCTAGCATCCATCGTTTCTTTTTTGGTATCGTTCTTTTTTCTTCCGCCAGACATGGCGAAACTTGTTTGTTTGGGTACAATCCCCTTACTAGTGACAAAAGTGGGTAAAATGTTGTGAACCAATATGCGAGAGCATAAAATAGCATTTTATGTTCGCTGCGTTGGTTATAGATTTAATTAAATACATAGTAGGTTGTTCACATCACATCAACAGTTAAGATCAGGGGTTGGCATACTTTTCCTAAAGAGGGTCATATGAACCCCAAAGTGCGGGTCGGATACCTTAAACAATAATGTAACGTTTTCAAAGTAATATTAAATCCTTTCGAATGGAGTAACAACTTTCTAAATAGTTAAGTTACATAAAACTTACATAGAAAGATAAAATATTTGAAATTGTATAGATTAACTTTTTAACTTTAAAATAAATTGCAACATTTTGGTTTTACTGGCCAATAACTAAAATATCTCAACTTCGAGAAGTTTTAAATGTTGACAGCCAGGTTTTATTTCGTAATGGAGTTAAACATTATTTTCTAGCTATTTTGGATGTAAAGTAAACTAGGTGTTAACGTTGGACTTTTTACGCAAAACTAGGAAATTTTGCAAACAATCAATAATTGAAATACGATAGAAAGAATTCTAACAAAAATATCAAAATAAATAATAATGATAAAAATAATAAAAAAATGTAAAAGTCACCTGGTATCGAACACCTCGTACAAGAATTTCAATCCTATTCTTGGGAAAAAACGAGGTTGCCATCGTCCGAAAATAATTGAGATTGTTATTTCGTACGTAGTACTATAATTTTCTTACGGGCCAGACAAAATCACTCCAGCCGGACTTTGCCGACCCCTGGTGTATCTTTTTTCGAAGCAATTTATGTATAGCATATTTTTCTTTTTCATTTACAGAAATCGGGCAACAGGACACCTACGAAGGCTGCAAAGTGTTATTTTTGCCACTCGTATAGTGAGCTGCAACTCGATCGAGTGGTTGTGAAGGAGAACAAGGGGAAACCAAGCTAGAAGCCCATGTCGTGGGCTTCGGAAAATCGTCCAGCTTCATGCGCCGAGCTTCCGGTGGTGCCGTGCGCGAGTGTGATGCCCCGGGAAAATGTCCACCACCGCCGGCAGTAAGATGGTCGGTGCCGCTGGCCGCTGCTGCTGTTGGTTCCTGTTGGACGAAGTTTGTGCCACAAAGTGCGTCCCGGGTGCCGGGAGGGACGGGAAGGGGCGAGGCCCGGTTCTGAGGTTCGGCGTGCCGGGTTGCCATCAAAAAACGTTGCGTTATGAAGTCCGGCGAACGCGATCCTGCCGAGCGTACTAAAGTGTTCAAATCAACGTACAGCGTCGTCCGTGGGTTGTTGGAGTTCGGTGAGGGTGGTGCGAAGGTGAGGGTGGCCAGGAAGCATCAGCAACAGCGTCGTGTTCGAAGTCGGCCGTTCGTGAGCCGGTGCAGTTCGCTCGTGCTCACCGTGAGCCTTATCGTGCTGTGCAGCTTCGTCGTGAGAAGTGTTGGGGATGTCTTTACCGTTGGCTATCTGACCGGATCACAACGGCGTCCGGGCGATCGGGTCTACGCACGACCGGGTAAGTGAAAAAGGATACACTTTGTCTGCATTCTTAGGACTTCTCAGGAAAAGACACATTTTGCTTGAACTTTAAATTTTGAGGATTCGTTTTCTCTGCAGAGTTTCTTATGAAACACTGCCAAGCTAAATCATTAAAGTTCAAAGTGTTTAATTATTATCGTTGTATGTGTTCGTGTTGTGGTTTTACCATAAACAAAGTATTCAAAAAACATTCAAAAATAGCAAGCTCACTTAACCATAAAATAATAATACAACCAAGAGGATAAAAGTAGCTTAGGTAAACTGTCTACGTATTTTGATAAAAATTCTTTCCAAAAATATCTGTTCAAATTTTTATGATTTTTATTTGAATGGCATGTGATATTTTTTATCTCATCCGAATGATTATTAATTTATCATGATTTTTTCAGGCCCCTGTTACAATTTATTTTTAGACTACATCACTGGAAAAAATGCCTGATTTGATTCTTTGAGTAAAAGAACATCAATAAACTGATATTTTTTATCAAGCCTTGTCTGTTATCAAATTTGTGGGTCGACCGATCGTTTTTGTGACCTTGAAAAAATTTAACCCCGAGCAATTTTGTCGAAATATAGTTTTTGTTTTTGCAATTTTGTACTCATTGGATAACATATACGTTTATGTATTGTTTAAGTTTTTGTTCTGGGTCACAAAGCTTAAATTAAGTTGACTTATCCGTCCAGTTATTGATTTTGTGACCGTATGTTTGAATGTTGTTAAATAGTAAAACTGATGGGATAAACAATCATAATAATTTTATACAATCATTATGTTAGTTATTCTAGTAATGTTTTCCAAATATTTCTTTATAAAACATTTTTTTTAGTTTCTCTTTTTAAATAGTCATTATGTTAGTTATTCTCGTCATGTTTTCCAAATATTTCTTTATATAACAATTTCCCAATATTATCGAGCTTCTTTTGATTATAATTTGCATTACATTTATATTGTTGAAGTTTAGTAAAATAAATTGTTGACTGATACTAGCAGTTAGACACGATGACCGTTTAAGAATCTCTGGTTTGAATAAACTTACATACCCTGCAAAAGAGTGTCTCTTTTAATACCGAATTGTTAAGGGCTGTTCATTTCACTGTCACCGACGTTGAAGCTTATAGTAAACTCGCTGCTCGTGCAACGCATCGGTGCCAGTTTTTCGCGAGCACAGAACTCCACCGGCCGCCGGGTAGCAGAAAAGCGAAGGAAATAATTAGGTAGCATTTTCTGCAAAGCTAACCATAAAACCGCTTGGCGCAAAAACCCGGCATGACAGCATGTCGCTGGCTAATCCGTCTTAAAGCGCACTTGTGCCGCACTCCCGAAGCTATGTTAGCCCATTTCTGGCCATCAAGCGGCGATGCTGATGGCGCTGTTTAATGCTCTGGTAAACCGTTCGTCACTGTTGCTTCTTCCTCGCAGCGAGGTTGCTAGTTTCGTAGAGTGTTTTAAAAGAACAAGCTATTCATAGCTTACTTCCGCAAGTACGCCTTGTGTTTCCTCGATAGACGGTGAATGATGTTGAGATTGGAAGAGTACAAAAGAAGATGGTGTCAGCTGAAGTAAAGGAGAGTTATATGTTGTTGAAATTCTTGTTAAGTAATGAAAGTTGTAACGCATGTTTTGCTGGTAAATTTAATGCAAATTTTCTTCTTTTACCTACGAAAAATTTAACTATGAGTAACATATTCAAACAAGCGTTTTAAGTAAACATCTAGTTACACGTTGACTGACAAACGTTTTTAAAACACTTTTTTAGTACAATCTTTTTGAATAAAATTTGTTTATACCCCTTTTTAAACCGATGGTTTTCGAAGGCCAGGCAAAGAATTAGCTTCCTGAAGAACTTGTTTTTAATATGACTATAGTTTTTATGTTGCATTTTCATTTATTTAATCGTCAAAAATTTTGTAGAACAAATTACTACTGTCACCCTGTTTTTGATCACAGTCATAGGCAGTCAACGTGTTAAATAAGCTTAATGTTATGTTGCTTTATAACAACATATTTTACACATTTTTTCTCGCAACGATACGTAGATTTGCGTAGAAAGTTTTCCTTAAAAAGGCTATAGCATTACTAACATTGCTACAGATACTCATTTCCGCTACAATAATCAACTGCCAGTCATTGACATGCAGTCCGTTAAAAGTTGAACCCTTCTTCCAACCGACATCTTGTTTCAACCAAAAAAGTATCACAAGAAACCAAGCGTACCGCGAGCGAACGAGACGCGAAAATGTTTCATCTTCGCAAAGAGCTGCCATTTATCTTGCTCGCGAGATGGAAAGCCAGCGCCATCGCTCACGGTGCAGCTTCTGGTGGCACTTTATTACCCACGAAAACAACGTGCAGTGTACATACACTCCGGCGTACGTACCTGATCCTCGGCGAGGATAGACTTTCCCAGCGCCGCCTGGATGCTTCTTCTAGGAAGGTTGTCGAAAAAAAAAAACGTTCCTATTAACCGAGTCGACAAACGAAAGGCGTAACGTTGTCAACGATGGGGAGGGTAATTTGTCGTCCTTGAATTTACTCCACACCCGGGCGTCCTGGGAGACATAAATATTAATGGCATCTGATTGTGCGGGTGAATATGCAATGATACGCTCCGTTTCATTGACTATATCAGCCAACGCAGCCCGCGTGTCTCGGTGGACGATCGTCTACGGAAGATAATTTGTAAACAAGCAATGAATTACAAAAAACAAACAAATTAACCTCTCACGTGAGCTAGACGAGCGTACTCACGTGAAATAAATGTGTGAAGATGGTCCGCATAAATTACTACGCTAGAGGATGGAAGTGCCACAGGACATGATTTAAGTTTAATTTGAATTTATAATTAAACATAGATTTACGATTACCCTTTTTATTTTAATTAAAATGAAACCATTTATAAATTATTTTAAAGGTTGGTGCTTGACTATCAAATTTATCATTTTTTTAAACACATTAATTAGCGTCGCACCAGGTCACGTAGGTGTTCACGCCGGGTTGGGTGCATTCAGCTCTTTGTTGGCCAAACTGCACCACTGCACCGACCTCTTTAATTAATTGCAATTTTATGCTAAATGCGTCACACCATGCTGGTGAAAAATTGTCTATTGTTTCAAGGGAAAAATAAGCCTCCGATTTAAATGTGGCGTAAAGTGTTTGGAATGAAAAAAAAAACCGAGTCGACGTTCGGATAGTTTTTCTTTGTCTTTGCTGGAGCAAAATGGGAATGGAAAACCCCAACCGGACGCACTCTTATCACGGCCATTTTGCGATAATGAAGCAATGGAGGGCAACCGTAAGGTTGAGATCGTCAAGAGGGGTGGAAAAAACAAAGGGGAGGGAAAAGTAACTTCCGGCCAGTAATGTATGTTGTTTGTGTGCCTCCCCGAAGGGAAACGGACGGAAACAGATGCGGCTGGCGAACATTATCGTTTTCCCACGTTGGTTCTGGTGTCGTTGGCAAAAGAGTCTCCCGGGTGTTGATGCAAGAAAAACCCTAAATCTGTTTGCTTTTTTTGCGAGCTTTACGTTTGCGAGTCATATGCTGGTTGGAATTTTTGTAAAATTTGTCCAGGAAAGGAGAAAATGTAGAGTTGGTTTGAGTTATTTTTAATTACTTTAATCAATTATATTGTGCCATTTAAAAAGACTAGTAATTATTTCTTAAAGTGCACAATTTTAATAAAGGTATTTTTTATTTCATAAATGGAAAATAGTGTAATTACAAATATTTTTCACAGTTTCGTTTCCAATTCCAGAAGAAAATGGAAAGATGGTTTGCGTTATTTTTAATTACTTTAATTAATCATTTTTGTAATATTTAAAAAGGCTAGTAATTATATCTTCAAGTGCACAATTTTAACAAAAGTATTTTTTATTAATTAAATGGAAAAAAGTGTAATTACGAAAATATTCTACATTTTCGTTTGAAATATGAAACACTCCATAGGCTAAACCACCTTAAATTAAAACATGACTATAAGCAATACGGCTAGGCCGTTCCTTCTGAAAAAATAATAAAAAATAAATAAATAAATGAAATCCATTAGCTAGTTGTATGAACAGCATTGTAAATTAACCTCTTGGTATTTTTTACCCACTCCTACGGTTGTTTCCTAGCAAGCACTAATTTCTTCAGTTCGACCAATTAAATATGCACTAAAGTCCTCTTTCCGGAGAGTTGCCTCAAGCTGTGCGAAACACTCACAGATGTCACTCCGGAGAGTGACCCAAGCGGTCAGCAGCTAAAGTAACCGGCGTATCCTTCCCTCTCTTCCCATGTCCCCCCAGGATTACAAATTTCCGGTGCCATAACGCTAGCGATGAACGAGGTGAACGAACGGTACTTCGCCCCGCACGGGCACGAGCTGCGCTTCGAGGTGGCGGAGACGTACGGCGAGGAGGTGACCAGCATCCGGAAGACGGCCGACCTGTGGACGCGGGAGGTGATCGGCTACCTCGGGCCGCAGGAGACGTGCGTCCACGAGGGTCGCATGGCGGCCGCGTTCAACTTGCCGATGATATCCTACGTGAGTGGCATGCCTGGAGCTGGTGTTTCGGAGTTTTCCCCGTCACGCCAGCTGAGAGGATGCTGAAGGAAACTATTTTAATAAACGCTGCGGGTTTTCGGCCCCCCCTCCCCTTCTTTTCCTCCCAGTTCTGCACACACAACGAGACGTCGAACAAGCGGCACTTTCCCACGTTCGCCCGGACGCGCCCGCCCGATCTGCAGATCTCCAAGTCCGTCGTCTCGCTGCTGCTCGCCTACAACTGGACGCAGGTAGGTTGGCACGGAGCTCGTGCGTGTGTGTGTTTACCCCTTTTTCTTTTAGTTTCTTCATTTCGCTTTTTTTTTCTCTCACGAGCACACACGAAAACACACACCTACACACACACACACTCATTGGCACAATCACAAACACAAACACCCACCACCCACCCACTGACCCACCGCTCAATGTGTCCGCCCGAAAATCCGATCGAAAAAATGGAAAAATAGTTTTCCTCGGCTTCTTTAAGGTTAGTTTTTTGTATCGTGCTTCAGACAACGGTGAGTTCGACGCGGTGGCGGACACGCTCAAGACGACGCTCCGGTCGGCCGGCATCCGGATCCGGTCGGTCGCCACCTGGACCGACATCTACCACCACGGCTACTCGAGCAATCCGTTCGAGCGGCTGGTGGCGGAAACGTGCGCCGACACGCGAAGTGAGTATGCAATAGGTTTGTGCTTCCATGGTGCATCCCATTTATCGTTCATCTTTTCATCGGGTTCTTTCCTCGGATGGTGTTGATATCCTAATAAGGTCTTGAAAACTGGCAAGTTCAAAATTTCAAACTCTACTTAGATATTTAGTTATTTTACTTATAGCATTTGAATCAGAGAATTCCAAAAATATACATTTGATATACATGTTTTTAACAATCTCGTTGTAATTACTACACATTTTGTTACCAATTTCATCATATTCGTTAAATATGTTCATATTTTATTAGAATACCGAATATTATTCAAATATTAATTTGATATCTATATTTTCAATGAGTTCGTTGTAATTACTACACATTTTATTTACAAATTCATCTTTTTAACATGATGTGTATGTATTTTGTTCTGCGATTTAATTCTGCGTATCATAATTGTGTCTATTCTATTTAGCGTGAGTATATAATTTATGGTCAGAGAAATTTATTGGATGTTCTTGAATGAGATGGTTGCTCAACAAATTTTACCAGCAATCGTTGATAGATGTGAAGAATTACCCAGTTTCAAAGAGTGGCCTAATTTACACGGGTCTTTTGAGATCTGTTTCCTATTTTGAATTATTGAACTGTTTAGTTGTTTTTGAAATTTTGAAATTTTGAAAATTTGAACAAATTATTTCTCATCTTTACAGCACAATATTCAGTTTTTTGCGATCGCGCCGGAAAAAGGGTTATGTATACTCAGTCGGTAAATCTGTTGGAAAGATCAACATACAGTTTTGTTTAGTAGATTAAACAAGTTAAACTCCAAATAATAATTATCAAACCTAACAAGGGCACAAACCCGATAAACACATCAGGGCATTGTTATACATCATTGCGAACCGATAAGCTTCGATAGGGTACTTTTGAACTTCATTAACGAATTATAAGATTTTTGATTTATTATTTTGAATTATTTTTTAGACCAACAATTGTCTAATGAAGTTTCCATTTGATTTGTTGAAGTAATTTTTCTAGTAGTAATTGTTCTTTTCCGAGAATTGGAAGTTTCCGATAATAATAACGACAGTTTGTCAGGGTGCGTTTTTTCCGTGGAAAACATAAAATCCGTGCCAAACTCCGAAGTGTCGATAGCAGATCACTTAAATTTCAATTAATAGCACCCGTTTGCCAAGCTGTCGCGGTTTTTGATAAATTATTTTCAATTTGCCCCACTGACCCGTGGGACGAAAACTTCCCCCACCACACCCCTTCCTCTCGTCTTGCTTAAACAAAACGAGTCGTTTCCGATAGCTTGTGCCGTTTCGGTTTGCCTTGTAGAGGAAAGTACAGGAGAACTGGACGGAAGCTTTTCCGGCTCGATACATCCTTCCGATTTTTTGCGTCCCTTCCGTCAGGGTTTCCTTTCTTTTTTTCATCACTTGCTATTTATTTATTCATCTTTCATCTTCCGTCTTCCCCCTTCCGTCGTCGTTCGACTTTTTCACAACCTCCCTCCTCCCCCTTACCGGCTCCAGCACCAAGCGAAGCAACACTTTAGTAGAACATTAATCAATTTATTGACGTGCTGTTCGTTCGATTTTCCTCCACCTTCTTTTCGTTCGCCCCCTCTCTCCGGTCCGTCCAGTCTATCTGGTGCTGGGCTACCACTACGAGCACATCGGACTACTGGTGAGCCTGCGGAGGCGCGGACTGCTGGCGCAGGGCGACTACTTCGTGGTCGGCATCGACATCGAGCAGTACGATGCCGCCCTGCCGACCAAGTACATGCACGGGCTGCTGCAGACGACGCCGGACCCGGACGTGGTCGATGCCTTCCGCCACTATCTGGCGGTCGTACCTTCCGCGCCCGTCTGCTTCGACGAGTTTGCGGTCAAAGTGAGTATCGCCCTTCGCTTATCGCGCATCACTTCGGAACGTCGCGTGGTTGTGGGCTGTGAATCCACTACAGGAAGTGGAACGGGATGATCAGTAAAAACAGTTAGCAGTTGGCAGATAGATTATTCAATTTCAGGGATTTTTAAAAATCCACGTAATTGGATTTATATCCCATTTATTCTTGGAAAAAAACGCGCAACCAAATTGTATGGATTGAGATTCAGATAATCAGTATAAATATCCTATTGTAGCAGAGGATCAAGTATGATTACTTTTATTTGAAATGTGCCTTTTTTTACTTTTAATTGAAAATATTCAATTCATGGTTCAATGTGATTTTTCAGATTTTCAAACAATTATGACTGTTTTTTATTACTATGTCAACACAAAATTTGTCTCATTATTTAAACTTTATTAATTTTCAATCACTTCGCATTTTTTAGGAATTGAATTGCAATGCTTGGAAAGAACCGTCAGTAATTAAAAAAACAAATGTCATGCCCAACGTTGTTGCTATTTTCACATGTTCTTTATTAAATTTATAATTAAATGCAGTTCTTCTTAATGAAGTGCGGCATTCACGGTGCGTAGCGAAATAAAAGCAGCATGCGGGCGACCAGCGTTAACGCATTAAACGGACGTAATAAAATGTGGTGAAAAGGAAAACCATAAGCTTGGACAGCAATAAAATCTGTTTTATGTGCCGCATTTAAATGCCGCTGTTGAATGAATAAAACACAAGCAAAAGACGAAGCGAACTCCCTTTTGGCCTCCTGGTGCATAAATTATAGCTTTCCAAGTCGACACACCCGAAATTGTCGAGATGGCAGGATGCCTTACTGGCGAGTTCGATAGAATCTCCACTGGTTAATAGAATAAAATGCTCTCCTCTTCTCTCGTACGTTTCATCCAAAGAAGCGAAAATGTTTACGGACCCCAAAAATACTGTTTGCTCGCTGAAAGAGTTAGGCCGGTATTAAAACTAATAAATCTTTCTCACGCGCGCTCGCGAAAATAAACAGCAAAACCGGCAAAAACGCAGCACCGTGTCATTTCGAAGCTGCATTTGGGAGGATGTTCTTCGTCGGAGCACAAAATTGCACCAAGTTAAGCAAACAACCCCGCCTCGGGGGGCAATGTGCGTTACGTTAAAGGTGCTTCCATTTTCACGCTTCCTTTTCTCGATCGAAAGCGGGATCTTGAACGGTACATTTATTATCACAACAAATCATACGATAATCCAATCGTAACGAGAAATGGCACACCGAGAATCGGGCGATGCATCGGTGCGAAACTGCATCCCCGACGTTTCATGGTTGTTTTGGCGTTTTTCTCATGTTTCTTTCCCTCGTTACAACAGGTTAACAAATATTTGGAGCTCCCACCGTTCAACCACCGGAATGCACTGAATTTCTTCGGAGGCGTTAAGCAGGTAAATATTTATACCAAAAGATGCACGTTTACATCGGTGGATTATTAATTGGCCGTAGATGTTTGCGTTGTTATATGTGTGCATGTACAAATCGTCAAGAAAAAGATATCAAATAATCGTTTGCCGCTGTTGAAGTGAAACACGGTAAAAGGGAAAAATATTTTCTTTACTTATACCGTCTGTCTCATGACGTATGAAATTGTATTAACATCGATTTGTACATAATATTTAATATGATCAAAGTTACAATATCAATTGGTAACCCTCAGTCATCTTGTTAAATTTCTTGAAAAAAAGCAAAAGTACTTATAGTCTTTACTATTTAGCTTTACTATTATTATAGTTTTTACTATTTAACAATAAAACACTAACAAATAGACACGTAATATTCAGGTATATTTGGAAACCTTATCAAGAATACGATCAAAGGTTAGAAACTTTATCTTTTTATGAGAATTACGTGGAGCTGTTAAAACTAAAAAAATTAGAGCTACGCAATTATTAACCAAGTGAAATGAAAGTTGCACTAATAAAATAATTCATGTTACTATGACCTTTTTCGTTTACAAGTGCTGAACAAGCGTTTTAATTGAATCAAATTTCAACTTAATGTTCTCGGGCATATTTATAAGCACAATTTAACATAATTATATTGGTTCCTCTAATTACACATTCAACCCGCTGTCAGTTTTGCTTCCGGAAAATGCTGGCGCACTCAAACTACTCGGCGTCGATCGAACCGTTGTTCATGCGGAAATTGAATTACCATCCCTTCCGGGCACTCCGTCCGAACACGTTGCTAAATTGATTATCGTTCCGGACCCGTTGCTGGTGACGATATAGCCGACAGTAAGGACGACGGTAATCGGTTAGTTCGACGATGATTGCTATCAGATTACCATTCATGGTAATCTTCCCCGGTATTTGCGAGGCATTCGCTGTACCACACCAAGATGATAAGGGATGCAGTTGCAGCAAACGGCAAACCAAAATGCTGCAGTGTCCTTTTTCAATATCCGATCCGAAGTCAAAAACGTCCGTAGATGTCTCGTGAGGATATCCGGACGGAAGGGAATCTGTGTCGCTGTGGTTCTCGGGCAAGAGTTTGCGGGAAACTTTTAGCTGATTGAATGATAGCGAGACGTTGTTTTTCAATGGCTTCCGCATTAAGCCAACAGAGTTTTATCAGTTTCATTTGTTTTTCAAGCTATTGAAACGGTCCGGAAAATGTTGGTGGTAACTTTTTCGATTCAATTCTTTCAAGAAACTTTCTATGTAGGCGAAGTGTTTACTCTCCGTTGTTGCATTTCTTCAGTTTGAATGATGATGCACTACCCACTTTTCAACACTGAGTTTCAATTTTGCTCCAAACGATGCTTCAAATTTAACATTCAATTCTTGGTATTACGAAAAAAGGATCATGTAATTTAACATTTATTTCACGAAGGATATGATTGCTTTGTTTATCGCATTGAATAGCCTTTGAACTTAATCAAATTAAAAGTAAAAACCTAATAAAAAATTCTTTAAATACATGAAGAAAAGTGGAATCTTCCTGCCTAAATAAAAGAAGAGCCATCTAGTCTCTGAAGGAAAAGAAAGCATTTACGTCAGAGTGGTTTGCTAATGGTTTGTGGCGCATTCTTGAGTGCAATAGTTCTCCTTTCAACATTTCTCCATTTCTCTCGGGATGGATTTAATATCGCTGCTTTCGACAATCGATGTAGGTTCCTTCTTTGGTCATTTCTCAATTCTCAGTTTGCAGCTGGCGCTTGTGGAAACGGTGGCGATGTATTTAATGTCAGCTGTGTTGACCTTGTCCTTTCCCATTCGCTATAAGAAAGCTTCAACAATCCTAAACCGTGACAAGAGAACTTAAGAATCAATCCAAATAATTTCTTGGAAAATCTATGGATTGCTTTTGGATTTAAATGCACTGCTTTCAATCTGCAATCAGTGGCAATCAGCATCACGGACAGCTGTTGAAAAAGCAGAAGCTTAGCTGAATGATTCGAGTGTTATCTATTAGTAAACCATTAGTATGCGGATGGTTGGGTTGATGCAATAAATCACCTCCCCCTTCGAGCAGTCTAGACGCATTCCTATTATTTCATAATTATTCACCACAATAGTGAATCATTCAGTCACAGCATTTATCGAGACAATAAGGAGATGCTAGAAATAGTTTTCCTTTTCCGATGATGACAAGAATAGTTTTTTGTTGTATGAATATTTTAGTGTTTCTGAGATGATTTTATGCACAACAAAAATTGTATAACTTGATATGATTTTTTTTTTTAATTGTTTAACCTCGATCAAATAACTAAAACATAGTGTGTTTTCATAAAAATTCGTCTGCGTACAACTACGAATATGTTGCCTTCTCTCGATAGAACAATGATTAATGACTGTTGGAGTAAATCACGCCACAAATTGTTTTCATCGTTTACACCTCCTCTTTTTTCTTTGGAAAACCACTTATCCACCTCATCGGTTAAACCATGCTGCACTTGAACCTCGATGGAGTACTTAATTTTCCATTCCCTTTTTACTTGGTCCGTTTCTCTTCACCCCTCTTCCAGATCCGGGCAGAAGCAGCTTATCTGTACGATGCGGTCCATCTGTATGCAAATGCGTTGCTGCAAGTGGTGCTGGCGGGCGGCAGTCCGAAGAATGGAACCGCCATAATCGACGCGATCAAGGGCCAGGCTTACACGAGTGCCATGGGGTAAGTCGCGAAGGGGGGGCAGATCATTTTCCCACGCAGCAGATGCCGTTTTTCCCTCGGGCGGTGTAAATATGGTTGAGTATCCATCCTTCTCTATCTTTGCGTTCCCGGTATTTTCTTGGTCCTTCGGATGTGAAGGTATTTGGTGCACATCGATGAGAACGGCGACGCGACCGGAAACTACACCATCCTCGCGCGGAAACCGGTTCCCAGCACAAACGCATCCAACCGGTACGGGTTGCTTCCGATCGGGCGCTTCAGCTCGCCGACAGTGGACCGCATTCCGGTAAGTTTTTCCCTAGTATCCCTATATAACAGATTTACCGACCACGATTTGCAACAGGAAATGAAAGTATATCTTGAAGCGGAATAGAATTGAATGTGGGTTTTGTAGGACATTTTAAATAACTTTCAAGTAGCTGATAAGATATGTATACATCAACTGTCTTTTGTTTTTCAGTTGAAGTTTGAAAATTAATATTGTAAAACCAAGTGTGTGAATGATGAAATTTATCCAACGACTATTAACTATTACCTTTTGTATAATGTAATTTTATTTTATTTAGTCATATTTTGATGTTGTGAAAATATTGTTACCTAAAAACAAACGGCAAGAAACATGTTTAGTATAGTTTTAGTACAACATAAAATTTAAATTTTGTGACAATTGGTATTCGGTAAAGCTGGTTTAGTAAAATTGAAATAGAAAATTATTTAGGATTTGATTTTCCCACGTTTCATACAAATTTATCGTAAAACGTCCGGTTTTAAACGCGTCCCTGTTACCGTTCTGTACATAAAAGCCATTTCTCTTCTTGCGGATTCTTTTTCTTTTCTTCTTCCTCTGTACAAAACCGTGCGCTTTGTAATTTCCGTGTCCACCTTGTCGCATCTTCTAGTTTAAGATTCAGGTGAGTGTGTGCGTGTGTTTACGCGTGTGTGGTGGTTTTCTCAGTCGTATTCTGTGTTCGATGTTTTCTTCCAAATATTTTCCTCGATGTTTATAGTTTCATACTCTGTTTTTGTTTTTTTTTCGTTCCGATCGATCATCATCGCGTCGGAAGAAACCGTTCTAGCAAATATTAGAGTTTAGTATGTGTTTCTCGGAAGCCTCGACGAATGTTCTTTTTTTATTGCACCACCGTCTCATTTGTGGTTTTGGGAAAATGGAATGCGATCGAACGTGTTGATCGATGTTTGGTTGTTTATCATTTCTTCCTCTCTTTCATGTTTGTTTCGCACGTTTGTAACGAACACTTAATTATGTCTACTGCCTGTTGACGATACCGAAAATACCTGTGAGCAAGAAAATTAAATTATGTGTTATAAATATGTTATGGTGTTCTAGTGATGATGTATGTGGCGTGCTAAATTTCATAAGTAGAAATAGATAAAATTAGTTTTCGTCTATCAACCAATCAATCAACTGTGGATTATTCATTCTATATATTTTCACATATATTTTCGATAAAGTTAAGTTTTAATGACATTCTCTTACTTTTTAATTCGTTCGTTGTATATTTGCCCATTCTATTTTTGATATTTTATCACATTTGAATGCTAGCTTTTACTTGATTTTACATTATCTGATATCTTGTTTTTATTACGAACGGCTGACCACCGATCTATAATATACCGTCTTTCGGTCACACAAACTCTATTCGGAGAGAGGCCTTGTACCACTAGGGGATGTCGTGCCACATAAAAAAAAAAAGATATCTTGTTTTTTTGGCACTTCTTCATGAAAATTAAATTTTTTGGGTTCCTTTAAGCTTTTCACAAACTTTACCATGCAGTTTAAATTGAATGACCCCTTTCGTTTTGTCCCAAAGTCCTCAATTTATTTTCCGGTAATACCCTGGTTGAAAACGAAAGTTTCCAATCACGCTGCCCTCCTTGACCCATACAATTGGATAAGCTAATTTTCATCGTCCCCACCCTAAATCGTCGCACCTTTTACTGTTCGTTTGATTACGGTCGCAGAAAAAAGTCCAGTGTTGTTGTATCCCACCGATTGATTAATTGTCGTGTCCCGTTGTCCCCAAATGTATCCCAATAAAAGCAAAATCTATGGCGGCTTTCCCTTTTCTACCTTTTCCAATTTGTTTGCCTTCATTTGATGACATTTTTTGTCCGTTTACCTTCTTTCTCCTGCGGAAGGTTTTGCCAAAAACCTTACTGCACAAATGTTGTGTTTTTTTCTATTTATTGTGAAACATTCTTTAATTTTTATTTCTCCATCTTCTCTGTCGTTTCTGGAAAACCCTTGGATCGGGTACGTTTAATTTCCGTGC
Source organism: Anopheles ziemanni (assembly GCF_943734765.1). Lineage (NCBI taxonomy): Eukaryota > Metazoa > Arthropoda > Insecta > Diptera > Culicidae > Anopheles > Anopheles ziemanni. The sequence continues at coordinate 75,213,638 of NC_080706.1, forward strand.
AGGAGATACGGCTGTTTGATACGATCGATTGGGTCGGCGCGGGCCCTCCGGTGGCCGAACCTCGGTGTGGGTTTCGTGGCGAAAAATGTATTAGTAAGTAAAATTTAAAAAAATAACCATAAAGAAATTCTCCGGAGGTGTCTGTAACTCTCGAAATTCTTTGCATTTCCGTTCCGTCATTCGTTGCTTTGCTCCTTAGGTTATACCGGTGAAATAACGGGTGGCATTGCGGGTGGTGCCCTGTTGCTGCTGGGGGTGGTTTCTCTCGTCCTCTACCGGAACTGGCGCTACGAGCAGGAGCTCGACAGCCTGCTGTGGAAGGTGGACTTTCGCGAGATTCAGATGCACGAAAATGAGAAGGAAGCCGCCGGGCAGAAAATGACACGGGTAAGGATAACTTTTCTGATTTCGAGTGTGTGCGGTTTTTTTTTCGGTAGGAAAAACTTTCCTTTTTTCTTGCATCTCACGCACGATTAGGCATTGATTTATGAACATTTTGGGCCGGTGACAAAGGTTCGACGTGTGACAGAATCGTGTTACCCGTAAGTGATGCCATATGCCCCTTAAATATGCCTAATCGACGGGGCCGGTGATTCTCTGCAACTAATTCAAAGTTGTGACCCATTTCGGTTGAGGATTCGTTTCCCATGAGTGTGTTGGTGACACGTTAGGGTAGGGTTTGCGTGACTCCCCGGGAGCTCAGTTGACACGCAGCGGGAGGTGAACCTAATTTTGGATGGCGCTCGGAAGGGTCGATGAACCGCCGCCTCGGTCAGCTGTTGACATGCGAATTGTGATTGACATAAGGAGTAGGAACGAGTAAGGGTGCACCTTGAAGGAAAATCGGGTGGCCAAAATAACTTAAACAAACAAGAACAACTTCTGGCCTAGTGCGTGTCAAACTTTGCTGACCGTAGTCTTCGTTAACAGTAGCTGCTTAGTGTTTTTGTTGCTGTCAATACAGTGACCGGCAAGATCAAGTGTCCATCTCGAATATTTTGGAGTTTTGCTAGATAGTTTTGTTCATTTTCAAGAAAATGCATGGATATCTTGTTATTTCTTTATCTTGACACTGTTTTTCAATACATATTTATATGTTTTTTTCCTCGAAGGTGAACTGTTTCTTTTTCGCTAATTCATAAGGTATTCTTTTAACGGATTTATAAAACAAAATACAATAAATTTTCACGACGCATTTGCTTGGATTAGAACAAAAATGTTGAGCAAAACTGAGGAAATTCGATGTGAGCACTTTATCTTGCTGATCACTGTAAGTTATGAGAAAAACCACGGCGAAACGATGGTTAACAAAAATAGAACGAAGGAAACGAGTTATTATCCACGCGAAGACCCATAATCAGCTTGTATATAATTATTATGTTTAGTAATTTATTGTGTGAACATTATTTAGAAACATAATTACTCTCTTATTTCGGCAAATAATTTACAATTTATTATGCCACGTGGTAGATGGAGACGCCTGGTGTTTTGTTCTTTCAGTTCGATGGAGACGCATGGTGTTTCGTTCTTAACTTTAATGGAGACGCATGGTGTTTTTACGCCAGTGTTTCACCTAACTAAAAACAATTATCCTCTAATCGGATACAAACATTCATTTCACAGACCACACACCCGCTGATACGGACTAGTCAGGTCAGTCTGAGCTCAAACCCGGACCTGGACTTCCGCTACTCCACCATCTTTACGCCGATCGGACTCTACAAAGGTCAGCTGTACGCGATCAAGAAGGTGAAGAAGAAGAGCATCGACATTACGCGCGAGATGAAGAAGGAACTTAAGCTGCTGCGTGACATGCGGCACGATAATCTGAACGCTTTCATCGGGGCATGCACGGACCCACCGAACATCTGTATCATCACGGACTACTGTAATCGTGGCAGCCTGAAGGTAATGCTCAAAGTGATAAGATCTCATGGGATTGTTCTATTACAATTTGTTGTAACAATCTACCGTAGGACGTGCTGGAAAACGAGGACGTCAAGCTCGACAACATGTTTACGGCGTCGATGGTGGCGGATATCCTGAGAGGTATGATTTACCTGCACGATTCGCCGCTTCGCTTCCACGGTTCACTCCGCACGTCGAACTGTTTGATCGATTCGCGGTGGGTGGTGAAACTGAGCGATTTTGGCCTGTTTGCCTTCAAGCAGGGTGCCGAGGACATGCCAGACGAGAAAGAGAAGCTGGAGGAAAATTGTCAAAGTGAGTATAAACCAGCATGAATCGGCTAGGCTAAAACCATGTCGGTTATAATGAATACATTCAAAGAATCGTTTATTTTGATTCCCTCCACTCGTGATTTGGTTTTCGCGTGAAGTTTACTTCCTGGAAACAGGTTGTTTATTAATCCAAGAAAGCAACGGTGAATACGCTTCTGTTTACAAATTTGGACGCCTAATTTAACTTCGTGTTGATTACATCTCACCTGCCTAAATCTTCCGTGAAATGTTGGTTTTTTCAAATGTTTTGTTGCGATTGATTTCCATGAAACAATTAACAAAGTTATGTGAAAAAAAAGGATTGAAAACAGAAATATTTGTCTCTTTGCTTTTAAATCGAAAAGGCAGATTTTAGTAAATCATTGATAAATTATTAGTACTAAAAAAAAATATTTAAAATTTTCCAGTTCTCAATGTATTCCGTCTTGTGCTACAAACTATTGTAGCATGGTTCAGCATATGGCATTAAACAATTAATTATCGAAGTGATGAAAGATGAATTGAATATTGAAATAAAAAGAGGACATTTTATTACTTTGCTTCTTTTCTTTCGAAATGCAAATGTTTATTATCAAAGGCTTAGTAATGAAAACGGAAAATAAAGTATCAAATCTTGTGAAACAATATTTGGTTTAGAACATAACATTAACTAATAGGAGTAGTTGTTGCATTTCACGTGTGAAGTTTTATCAAATTGAATTTTTGCTTCCATTTTCCCACGTTTTCATATTAAAAAATGTTTCAATCATGTCAAAGCAATGCGGTTTTGTACACTGCTTGACCATCTAAAAAGACCTTTGCTTAAGGTTAGACAGACTACAATGTTGCAAATCTACTATGCACTAGGAAAGGAATTTCACCAACTTTTTTTTCTCTCTGCTTATTTTTAGAGTTGCTCTATCGCGCGCCAGAACTTTTGCGTGCCGGATCCACGGCGAGCGTTCCCGGCACGCCAAAGGGTGACGTGTACTCGTTCGGTATCGTGCTGTACGAAATATTCACACGTCGTGGACCGTTCGGTGAGATCGAGTGTACGCCGATGGAGTGTCTAAACCGGGTGCTCAATCCGTTCGACCCGCATACCCCGTTCCGGCCGGCCATTCAACCACTCGAGACGTCTTTCGACTGTGTGCGCGAGTGTTTGCGCGAGTGCTGGGCGGAGCGGGCCGAGGACCGGCCGGACTTTAAGGCGATCCGCAACAAGTTACGGGTGCTGCGCAAGGGCATGCGTCCGAACATCTTCGATAACATGATGGCCATGATGGAGAAGTACGCCAACAACCTCGAGCAGCTGGTGGACGAGCGGACTGATCAGCTGCAGGAGGAGAAGAAAAAGACCGAGGCACTGCTGCTGGAGATGCTGCCACGTCCGGTGGCGGAACAGTTGAAGCGTGGCCACAAGGTGGAGGCGGAGAGCTACGATCTCGTGACGATTTACTTCAGTGACATCGTCGGTTTCACGTCCATGTCGGCCGAGAGCACGCCCCTGCAGGTGGTTGACTTCCTGAACGATCTGTACACCTGCTTCGACTCCATCATCGGACACTACGACGTGTACAAGGTGGAGACGATCGGTGATGCGTACATGGTGGTGTCCGGGCTGCCGATCCGCAATGGGTTGATACATGCGGCCGAGATCGCGTCCATGTCGCTGCAGCTGCTGGAAGCGGTGGCCGAGTTCAAGATCCGGCACCGTCCGAACGATCGCCTCTACTTGCGCATCGGCATCCACTCGGGGCCGGTTTGTGCCGGAGTCGTCGGGCTGAAGATGCCCCGGTACTGCCTGTTCGGTGACACGGTCAACACGGCGTCCCGCATGGAATCGACCGGGCTGCCGCTCAAGATCCACTGCAGCCTACAGACCAAAGAGATCCTGGACTCGCTCGGTGGCTATCAGTTTCAGGATCGCGGCCTGGTGCCGATGAAGGGCAAGGGGGACCAGCGGACGTTCTGGCTGGTCGGAGAAGATCCGGAAGCGCGTGCCCGACGGACGAAGGAGCGCACCGAGCGACGTGGCTCCCGGGCGCTCAACAAGTATCTCGGTATGCTCAAGAGCGCTACGTTGTTGCCCGGGGTGCGCAGTTCGCTCAAGACCCGATCGCTGGCGGTTCCTCGGGGGTCGCTACCACGCTCATCTAGTCTGGAGTCACCGAAAAGACTGAGGTTCGCCAGCGGCGCTATGCTGGAGCAGCATCGTTACCATAGGTGAGGCGAAGAAGGGAGATGATTTAAGTAAAGATTGATCATCATCAGAGGTTGATCAATCCAGTCTAAGATCTCAATTTGCATATTCATGTTAAATGACAAATTCAGGGAAGAAAAACTAAAAATAACATTTATCAAGTTATGATGTAACTAGGAACAAGCTAGTTTTGTTGAATTTAAGTAATTTTTTAAACGAGACTATCATTTTCGGACACTTAATTTTTTAAATTTTTGGTTTCTATTTCTGAAAAAAGAGATTTGAAACACATTTTCTTTCCTTTAAGAAATATGTTTCTGTTGTTTATGTTGCAATCATTTACATAAGAACAAGATGAACAAAAAATCAAGGTGAGGCTATCATTTTGGAACGCAATGCAGTTATTATTGATGTTGTGCCTTGTCTCATCTTGTCGTTGGTGCTATTCACGTTCGAAATCAGTTCAAAATCCAAAAAGCATCAGGTTCATTTTCTAAAACCTAATCAAGTGCAAACGATTAGATATCGATCCGTACCAACCCTTCGCAAGGGTTAACTGAATAGACCCTCGTGTTAACGCTAGTCTCTTTGCTTCCGTTTGTGTCTTTTGCTTGCAGATATAGCGACGATGCGCTGATGGAAGTCATCTCGGACAGCAGCATCCGTCGCTCGGATTACAGCATCTCCGACGGTGCGGAAGACATCACTGCCTCGTGTCCGTGCATCGAGCACCTCGGAACCACGGACCAGAAACAGCGGCAGCAGCAACCGGCCGAACCCGCCTACCTATCGCTAAACAACTGCCCAACGGTAACAACGCCGCTGCTCAACAACAGTATCGCCACCTAGACCGTCCCGAGAGAGTATTTAAAAGGGTACTTGCATTTCGGACCGGTACCAGGGTAGGCCCGACCCCGGTCCACAAGGCCACTAACTAACTTACGTAGCTCTAAGTGGGGACGAGGGACAGGAACGAAGGAAGGTCTTCCGGGCAGTTATCTTTCCTGTTTCGTTTACCAATACATATATATATATACAAGTATATCTAGTCATGTCCTCAATGTCTGTCTGTGTGCTTTATGCGATATACGCAAGGTGATAAAAGCGTGACCGGAGAGTAGAAGGCGAGGAGGAACAGGAGCGTGGAGGGAATTAAGTAGAAAGGAGGTTAAACGAAAGGAAACCAAGGGTAAGATATGGAAGGCTCGTGTGAATCGGATCGGAAGCAAGTGAAACGGACGAACGCTCCATACCGTTAGGTACCGCAAACACAGTATTTGGGGCGAGTAGCAGGTGCGGAATGTATTCTATCATTCGCTGTTGTTCGTTTTAATTTGTAAGTGTCTTCGTGCGGTCGTTGTTGTGCAAATAAATTTATTCCAAACGAAGCAGAACGGTACTTTGCTTTCGTTCACTAACATAGAAGCTGATATTTGGTGTGTTTTAATTTTATACCACTGTAGTTTCGATTTACAACATAACAGAGTTAATTCAACGATACTCAATTTGGAAATTTTCAACGATTTTTTGAAGCTTCGAATTTCAAAATAAAGCAAAATCCATTGTGGTTGTCTAAAGCTTGGTTTCTGCCGTACACTTTTGCACTAGCAACCTTGATCGACGACCTTGAATCCCGGTTCAAACCGGTTCAAAAGTATGCGTCTTGGCTATTTTTTTAAATAAAAAACGCGGAACGAAACCGTTATATTTGTAAAAGATAACGTTTGCAGAATTTTATATTTTGTTCGAATTCATTGATAAAAGTCAACGAACAGAAAAGAAAAACACTCGTATATGAACGTTAAGCCTCACAACCCTTCTCAAATTCCTATGTGTGGTAATAGCTAATGTGGTGTAAAACATATTTTTCTATCATATCTTCAATGTGGATAGACCCAATTTGGATGAAACGCAAACAACGATTTACAATACTTTTGTTATTTGACGCGAAGTTTCAATGAAAAATTAACTTTGTGGTTAGTATTCAATTTTTTTAGGAACCACTTATTTGATAAACCTCATCGTAAAGATTAAACGGCCATTATGTCTAATTTCTGTCGTCATTGCATGCATAACTCTTTGCAAACCTCTTAAATCAGCTGATAGCCCGTCGTGGGACGCGGAACCGATTCCTGGAATAGGTCGTCGCTAAAAATGATTCAAATGCGCTACCATCCATTCGGTTGTTGGTTGACCTCTCGCGCCGACGATAAACCGTCCGTCATCCGTTGCAAAAACTCAGCGTCAATTTTGGGGTTTCTTCTGCTGGCACATTTTGCATTTCTTTAGCCGGCAGAGCGAAAAGCGAAAGTAGATTGTGAGGATGCATGGAAGTTTCTGTAGGAAGTGTATACGGCCTTATCAGTGGCCTTGTGATGTTTATTCACATTCGTTTTTGGTACGAAGCATGGCAGGCTCCGGGCGTTAAATGAAATTTTGTTTTGGATTTGTTTTGATTGATTTATGACAAAGCATTCAAAACACTGCTATTTAAAGCAATAACCTCTACATTGCGTCTAGTTTCTATAAAGCCACCTTTTTGCTCCATAAAACTGCTTTAAGTACATATTTATATTTTATTAAAAATATGGCCGGTTTCTATTTAATTTATTGACAATCAACAAGAAACCCTTCCTTTGGTGCTTGTAGCTTGAAATATTTGGTCTGGGTTACTTTTAATATAATTTTGCACGGGCGATTCTTTGGTATTTTCTCAGAAACAACACTTCTTTGGTCATTTACGCACAGTAATTTGGTTTAGTTTAAATTTTAGACTTCCTATTCGTATGAAATTCATAGTTCGTGAAACCACATTCCCAAAAATTTGCTATTCAATCGAAACCCGATACTAAACGATCGAATCTTTCCATGTCCGTTTCAAAGGCGTCGCGGGCCTCATCCAACGTTTGACATCTCTAAAACAACCTATTTTTTATCAATGATGGTTTCGATGAATTACCTGCTCCTCCAGCTGCCTTTGAACTTTATAGCACAACGCCGCCTTTAGCGTGCTTGACTGTTGGAGACAAATGGTGAATCTCTGGCATCGAATCAGGTTTCTACCACATCATCTGCCTATTTTAAGACTCAAATAGATTGATTTAAGACCAAACCAACAACAAAACGTTATTTCCGAACTCTTTTGACGTCACAACATACTTCATTTTCAGATCACAGTTCCTTCATCGTGTTCACTTCTTGAAAGATAGGCTTTTTTGAGACAATACGTCCTCGTCCGGTGTTGGTGTTAGCACTGTCGTATCTTCTAAGGGTGTCAGTAATTTCTAGGCCAGTTTAAACATGCTTGTTGTAGAATCCATTCTTAGTGCACGAACTATTCATTATTCGTTGGTTGTTATCAATCCATTTATTCCTATGTCGGTAAGGCTTAATTTATACACAGTCTAGGCTCCTAGATGGTCAGACAACTACATACACATTGTTGGATACATACTATAGTTCCTGAAGTCAAGTTATGCTTAGTACGAGGAACAGGAACGAGTTGTATCAAGGCAATTGGTGCATTTCATTCGTCTAATCAAAAAGCTACACAAATAAACATAAAAGATTGAAATAGAAAAGCCAGTTCTCCTCTGTAGCTATTTATTAGCACATATTATTTTTTAAATTGTCTTAGCTGCTTCACATATTATTTGGAGTTTACTCTTTGTTTAACATTGGTTTCAAAGCGTGTTTGTGCTGACTGATAGCATACGCGATTCTCCTGGACGCCATTCTCATGGCAACATATTTAATCAACTGCAGACGACAAACTCGAACGTGCTCCATTTGATCGACTAGTTCATCGCGATGATGGTTTATCTTTATTAACCGATCGACGGCGGTCCACCCACGATGTCGAGCTGCTCCCAATGACCCCAACTTATCATTTGTATCATGCTTCCATACTTTCATCCCCATCCTACAATGGGAAATTCGATTCGATTCAGGCTCACATTCCACTCCGTGCGTGCGTGCTGGCACTCGCATGCAATTATTCCGTCGTCGCATTTTCCTCAATCATTCCGTCCGATGGAATCCTTGCGGCCGACCAGCGCTCTCCGGAAGAACTGATTTTTGTACTTTTCTTTATTTTTTCACCCCCTTCACACCCGAGTTGGCACCAAGAGCCGATAATTTTACGAGACATTCCGTAATAACTCGTTAATGTGATAATTCATCTTGATGCCGCTCCGCTCGCTTCGACGCGAATGAAGCGCACTGTGTGCGTGTATGTGTGCTAGGTGCAGTGCAGCAAGTGCAGTTGCAACAGTGGTCTCGTGGTGTTGATTGCCTGCGGTAATGTCGAACCGTTGGAAGCTCGTGGAAAGTGAAACGACAATAAACGGGGCACAAGTTGACTGTATTTTAATCAGCGCACTTTCATCTAATGATATTCCCGAGAGTATGTATGTGAGGAAAATTTAAATATTCGAGACTATAAAAGTTTATATTAAAAAATACAGGACCGTCTGAAAATAGTAGAGAAAAAACCATGCATCGCAAACCATTGTCACTTAAAAATAACAACTAAATGAAGTTGTCCAAAGTGTGGAACAGAGTGACGTAGCGAATGTGCTAAGTTTGTCACACGCCACGGATTAATTAGCACGCGCACTAACCACGCCGGCGGTGGCCGGAGATGGTGCTTGTAACAAAAAGAAAAGAATTCAACCGCCGTCGATAGCGGGATATTTTTCAAAAATAAGTTTTGCACCCATGCATACAAAATAAAACCGCATTCGTATGTGTTATTGGCCGAAGCAGTTAGCGCTTCGTTGTTGCGCCCGGCAACAACAACAGTTTGCCGATTAACGGCCAGCAAGACAATCGTTGGTATCTAAGCTAGATGGGTGATGGTCTAATATGAATCTAATGGAAGAAACATTCGTATGATACATTCTACTATTTTGTGTTTTTTTTTTGTAACAGTTGAAATGACTTCGACTACTTTTCTAACCAGCAGTATCATAACAGAAAATCAGCGAAAAGAAATAAAATCAAAGAGTAAAAGTGCGAAAGTTGACATGAAATGTTCCATTTTCTTATTTTTATACTTTACAACAATTTCAGACTCTAAATTTACATCTACTTTATTGAAAGTTTGGGGAATCAAGAATTCTCTATTATTTTAAATCCATCCGACACATAGTGACAAACTTCAAACATACTCGAGATATGTTAAAAAAACATCTTCTTTTAGCTTTTAAACAAAAAAAAAAATCTACATAAACCAATTTCAGACTGTCTCATGGTTCAACAAACATATTTGCAGAAAAGGAGAGGGTTCGTGGAATGCTTTTGAAGCAGCAGGATATTGTGTAGAATCACTCGACAAATCCGTTTAGCAAATAGATCGCTACTTCTCCAACAAACTAATACCGTGCAAATATACTTCATGCTACTTTGTTGCTACAGGAAAGGAGCTAACAATCCCCAGAGAATTCATTGTGATTCGCAGCAGGCTTTCCTTCAATTCCTGTGGAAAAACTGAGCAACTTAAAAAAACTTCAACTTATTATTCCTCTTTCAGTTGGCTTTTATTGTCTTCATCAAGCCAATAATTTTATCAAGCGAAATAATTGTAAAACATCTAGGTTGAAGTGCAAACTGTTTTAACTCTGATTAAAAGAATGATGTGGAGCAACAATCAACTGGAACTTTTCATCGTTTTGTGTAATAGGAAAAACAAAAGTTGCCCAGAAAAGACTAGGAAATATTTTAAATAAAAACAATTGGCAACACTAAACAACCGGCTTTTTTAACAAAATCAGTTTAACATTTAAAAAACTTACGTTCTCAATCCCACTGGGTCCGGACTCGTTTTCCACCTCTAGTGTAACTAGCAAGCGACTCTCGCGCGAACACTTTCCCACCTGCGGTTTTTATCAAAAACAAGATACAACGGTAAAATCTACTTTCAATAAAGCTACGCGTCTTAAAAAGACCTTTCATTTAAGGGGTCAATTATGAAAATTGGTTGAAAAAATAAATAGTTATTAACAATTGGCTAATTTTTGCCTTTTAGTCTGCGAGCTTTATTTACCTTGTTCCTGCATAGTTCTATCTCTTTTCCACACAGTTAGTTTTCTCAAAAACTAGAAAAGACGGAAAAATCTTTTGTAGGACAAAGTTGTGTGCCCTTAAAAGACTTTTCATTTGAGGGGTCACATGTAAAAATCGGTTAAGCGATCATGAAGTTATTAACAAATTTGTTATTTCAGCAGAAACTACTAACCAAGGTATCTGTACCTACGTCCCATTCAAATGTTTATTTCGTAAACCTCAACCTCTTTGGCAACCAGTCGCAGTTGTGTCTTCGTCGGAGAAGGTTGTGCGTCCGGTGCCGTGTAGGACGGTTTTTCCCGTTTTGAGATTTGGTGATATAAAGTGTTTTCCTGTGTGTACGTTAGCGCCGTTTTGAACGATAGTGGCAGGCGTCCGCCGAACGGTACAACAAGGTACGCGGGGAGGGGTTGCTGGTGGATAGGGAACAGGGAATCGGGGAGGCGGGCGGAGAGCCAGTGGTTGTGAACATAATGATCATTGATTGAACGGCTTACGTTACGGGCGCGCGTTTACTTCTTTTCGGAACGCTTTCTTGCTACCTTCTCGTCGCCGTCTTCGGCGGTCTTGCGGCACAAACAAGAAGCAAGACTGCGTATGTGTGTGTGTGTATGTGTGGCTGTATGTGTGTACGTGTCCGTGTGCTTGCGCGTAATTCTTCTCGATCGAGAGCGGTAAGTGGAAAAGTGCGAAAGAATTGTTCGCCAGCAGGGGTCAGGAGGGACCAGGCCTTTTGGAGGAAAAGGTGAAGGAGAAGGATGCTGGGGATGAAGAAATGCCGGAATGAAAGAGCAAGCGCTAGCGCGATGGAGATACATAGATATGCGGAGTAACGTGTCGGTCGACGGTCCCGGGGCTCGAAGCATGGAAGCAGTAGAGTTCAAAGCATTATCAGAACCCGTCGTCGTCGTCGTCGTCGTCGCCGCCGCCGCCGTGACCAGCGCACGATCATGTCGGTAATGGGAAGAAGGGCGTGCGGGAGAAGGAATGAGAAAAAGGGACAGTGCAACCATCGCAACCACAAGATCAACAGCCTCTGCCAATAGAGACACACGGGCAGAAAAGGGAAAGAAAACTCAATGGCGAGAAAGAGCCAGACGGCGGGGCAGAGCGAGATGGGGAGAAAGATTCCACAAGAAGCTGGATCGGCTGTGTTTGTGGGGTGACGTGGCGGGGTGGACAAAAACAGAGCACTCTTCTCGCGAGCTACACAAAAGCCACATGCAAACGAGCAACAGGCAGTCGCGATCGCGTCAGACCCCGAATCCAGAATGAATGAGAAGGCGATAGCGGGCGAAGACCGTATGATCAGAAGCTGCTGATCGCGGGTAGCACTGGTGGTGGTGGTGGTGGTGGTTGTTATTGTTGTTGATAGCGCGGACCGCGCGGTGTACGCCGAAGGCGTTGCGTTGCGGCGCGATGACGTTGTGCCGTTGTTGGAAATTGTGAAAACATTGGTTGGCCGGGTGGTAGAAGAGGGGACGAGACGTGATGATCGATCGTAGCGGTGGAGTAGAATGCACAGACACACAACAGCCAGCAAAACGTCAGAATAAGCTTTGCGCGCGTGGTCGTGGTGTGTGGTTCCGCGTACTACTATAACGCGCGGAAAAGAAATGGTACCGAGGGAAATTCACGCCTCGAAGTAGTGTGTGGAGGTGGAATGAAAAGTTTCTAACCCACCGCGAAGAAGGAGAGTTGCTTCACAATAGTGTCAGGGTTGGATCTGATGTAAACATACCCATCGCGGCTTGACATCTCCGCTGAACAGTTTAAACGTTTCGCTTTACCAGTTTAAGAATCCGCTATTGAAGTTGTACGTTTTGTTAAGCGGTTTATAGTTCCTTGAACGAACCGGTGTCTATTCCGAGCTTGACTGAATCTGAATCCATACGCTATTCAACTTAAAAGGGTGTATTACCGCATACAAATATTGCCTTCTAATGTGTTGGGTGCCTTTGCAACTTAGCACCATTCCCAATTGGGTATAAATGATGAAAAGAACATCTTGCTGAGCGTCAGTTTTTCATTAAAATTACATCAGACATTTATCATCATGTTTAACAACATCGTTGGTTAACTGGAAAGAGAGCGAGGTTGGAGATTAATCGGTTTATCTTTTAAATGGATGTTCCTATTCCAAATATCCTAAAGATTCTTCCAATTATTCTCCTCAACGAAAAGGGATCGTTTTGCAATGATCCAATACATCCCCCAAATCGCCTTTGCAGCTCAGCAGCATTCCTGATAGTGTGTAAAAGTCGAACAATTTCTAGTTGTCTTTTATATTTTAATACCTGAGATACTTTAGAGATGTTACGTATTCTAATTCTAAATCATTTAATCGATAAAATGGATTTTCGTATCCCATATCCCCTGAGAAAGTCGTCATTTCAATTAGACCGTCTGAGAAAGTTTCCCTAAACAGGCAGAAGTATTGACTAAACTTTCAATCGTAGCAGGCGTAGACTTTCGTCAAGGAAATTCTCATGGGATGCAGCGGTAATAAACAGCTAAGGGGCCTTGTAGGTAAAGCATTCAAAGCGGATTAAAATCTCGCCTCTAGGCGAGAAACTTTTCGGTCCTCCCACGCCTAAGCCGGTGTGCGTCGCCGTCGGTGCGTGTGCAATAACTCGGGAGGGAGGGCTTTTATTTTGTCTTTCTTTGCTTTGCCCCGCAGAGCGTAAGATAGACATATCGCGACCGCGGTTAGCTTACGGTTGAGACGGGGGAAAGCCAAGAGCCAAGGGATGGCAAAGAAAAGGTCGATCGAGTGTGCGTGGTGGTCCGGATAGTGTGGTCGTGTGGACGGACGCGATCGCCGTGAGTCTGCGAGAAGATCTAAGCAGGAGACCCTCGCGAGTCAATATCGCGCCCGTTTCGTTCGCTGATAGGGAGTGAGACAGAGTGGAAAGAAGCGTAACATAGCTAATATTAAAAGGAATGGAAAGAATGAGGATCGGGAAAGGGACGGCGCGAGATAAGGGTAGAGCGCAACGAGACGACGATCGACATTGTTTGAGAAGATTTTTATTGGCCAAACAAACGGGAGGTCGCGAAAAAACCATCGCAACAAGCGCGAAAAAAACGGAGCGCGATGATGATGATTTTTATTTCATTGCGGAAAGGCATAAACTGCGTGGTAAAGTGGGGGGGAAGTCACCGGAGGTAAGTGGAGTCTGGATGTTGAGGAAGGTAAATCAAACTAATAATCGATTATTCAATCAAGAGCCAGCCCGACAGCAGCAACAGCAGCAGCATCCCTCACGGTGAAGGCAGGATGATCTGTCGGGAGGAAAAAAAACGACATGGATGACGTTTGAGATGAGATGCGAATTAGCGAATCAGCGACGTTTGCAGGCGTTAGTTTGTAGACTCGTTTTTGTGCCATCTACTGTGCTGTTACCATCTCGCCGTGGTGGAGGCAAATGGAGCAGGACACACTTGCCTAGTGTATGCATTTCTCATTCGATCGATCGATATGATGGATCGATCATGGTTTCGCTTTGACCGACCGATGAGAAACCGATAGCGGCACATGATCGTTCGCTCACTCGCCGATCTCGTTCCGTGAAGCTGCAGCCGCTCAGCTGGCATCGTCTCAGCGAGCACACATGCGATGTTGCGTGGTGCCATATGGGACGTGAACCCGTGCCCCGATGAAGTAGTGTTCGAGGGTGCGGATCCACTTATCGCTCGAGCGCCGTCAGATTCGATCCGGTCTGTGCTGTGCACTATTTATTAGCGGAATTCTCCACGGCAAGTCGCATGGCGATCCGGCGACGTTGTGTACGTGTGTATGCAAATGGCCACCACTTGGAGGAGGTAGGCAACAAGTGGCCACTAGTCGGTATAAGAGACTGGCTGGCTGGTTGGCTGGCGGTTTGGCATTGCTTCATCGTCGCCATCGCCGACAATTTCGAGTGCGGAATGTTGATTACCGAACGGGATTAGATTTTCGGCCGCTCCGGCGTTCCGGCTGCCGGTTTCTCACTTTTCTGTGCCGACCATTCGGGAGCGATGATGAATATTCGATACGCGAGAAAAGAGAAGAAAATCCGCGAAGCGATACCAGCGGGTAGCCGGTGGAAACTCGTTAGTTTCTTGCAACCGTCGGGCGGTGGAAACAACACATGTCAGACGCTGCGATTGCCATTCGTCATTGGCTTTGGAGATTGTGTTGATTGTGTTGTTCAGCGGCGTTCGCCGAGGTTTGTCGATGCAACGTGACTTGTTTAGGGAAGGCCTGCGGGGGGCCATGGAGATAGTGCCAACTAGCGGAGTAGAATTTCAAAAATGGCTTTTCGATGTATTTTCTCAATAAAGTCCCCGGGAAATTGTATTGTATTCAATAGATTTCTACTAAAAGCTCTATGTTGCAAAAGCCTGAACATTTCCTTAGGATTTTTGTTGATTTTTAAAGCGCTTCTGTGACACATTAACCTTTTTTGTTATCTTCTCATCAATTTGAGCATCCATAATGTACCTTCTTATGTATTTGGTTAATTTGGCTCATTTTTAGTTTATAATGCACTTCATTTTTATTTCTTCGTGTCTTCGTTACTCTAGTAAGCTTTCATCTTGCTCTCTTGTCCTACTCTTCAGGCAAGGCCTTTTTAACGGCAATGTTTTTGGGCTTCGATTGTTGAGGCATGTCTTTCGTCATTGCGTTTATTTTTGAATACTTATTTGTATAAACTAAATCTTACAGAAACTTTATTTTGGCATTTTCATACCACATGTTTTCGTATCTTATCGATTTACTGATTGCTGCATGTTCCCTTACATGCGTTGCTTGAGTCATCATATACATCTCGATAATTTATGCGAAAAGTTAGCTTTGTATAGAGCAGGGGTCGGCAAAGTCCGGCCCGTGGGAAATTTGGGTGCTTCATACAAAAAACCCTCTTCAATTTTTATCGGTTTTGATCATGATGTCAGGTTGATTTCCTTTCCAAAAATGAAGATAAAAATTTGCTGAACGAGGTGTTACTTTTATATATCAAAACTTTGCCGTCCAGATACACGCATAGGTAATAATGGTATCCGTATCAGTTTTCATCCGATCACATCATTTTGGTGCTGTCAACGCTGTCACCTGAACAAAAATCCAAATTCAACGAAAATAAGTAAGAATTTTTTTTTAAAGTTAGACGATAAAATTTCGAAAATATTATGTCTTTTACGATTTTTTATGTAAATTGACTTCTGAGAAAGTTGTTAGTCCATTTAAAAGGGTACTACTTCGAAAACATTTAATCATCGTTTAACGTATCCGCGCTTTCGGTTTTCTTGCAACCATTTGGCCCTTTTTAGGAAATGTATGCCTACCCCTGGTATATAGTTTAATCTTTGGGTTGTCACAACAGTTGGAGTTGCAAGATGGATACTTTTGTTCTACAATATTTGTTATATATTCAGCAAACTTTTATTTTTAGCAAACCAAGGCATTGCACGCTAAGTACAGTTATTTGCTAGGATTAATCTTTCTATCTCTCTATCTGTGAGGTTTGTGCTAAGCAAAAGTTAGCTCGTTACCATGATAAGGCACTGATAAGCGTTGATTTGTTTACTTTGTCGGTCTAGAGCCTGCCTTCTGCTCTGTTTCTTGTCTCCTCATCTATAAACATTATTTATACGTTGCCGCACTTGTTTCTATTTTAAGAACAGTCGACTGACAGCATCTTCGTCTACATGGTAGAGTGAGTTGGTTTTTTTTAGCTATCGTTCAAACACTACGATGCAAGTAATTTCTAACAATGTAACTACTGCCCACCGATTGCACGCTTATTAAAAAGCATAACTACGATTGTTGTTCATTCCGTGACGTGACGTGAAAATAAGGCATAAAACCACTGTTCTGCTCTCTCCATGTACCGATGTTTTTTTTCCCCAGTATAATACGCCCCCGGTTTTTGGGATTGGCGACTACTCGTAGTACGCATTCGGAAAAATCTGCCCCACATTGTCGACGTGTAAGTCCAACGGCAGTTATCTGTTGGTTGTACGACTTCCACTCGACAAACTTGACATTCAAATGCTGTTTCCCACTCAGCCCACCAACGAGAGTAGGTTTCGAGGAAAAAGGAGCGAGTGACGTTTTTCTGCAAAACAACGCCGGGTTTTTGAATTTATGAATACGAGATTTTTGGTAACTTTGGGCAATAAATTGATGGGGGGACGAAGGAAAAATGCGTTGTTATGAAGAGTGGTGACAATCAAAAATATTCTAGTTAAATTTCCACATGAGTTCTTTGTTATTCTATTTTTCTAAGTCGATTTACGCATTCGTGTGGGTTAGTGAAGATTTTGAGAATAATTTGTAAACCTTATGTGCTTTTTCATAAAATACTCACACCGTTATTAACTGACGTACACATCAATTTAATTGTTGGGGAAAACCAGAGGGTGTAAACAAAAAAGAAAATGGAACCTGTAGGTCATTAACGTACGAAATACGCTTGAACTCGACCCGTGCTACCCGGAAAAGCGAACTGGGGGTTTTTCCGATCATTTGGATCGTCATCATGAGTTTGCTTTCTTCGCCGGAGTCACCTCTCGGCCACCTTCGACCACAATTCGGACCTCAACCCCCCCCCCACCCGAATGAAGAAGCGAAAAAATAAATAAATACCTCATCTCAGTGGCGCACAAATTGGCGCTTTCAATCGTGCTTCGATGATTTGCAACCCCTTTTGCGTCACACTGGCTCGCGCCGAGGTTGTGTGAGTGGCCACGATTTGTGTGTGGGATATTTTTTTCCACTCTCCAACGAACAACATTTTGATCGTTCATCTTCCACAAGATCAGCTCGCTGCAAGGGGTTGGATTCAGATCGACGCGGAGCGAATTATGTTTGTTTTTACAAACAAAAAAACAACTTTACAAAAATGACAACAGCAAAAGCACGGGTATTAATAAGCTCGGAAAACAAACGTCGCCTGCAGAAGGATGCACCGGATTGCGGAGGCAACGTGAGGTTTGTTTCGCTAACACGATCCAGAAATAGCACCAAGGCGTAGCTGCTGCGGCCCTGTAGCCCTGAGGATGCGCACGAGGCTCCATGTGGCATCGTATGTTTCGCCACTCGCAACTCCGGGAAGATGCATCGGCCGCACGGTGTTGTTAGGTTGTTATCAGCGCCTTTGGCCTTGCAAATAGAACCGAGCCGTACGGACAGGCAATTAAGTGGTAACTACACTCGAGACTTTACCGCAAATAAAGACCCGTAACATTGTCGTCCCCCCTTCCCGCCAAACCGGTGTAAGCGGACGTCGACCGACTTTTTTTTTCATTGCGGACCGCTTTCAATGTTGGGTGGTTGCTTAGAAAATGTCCTTCCATCTTGCGTTACGGTCAGTGCAACAGAGGAGGGAGGGTTGGTTTGAAAACAAGGGTTCTAAAACACATAAAACACACATAGTTTATACGCTTTTCCTCGGCTCAACAGCATCTTCCGGCTTAATGTGCTACGGCAGGTCGTATTTTACTTCCGCTGGAAAGCTTCATCTTTTGTTACGAGTTTAAACCTCACAACGGCATTGTTGTTCGCTTAACAGTTCGCTAAAATGTATCAGTTTGTGTTAAAATAAATTGAAAAAAAGCGACAAATGGTGAGCACTAAACGCGAGACAAAGTGTTCATTTTCAAAGAAGAATGATTTATTTACCTCTTTGTTTCATTTCTTTTAAAAGTTCGAATACCACTCTAATAGAATGCATGAGAAACCTTCTCTCAAAACAAAGTTCATATCTTCCTTTTCTCAAATGGAGTTTTTTTCCACCTTCGATGTTGTTTCGCTTGTTTGGGGTTTGTTTACATGTTTGACAATTTTCAATAGAGAAAGTTTTCCCTTTTGAGATGCTTGACTTGAAAAAAAAAAATGCAATAAAAAGCGTTTACCAGTTTTCGATATTTTCTTGCGGTACTTTTCTTGTCCGTCTTTTTGCGGTGAGATAAGAAATTCATTTTATACTCTGAAAGCGATCATCCTATATTTTATTTTGTGATCTACATTTCTAATCCTCTTCGCTTATGGTTTTTCATAGTTTTCCAATGGAGGCGCATGGTTGTCCGTAGAATGTCACCGGAGAACAGCTCTTGCCAGGTTTCTGTTGGATAAAATCTGCAGCATCAATCGTGGAAAAATCGCTCAATGTGCCATTGCTGGTCGCCTCAGGAATGGGACAAACTTTCGAACGTATCTCTTCTAGCATCGCTCAACAAGTTCATCCTGCTGGTGGTTGCCCGCTGTTCATTTGACCGTTCCGGGGGTTTTTTTTTGTATTTTGGTCCGATTGCTTTCCACACCGACCCATCCGCACCCCCGACTCACCCCCTTCGATGCCCATTTGTCTGTGCAATCAGTGGATTATTATTTAAGAACTGTCCGACCGGCGGGGCAGCTTCTCCCGGTTCTGGGGCTTCAGAAACCGGGCCCGGTGTAATGATGCCACTGACGTGGTCGATTAGGCTTGATTGAGTGTGCTTGTACTTCTGTGCATTCTGTGTATCGTTTATCGCTTCCTCTCTCTGTGCCGAGCTGTTTCGCACCGGGAGCTGTTGAAGAAGTTGGCTCCCCCGGAGGAAGCAGTGTTGTTGTATACGTTATACTGCGTAAAATATTAACCTTCCGATACACACCGTTGCAATTCGTTCGGCAGGCAAAGATGTTGCAGTTTTGAGGCTTGATTTTATGCTTTTCGGATCTGCAAGTTGTGAATTCTTATCCCTTCTACCGAAATAAAACAATTTGAAGTGCATTTTGACTCGTTCGTGACGGGCCTCAAAAAGCCCGTACAACTCAAATTTCACGTCTTCCGAGTGATCATATGTTGAGTATTTTCCTTGAAACATCTCCAAACCATTTTGCTCAACAGCAGAGCACGTTCGTCGTTTCACTCCCCCAAAATCCCGCCCATCTCACTATCGTTGATCGGTGTTTCTTTTTCTTTACCTTTCCCCTTTCCTGCAGCCGGCTCCGGATCCGATCTTTCGGATTCTTCCCACCGGCTCAACCTTGCCATCTTCCGTGCGTTGTTCGCGCGTTTGGCTGTTAAATAAATTGAAATTATTTGTGAATTATCGTACGTTTTGTTTACTCCTCCCGCGCCGTCCGAATCGATGGTGTGTTGTTTCGTACGTACGGCGTTCCGGTCGGTTTCCGTTCGTGTGCGTGTACCGGGTTGTATGTACGATGGCTTGTACGTGTGACCGAGGGGAGTGGTACTCGTCTGCGAGTCGATAAACGATGGAGGATCGCTGCGAAGAATGAGCTCGATTTTTGCATTCAATCCATAAGAATACTGTTTATATTAAGAGTATAAATCAATTTGACATTTTTTAAAACTCACCGGTAGGAAGGAAATCAAGAAAAAGACTTGATAACAGATTCAATGTTTACCTCACAAATGGGAGCAGGTTGATAACTGCCTTTATAGGTGTAAGCTACAAACATTAATTATATTACTTTTTAATATAAATATAACGATAATTTTCTCAACCGAAAACAAAATTAAGGGATGCTGGAAGATTTAAATTTGAAGCTTCTAATATTGAAGATAAAAGAAGAAAATCCTTACGCCTTCTCGATGGCAATGTCAACTGTGGAATCTCGTTTAACAATGCTGCAGAATATCGAGGGGCCAAACCGGTGACGTTGTTTTAATACAAAAACTCTCTTTATACAAACACACACCCACACACACATATTCTGGACTACGTCGGCGATCGACGACGACGACGGCACCCGCCACGTGGTAGCCGTATGATTTCCATGTAAAAAGATTCAAATTAGAGCCCGGGACGGATCATGTGGATGAGATTTCGCTACCGCCCCTGACGTCACTGCACCGGTTTCCACCGGATTGGATTGTTATATCTGTGTGCTTCAATGTGTATGTTTGTGAATAAAATCTTGCGGACCGCGAGACGGCGGAGCGATGCTGAGAAGAACGCCAAATAGCTAATTCCGTTCTGACGTTTGGTGGCCAGGCGTTCCAGGAAGCTTCTGCAGCTGCTCGTTGTCAGTTTTCCAACATTGAACAGTGTGCATTCCTACGTACGTATCTCTGTTGGAAGTACTTTGTTTTCCTTGTAGACATTTGTACGACAAAGAGGGTACATTATTTTCTTGGTTATTCACCTGGAGTGCCCGATGTGGTTTTACATATAATCCGTGGAAGAGATATTCTTTCTATCAGGTTTTGTGCCAGCGTGGATTGTTTATAGAAGAAAAGCTTCTGGAGTTGCTTCATAAGGTTGTATTAAAAAAACTATTAGTTTTTCGAATATGTCAATTTTCAATTCGATCTTTTGCTTAAATAATTTCGAATGTAAACCTATTATATATAATTCTTATATACCGCCGCTATTATATAATTCTTAAAATTAACTAATTTGAAAGAGGCCGGTTAGTAAATTATCGATTTCCTTTGTCAAAGTAGCTTTGGTTTGGTTTTTATGGTCTAAATTTATGGTTGTAAATTTTAATGATCTAAAATAATTAGCTGATATTTCTCATAGGCAGAGTTAACTACAGATAAATTCAAGCCCGCTGTAAAGCAGTTGTAAAATTGGATTGGTTGGATTTCGAATTAATGTTTGATAACCTTGTAAGCAATCATATTCGCATTACGTTCCATGGATCATGAAACGAGTAAAAACGAGACTAAATAATAGTCAAATAAGGAAACGAAAGTTCATCTAAGCTTTTTAATAAGCTTGTCTATAATAAATATATTCCTAACTCAGCAAATAGAGAGGTATCGCGAAGTGTTCTGCAATGGAGCCGGTTTTGTTACATAAGTATTCCTCAATCAAGGGATAGGATATTTATCGTTATACTTTTGACCGAACTTTTGACTGGAACAAACAGTTGGATCGCTGTTGCCCGCAGGCCGGAGGATTAAACATTTGTCGTCAAGTTGGTAGCAAAGAACGGAAGCATTAGATGAAAATGAGCGTCCTGTCCAGCGGACCACAAAGTCGGCCGGGAATGAAAAACTGGCGCCAAGTGTTTGATTCCCTCGAAGCGATGGCATTTACTTACGCGCCAAGTGATGGCAATTCATTTGCGGTCATCTGCGGAACGGAAAACATGGCAACCATTTTAAAGCATTATGGTTGTATTTGGATTCGGTGAAATTGAAGTTGAATAATGGAACCATTCAGGTAACCGTTCTCCCTCGAAGTCGGTTTTGTTTGGTTATGAATTATATTTATTTGCAACTTTTAGTTGCGAATTTCAAATTTTTAATTTCTACTCCTCTTCATAGTTTTTGGGAAAATCTATTTTTGCAGCCACCAAAAACCCTTCCAACATATTTGAATGTCCATCATGACGTAATTTCTTTCCCCGTAACGCTGCCGGGATGCTGATTTGACCGAAGCTTAAAATAGAAACTCGTTAGTAATCGTTTAATTTTAGCACGCAACACCAAAACAAAAATTCCAACACCAAATAAAGGCACTCGAGCGCTGATAGGAAGCAAACATTGCCTGATAACCGGAAGTAATCGAGAGTCCGAATGTTCTCGCAAGTGACGCAGCAGCAGTTGTTGCGTTCGTGCCTGCCAAAAAGTTATTTCGAGCCCGTTCGCGAGTTGATAAGCAAACTGGTTCAAGCTGGAGCAAATACTTTCGCGGTAGAATTAATCCGTAAGTACCGGATTGGATTGGCGAATGAGTCGTTAAAGTTTGACCCTTCGTGGGGAGCTCGGTTTTCGGGGAGTTAATTGATGAAAATCTTCTTTCAGTGATCGTAACTGTTAACCTCGTCACCTATAAGATCATTCTTGTTGAATTCCTGGAGTTCAAGCTAAATGCTTATTAATCATGTTCATATTTTCATATTCAACGCGTTTTGACTACACCTAGACCGTAATACAATGAACGGCTCTAATTTACCTTTTCTCCTCCCTCGCCACGTTGTTCTTATTCAGGTTTTGAACCAGTACCACGATCACGTTTAGCCACCATTCTAAAGTGGGACTCCAAAACCGCACTCGATATCGGCTGGAGCAGCGTAACGCACGTATCGAAGCTCCCGTAACGGTCGTATTGAGGTCGGATTACCGTAGTTACCGGATTCGGGTGGGTTGCTTTTTTTTCTCATGTGTTGTTGCTGTGGAGAAGCTGTGGCGGCTCGAGAGAGGGAACGGCCCGTCTAGCGTTTTGCCCATCGGTCCTCGGCTGTGGTCGTATGTTTGTGTATGCGATTAAGGTAGTTCATCCCCGCCGGGCCGCGTGTGTTTGCGGTAGACCCCCGTGTTTGGTGGCGTTCCAGCGATAAGCCAAACCCGGCTCGGTTGAAATTTCCAGATAGAGCGACATAGCGAGACTCGCGAGCTTTTTTTCCCCAAACAGTTCTGTAATGGGATAACGATGGCGCGGAACCGAGCCGTGCGCGCAACCACAACACATTCTAAACAAGCGGTTTGCGGTTCTATTTTTAGATCCCGTGGTGAGCTTTTATAAGTCACCAGTGCCCGCTCTTCGCGGCATCTTCAGGTGGGCCTCAGTCCCTTCCTTTCTGCGTGTATCGCCCGATGAAGTGCTGCTCAGAAGACAGCGGGTTTTCTGTACCGTTCGTTCTCTGTTTCCGTTCTTTTTTATCGTTTCGCGTATCTTCCATATTTGGTGTTGGTAGGGACGTTACTAACCGTTGCTTGTGGAGAACACATGCATAACGGTCATAAAAACGGGGCGCCAGCAAAATGCGATGGCAGCACCCGAATTAGAAACGTCGCCTAGCGGATAAGCGTTAGCACACGTTGCTCAGTACATAAGAATACTGTTAGCATACCTCTGCGGAAGGTTGACGACACTCTGTGTGTGTGTCTGTTTTTTTTTACTTTTCCTTGTGTTGAATGAACGAACTGTTCGCGCTAAGCCAGTTTGTTTCGGAGAGTGTCACAATGTTCTATACGTGTCCAAAAACGCTCCATTTGGGATTTCAAGAGAAAACTTGAAAGCGTGAAGTGAGTGTGAAGATTATTTAGGAAGCTTGTTGGTTGTAATTAACGATTTTTAATAGATCCATATCTAGTAAATGTTGAAATCCTGAAATTTGACCTTCAGAGCTCCCTACAAATGTTAGGCAATGGGATCCGGATTGGATTCTGAGAATCGATCAGATCAGAATTCAGATTCATGAATCTAAATGATCCTTTGCGGCTTAGAGATTCATAAATCTTTGGATGAAAGATTCATGAATCGCAAAGAAACATGAAACTGATGAAAAGTGATGAGCCAAAAATGGGTTAAGTGACCCCCTTTTTTTGATCGCATGATCCAAGCCAATGAAAGAATTGTAGAGATTCATGACAGATCCATGAAATATTCATGTAGAAACACTAAGGTTTCGAAAGATGCATTAAGGTTTGAAGATTAGAATCCTCAAAGACTCAAGAATGCATCTGAATGAATCTTAGGTGAACGATTCATATGAATGAATCTCGAAAAAAAATCATTAAGCACAACACTAGATCAGATACGATTTGCTCCTACATCCGACATCCTCTGGATCTGGATCCAGATACAGAATCCGGATTCAGATCCATAACTTTTCTATATTTCTTGTTTTGACGTCATTTACATAAACAAATTCTTTTTTTCCAACTTTTATGATTTCCAAACAGTATGACCTAGATTTTTGTGTATGATTTGGTATTTCCCTCTTCTGCAAATTCGTTTACTTTAGGACTTTATTCCCATCATTCTTCCATCAAAGAGAATAACTTGATAAAATTTAATCACGAAGGTTTGTGTAGGGCGAATTAGAAAAAAAAACGATTCGTCAGGTTCGCTCGTGTGTACTTCCGCGCGGCTTGGCAAAAAAAAAAAATCATTAACATTGCTCAAGTTACGTTCTAATGAAACTCCAAAAAAATATATCAAACGTTTCGTTCAAGCGTTCGCGAACTCCAGCAATCCAATTACCAACACGGATGAACGGGTATCAAAAACACACTCACTTTTCTCCAAAAAGACCCCTTTTTTAAATGCCAGTTTTTACTTTGAAGGTAAAAGAACGAGGTTCTTTTTGTTTAGAATTATTTACAAACGATTAGTCTTGTTTGATTTTAACAGATTTATCTCTGGAAATTTCGCTGTTTTGCTGTCGTTTTTTCATGATTTCTTCCTTTTTACAAATATCTTTCTTTGTGCCGCAAATAGAAATCAAATACAACTCGAAAATCGTGCCGACTAGCCGTGGTTAAACGTCTTTACTCGATCTCTAAATTATGTGAAGTTTACCACACCCACGAAAAGCTTCTTTTACTATAGTTGTGTTGCTAAAATCCCTAGCCCCACTTCTTCCTTTATCGCACCCTGCGTTACAATGGTCAAAGTTTTCCACTTCCGGCACCGAAACCAGCGGAGCAACGTTCCGAGTTTGTATGCCCCGGAAAAGCTGGCGTCTTGCGGAGGTTTGTGGTTTTCCCGCGAAGTGCACCGAGTGGAGAAAAGAGCCCCGTCGTGCGCTGGTTGTGATTCTTGTTCCGTTGTTACCTTTTTTTTTATGCTGTGTTCATCGCAAACTTCTTCGAAGCTTTCGACGAGGAAACCTCTGTCGAAGAGTGTGTACATGCACCGGCTGATGAACGTTGCGTTGGGTTAAGTTTTGTAAAACTTCACGCTCAGCCTTTCACTGCCACCGTGGAACCGTAACAAGGATGTGTTCTGTAGCGAACTGCAGTTTTCGATGTAAATGAAACGAAGTGCTTCGAAGTGCAGTTTACTTCCGCGGTGTTTAGAGAAATAGGTAAAACTTTGCTGATGAACATACCGTATTTCATTGTACTGATCGCAAATGTTTCTGCTACGGCTTCGACGCCTAAGCTTTATTTGAAAAGTATAAGATATGTTCCACTTTCTTAGCTGTTTCTACTGTTGCTCTCTGCTTTCGCTTTAATAATTTTGTTAGAAACATCAGAGCTTATGTTCAACGAGGTTCTTTCTTAAGATCATTTTATTACATTTAATAATCTGTCGAATTTAAATTAAAAATGTCCCTTTCTCCCTGGCTCCTAAACAACATTACGATTGGCATTGGGATAGGAAGTGGCGGAAAAGGTTCAAGCCAATCGGGCAAAAGAATCCATACGAATACGGTAATTGAGTTTCGTTTCCTCGCAGTTGGTCAAATGGAATAACGCACTTTGAAAGGCAGCTAGGAGGAGCCGGAAAACCGGAGCTTTATCGTCCCGATACACGATCCCCACCCGATACCCCACGTCGGGGAAAAATGCTGGATAAAGTGAACAAAATATTATTACTCCGCTATCATCGTGCGCAAGGGGGTTTTCAATCGTTTTCCCGCTCGCGTGTCATTCGCCGAAGGAGAGGCAGAAGGAACCGAAAGGCAATCGGGAGGCTGCGGTCGCCCATGAATGGGTTTCTTTCGGTTATGAACCCGGAGTCTCCGGAGATACCGTGCCCTGCCAGTTTTTCCTCTTTTTTGTTTTGTTTTTCTCCTTCCTTTTGCTAAAACTTTGGTTTTATTCTTGCCTTGAACTAGCATTTCGTTTCGATGGCAAGTAAAAATATCCTCTCTCGCCAACAGGTTTGCCCGTGCGATGGAATTGGCCGTTCGAAGGCAACCGGCAATCCGCAAGCCGCGAACCCCTTGATGTTCTTTTTGCTGGATTGGATCCGTTCAACGGATGCGATGCGACTCAATTTTCATTTTCTTCTTGCCGGAACCGGTTCTAGGACACAAATTCTCCGTCGCTCGAGCGGAACGGATATTAAATTTGAATAATCCTTCCAAGGAGCCGACGCTTGCGAAGCTGCTCGGCGGAAAGGAAAAAGAAACCAACGGTCGGAAACGGACGGACCGGGTGTAGAGGGGCGGGGTGGGCTGCCAGCGAAAGGATGATCGAAAAATGATAAGATTCACTTGACCGATGAATTTATGGCCGTGCCGTGTCGTTTCGTGTTTGTGGTCTGTTTCGCTTCTTAGTTTCTGGGTTTATTTGTTTTGAACTCACACAAGACGCTCTGCTTCTTCTGCATTTCTGCGAAATTTATATCAAACAAGTTGCAATGCGCCGAAACGAGTTTCATTAACCTCCGCAGCATAATAATGTGAATGGGTTTTACGTTTCAAACCCCCCCTAGTCATGGGCAGAGCGAAAAATAAAGATGGAAAAAACCGGTGTGACATATAAATAGAAATAAAATCCCGCGACTCGCTGGGCGGAAATGAGATTGCTTTATTTCAGGCTCCGGAGCGGTCCAACCGAGACACACCGAATGAAATCAAATAAATTGTCCCTGCTCCGGCGGCGGATCGCGCGATGATCGCGTTTTAAGCGTCCGATTTGGCGGTAATAAAAATCACAAACACACAGAGTGGCATGATGCGCCTGTGTGTGGAACACGCTGATGGGGTTGGATTTGGAGCGATGGCTACATCCTTATGGTGGCCCGAAATACCACCCTCCCCCTCCGCTCCACCCACGGTGAATGTTTGACGATGGAAATTTATGTATCGGCTCTCGATAGGTGAATCGCTCGTTCGCTTTCGGCGAAGTGTGTCAGCGCAATAATCCGGAGCTTGGGGCGATTTGAAATGAATATTATTAGCAGTTAATAGATTGTTTACGGTTTGTTTTCACCGTGCGTCGCTCGAATGGGTGATCTATTTTAATTCACCACGCATACGAAATGATAAGGCCCCCGGGAAGGATTTCATAAGTTGAAACCCTCAAAACGAAACTTTTTCGGTGCCCTGATAAGTAAGTTGGATTTTTCAGTACATTACTGGATTTTTTTTATTAAAGAACATTATATTGTTGAATCCTTGAACATCCAGTTGGCTCTTATCAAAACTATAGAAAGCACGTGTTTTTGATTGTTTGGAAACAATTAAACCCAGGATGTTGCTCCTGTGTAATATGTTCCAGTCCATTAATACTCTCTTATGAAGATTGTTTTGTGTCTATGTACCATTTTGTGAAGAACAAAAAACCTCATTTTTTTTTTATATTATTATTTTTCTTTTTCATAATAATTAGCAAATGGTTGGACATTTTGAAAGCATCTGATTTAGTGTCGTGCCTTATGAATCTTTACGAAAGATTCATTAATATGACTCGTTCACCTAAGATTCATTCATATTGATTCATGAATTTTTTGAGAATCGACTCTTTAGACAATGATGAATTTTTCGAAACCTTAATAAATTTTCATGAATCTTTCGCGAATCTTCATTAATGTTTCACAAGCGTGGATCAAGCGACCAAAAAAAAAGCAGGTGCCTTTTTTTCTCATTTTTTGGCTGTACTTTTCTGTTCTTCTAACATTATTGAATCTATGGGATTCATGAATCTCTCACTGAAAGATTAATGAATCAATATGTAACAACGAAAAATTCGTTGTTATGATTTCATACTGTAAAACTAAGCAGAGTCATTCTCAACTCATGAAATCTCAGTATGTTCATTCAAGATATAGCCAAACCTACCGTAAATTGAAATTTTCTGTTAGGAATAACCTTTTTGAGTTGATTATTTAAATTCCAGTACCTTTTCTGCTTCCTTTAGAGGAAGGTTTTCTTTAGATAAAAAAGGTTTTGAATACTCTAAGAACTAAATTCTGGTTTGCGTTCTCTATGTCGCAATGTTTTTTATATATTGTCCAAGGCCTGGACGTGTTTAGAAGATGCTGCATCTACTGTTTTCACTATGTAATATCGTCAGAAATGGCAAACCGTAAGGTTTTGTGAAATTCTCTAAGGTGATGGGTTTGGTAAGGGTCTGCAACATCCTTGGGTCAAGTGTAATAGATGTGTTTGACGACGTTAGGAAGAATCTTTTATAATCTTCTGAACACATGAACAGAACTCAAGAACTGAAGAATGTAATAGATTAGGTTTCTTTCAAAACGCGCTTTTTATCAGCGTTATTTATCATCGGCGTTGCGCTATTTTGTGTCGTTCAAATTGCGTATTGCTATTACTTTTATAGAGCCACAACATTGGAATTCATTTCGGGTGATCCCCAAACCACTTGCAGTACTCAAGTACTCGTTTTTATCTTCCTCTTAACCTAGAAATGTTACAAATAAAAACCGATTGTTTGTACTTCTCACTAGCACATACACAGGCGATCCTGGTGTAGAACTTTGCGCGTCAGAAGAACGGATGCAATTCCGCCGCCTATTTGACTTTACTCGGGACCCGTTCCTGCCCTCGATATACGGATGCTGTTACTGTCCTCCGCGCCACCGTTGCTGTTACTGTGAACAAGCAAAAACACACTCCAACATTCACACATGCCCTCTTTTGCGCCGGAACAACAAAAAAAAAAAACAAACAAACACGACCATCGTTTCTTATCATCAAGGCAACCAAACGTAAAACAAAATACAACAACCGGTCGCTCACAGACACGCGAGATCACGGATACTTCCATCCACAACGAGCATCCCATTAGCTGCTGATCATCCCGGTCGTGTTCCCGGTCGTCGTCGTCGTCGTCCAAGCCCCGCCGCGTCACCGTCATCCGATCTGTGTGTTGGGCTCGGCTTAAGATTATTATTTTATTATTTCGCTTCCCTCCGGGTTTTCTGCAAAACCGTGGTGTTTATTTTTAGAACCCGCAACCGAACGGGACGCTTCTGAAGCGGGCTGGAAAGCGGAAGGTGTGTTGTGTTGGGAGTGGGAAGGACTTGGGTGCCACGGCGTTTGGCGCTCGCTCGCGGGGCGCAGAGGCTGCGGAACGGAAAACGAGAGAGAAAGTGTAAAGGGCGTTCGGGGCATTTTTCCTTTCGAGTGGCTTCGTGTGCGTGCGTGTCTCACACGTGCGTTCTTGGCTGTGGTGGCTAGCGGCCAGCATCTTGCGCGGCTGGTTTATCACCCTTCAGTTCGCGATATGTGTGTGTGTGGGTATAAGTACGACGAACGATCTTCGTCAGCTCGCGGACTCTCTTGTGCTCTCTCTGTGCTTTAATTGTTTTTCACTTTTTTCCTTGTTGTTGTTGGTTTGAATTTTAATCTGAGTTGATCAGTTTGTATTTTCCATCATCTTTTATTTGCGAGCAAAAATAAAGGATCAAATCAAACGATCCAGAGAAACCTCCATCCGTCGGGATGTGTTGAGCCTCGTCACAGACGAACACTCCACAATGGCGGCATCGGTTTTGGGCGCCATCTCCCTTTCGCCTCCCGCTCTCTCTCTCTCGCGTTCCGACGCGAAGAACATCATCTTTGGCGCAAGGAGCGCACGGCATATTCGCGCTCCTCAGAAGCAACGCGTCGCTCGTGGGCAACGGATCGTTTCGATCGTCTATTTGTGTGGGCTCCCCTCCCCCCACGTCCCGGGTCATCCCCATGTCACCCTCATTGGTGTGATGCAAGTGTGCATAAGCGTCACCAAATTCTGACCAACGAACACAGTGTGTGCGGAGTGGACCACTAAGTGGTGTGTTTGTATAGGTGTGTGTTTGTACTGTATTGTGCTTTTTGAATCTTCCGGTGTGCGAGATCCTCGATTCCTTTTCCTGAGGCGCAAAAAAAGTCAATCCCAGAAAAGAGTGAATAAAGAAAAGCGTAAACACAACGCTTGGAGGGGTTGATGATTCAGTGGGATTTTTCAGGGGGAGATTGTTGCTGTTCTTACCATCACATAAACGAGCAATTTATAACCCAAAACCCGGGAGGAAACGTGTAGTAAACGCAAACATCCAAGGTGGTTTTCCCACGCGAAAGAAAAACTCTTAAGGCAACTTCCCCCAAACCCTGCATCTTCAGAGGATTAACTTTTCACCACCGAAGAATAACCCCACCGTACTTTACCTCTGATTAGAGCGCATAATTGGAGGATCTAATTGGAGACGGGGATCTCCAACGGTTTCGCTCACAGAACCTCGGCGCATGCAGCAGATGCAACCGCCAAGAAAGTTGCGCTCCTCAGCCTCCTAATCGGACGCCTCGGATCGCGATCGTTATCTCTTAATCCCCGTCGCTGCAAATTAATCAACGCGCAGCAGGCAACCTTATTTCATTTACTCCCGGGGCTCGGGGCTCGGATCTCGGAGGACCTGTTAACTGCTAACTAACTTTACCCCCTTTATTCTTTCTCTCCTTTCTCTCCGTAGTCATCCCTGGTACTGGTTTCGTTTGGCAGTCTTTACGGTGAAGTGGGTGGTGCAAGAAATCGGAAGAGTTGTTTCGCGGAGTGGCGTTAACTAATTTTTAAACTGGTGTCGCAGAGTGTTCGAAAAGGTGAAATAATACGAATACCCCCCTGTGTGTGTATTGTGTCGTGTTTGAAAAAGTGAAAACATCATTGTCTCGTAAAATGATACGTGTGTGTGTTCGATTCTAGATATACCAGAATTTAAATAAAAAGAATAGTGTGGAAAAACAACCGTTCGCCTGTTGGTTACAGTGTCGTGCAAAAGAAGTGCAATTTTTTGTTCGCCAAAAAATAAAGAATAGGTCATTCAAATCTAATTACTGCACACTTTTTCAAGAAGCAAATTGAACGTAAAATTTAAGTAAAACGACCGTTACACACCAAATTATGCAAAACCCCTTTCGCGTTGGGTGTTTAAATTTGAAAAATTAAAAGAAAGAAAAAAGAAACAACGACTCGCTTGGAAGAGAGACCTCCTGCTGATCGAACGTCTCCCGCTGCTGATGCCGAGTTGGCAAACGGTTCGGTGCGAAACCACAGCAAACCAGCCTCGCCAACCGCTTATCGGCTCCCGCAAGGAGTTCGGCGAAAAGTAGAAAACAAGAGGAAGGAAGAAAAAAACAGGACCGAAAACAAAACGGTCCGGGTGGAGTGTGAAGTGTAGCAGTCGGAAAGAAAAGTGTTTGCCGGGAGCAGCAGATACCGTGGTGTTGGGGTTTTCCCTCCCCCTATCGCCGTTTGTTTTCTCAACCAACGACCCAACGACGGCGGTGACGGCCACTACGATTTCACGTTCAAGGCGAACCGCGAAACTATTCTAAGTTCGGCCTTCGAACACATGGTAAGTATACCCCCGTTTGGGAAGTAGATCTCTGCTGCTGCGAGGGAGGGAGGGAGAGACACAGGATATTTTTAACTCGTGCAGCAGCATTTAACACTACGATCTTTGACACGCGCGGGGAACGGTGGTCTGTTTATATTTTTGCGGCGGCACGGTACTGTTTGGCAAAGTTTGTGCGCTGCCGTGTACTCGACACGACGTGCAATGGGTTTTTGCCCGATCGACCAGCTCGTGTGTGCGATTATTTGTATTTACGCCGTCGTTCGTTTGAAATAGTTTTACTACCTTGCAGGAGATGGTTGCCTTGTGTTGTGGTCCGGGCAAACCGTTGGGACAATTAAAATGGTTTATTTTTACCTGGCGTACAGTTTTATCGTTCAATGAAGAATGAAGATCCCTACGTCAGAAATCAACGGACATTTTGTACTACATTTTAAATGTTTTTCAAATATTTTGTTGTTTTTCAAGATAATTTAATTCTTGAATATGGTGTTAAATAATGCATAATGATATTTTTATTTTTATGTTAGTTGTTCTATCTTTTGTGATTATTCAGAGTTACTTGAATATGGTAGTAAATTATGCATAATTCTATTATTCTATTTGTATTTTAGTTGTCCTATCTTCTGTTATTGCTCAGAAAATTATAAACACATTTTCTCATCTTGTATTAAATCAACTCGATGCTTATCTAAAGTACTAATTTTTGTATTGTATTGAATGTAAAAGGTATTTTGTTTGAAAGGTAAACTACCTTCAATGAAGCCCAAGAACCCTATTCGTCTGATATGTATTTTTGCAATACGATCATTTTCATACCTGCCAGCAACAGAATTGATTGTTGATTTTCTGATGAAACGGATGGCCATCATCAAACAACAGCGTGTTGGTCGTTGCTCTGGCGTCGCTTTTTTGGTGTGCAGTGGTGATGGTGTTCCCTTTGGTGTTTATTTCAAGCGTTACGAAGAGGTCAACATTGAAAATACACTTCCTCTCTATTTTCATTCTCTAGCACACGTTGATGCAACAGGGAAAACCTGCTGAACTTTGGGGACCAATTTGATTCTACATAGGAAAAAATAACTAGGATTCGCCTTCCCTGCTACCTTCGCGTCGTTTGAACTATCATACCAGGAACAGATTTTATTGGTATAGCACTGTAGTTTGTGGACGGGGCTCGTTACGTTTTGATAGCGGCTTTTGATTCTCAGTGTTGCGTTGGTTTCGTTGCGAAAGGGGGAGGTTTTACTCTCTCAATTCCATTCTTTTCAACAATGGAGCCGCCCGGTACTTTGTAAATCGTTTCCATGGTGTCCCCCCTTGCCGAGCGGGTCGGTTTTATGTAACTGCAAACTTTTGGTCAGCCATTTTCGAGTGCCCGCTTGGTTACGCATTGTTTGGTTGATTTGAATGGTTTTTCAAAAAAGTCATTTATTTCAACCCGGAAAAAGATTCCGCTTTTGTTGCGGGTGTGCTGCCCAATATTGGGATTCTGCTTTCAGCATAACATTGTGGCTCTTAAGAATACGTTTCTATAGCTCACTTTTAATAAATACCTGCACTTCGATTGTTTTTACATAAATTTAATGAGAAATAAAAATTCCGATGTATTTTATTTATGTTTAAAAATGATTGTTTGTTATAAAGAGGAACTGAATCCCCTTGGAAAAAACAATGAGGTACCAGGGCAAGGAAAATGTAATACCCTCTGTTCGATAACGAAAAGTCGTACCGGTTTAAAGCTGTGCATCGTAGATGCGATTTGTTGTTCCGGTGATTGAAGCTTATTATTTGTCTGCCTGTTGAAGTGTACGTCCTACTCCGGAAGCTACTCGTCCAAGCCTGTTGCTGCCGGCAGCCGGAAAACGACTCCAGCAGGTCACTGGATGCTAAAAATACCTTCCCTAGGGATGGTCTGTGGAGGTGGAAGGTGAAAATTAAATCACACAAACAAAAGTGGGAAAGGCAACCGACCTATGGGCATGTTTTTTTTCTTCTCTCCTTCAAAGCCATTAGTGCAGTGATTTGTGCAGCGAGGCGTGTAAAGGACAACCTTGGACCGGAATGAAATTAAACATGGCTACAGACAACTTCTCCCCGGGGCAAGGAAAGAACACGGCGTTGCAAGTGATTTTCACACTTTTCCTTACCGCTCGTGGCGTTGGTGGGTTCGCTGTACTCTCTCTCCGCTTAGCGGAAGGAAACCTCTTCAAAGCGTGCCTGAAATTCCTTCCCGGTTTTGCTCCCCCACAGCTTAGGGGGTAAAGTTATGCTCAAAGTAAAGTTTTTACGGCTTCTGCTCCTTCGTGCGCCGTTTGCAGACGGTTTCAAAGACGTCAAATGAGAAACAGTATGAAAGGAAGAGTAGACTGCAGAATAGTTTCACTGTTGAACGATACAGAATCTCGTGCTGAAAGCTTCACATGAACTTCTGTCGGCTCGGTCGGGAAAACTCCCTGGGGCTTGATGGGTGCGTGTTCGAGTTTTTTTTGACTCAAACCCTCTCGTCGCGGTAAATGTATCCGGCAAGTCTCAAGGTAAGCTATTTGAAAAATGGCTCACGTGTGCCGAACATCTTAGTTCAAACATGCGACGTGGCCACACGTTCGTGGGGAAATTCACCGGAAAATGTAGCGGAAAATGTCTACAGCCGTGTCGCCGGGTGCGGCTGTATGCCGATGGTTCGGCACAACATTGGCCGAGATAATGTTTTCTCATGACACACAAAAGGGAGAAAATGCTTGGCAGTGATTGTCAATAAAGTTGTCTCTGCAGATAGGAAGGCATGTTTCACACTTTCCTAGAATAAAATTACGTTTTGTTTGAGGCCAACTTTTGGTTTTGAAACATCATAACTTGAACTCTATGATGAGTTTATTTGATTTTATTTAAATTTGTTTTGATGAACAGAAGTTGTACGTTTATCGGAATTGTACATACATTGTTTGTACGTGCTGACTTGACTGTGATGACTTTGTTTGTTTGGTTTGGTTAACCGTTTTTGACTTCTGTTTTGTATTGTTAAGAAATAATCATTTTACTGTTTACCACTAATTGTTTGCTACTGTGCAATAAAATTAATACATTATTTTTTAGGTTACATATTAGTTTTGTGGTTTTCGAAGGATTTGTTATCACTTGTTTTTATTGTAAATAATGATCACAGATAATTTTTTACCTTGGCTGAGTCTACCTTGTTTAACTGAGACACGTTTACTCTCCTGTAGTGTATTTGTTTTTAAAAACATTAAAGCCAAGCCGTTTCTATTATAGTTTTTACAAAAATTATGTCTGATAACATTTGTTCATAAAACAAATACTAAAAGTTGTTTAAGAACATTTGACAAATAGACTAAGCTTCTTAGGCGATAAATTATTGCAAATACTATAGCCTACTACTATATTAGTGTTGTACTATACGAGTTTCGAGACTAGATCAAGATTACTGTAGCTACAGGTTGGATCACCATAGCTTTTTATGTCTCTTTATTTTGATGATACTCATTACTAAAATGAACCAATTTTGAGGTTAGAATTGCCGGATGCTGTAGATGCACAGATAGAAGTTTTCCTTAAAATTCCAAACAAATAGAGTTACATTTATTAATGTTTTTACATTTAGATTTATTCATGTTTTTACATCCAGTTTTAACTGTGTTTTGTTACAGAATTGAATTCAAACTTCTCATTACGAATTCATTACGAATAATTGTTTTAGTTATCATAAATTCCAATATGGCGCTATGTTTATCTATCAAATCGCTCCATATGAACTAACCCTACGCATTTTTTTTAGTAAAACATTTTTAACCAAATTTTGTTGTGGAATTCATTAAACCAAGCAAATGATTTGTTTTGGTATTTACTATAGCCTACTACCACAAAATTGGACTACTTTGTTAGTGTAAAGGGCTGATGTGGATTATTGCTAACCTCCTTAAATAGGGTGATATTGCGGTCAACGTGCAAACGCATTGCTATTTAGTTGGGCGTAGCGGCTAATTTATTGAGACCATAGATTTATCAACACTGAAATCGGATCAATCCGCAAAACAACGAAAAATCCTCCGCATTTTCGGCCGGCAACAGGCGGATAAAGCAAGCAACAGGTGGCACGTTGGTATGCCCACATTAAATAAACTCGGAAAGGCTTCTAGAAGATACCTGTTGATCCTAGCGCCCGCAACTTTGATACAAATTGGATTATAACAATATTTTCATTTATGAAAACATCGCCGCGGAAACGGGGAGGGGGTTGGAAAGTAAACCGATAAGCACGCGGTAGCGAAATTATTGGCACCGTTTAGACCGAAGGGATTAATTAAGCGAAGATGAGTGAGAGTGGTGGCGGATTATGCTTTTCTGCCGCACACAAACACGTTGAAAGCAGTCCAAACGACCAACACGTCGGCGTTTGGTAACTAACTTTTCGAAGCACCGAGAAGGAACGCATCGTAATATCGTGGGCTTCGCAAAAGGGCGAAAGCTCATCCGTTGTGGAAGAAGGGCAAAAACAGTCGACCCATACACTCACCAACCTAGCGGACTTCCTTCGGGAGGCGTCGTTCGAAATCGAACGATCGAGCACGGTCAACACGGTGTGGCTTCCTGTGCCGCTTTTCTTTGCTCGCCCTTCTGGCCTTTTTCGTTGCTAGTTGGCAAGAAGGCTTGGCGCTGATCGGCGTTGAGCATACAACATAACTGTCAGCCGGTCGGTGGCATAAATTAATGGCTAATTGTTGGTTTTATCGGTCGCCGCTGGCCCCGGTGGGCGTTCGTCCTGTTGCCGAAGGCGTCAACGCCGGCGGGGTCGAAAGCGAAGCCCAACGAAGAAACTGTCAGGATACGGTACAAGTTACGGCAGTCCCGCCCGGAGGCCGTTGTTTCTTGATGATGTTCAAAAAAGGTCCTTCGGGGAGGGAAAAAAAGGAGACGGAACGAGAGAGTGTGGAAGAGAGCGCCAGTGGACGAGTGGGAGAGTGTAAATAAAACATCGCTACACGGTAGAGCATTTTTGCCGACGATCCGGACATAAACAAACACATCTGGCTGCGCGTGTTGATGCTTATACTTTACGTGCCCGGCGCTACTTTCTTTCGTCGGTCGTTCCGTGCCCACTGCTTTCGTCCAATTTTCAGCAATGGGCCAATATTGATTTTCATGTTTTTGCACGCCCCACCCCACGGCTCCCACCTCATTCCCGCTGGCGCACAAGACATCCGGCCGGACAGAATGCTTTTTAACTTGCAGATGAGCGCCATAAATTTACCATACGTCGTCCTGTTTGCCCAAAGCGAGACGCATCAACGAAGGTGGGTGGGAAGTTTTCCTCCGAAAATTCACTCGCTCATACCCGCGAGCCCAACTAGCGTGCAAAAGTTCAATGCAGGATCTCGCACCGTAAGGACGTTTCACTAACGTTCATTAATGAAAATTTTCCCCCATTCCAAATTACGAGAACGTCAATCGCAAGCGTTACTCCAGCCACAAACGGTGCTTCCAGCTTTTGGTAGACCTTTCCATAAACTAACTCATACATCATGAAGAGGTCTCTTCCGGCTGCGACCCTAATTAGAGTTGGGTTAACGCGGGCTAAATTTGGACGAAAACCCCGATGAATGGTGGGATTCCACCGCAATCCCAGAACCAATATCATCTGTATTTGACCTGGCTGTGAACGTGAACTTTAAGGTAATTGTAAAGGTCGAAACTGAATTGATTGAATTATTCATCGCGAAGGATCGCGGGGGAAAACGGTCGATTTGGAATATAGTACCTGTCTTATCTACATTAGTAATGATTTACATATTCATTTACTATGGGACTTGACTATCAAATCAATGAACATATATCACAAGTACAAGTTTTGCCCTGTATGGCCAGAATGCATGATAAGAAAGTTTTAATGAGATGTGAAATTTCAAATGATAATAATGAATTGCAAGGAGCAAAAGAAGGAATGTTTATTTTTACTGTTATTTATACATTTTAACTCGTTGACTACCATATCGTAGCTGTCATTAGTTTTAAAAAGTTTGTGTCCCATAAATCGACGAAAATGCAACATAAAAATTATAGTTTTATGTAATACCAATTCTTTGGAAAGCTAAAATTTGGCTTAGCATTCAAAAACCGTCTGTTTAATGAATGTTTTAAACAAATTTGATTAAAAAAGATTGTACGAAAAAAGGGTGTAAAAACAAAGCTAGTCTAAACGCGTAATATTCTTCTATTTGTAAACTATGTTTATTTAATGTATTTAAACAATGTTTGAAACTTTCATTGCACAACGGTTTTATTTTTCGATTCTTAAGGTTTTGTACAAAAATGTTAGATTAGTTCTAATTTTCAAAAATATTTACTTGATACGTTTAGGAACAGGCAATGCTGATTAGGTCAGACTTTCTCTTCGCGTAGTCATAGAACTCAGAAAACTGAAATTAACACGTTGACTGCTAAGTGTTTTTAGAACAAGTGTTTAGCACAATCCTTTTCGATAAAATTTGGTTATAACATTTATCAAACCGACCGTTTTCAAAGGCGAAGCAAAGATTTGGGTACCCAAGTAACTTATTTTTAACATTACTATAGTTTGTATGTGGCATTTTCATTTATTTATGGGTCAAACATTTTTTAGTACTAAAAACTGCTGTCACCCACTTTTCGGTGACATGGCAGTCAATGTGGTAAAGTAAATTAACAACTTCAAAATCATGTTGTTTATTGTTGTGCAAACGTTTATTGAAGTTTCACACAAAATGAATAAAACGATCGTAAAAGGGAAACAAAAATGTGGGTTTGATCATTAAAAACATTCGTAAAACTCAACTTGTAT
Organism: Anopheles ziemanni; assembly: GCF_943734765.1. Taxonomy (NCBI): domain Eukaryota; kingdom Metazoa; phylum Arthropoda; class Insecta; order Diptera; family Culicidae; genus Anopheles; species Anopheles ziemanni. Next base: position 75,251,949 of record NC_080706.1, read on the forward strand.
TTTTGGCTTTTTTACAGAAAACATTTATACATAGTAACTAAAATTGTTGCAATGAACTGAAACTTTTACGATCATATTCATTAATAGAAGAAGAAACATTTGAAGTTGCAAATTGCAAAAGAATTGTATTCGGGACTGTTCAAATTTTAAATATGCCGGAAATAATTTCAGCACATGCCAATCGTCTGGAAATGATATTTGGTAACAACACCAAAATGCGATGGTAACATATTTTAAATGTCTTCATACTTTTCGCTCCCTCCCGCCTTGTGTTTATTCATCTAATCGGCGCAAAGTTGTCTGGCAGTCGGGCAGGGAAAAAGTCCTTCACCGTGCACAGACGGACAACGGGCCGCTTCGACTACGTCGTTAGCAAAGTACTATCAGCACGTGATAGCGCGATGTTCCATCTCGTGGCGTGAAGCTGACGCGTTGCACATCATCCTCGCACATCCGCTTATCGGTCGTGTGGCTGCTTCCGTATGTGGTGGGGTGGGTGGGTGCCTTTGTGAAATATGTATTCATAACTCGCCTTTTTTGATGTTCGTTTCATTTCCGCGCATCGTAAACCGGTAAGTTTTTGATGGGTAAAAAATAAATGCGTCCAGGAGGAAAAAAAATCATATTACCAAAATTTCCAACTGCGATGTTCCCAAATGAGGGAAACCACCCCCTCCCCCCTCTCTCCCCATCACTCTCTAATCCCACTGGCCTCATTTTCGTTCCCCCCACCCATACCCGGGGGAGGGCAGCATGGAGCCCCGGTCCGGTGTTTGGTGGTTTGTTCCCCGAATGTGATAATTTATCGTGATGGACGAGGGTAAATATTTAATTAACTCATTCGACAGGCGCGCGGACCGGCGGAGATAAATATCTCTAAAAGCTCCGGCGCACTCGTTTCCGTCGGCTGCGAATTGGTTATTGCGTCGCGCCGGTGTCGAACTGGTGTAGTTTTTCAGCTATAGGGACGATTTGCTTCCCTTTCACGTGCTTGGGTTTATTGGCTTCCTCATTTGAGGCAAAAGTTGCGCAGTCGATCGTCTATGGAAAACTGGAACTACCTTTCCTTTGTAGTCACACTGTTGCAGAGTGGAAAATCTGACCGTCCTATTTCCATGTGCACTACCTTGGGTGTGTGTTACTGTTGTTTCCCTTGGTTAGCTTGACCAACCTGTTGCCAACAATGATGGTTGGTTGGTTGCGGCCGGTAAACTGTATCCATACGATAAGTGGCAGCTCAATTAGTAACCGCGATAGTAATGGAAAATATGGGACCGGCAGAATTGAAAGGGGTTAGATGAAACGAAATGCTGTTGCTCGGTAGTAACGCCAGGTAGGTAGTAGCAGTAATCTGCGATGTAGAACTTTTTTCTCAAAAAAAGAGCAAACGCATCAAAGGAAAGGACGGGCCTGTGTACTCGGTTGGATTGTATTTGAATTGAGTTGCTTTGGTTTATTTGCCTTCTTTGGATGTATCTGATGAAAAAACTAAATGGCTGATTCTGTTTTATGGAAAAGAACCTCAAATGGCCACATGTTTGTCTCATAGCTTTAGTTGCTGAACTTAGGAAATAAGGAATCGAAAAAATGATAGATGAAAACTTCAACATACTCGAGAATGGAAGCATGTTTTATACATCAAAAAGACATTGGAATGAATGAAGAGAAACGATATCTCTTTTTAGGGATTTGAACTCATGACTTTCGATGCTTTTGACACGCATCTGCCATGTCTATCTTTTTCAAACAGCCAGCTTTCATATGTTCTAAATAGTGTGTTCCCATAAATATATTAAAATGCAACATCAAATCTATACAACTGACAAAAAATAATTCTTTGGGAAGGTTAGTATTTGCTTGGTGTCCTAAAACCATTGATTTCACAAGTTCTATGGACAAAATTTGTCAAAAATTATTGTACTAAAAAAGTGTTCTAAAAACTCTTGGTAGTCAAAGGGTTAGAGTGAATTTGTGATATGAAAAACACAAAATTAGTTATTAACACGTTGACTGCCAAGCGTTTTTAGTACACTTATTTAGATTAGTCTTTTTTAATATAATTTGTTTGTAACATTTATTAAATCAACGATAGCATCTCAAAGAGTTGATATAAAATATTACTATAGTTTTTATGTGCATTTTCAATTATTTATGGGTCAAAAACTTTTTAGAACTGAGTTTTGCTGTCACCCACTTTTGGGTGACATGGCAGTAAACGTGTTAGTATCCACAGAGTGATGAATTCTTCATTTTCATTCAAATCTGACCCAATCTACGGTCGGTTCCACTAAACTTTATATCTAAAGCAGGTGGATATGTCTCTAAGGCACCATGTTTTGTAATAGCTCATCAGCTTATGTTTATAAGTTACGCATATGAGTTTGTCTTTAACTTATCAGCTTTTGTCTGATGCTGTAAATTAGAAACCATTTAATTTTTTAATGATTTTGCCTTATTTCCTTTTTGTAGGAAGCGTTATAATTGATTTTTTAGTAAAAACAATAATCTATATTTGCATTAATTCCAAGTAAGTCTGGTGTCAGTGCTTTGTCGTACGATATTTTATCGGATGTCAGATCCGCCAATGTTGCTTTATTTTTTCAAAATTCTATTCTAAAAGCTAAACAAATTATTTTATGTTTGCTGGATGCCTCGATTCCCGATTTAGAAAATCCAACTTTTTTGACAGATAAAATCGCACGCCAGCCTGCAGCTGTCAAAGAACCACACATTTTTGCCTGTCAAAACATGACGCGGTAAAGCATTGACACCAGCCTAATCAAAATTTTAGATAGGGACAAAGTTGAAATTAGAAGACAAAACTGAACGTGCATTTGCACGCTAAACAAAAACTGATGAGTTAGAGATGCGAGAACTCAGATGCGTTATAGATTTCAACCATGGGTTTGAGGCAAAGATAGGTGGCAACGACTTGGAATCCTTGTATGGGATTCGAATCAGCTAAGAGTTACTAATGCTATCAGTGTTGATTCAAATCATTTAAATCTTTGGTAGGATTCTATTCACTCAAACGTTTTCACTCCGTTCAGTACGCACATCACTAGTTGGGATGGAAAAGTTTCGAGCCACGAAGCGCCACTACCCGAGCCAAGGGGTTGAGCAGTTCATTTTCCCACTCTTCCCAAATCTGTCGCCCGTTGAACATACGGTTGGTTTTTCGCACTGGAGCGCGGCTACTAAAGAGCTGTTGGCGATTACTCATCGCCCGCCGTGTCGTGTGCGGCCCTTTCCGGCTTCGCCGCACTTCCAAAACCTCAACCACCTAATGAGGCTTTCCGTTTGGACCGGCGCACACGAGGGCCCGGGCACGGGTCCGGCGCGGTCTGCATGGCACAAAATGCAGACGAATGCATCCAGAAATTAATCGCCCACCGCGCGCAAACCCGTTGGCGGTTTCCCGGTTCGTCGAGCCAACCGTGGGGAGGCAGTGGAACAGGCGAGAGAGAGAAGAAGAGGGTTAGGATGGGTGGAGGATATATAGCCGCTCGGAACAACCCGGGCTCTCGGGATGGAGACCACCTTGGACTCGGCTGCCGGTTCCGCCAAACAGGTTAGACTGGCCAAACGACTCTAAAGCCCGAACCGTCAAGAAACCCGAACCCCCGGCCCTGTCCCGGCAGGAGCACCCCGGGCGAGGGAGGGGTGGAGGGAGAAGGCGGGAAGTGTTTCAGGTACGTCCGGGGTGACGCGATACCGGCGACACTCTCGGTCGAGATGTCATCTGCCTTGGTGGGAGCCTGTGCATCTCCGTCGTCCGAGGCTGAGGTCAATGAAACTGCTGTGCAACTGCTGCAACGGTAGTGGTTTCCAACTTGTACTTGACTGTGATGATGCTTTTTTCTCGAATAAACTTCACGAAAGCTTTAAAGTGCTCTCTTCATTTGTGCAGTTTCCCATTGGAGGTATTGGACATTGGGAATTAAAGTTTATTTGAGTTTAGTTGACTTGTTTGGTTTAGTGCATAAACAAAAGTCATCTAATTAAGTTTAATTTAAGGACTTTTAGCGCTCCCCATTCGAAAACAGCTTGATTTCTACAGATATATTTTAAAGTCTTTCAATTGTTGTAGAAAATGTTACATCCACATACACCTCGAGCTATGCAACTAAGCACATTATCAAGGTGTAAAATTTCGGAAAACGTTATCTACATCTCATGAGTCTTTCTCCCACCTGAACGTATCAATTTAAATAACAATGTACAGTTTTTAAATTATTTTATCAGATTTCTATATCAAACTTTCTGCTGCACTTTGGGGCGAGCAAACTTTTAGTCGGAAGTTGGACGAATTAATTTTAATTCCAGTTTTCTCTTTTTATTCTTAACCTCTTTAGTTATTTCTTTTATTTTATTATCTTTTTAGTTAAAGTGATAATGTTTCACTGATCATAGAAAATTTTAAATTGCACCAGAGCTAAACTTAATTTGTATTGATTCTAAATGATAGCAATTTTATTATTGACCCGCGCTTGGCAACATAGGAAAACATGACGCTCCCGGTGAGATTGTTTTCATACTTGGGAGGAAAGAGTTTACGCTAGCAAATACTCTTCCCCGGGCCTTTCTGCAAGCATCGAGCGACTGCAGGGTGGCTTTAATTAATTAGAATTATGCAGAATTTATGGCTCCGGCTTCGTTTCAAGATGTTGTGCAAATAGATGTTTCTCTTCTTTATTGGCCGACTCTGGAAGATGCGGATAAGAAACTGCCTCGGATGGCCTAGCTTTACGCCCTTCTACTACCTTCATTCTGCTCCCACTAATGCGGTGCAGTTTCCGGTGATAATGTGGCGGAGATTATGAAGACATAAATAGATTTAGAGAAAAAAAAGGGGTTAGTACATCTGGTCGATTACGCCCGGCGTGAGTTAGAGGTTAGGGGCGATGTTTGCAGGGAATGTTTGATTTTAGTTTTTTCGCTTCTGCTCGGAAAGATAACACCGGACCGCCGGCTCGCCCGGCCCGATGACAGCATCAGGAGAGGAGAAATCTCGTTTACGTTTCTTTTTTTATTCAGCTTTAAAAAAAGGAAACCTGTGGTTCAGCTAGTTTCCGACAGCTGTCGTCCTTTCGCAGGATACGTTCTCACATTGCGTTATGCTTTATGCTTTCCTACCCGTTCAGTAGTGGACTAGTGGAAGCGCCCGCCCGGAGGCTAGACTACCGAGAGCACCGGAAAACAAGGGTCGAGAGGAGCAAAAAAGTTTTCTTCTCCTGCAGGCCAGCATGACAAGTGTGTCTCCCGCTGTTCAACCCCCCCATTCATTTTCATGGCCACATGATGCATTAATGCACTGCATGCTGTCAGCTGCAGCGGAGTGGTAATGTGTTTGCGGACATCTCGGCGTTGGGAATTTTTCTTTCTCTTTTGCTCTGTTTTTGTGTTTTGTTTTACTGTTGCTCTCCCGCACGGTCAAGGAAGTCCGACCAACTGGAGCGGCGTAGAGCGTAAAGGCAATCAGATCGGGACAGCGTGTTTGGGGTTATACTTGTTGCTGGCACACGCTCGGAATGCAAAAGAAAATATTTTTTTTTTGCTCCCTTGCGAACTGAAACGGAAACATAACATGTGTCGTACAGCAACGAAGCAGCGTTTTTCCCATGATGAGAGTTTTGTGTTATGTCCGATTTATGAACGTGGGAATGGTTTCGAATCGAAATCAAACAGAGATTTTGTTGTTTTATTTATCGATTTGTTGTTCATCGAAAAAATTGTGCATTGGGTGTTATGTTTTTAACGTGAGACGCACTGCCAATTTTAAACAAACGTAAACTTCGTTGGCAGATTGTTCTCATCTAAGTTAAAAATGACGAGCAGATGAACACAAATGCAATAACTGTTATTTTTCGCTATAAACTAGCTTGTGCTATCATCAGCAAAACATAAAACAATCGACATATATTAATATTGGTCTTGCAGAAAACAAATGTTGCGTGCAAATTTTATCAGTAGCGTAACAATACTGATTACTATAACAATAATGTTTTGTAATTTTCATATATTTTGTTCATTATTATGTTTTGTTTTGAGTTAATTCCAAAGGATTATTAAGCGAGGTGTACAGGACCGTCGAAGAACTATAGGAAATCATTTAAACTGTTTGTACTGAATATGTGCCGAATATGTACTGAGTATTATATAAGCTGTGCTCTTTTCTTTCGATTTGGAATTGTTTTTCATATTTCTTTTTTCTTGCATATGCATGCTAAACCGATTTTTTAAAATGTTTGTTGATCGTTTCATCGATTATTTGACACGTTGCGTACCAAGCGTTTTAGCACAATTTTTAGTACAATTTTTTAAATTACAATTTGTTTATAAAATTTCTTAAACCGATTGTTTCCGAAGGCCAAGCAAAAACTTGGCTACCCAAAAAAAATTATATAAAATACAATATTTTTTTATTGCATTTTCATTTATTTTTGGGTCAACAACTTTTTAGAACTAGAACTGCTGTCACCCATATTTGGGTGGCGCGGTACGGAACGTGTTAATTAAGGCTCAGCTCAGAAAACTAATATTTAACGACGAGGTGATTCCGGTATTTTAATGAATTTTCAGTTTTACTTTCTACAATTGTCTGAAAACGAACCATAAAATCACAAAAGCATGATTTTTCGTTAGGAAAGAATTAAGATTGGTGTATTGGCCAGTTTGAAAATAAAATAAAAGGAATCCCTGCCCTAGAAGTAAATCGGTCAACATTTTCCACAGGTCGGTACTTGATCGAATGTCTGTTGCTTCCGTGTCATCCGTATTCCACCCACGGAACGACGGACCAGGCCGTCGTAAAGTAAAACCAATCGCATCCATCATCCACGATGACGGCGTGCGACGGTTTTTTTTTCTCTGCGCGATGAAGAAATTGAAGTGAATCGAGATCGAACTGTATCTCTCGCTTCTTCCCCCATCAGCCCGGCGTTGGCGTACGATTTCCGGTTGGGTGTCTCTTTTTCTACAGTTCGCCCGGTATTCCGTTGTGCTTCTCTTCGTCCTTCCAGCTGACCGAACGACCGATCAGAAGATGACGGCGCTGGGTGACCATGAAATATCTGTGGCAGCCCCGGCCCCGATCGATCATCGACAGAACATGCTTCTGCAGCTACTTTGAGCGACTTTTCTTTCTCTCGCTTGTTCTTCCTCTTTCGATCTTATCATCATCCCTCGAGTTCACCGTTCATGCTGACTGTGGCACACCTCGGCGAGGCCGGAATCGTGAATCAATTAATTTTGACTAAAACCAGCGGGGCAAGCAGCACAAGATATCGTCCACCCTTCGCAGGGACGTGCTTATTCGCCGGGAGAATCAAGACATCGCTGACAATGTTGCAAAATTGCCCACTTTGCTACCCCGCAGCAACAGCCGGGGAAACAGGGTGGTCTTTGTGACGGAAAGCGCGGATGCAAAGGACACATAGCTGCGGAAGGGGAAAGCTGGTTTCGACAAACGTTCCGACGGCGTTTAACATTACGGTTCCCCGGGGTCTGGCCGCGACCGGAGCTCCAGGGCCCGGCCTGGGCCGCGCTAGATGCTGATCGGTTTGAACTTGACCACCTATTGGCGGGGAGTCGTATCGATCGAGCGTTGTAAATGAAGTTGGAAGTGTTACGTTGATAAGTTCCTTAGGTGAAACCTGTAGCCTTATGGAACAAGAAAGGAAAGGAAATGTGTTCTCACTCGATACATTTAAGATATTTGATTTTTAGAAGAAATCAGTTGAAACTCATTCAAATGAAAAAAAAACTTTGTTCATATAAAATACCGTTTTCTCGCGAGTTTAACCTATTTTTCTGTAATAAAGATTTCAGGTAGAAATCTTCATAATTTTTTTATTGAGTGCAGAAGTTTGGTTAATTTAAACTTGAAAACAAAACGTCGTTTACAATTCCTATTGTTGGAAATGCAACGTGAGTGAGAAAAACAAAGGAATTCTTTAAGAATTTCGCTAGTGGAATAAACTAAAAAATTAGTCCTTTATTTGTATTGGATTTTTTCACACTGAGTCTGCCACGTCTGTGGCCCCCCTTTATATCCTTTTGCCCGTGAGTTCCACGGGCAAAATAATCCGTTGGTACTCAGCCCGTTACGTTAAGCTGCTATCGTTACAGGGTTTCTACAAACCATCTGTAACACCACTTTTTATACAACCGTTACACTTACAACAGTTGAGAATATACATTTCATTAATTTATTGACAACTCTGTTAACTCATTGGCAATTGTGACGTATAACGCCCGTCAAAGTGATTTTGCAGACTTTGTAAAACATACACAAGGTTAAATTATTCATTTATTTTATAATATTTTGTTCAATGGCACCATATAAAGCATGTCTTTACACATTTTGTCACAAGTTTTTGCCAAATTGTCTTTCGTGTTATGAGTTGTCTAGTTTTCTGTTTTTGTTATTGAACATATCTAAAGACATTCTTTTCGTTTTATATTCTTTTGCTTTTGCATTTGCTTCCCGCGAGCAATGCTTGTCATTGCTTAAACTTTTCAATGCGGCTCAAACCAATAGGTTCAGCAGAAGGCAATCGCACACATCCCGCGGGGGCTAGTTGATGGTCCGTCGATTATGCTCATGCATAAATTAATGCGTCGCCGATTCCGCTTCGTTTCATCCTCCCGCTCGCGGCTCCTCGACCTGCGATAAGAGACTATGTAGACCGTTCGACGTGGCAAAAAAAAAAGAAAACAGGACAGCAAGAGCCGGAAAGAAGGATGCAAAACGCTGGAGCGAAGCAGAATTGACGAGCTTATTGTAATGGGATCTAAAGGGCAGGACTGGTTTTAATTCGCCCGGACCACCGCTGGTTGCACTTTTCCACCACCTGCCTCCAACGGGCGGAAGGGGAAAAGGACTTCAACGTGTAAAGCCATCGACCGGGCGGAAGAAGTCAAGTGTGGTCCTGTTTGCGGTAGTAGAGAAACCAATAAAAAAAGAAAATCTACGGCGCTGGGAATTTCCCGGGTAAAGTTGTGACCATTGGGGTAGGGTCAGAAGGAGGAAAATGTAGAGGGTGGTATTTTCACAGTTATTACTTAATTAATGAAACCGACCATCGCCTCTATGGCACTCAGCAGTACCGTAGGTTTATGCACTCTAAAACCGGAACATTATATTCTATCAGTCTTTCAACGATGAATTTGAATTTCGTTTTTCAACCTCAACCTTCAAAAATGGGTGTTTGTTATAGAACAAAGTTTAGACATGTGGAAAAATGTATCATGCGAACAAACCTGGAACGAATGAACTTCCTTCACAAAGATTGATCAGAAATATAAAAAAGAAACTAATCGCACCAACCGTCGGGAAACGGAAGCAGAAATCCCGCTTTTTCAGAAAGAAGCGGTCAAATTGAAATCCATCAACCTTCGCAACCAAGGATGCAACTCTGCTCGTCGAGCTTAATGAATTCTATTCAAATTGAAGAGTGATCACGGTCTTTGGCCGCCCGTGGAGTAGGAATCCCAGCTTTACACTTTGCCTGCATCCCTTTTTGGATCAGAGTCCTGATGGCGCGTTTAGTGTGTGAAAGAAAAATGCACACGATTTTGAAACTTTAAAAAAATTTTGCTACTTTTTCACAAAATAAATCTTTTGTGAAACTCCAAAATAAGCTAAATTTCTCAATCATTGTTCTTTTTTATTTATTTTATGAATTTTTACGGATGTGCCTTATTTTTGACCATAACTGTACCAACCTTACGAAAACGGCGCACGAACGGTGTTCGTACGGTTGATCCGGGAGGAGTAATAACTTCTCTCTGATTACTAACCGATGCGCATTCGCAGGGTGAATTGAAAAAGTTACAGAATTGCCATTTCAACCATCTTCCAGAACGTACAGGATGGAAGTATAAGATTGGTTTCTGCAATCTGTTCGGAGAGCATGTTGGATAACCGTCCGCATCATCCAGCTGGAACATACCTGTTCCGACAGCAATAATATATTTTTCTTAAGCAATATACAATAAATATCATGCATCGCGAAACGTTTCGAGTAACGCTTGCAATGTGCCTTCATATTGGTGATTATATTGCGCAACTGTCGCATTCACAAAGTGGTTCAATTTGCCTGCCAATGTTTTAGGGACTGTCCACCATTTCCACGAACGAATGTGTATGGTAGAAGCAGGGTCAAATTCGGTTTCTAGTAGAGGATAAATATGAATTCTAATAACTTTTACATCTGCATACCGTGCATCAATTCAGTTACAATCATTCATGTGCAGAGACACATTTCAAGCCTCAACGTGCAACAGGTTTCCGTCCGTGAGCTGCCGAATCGGTTCCGCTGGACTTCCGATTCTATCGAGGCGAACGAACGAATGACGTTGAATGTGGAACGGAATGAAATGCGTACGCGATTCTTACAGTGCGTCTCCCAAAAGATCGACGCGATACATTACTGGTTTTTGTATAATTATGATTTTTGGGTTGTTTATTAGGATAAGATATGAAGATCAACTTTTGGAAGCTTTCGGAAAATACAGGATCATCAAATGACTTGGAAAAAATTTCCTTGACGATGCGAGGAGTTTTCCTTCTTAACACGTTGACTGCCATGTCACCCAGAAGTGGGTGACAGCAGTAATCAGTAATCAGCAACCTTGGCCTGACGGTGAATTGCGCTCAAAAAGGCTTGGCAGTCAACGTGTTAAAAAGTTGTTGACCCATAAATAAATGGAAAAGCAACATTAAATTATAGTAACATCGAAAACAAGTTCTTTGGGGAGATAAATCTTTGGTTGGCTTTTTAAAAACGTCGATTTAATAAATGTTATAAACAAATTTAAGTAAAAATGATTGTATTAAAAAAATGTGGTAAAAACGCTTGGCAGTCAATATGTTAAACCCGATTTCAACTTTCAGTTATTGTTGATTTGCAAACGCTTTCTGAAACTCAGAACCTTGTATTGCGTTATATTATTAATATTCTGTCATATCTAATTTAATTAGATTACATTTTAGTGAGTTTGAGTTAAATTGCAGCGTAATGTGACGAAATCGAGTTTAGAACTTTTTAGTCCAGTGCAACAAAGATGGGTGTAAGCTACCAATCGATAAAAGTTGCCATCATTTATTTTCACGTTTCAAACCTACAACAATCAGTTAACAATTTTTTTTCATGTAGAAACTATTGCATCCGATTTGTAGTTTTGTTTATTCCTTGGGATCATATTTGACTTTATTTGTGTCTTTTTTTATAAATAGAGGTACAGTACGATCATTTTTCCATCATATTAAACAAGCGCTTATTAATAGCCAGAGAGATATTAAAAGTCATTTGTTTTAAAGCATAAAAATGCTCCTTTTATATGGGAATTTGACAATTGACAATGTCTTGACTACATAATAATTTATAGAGAGTGTACTTGCAGATGTAATTTTTATAAAACTTGATTAAAAACCTCAACTTGTTTTTTTAATGTTGTTTAAAACAAAACAAAAAAATCCAAAAAATCTTTTTCGCATCTTTTGAAGTGCAGACAAAAAATGTCACCCTCTGTACAGCAACAGGTCGCTTTCCGCAACGGTGTTTACGTTCGCCCGAGGAGAGGTACAGTGGCGATGCAAATTTGATCCATCGATCGAATCGAATGTTCCCCTTCCCGTGGGAGGAGGGCGCAATTTATTTTTCACTATAGCCCCGCATCCCTCCCCACCCCAAGACCGTCTCCCATCATGCGATACCGAAATCTCCGGTGACTTCCGTTGGATCGAGAGTGTTTCATTGATTAATTTGCGCTCATCATCAGGTTTCGGTAGACGAGACCCGATGGCCGGGCGTCGATGCCGGCGGTCGTGTATCGGGTCGTATCATCCGCTGATTGATCGAGCTGAGTTGCCGTCAACGTCCGCTTTAACCACCCGGACGAAGGCTTGAGTGATTTTATTTGTCGATGGTTCGGTTCGGTTTCCTTTCCCTCCACTCGGTCATTCCGGGGAGAGTTCGAATTCTTCTCGGCAAACGGTTGACGAGTTCCTTCCGTACCCGGGGGGACAATTAGTATCAGCTAGAAGCTGCCCGGCTCAATTTAGCAGCTCGTCTCGACGGACAATTTAATTTTGAATACTCCTCTCCCCCGATTGTGCCAGCGGTTTTCTATCCCTCGCAATGGAAGCTGGTTGCCCTGATTGCTTCGCAATCGGTATCGTTTGATGTTCGGGTCAAACCCGTGGATGTTCAGCATGCATTTGGAGCAATCAAAGAAGGGTCAATTTAATGGCGTACAGCATGAACCTGGATCGAGAGATGTTGCGTCCGTCAGTTATTAACGGCTTGAAAAGAGTACATGCAATTTGCTTCTGGCACGACCAATAACGACAAAGCTCTAGGCTCCGGATACCAACCGATAAATGTTTGATTTGTTGACACCAATCAAATAATTTCAGTTAGGGACCATGTTTGAACTAGGATATTTTAGAAGTGAAGCATTCGGGTTCTTCCACGCGCTTTTTAATTAAATTCATTAGCTAACACCTTGTCTGCCAAAGACTTACATAATGGGTAAGATTCAAATGCCATATTAAGTAATATATTATTATGTAATATTTAACCCCCTGAAGCTAATACACTATTGCACTAATATAGTGGTAAGTTGTGGTAAATATACACATTAATACTTAGGAAAGCTTAGTCTATTTGTTATTTATTTAAAAGTCTTGTTTCGTAAACCATTTTATCAAAAATGAGTTTACTAAAACATGTTCTAAAAAAGCTTGACAGACAAAGTGTTAACACTTAGTAGGTTGTAGTAGGTTGTAGTAGTTGTTAGCCTTAGGAAAGTTCTGTCTATTTTTTACTAGTTCAAAAACATTTATCAGCATTTGTTTTCTAATCAAGTTTTTTCAAAGGTGCAACTAAAAGAATTGTACTAAAAAAATGTTTCAAAACGCTTGAAAGACTTGAAAGTGTTTACACGATGCTGTTGTAATTTGCTTCTTATACTACTTGAAGTATGACCGTATCTTTATATGCCCCATTGCGAAATGAGTAATACAATCGGTAACAAACAAACAAAAGCGTAGCGAGGGGTGATATCTGCATCTTTCTGGAATTGAACGATGAGAAACGAAAAACAGTTGAACAAATTAGCTGAAATTGAAACAACATCAGCTTCCCTTCAACTCTGAAGGAAATTGCTGCCGGTTCAATCAATCACGTCATGTCACTCGCACAGTAGGGGTTTCAAACCGGTTCTCAGATCAGTTGAAATGAAAAGTTGGTTTGGTTATGTTTTGATGCATCATGTATTCACTATTGGTTGTTGCTGAGCCCTCTACAATAGACAATTTAGGTTTTCTACTATTGTTTCTTGGGTTTCTACATCGTTTTGGTAATCTCTGTTTTTCCAAAATAATTTCTAAACCGGTTTACCCTTTATCAAATCTTTATTAACATCTCTTTAACACAGTTAGTTTTATTGATTGTTAGCAGGTTGACTGCAAATAAGTAATATGAGTAATAAACGTAATCGTATTCTAAAATAAACTGATCTTTCCGCTTCAACCGGCGACAAGCAAGAACCTGATCTATCACACCCCGGTCGGGTACGATGCAGCCATATGCACTCACTGCATCCCAGCGACTCATTCAATAACGGTGCACTGACGGCGCTGGGAGTGAGCGAGAACGGCGTCGAACTAAAAGAAAGGAATATAAAACTAGAAGTCTTATTCAGCGATCGTCGTCGTCGCCGTTGTGGTCGTTTTCCAGCAAAAAACGATCGTATGGTGCGACGTTCGGAATCCGTGCCTTCGACCGGCTCGCAGCCCGCCAGTCCAAGGCCAGTTATTTATACGATATCGTCGGTCTAAAAATAGCCTCACTTTTAATAAATTATCTTCTTTTCTCGTCCCTTCCCACCACCGGTCTGCCTCCCCCGTACCAGAGCTCGTTCTACCACCTCGCCCTTCGCGTTCCTCCACCAGACTCCAGCTTTTCCAGTTGAGTAGAGTCGCGTCGGCAAAGGGTGAAGAAGGGGGAGGGGCGACATGGCGTGTCCACTTGGTAGAAATGGAGCTGGTGCTGCTGCTAACGGAAGCCAGTTCTGCTTCTTTTCTCTACGTTCTGTTCGAGGAGTATTAGAGAACGTCAACTGCGCACAGTGAAACCGAAAGAGCTAGACGAGAAATTGAGAAATCGTTTTCCTCAGATATTGGATCATAATAATTGGTGGCTTGAATTGATGGTGCTAAAATAAATGGTTAACCTTAGGTGGTATGGTTTCATCCTCTTTTTTGGGAACCATTCCGTCATCGATGCGAATTACAAAAAGCCATATTGCGCATCTTAAGTTCGGTCGAAAATTAACCAAAAGTAAACTGTAACTGTGCGCTTCTCGGTTAGAGCGAACAATGCACAACTGTCGTATGTACAATTCTTTCCCGCAGGAGAAAACCAAACCTTTTCCCTCCGTGGTATCATGTTCCGAAAATAGAGCCGGCAAGGGTTCGCAAAAGCAAAAAGCAAACCAAATTAAACGCCGTTGCGCTGAAACAGTACGAAAAGATAAGAATTTGATATTTCCTTGCACTTTCCGTCGGATATGTGCTTATCGGTACTTCTGTTTACGCCCATCTGTTTATTTATAGCAAGCCCCAAGGTACCGTTTCGTGTGGAATTAAAAATAAACATGGCTGTTTGCGTACATTCACCGCCGGAAAGGGGGGGGGGGAGGAAAAAAACGTTGTTTGATAACGGAAGCATTGAATATTGTGAGCAATGGTAGTTTTGAACGGGTTCGTTCTTAGTTTCCTGTGGGAAAATTGAAGTACAATTGCATGGGGTGTTTTCGTTGGTCGCATCAAACATTTTCCCAAGCAAGATTGCTTCAGTTCAGTTTACGAATCGACCGGCGAAAGCGAAGAAAATGTCACACCGTGGACGTGCAGCGATGCCCCTTTTGGTCGCCATCGATAGAGCACACTCGATCACACACACACGCGCATGAATCCATCGGAAAGAATGAAAACAACTCATCAAAGTGTTCCGCGGTCCACGTGCGAAGCGAATTCCCTCGCGAACGCGGATGCCAAACGAGAGATCGCTCGATCGATTCCCCGGAGCCCTTCGAGGGCCACATTCCAGGGGCGTCTGTGTGTGTGTGTGTGTGTGTGTGTGTGCGTAATCATTTCTGTGAAGGACCGGAGAGGGTGAAAAATGAAACTGAAGTGTGTGGGGCTCTTGACGATCGTTAACTTGTTACGGACGTCGATGAGATTTAACCGGCAAAACAGGGAAAAATATATATATGTGCGTGTGTGTGTGACAGTTAGAGTAAGGAGAGAAGATATAGCGCAGACAAAAGTCGTCGTAGTCGTCGATCTCGTTCCATCCATCAGACCGGTTGATCAGCCAGTCACGACCCGCGGTTTCGGTGGGCTATTTTTAGAACCAGAAGGAACAATATTTATTTATTTATTTACTGATACACTGTCTGTGGCCGAGCCCTTGCGCGCCCTCCCGTACACCCCTCGTCCCGAGCCGGAGGTTGCATTGCCGAGGAGGGGAACCGTGGCTTACGCATCCTCCATCCATCCATGACTGTCCGGCGCGCAAAGGCAGCTTTTCCTGTTTTTTTTTTTCCATTTCAGTCCCCCCGAGTCAGTCCGCCGATGATTAACATTACGATGGGAATAATGTTTTTGTTGGGCACCGCTTTGGTATGCGTGCGACGTACACATGTGAGCGCTGGTTTTTGTTTGGTTGCTTCGTCAATTTAATGCAAACCATGTGTCAAACGTTTTCTAGGACACGCCCGTGTCCAGGCAGCTTAGTTGGAATGAAGGTTGAAATAGGGGAGAATAAATCAAACGGCTTCGACACGAAAGTAGTGCACCGTCTGTGATGCAAACAGGATGATTTCAAAAGATGCTTTTCGCCTAGCACTGATTTTGCGCTTGGGAAAGTAGAATAAAAGAAAGATATTTGTTGATGTAAAGTATCTAAACACAAATTGTTTTACTTACACTTACTTTAAAGTGGATCTAAACGATAAAATAAAAGCCAAAACAACGCAAAAGCTGGCTAAGAAAGTAATTTATAAAAACCTACTGTGGGTTTCAGGGGCTTATGAGATTCTGTACTATTTGTAAGAGAGAAAAATCAAACACAGGATCAGAATCGATGTAGAGATTATTTTAATTTCTCACTGGGTTTATCAAATGAAAATTTCAATTGAAGTACAAAATAAACGAGTTGTTTAACAAACACTTACTTTAAAATGGACCTAAAAGATAAAATAAAAGCCAAAACAATGCAAAAGCTGGCTAAGAAAGTAATTTATAAAAACCTACTGTGGGCTTCAGGGGCTTATGAGATTCTGTATTATTTGTAAGAGAGAAAAATCAAACACAGGATCAGAATCGATGTAGAGATTATTTTAATTTCTCACTGGGTTTATCAAATGAAAATTTCAACTGAAGTACAAAATAAACGAGTTGTTTAACAAACACTTACTTTAAAATGGACCTAAAAGATAAAATAAAAGCCAAAACAATGCAAAAGCTGGCTAAGAAAGTAATTTATAAAAACCTACTGTGGGTTTCAGGGGCTTATGAGATTCTGTACTATTTGTAAGAGAGAAAAATCAAACACAGGATCAGAATCGATGTAGAGATTATTTTCATTTCTCGCTTGGTTTATCAAATGGAAATTTCAATTGAACTACAAAACAAACGAGTTGTTTTACAAACGCTTACTTTAAAGTGGACCTAAAAGATAAAATAAAAGCCAACGCAACACAAAAGCTGACTAAGCAAATAATTTTCTATTTCTTGCTGGGTTTATTGAATAACAATTTCAATTGAAGTACAAAACAAACCACGGGTTGGGGAAGCTAGAAAAAAGGTTGAAAACAATTCACTAATTCATTAGAGTCACGTATAATTTTCTCATTGAATGAAGCCTGGCATAAACATATTTTCGAATTTATGTAAAGAGCCTGTAAATGGAGTATTTAATTAGAAAGTGAGTTACATTTAATGCAATAAAAAAACTCCTACACAATTGGAGGACATTAAACACGTAATATAATGAAAAATTGATCAATCGTTGTGGCAATAACACTTAAATACAGAAAATTCACCAACAAAATTGAACCATTTCAAACACAGTTTATTGAACGTTTTTGTAAACAAACACGAAACGTTAGATGCATAACCTGTGTAGTGAAATCGAAACAGTTTTACCTCAAATGAGAGCAGACGTGCGGAGAAAACGTCACAATACTGACCGGCTGAAGGTAAATGGTGGCGGCTTCGTCGAAGACGTGCCTGGCTCCCCGATCATCTGTTCGGGGCGAGAAGTAACACACAAACAAGCCTGTTGAAAGAAGAGATAAAGGTAAAGGCGTGCAGGATGTGGAAAGTGCGATGTGCTGTGGATTAGCATAAATTCCACTCCGAACAAAACAACAAACTCCAACCGTTTGACAATCGGCTGAAAGAAACTGGTCGAATCGTTCGGCAAGATGGACTGTCTTGTTGTAATAGGCAAATAATTGCAGTTTCGGTACACGGAAACCATTTTCCACTCCGACCTGGCCAAACACCGACATTAGCTAATTACCTTCCGGGAGAGCACCGCCGGGTGAGTGACGTAACGAAACTGCGCGCGTTCTGCGCCCGAGCAAAGCGCAGCCGTTGACGTCAACGTTCAGATTAAAAGGCAATGGCGGACGCGAAAACCTCCCTCAAAATATGGTGTAAGCGATCGCCAGATGCCATTAGGAAGCGCGGATTTGGACTCTCGTTCGCGCGGTGATGGGGGTTAATTATAAAATTGGGTGGAAAAACACATTCAGAAGAATCTGCCGGAGAACGAAGAGAAAGCAGAGACAGTATATGAAACAACCGAACGGAAGTTAAACACTGAAAGATTTGATCAATTTAACAGATTGATACACGGTTATTATAAAGATATTTACGCGGTGATACAATATTTATCTTCTTTTAGTTTTTTCTTGAGATTATTCCATAGCTTGTTAATCCAAAACCTGATTCATTTTGTCAGTAAACGCTTTTACTACTTTGTGCTACAACTTATGCAAGAACTCACGCACTCCTTTGACTCCAACCTACGCACAGCATCAGATATCGCTTCCCTTAGGTTTCAATCGTAAGCGAAAAGTAAAAATTCCCCCCAACAAAGAGTAACACATCCAACACGCCCCAAAAAGGGTGAAGACTGTCAACGCAAAGCAAAGGGAGAACAAACGAATGGGTTTCGGTTGGGGCGCGTTCATGGCGGAGGGATGGTTATTTTTAAAAATCCGGTTTCATCTGTTTGCGCGTTTTCGCCTCACGTCACGATGTTATCGTCACTGTCCGCCGCCGCCGTCGTCGTCGTTGCCTTTCTTCCCGTCTGACCATCGGAAAGGACCCTTGCCGGACGCCTTCCTTCTCATTTTCCTTGTGTTTTTTTTACACACGCTCGAATGGGTTTTGATTTTTGGGGTCATTGTCGATATTTATATTTTGGCGTTTTTTATGTTCCCCCCGATCTTTCGCATGCGTTTTTCGTGGTCACGGCAATCCGGCCGGTGTGAACGCACGGATTGGCTGAATGCGGCTGCATGCTTCGCGAAAAGCAATAAACTTTACAGTGCAGATCGGAAAATTGGCAAATTTGTTTTTTATTCCAATGAAGAAATTTTGTTTTTTATTATTATTATTATACTTATTATTTTATTATTATTATTGTTTGTTGTTTTATAACTAATGAATATTTTTGTTTCGTTGATGATTGATTTATAAAAAAAACGATCTTTTTCAATGATCTTTGAATGAAGAACGTTTGTAAACTTTAGTACAAACAAAATCCATTTATATTCTTACATACAAAATCTATAATATTCTTCGTGATCTCACTGGATTAGTGAATTCGCCATAAAATTCCTCTTTTCAACTCATAATATGTAAGCAAAGTGACATAAAAGTTAACGTAAAATTAACAAATAACAAAATGCATGCACTTCCTTCCGTTGTACATTACAATTGTCGTGTTTCCAACTGTCGTTGTTCTGTCTGAAATACGGCACGTTAAGTTATCGATACAATAGAAAAATGAAAAAAGTTTCAAAGGCCTGACGTCAAAGCAAAACATGTTTCTTCCCTATTTTTCAAAGGTGACACTCTCTTTCTACGCTTTCTTAGCGCCCCGGGGACACCTTCCAAGAAATGTCCCAAATCGACTTTGTCATTCGATACCTGTCGGTTTGTTTTTTAGTTCCCTCCTTAAATTCGGCACGATGTGCAAAAACTGTCCTACTGTTTTGAGCGAAGAACTGTTGCTTCTTCGCTTTCTTCACTAATCCCGATCTAACCTCAGAAGCCGTGTTCGGGTGTGCCTGGCAGCATGCCAGAAGCGGCACGGTTTCGGCGAATCTTGCAGCGCACAGTTTGTTATTCCAATTCGTAAATCTGCTCCCCCCGCTCAGCCGGCGGGAGGAGATAAATCTGAATCTGTATTGCACAGTTTGGTTTTCGACTCGCAGCGACGCGGACCCCGGAGTTCCGTTTGTTTGTTTTCACTGATCCGATTATTGTTTGCTCGGTGTGTTTTAAACAAATAAGCCTGCAATTTGTAACGAGTGTAACCTCTGTTCCACATCAGGTTGATTTAGGGTCGCTCGTTTAGATTATCGCATTTTAGTTCGCGAAAATTCCGGTGTCTGTTTATGCATGTCTCATTAAATTTCTTTCCTTAATCACGGCAAGCCTCAGTTGATCACAAAGTTTCACGAAATGAATAGCATTAAATGAAGTAGAAAAAAAGAGAAAACAACTGTCGGCACTGTGGTAAGAGACTTGTTTTCAAGCTAAAAGCATGAAAAATTAATCACTAAGGTAAACAAATATCCTTTCGCCGCAGCGCGTGCTGGGTGTTCGCCAAACCACACTGTTTGAAGCGTGTCTACACGTTTCCCAAGTACTCCCACGACTCCAGTCTGGGTTGTAGCCGTTTGCAAACTGTGTCTGTCTACCCCCCCATGGCGCCCACTTCCTGCGTTTTACCATTGGGGGCGTAATCTTATCACTCTTAATTGAACCCATCATTAATTATCAGCATTGAGCTCGGTCCGCCTCGGAGGGTTACCGAGACGAGATGGAGGCGTCGTTCCGGGGCGTTCTTCCGTCGGTTAAAACGAATCAACGAAAAGGATCATCGGAACGTTCTGGATCACCGGAAAGCGAAACACTTCATTTATCTTCGACAAGCAGCGTGTAAATATTTTTCTTCACGCTGTTTATTTACCGGTTACCGAATCCTGCTCTAGTCTAGATCATGGTTTTTGCTAGTTACAAACGGTTAATTAAAAAGGGATAACTTCAGCGGACGGAACTTTAAAACACTCAACAAAGCTTTTAATTAAATCAATGTTACGTTGCTCACTTTTTTTTCCCGCTCCCTTTGGAAATGTAAACGTGACCTTTAATCGGTTGTGAGGGATGCCAAAATTAAAAAAAGCTCTTTTAATTGTTCCTCCTCCGTTGTCACATAGAGTTCGCTTGTTAACGCGCGTCTTTTCATAGCAAAGGCGTTAAAAGAAGAAAACACATTTTGCCGCTATCATAGCCCCGAACTTTTCGCAAAGTTTGATAATCGATTTGGGATCTAGATGTTTTACAATGTTGATCTACCAGGGAAAAGCGCTGGACTCGCGGTCATCAAAAGTTTTGATTGGTGTGCGGGAGCGCTTAGCATTATGGGGAAGTTTATTCTATTTGGCCGTTCGCAATTCATCGTTTTGCATTTGAACTCTTCGGCCTCTATTCGGAAAACTTTTAATTATAATTAGTTGGACTTTTACTTAAATGTAATTAAGAATAAAATATCAGTATTTAGAAAAAAAAACATGGTTTGAGAGAAACTTCTGACACGTTTTCCCACTTGATGTTTTACACTTGTTACACTATATACATACTAGCTTATGCTTCCG
Source organism: Anopheles ziemanni (assembly GCF_943734765.1). Taxonomy (NCBI): domain Eukaryota; kingdom Metazoa; phylum Arthropoda; class Insecta; order Diptera; family Culicidae; genus Anopheles; species Anopheles ziemanni. The sequence goes on from NC_080706.1 coordinate 75,272,925, forward strand.
GTTACACGGGCTGCACGATGCATGTTTATAGAAATGTAGAACATAAATCAAATTTAAAATTCATTCATCTTTGTTTTCTAGTTCAGTTAGGAATAAATGTCTCCCGGTAGTCCAACCGCAAAAATTAAGGAAATTTGAAACTACTTTTGTTTATGTTCTGGTGTGTCTTGCTTTTGTATATGTGTCGAATTATCCGTAGAACTGTGTAGAACTTATTGTTTACTTGACTGTAGCTCTTGCTATTTGCATGTGATTCGTTACAAATAAAAATTTTGTAATTAAAGTATCCTTCCATTTTCTTTATATTTGTTAATTGCTATAGCAATCCATTGCGAAAGCTGTTGAAACATGTTTTCTTAAAGTGTATGTTTTCAGTAATTTTATGCATGTTTCATTGTTCTGGAGAAAATTGAAAGACCGATCATCATCGGCAAGTAAGCGATTGGAAACACAAAACAAAATGTTTCATAGCAGAGCATGAAGATGTTAAATATTTTCTAATGTTGCGATGATGTTGGTTGTGATGAGTTTTTTATTTATCCTGTAGTAGGCAAAGTATTCTTGCTTGCAACTTGAGATTGTACAACCTTTTACAACCCCATACAACTGTACATTGCTTTATATTTTACAGATAGATAGATAGATAGAGTAGTATAAAAAAGATGATGTAATTTTATTTAACATTTTCGTTTAAAACTTATTACTGACAGTGTTTGGAATATTTTTAATTTGAATAAGTAAGAAGCGTCTCGATGTGTGTGATGACTAACGACCAAGATAAACCTAAACGTTCTCGGAATCGGTTATCCGCAGAAACAGTGCATCACATTGCATCGCTAATGGAATACTCTACTACTCAGCATCCGAGATTTGTGCAAGCTCGTTCTGGTTCGTTCGTTCGTTCGGTCCGAGTGCGCCAAGAGACAGCCGCACATAATCCTAATGCGTGCGTGCGTGTGCTTCACCACACGTCCAGCGGAGAGCCGGCATAATCACCGAACACGTGACCGGAACCGAACCCCGCACCACACCATCCCTTTCAACGACAGCGATATGCTGTTAGCAGACTTACGAGTGGCGGGCCCCTTTTCGGTTGAAACTGACCTGCATCGACACACCGACTCCCTGCCCCACACACACAGACACACGAATGCGAAACCATTTAGTCGGTGGAGCAATTAAGGATGCTTTGGGGTGCACTTTTACATTTGCCAGGCGGTCCGAGTGTGCATTTATTGTGTATTCCCCCTGAAACATTGATAAGTGAACTCAGTGGCAGGAAAAGTGTAGAAAATTCTATTTCGCCATTTCGGATTTTATGTTGTTTATCGTTCACTTATTAATGGTTTCTTTAGTTTGTTCTTTGTTCACCTTCATTTTTACTCTTTGTATCATGTTTTGAATGTTTTAAATTAATAAAGGGTGTCCCAGAAAGTATAAGCACGATTTCAAAATTAGGTAAAAAATAAAACCTGTTCCAGAAACTGAATTTTTGTTTCATAAATTGTGTTTGGGTTCTGTTCTGGACTATTTGCGAAAGATAAAAATTTTTAAAATTTAATCGTATTCTAATGACCGCACTTTTGATCTGTCGCCTCCGATATGGCTCAGCACATACTTGTCGTGAACGGTTTTCGACACTTTTGAACAGTTTTACACTTTTTTTGAAAACTGTTGATGTTTTCCGTAGCTTTAACATGTTTTCTCAAGTGTCCCTTCGTTAGCGCCCAAAATATCTCAATTGGTCTGGTCTTGGTCGACTCTTCGTCGAACTGATGCATGAGGGTTGACCACACAGCAGCTTGTCGTACAGTTTCCGGGCCCGATGTTTAATGCATGCAGCCTAATTTGCAGTCCGTTTCGATTTCTTTTGGATTTTGTACGATTTTAAATTCAATCTTGCCTTGTCTCATTGGACGTTACTTTTTAACGTACCCATTTGTTGAGCCACATCGCGAATGGAACTTTCCTATTTTTGCTTGATTGCTTTTGCTCTTTCCCGGTTCAACTGTTGGTCGATAGGACCAGGTTTTTGACCACTTTTAAGCGTATCCTCGAAGCTGAACTCCTCCCGAAACTTTTGGATGGCGGTTTGTACGGCTCCGATACTCACACCTACCGATTTTGCCAATTTCCTTAGCGAAATGTAAGGAGTCGAACACCATTTGTGCAGAACGCTTTTGCGCTTTTTGACGGAAATGCCTCGCATTTTAACAGAAACGGTTGAAAAAATAGTTTGGATGCACTATCTAGTAGGTTTGAATGTAAACAATCAAACACCCGAAGAATCAACTGTTTGGCGTCATCCGTTTTCCAGAAACGTAATTTAGAAATCGTGCTTATACTTTCTGGGACACCCTTTAAGTGCTTTTAAACTTGACGAGTATGCCTGTTGATTTTATAAAAATACATGACCCATTGCCTTTTTGAATTTATTGATTACTGAGGGATTATTATAAGATCATTACAAATAAATGTTTGAGATCATTCACATCTTCGTTCGTTTTTGTGGTTATTGTAAATGTTTGCATGTCTTGTTACATGCCCTTTTCAATCCATGTTCAGGTTCGTGGAGCTTATGTTTAATAAGTGGAACATTACCAGGGACATGGTTAATTAAGATCCCTTCCAGAACGTTGGTCCCACGGCTTCCTTTTGCCACCTCGCTCTGGATGCCGCCACTATGCGAATAGCTGTAGCAGATTAGTAAGGTGACTAACATGATAATTAGATGCATGAGTGAGCAGAGTCAAATCAGCCCTGCTGGACGTGAAACTGTACCCTCTCCAGCTCTTTATGATTAGTTTGTGGCTAGTTTCTACCTGCTGTCTCGAGTTTACAAATCCTAGAACCGGAACGTGCATTCTAAACCCGACTTGAAACAATACTTGCAATCGACCGTTGTGACAATCTGCGGAACCGAGAGATTTGTCTGCGTCTCGAGTACGCAGATGGTAGCCATGGTTGCCGGTCTTTCCGTTTGACAAAATTGTGGAAAACAAAGCCAACCGTAAGCCATCACGCGTACATGATGTAAATCAAGGACATCCCAGCGAGTCTATTTGGCTTGGTGCTTTCCCTGGTGACAATCGAAAGGAAAACCGGCAGCTTCGTTAGGTTTGTTGTTGTATCAGGTTGAGTGGTTCGTTTTGATACAATTCGATTTAAAGTCGTTAGTGGTCGCTTGTCTTTCGTGCGGATCCGGATGCCCGTCTCTTATGGTTGGTTCTGGGTTTCTTCTGTTTTTTTTTTTTCATTTATGTCTCGTTTGACGAGTAATGAGGCTTCAAGTGAATAGCTTTTGGTTTTCTTAACATCTTCTTAACTCGCTGAGTATACTCGTCTGGTCAATGGTGATTAACGGTTAGTAGGATTTTATTTGAACTGCCCCTTAGTTCTACAAATTTAGTTCAAGTTCACATTACCATATTTAGTTTGAAGCCTGCTCCGGAGCCGTTAGTTTTAAGTAGTGATGATAATAGCAACTCATTCAGAGATTTGAATCAGATTGAATAAATAATGATTCAAATCGTTTAGTTACTCTTTTGTGATTTTAAACGTGACGAATGAGTTAGTGGTCGTCACAGAGATTTGAATTCTTAGCTCTTAAGGGATTCGAATCCCAAAAGAGTGAATAAGTTCCGCTAAACTAAAGCAAACTTTCTCGTCATTATTGACGTTTACCGTAATCGTACATGATTACTTAATGTGTGTGGCAAGCGACATTGCCAAACGTATGGACAAGCTATCCATGGATCGATAGTTAAGCTCAAGAGATTGATGAGCAATGTTGACAGTGATCCGTTTGACATTCAACAGGATGACGAGGCTAAGCTATATCCTGTGAGAACCTTAACACGTTCCGTACCTCGTCGCCACCATGTTAAGTGCCACATTGCGTTTTTTCTGAACTATTGGTTTTTTTTTTTCTATTTTCTCTTTAACGACCTTCTGCATTTATGAAAAAGATGAAAAACGAAAAAAGAAACGTGTAAAATCAATTAATAATTTCCCGTCAATTAATAAATCCCGAGTTGAAAATCGAATTCTAGATTGGGATTCTGGAGTTGGTCGGAGCCGTTTTGTCTATTTTTGTTGGAGAATTAGTTTTTTATCCTCCAGACCTCCCCTGCTTATCCCTGTTGAAGTGGAGGTATCCGGATTTCTCCAAAATCCCGAATCCTCAGAATTCAAATACAAGATTGGGATTCAGATTTGGATTGCGATGTCAGATCTAGTATTCGGATTCAGATCCCTTGAGATCTTGTCATGTGTTACGTAACACAGCAAGAATTCGGATTGGATTGGATCGTTTTTCTGAACCATCCCCGCCAAGTTCAATATAGTTTAAACAGATAGTATAAGCAGCTCCAACACTTGATACCAATGTCTAAGAACTGTCTCGTTTTTCTTCTCTCTTTTGCAGCCGGTGTTCGAAATCGGTTGGAGTCGCGCTGATCGGCCCCATTCGAGGGGGCCATGACGCGTTGGCCCGTCCTCCTGCTCGCACTGCTCACGGCGACGCTCGACCATGTTCCGGCCACGGTCGGCCTGAACGCCGGCTACAATGGTGGCGGTTCGGCTGCCGGCGCCGGCTCGAGCGGGGCTAGTGCGTCCCCGGGTGGATCGGGCACGGCTGGGACGTCGCCCTCGGCACTGCCGCCCTACCCTGATCTCTTCAACCCGTCGCCTCAGCAGCAGCAGCAGCAACAAAGTCAGCAGCAGAACCAGCAGCAGCAGCAGCAACTGCAGCACTCGTCCGGCTCGTACATCACGAAGGCGCCGGTCGACTCCCCGCACCAGAAGTTCCGCAACAACCGCACGGTGCTGACGCTCGGCTACCTGACCGCGATCAAGGGTAACCTGCTGGAGAAGCAGGGCCTCACGATCTCCGGCGCGCTCACGATGGCGCTGGACGAGATCAACAACGACCCGGACCTGCTGCCGAACGTGACGCTCGCCCTGCGCTGGAACGATACCCGCGGGGAGACCGTCGTCGCGACCCGCGTCATCACCGAGATGATCTGCGACGGTGTGGCCGCCTTCTTCGGCCCCGAGGGTACCTGCCAGACCGAGGCCATCGTCTCGCAAAGCCGCAACATACCAATGATCTCCTATGTGAGTGTCGACAATTTAAATCTGCTCAGGAAAAATTCCGAAAATATCCATTAATATCATTTTTAATATTAATAGTTGCATATTTTAATTTTAAAACATAAAACACGGCATCAATGGTATGGTTTTGATAGTTCAGATGTGTTCACTATTCCTTTAATTAATTCTCCCATGCTCGAATGTATAGTTTTCGTCTTGTTAATTTAAAACTTAGCACAAAAGAAAATTTAAGATTTTGTTGTGTACATCTCCGAAATATACTGTAGTTTTGCTTGCATAACATTACTTTCCTATTACTACACCTCAGTAATATCTGCCAATTGCCTTAAAACTGAATAAATAGGATAAATTTGGCTATGATAGTTGGACTATTTATTTATTTATATACTCCTACATACATCACCAACTTTTAAGTTATCAAATGACGGCTTTTTGTATTTAGTTCAGAAGTTTGTTTCAATTACATCGAGCTTACAATTTCACATTTTCCTTCTTTTTTGACAACTTTGTTAAATTCCTTACAACTATTCCGTGATGGTTTCTGTTGAACAAAGTTTAATTGATTCATCAAAATTGTTAGTTCAATTTAAAATTCATTGAAGATGCTGTCAGATCTGATTGACATTACTCTGAACCAACCAATAATGTGTTTTCCATCATCGTGTGGTCTCGAGTGGAAACACGTTTTTTGCACGCGCTTCTGGTGCACGCCAACATCGACTCGAGATGCTTTGATTCAACGGGGAAGCTTTTCTGCGTGGAGACGTGACAAATACTCAATTTCCTCGTCATCGTGCTGGCTCAATTTTTGCATCCCACATCGTCTTCCCTCGACCGTTGATCGCTGCCGACCTGAATGCACCGTTGAAAATGCATAATGTAGTTCTAAAAATAACCTACATCCGTCCGCTGCACGTTGGTTCGTTCGAAGCACCAGGGGCAGGTCTTTATGCAACACTAACAATTGGAACTTTAAAAAAAATCTATGCTAGCGTAGCATAGGAAAGATGAAAGATGCAAATATTGAACGGAAAGTACAACCAGCTCAGGGAGCTAATAAAAAAGTGCAACGTCGATGAGGTGTAAGGAAATACGGTCGGCGGTCGAGCGTGCTCTCGCGCCTGCGATCCATTACAACGACTTGACATTTGATCCTGTGTGCAACCGGTTGGAAAGAATGAAGCTGTTAACTAGCTGCCACGAAGTCGCTCCGTAAGGAACGCGTCCTTGCATAATTACACTCCTTGCTCTTCTCTGCTCGGTGGCGCTAATGGATGACTGTAAAGTCAACAGGGCGTAAGGCGGCGCTAGTAATTGATTGGATGCGATGATAATTATCTGGGAAATGTGCAAACATTTCGATTTCCTTTGCGTAATGAACCGCTCCATTGCTCAGATTGCTAGTTAACATAGGCAGGATTTTCTAATATGTTGTATTTTTTTGCAGAACTGCTTTCTTTGAAAATTCACCTTTTTTTATTAACTCTGTATTTCCATTTTCATTCCAGAGATGTTCGGAGTTGCAGCGTAGTTCTCCGATTCCTACCTTTGCGCGAACGGAACCGCCAGACACTCAGGTATGCGCTCGTCATTTCGACCTTCGTTGGATCCGTTCCGTTCCGGAAACAATCTTACATTCAATCAGTCAAATTCGTCACGAAAATATACATCAAACTTTCCCCCGTAAGCTTCGTGAAATGTAAAAAGCTGTCCGTACTGAGTCTTGTCATGTTAAGCAGACGATCTCATTAGCATAAACCGTTCTGGTATGTTTCTTCGTCAAGGAATGTGCATTGCAGGGTTAAATGTTAATAGGAATAATAATGATGGTCGCAAAAAGAAATTATAAAAAATCTGCCAAGTCATTCATGCCATCTTCTCCATCTTTTTAGTTTCCTGTACACCGTACCGATTGGTTTCGCTTTGAAGGAACTTCCACGACCAAAAACATTTCCGTAGGAAAAGAGCATCCAATTTCGCTGACGGTCGAGAAATGGATGTCTTGAGGAAAAGAACGTAAAGGAATCAAAATGAAAAAATCGCCGTGCGTAAAATCAACACAAATCCGTCAATATCAGCGCTTTCAAAATTACCCACCGGCCACCCCCCCCTGAGATCTCTGTCTCCAAAAATATCTTCTCCGACCACCGGCCAGTTCCAATTCTGCCATCGGTGAAGAATTTGCCAACAAATTCGAAACAAACAAAAAATGCAAACAATCGGTGTTAATTTGTGCATCCCATCATTTTTCGCGTTCACTTCCGGATTGCATTTCGTTCGCCGGAAAACTGACACCGCAGAGGGCAAGCGAGCCACAAATCGAAGAAAAACACTCCCAAACCAACCGAATCGGAAGTACTGATGCAAGCAAGTTACGGTGCGGAGTTAAAACATTCAAAAAATGTTGACCAAACCTGTGGTATTTGCAACGCGCTTAATTTACTCCTGTGTGGTAACAAGAGATCAGCGTATTGTTTGACTAGCTTGAAAAATAAAAAAATACCTACCGGAAAACTGACACCGGGAAACCACCAAGTCGGTTGGGCGGGCGCGTGCACGCCGTGGTCGCTTTTTCTATGTTTCGCTGTTGGGTATGATCGCCCTTTTTCCCTTTTTTGTATTTAGTCAGCATGCTCCATCGTCGTTCAGGTGTCGGGTGCATAAAAGGCGGAAACACGCGCCACTTTTAGGCGGCCCGACTGTATTTCCCCTTTGTACTGTCTCCTGTTCCAGACACTTTATCGTATCAGCTAATCATGTTGCAGCGACAGTGGAATGCATTTATTTTAATTTTGTTTTTAATATTTTCACTCCCCGTCTACCTTAAGGATTTTTTTAAAATGAATTGCTTCTTCAGCAGTAAGCAGTTTTTTTCATTCACACTATAAATATTTATTGAGAGAAAAGATTTAACTCTTCCTACCATGGAATACAAACATAGAGACATACAATAAATAAAATATCCATGGAATAGAAAAAGAGAGACATGCAAAACATCTTGTGCACTATTGGCATCGCGAGATGCGAGGAAAGTTTGTTTTCTTCGTATGGAATTGACTCTCTTGCGTACTTAACACTAAATCTAGCACAATTAAACCAAATACTTACACTTTTTGACAGCAAAAAGGAAAGACCATAATAAAATTCCGCAAGCAAATTATTTGTGCTTCACAAAAGTTGTGTCCAAAAAATGTATTATTTCTACGATAAACGTAATAGCTAACCGTGTGTGTCGAAACATTTGCGCTTTTTTTTATTACTTTTTGAAGAAAATAGGCTGGAAATGCCTATACATTTTTGTGCAAAAAAATAAATAGAATCATGTAAAACATTTTCGCTAGAAGAAAATTGATCACCTCAACGATGGTTAGAAAAACATACGTCTGTTATCGGTTTCTAAACCATTTGTTGGGAAGCTTTCGTGTTAACTCTAGCAGTAGATTAAAGGTTTTTACACTACTTTTATTACTTTTAGGAAATTATATTAAATGAAGAAAATATTAAACTATATCCAAGTAAGGTAGTTGTTATTTAAAAAAAAAGTAAGCAAGTTCCAATTTTAAAAAGTTCTAATTTTGAGCAAAACATGTGGCGTGTTGGATATGACAATCATGCACTGTACTGAACTTGATAGAAGGTGGCGAAGATGCGTTTTAGATTAATGTGATGCATAAATTTAAATATTATTTATACTACGGTAAGGACATGTTTTTATCCATATTTTCCTGCGGCGTTAGACTGTTTGTGTTGGATATTTTGTTTTCATCAGCTCGTGAGAAGCTTTCCAGTGGCCCAACTAACCGGCATCATTTTATTCAGTCACAACTTTCTTTCTCCTTGTGTCTTGCGTTGGCCCAAGTTGTCTTACCGTCGTTGAAAAAGATTCCCTTCCTGACGCTTCCAATGGCATTTCAATCTGTTAACCGCAATGCCTCGTGTTTGCCGTAAGGATTATCTTTGCCATACCATCCGTGTTGCGGTCCAAAAACGGATAAACATGTCCAACACGTTCCGTCTTCCTATGGGATACGGTGGTTTGAGCTGACAGCAATCCGTCCGATGATAACAAAACAAAAATCTGCCTCAAAAAGGATGGATATAGGAGGGTGGAAATACAATTTGTCGAGAGTAAATTTCGTTTATCTTTTCTGCTCGGTCGAACATCCTTCCCCCTTCCCGCAGTGTTAGATCGTTGCAACCCTTTTCACTATTTAGAACATTGTTTTGATTGCGTCGACACGGGACTAACTTCCTAACGTCCACCCCGCACTTCTCTCTTTCCCCCACACAGGTTATCAAGTCCATCATCTCGCTGCTGCAGTACTACGGGTGGCGCAAGTTTTCCATCATCCACGAGCAGCTGTGGAAGAACGTGGCCCTCTCGCTCGAGGCGCAGGCCATCAGCAACGACCTGCAGGTGAACCACGTCGAGATGGTGTTCGACAACTACAAATGCTGCCAGGAAGACATGGACTGCTGCCGTAGTGGATATTGGTACACGGTATTATATTATTACATAAATAACTAAATGTTGTCTAGAACAGAATGAGTTTTGGTTTTGTTTTTGCGTGTTGTGCGCGTTTCGTGTTCATTTGTTATCGCTTTTTGTCCCTCCCCATTGTTGCGACGGCCATAAACACAAGATATCGCGCATGTTTGTGTTATGTTTTGAGAAAATTGTGTCCCAACCCATCTTGTAGGGCGAAATTTGAAAAGGGTCTTTGTTCATGCGATTTGAGATAAAAATAATAGAGAGTATTGCAGAGGTTTTCAGAGTAAAAACAAACTTCAACCATTTAATGAAGCCATTATTGGTACCTAGTGTAGCATGATTTCATTTAAAGTTTTCAAGAAACAGTTCATCTAAAAATGTTCTTTTTTCTCGCCTCCATCCTTTACTACAATAAGTTGAAACAGTAGATTCAAGCTCTCCACTGCATGGATATTTTCAGCTCCATCAATTTGTTCGTCCACAATTTTCGTGTCGCTTTGTTGTTGCCTGCTAGCAATCAGCGTTCGGTTTAATTCACTGTTTTATTTTTCCTCCTTCCACCCTCGGCAGGTCATACAGAAAACGTTGAACCGGACCAGAATCTACGTGTTTCTCGGCAGCAGCAACCAGCTGGTCGACATGATGACCACCATGGATGGCATGCAGCTGTTTGCCAAAGGCGAATATTTGGTCATTTCCGCCGACATGATGACGTTCTCGGCGAGGTAAGTAATCGCGAAACCCTACCACTTATCTATAGAATGGAATAGAAAACGTTTCATCCGTATCCAAATAGTCCTACATTGGGTTTTTTTCTCATGTAGTGATGTAATAAAGCGCCAATAAAGGTTCTTTCTCCTTTTTTAACCTTTTCTAACCATCAAATGATCTTGACCGGCACGGAAAAGCGTATAACTTCGTTTCCAGTGGTTTGTGTGCCTTTTTTAGCCGGTTCTAGGAGTGCCGGTTAAGTAGCTAGTGAATTGAATTTTAGCTCCACTCGATACGGGTGGACAAACACACTTCCTTGCCGTGTCCTTTTTCATCTCTTTAGCTCTTGAACGCTAATTTCAGAATCAGTGAGTGTCCTTCGGTTCCGTTCTGTTACTGAGTATGAGTCTTCGTTGGCAAACACCAGAAAGAAGAATGCAATGTTAATTGAACTGATGTTTGACGGAACAAAATGACCCGCCAATTTATTTTTCAACTAAAAGTTTCCATCCTATTTGACTTAGGCGTAATGTTTCTTTGTCCCGAAGACAAACCAAATGCAATTCGAACCGTGGTAACATGCTTCCTTTTCGTGTCCTTTTTTCTCTTCTAGGCTGTCTCAAAAGTACCTGTGGCGTGCGGAGAAGCCGGCCAACGTCAAGGACTGCAAGGATCTGCCGGGGAACTTCGTGAAGCGCAGCAAAAGCTTGCTGGTTGTCGTCGCGTCCGAGCCGCTGTCTACGTTCGAGAACTTCACGCACAAAGTGCGCGAGTACACCTCGAAGGAACCGTTCTTCTTCAAGCAGCCAATACTGTTCAACCAGTTCGTTAAGGTACTTTGCCTACGTCCGCCTGCTTCGTAGTAAATCAACCGTGTTGTAGGCAACTCATTGTGGTTATGTTTGAAGAATATAAGTCGTCTGTGCACGGGGGATCGCAAGAAAAATCATTCTATGATTCGGTTAGACAAATGGTTGACGTTTGAACAATGAAAAGTGGAAATTAAACAGCAAAGAAAATCTACTGTTGCGGTTCGTGCTCGTTCGTTCCTAAACTAACATTTGAAGTGTTTTGAAGAAAACGAAAAAAATACTATACAATCGTACGTCGAAGTATAAACCGTAAAATTCTTCCTCGAAGGTGGTGCCTCGATGCGTTTATGTACATGAAATAAAATGTAGTTGCGTAGTAGATTCAACGAAAGTCTGAACAGGTTGTTGATATCAAATTCACATAGCGTGTATACGGTCTGAGGGCAGTAGACTGGAAACACTTTGCATGATGAGCTTAATGTAAATATAGAAAAAACGGAAGAAATGATATCTATTTGAACTATGTATTCGATTTGAGAGTAATCATTATTAAGGCAATTTTTCTAGTTTATTTCGAGTATTTTTTTTCCAATTTCTTATACTTTGTTATCCCAATTACAAAGATCAAAACTCGACAAAATCATCGGAACGATTCTTTTCAACGAAGCTTCCATCTTGTGACAATTCTTCAACGAATATGAAGTAATGTTTACGAAGCGAAAGCCGTTTGAAAGCTTACCTAGATCAAAGAGTTGCAGTCCGTGACATTCGTTCGTTTATGCTCCTTTAGCCTCTACTTGGTAACCGTCAACGTAATAATTGTTTCGCTTCCGAAGCTTTTCTGAAAATTTACATAACTTGCTGTGATATGTCTTTCGTTTCGTTATTGTGATATGACAATCGTTTTTTATATCTGTGTTATTTTTCTGATTGTGTTGCAGTACGTATCGATCTACGCGGCCTATCTGTACGACTCGGTGAAGCTGTACGCCTGGGCGCTGGATAAGCTGCTGAAGGAGGAACAACAACACCGACCGCTAACGAGCGACGTGATCCGGGACGTGGCCAGCAATGGCACCAAAATCATCCATACTATCATCAGCAATCGAACCTATCACAGTGAGTGCAGCTCTGCCCAAGGGCGTGAAGAACAACGAGTGACTCTGTGACGTATCAATCCTTCTTGCTTTTCGTTTCTCTTCTTCGACACAGGCGTTGCCGGTGCGACGATCAAAATCGACGACTATGGCGACTCGGAGGGTAACTTCTCGGTGCTGGCGCTCAAGAAGGAGAACTACAACGAGGACAACTTTTCGTGCGAGTATCAGCTGCACCCGGTCGCACACTTCCAGATGCGCCAGCCACAGAATCTCAACGGTACCAGCCAGCATCGAAATGATGAAATTCCAGTGAGTGAGTCGTGATTGTTGTTTCCGTATTTCGTTTGTCTTTGCTTCCCTTCTTTTTTTCAATGTTAACCACCTAACGAGAAGAGCCCGGTGAGACACCGGACACAAACATGCTAAAGCTATATGAATCTTTGCTCACATGCAGACCATCTAAAACAGTTCATGATGAACCTACACGGATAGGAGGAAAGTTTGTTATTGTTTGTTGTATTTTTTGTGTTTTAAATTAAAATCGGAATGAAATGCATTCTGGTTCTCCTGCATTGGTACATTGCAATTAAAAACTTTGTTTCACATCTAATAGACTTTTGTTGCAACTAAGCTCCGGCTCTGTTTTATCTACCCCCATTACATCCGTCAAATTAAGAACGTCGAACTCTACTAATGAAATTGTACATAGGGAAACGGTTACCAGCTGCAGCACATTTCGTTTTTTTTTTGTGGCTTGAATTGCTCATGTTTTTTGAAATTGAATTGCTCATGTAAATTGCACTACGTCTGAAATTAAACACTTTATTCGATATTTAAAGGTGCACTTAATATTTGATATGGTTTGATAAACTCGGTACCAAGGACACTGGAGAGAGTTGTACATTAAAGAGATAATTAAGTTTGCATCCTATGAAACGCTACAATCTATGGTAATGTGGCTATGCAATTATCTTACCTTCCTTTTCACATGAAAGCTTAAAAGTCACAATAACCAGAATAACCGTACAGCTTGAAATCTGTAAAACATCGCACTGAAAAGAACAGGTAGAATATTACCACAGGTTTATGCTAAAAAAAGATCAAAAATGAATGGCAAAACTCGTTGATCAAAAGACCATCAAATCCAACCCTCAAACATACTTTTTTTCATCTTTGTATTGCCCAAAACGAAAACGAAAAGAAAGATCGAAAACGAGAATCATAAGCTTCTAGTAGTGACCGGCGGGACTAGTAGTAAAAAGCTGCCCAGAAAGATGCGTCCCAAAACCAGTATGCATGTGAATGATTGCTCATAACTTCTGCCCAGCAGCGAGTCTACAGTGAGATCCCTCTGTGCTACGTGCACGGGAGGATTATCAATTATTTTTTCACATCATTCACCCGCGCTCCTCTCGGGAGTGGAAATGTATTCGCGCTCTGCGTTACCGTCAATGGTACTTAAGCCCAGCATTGTCATCCGTCACGTGCAATCGAAAGGTCCTTTTGTGTTTGGTGGGTGGACAATTTTTAACCGCACATGGAGGCAGAAAAAAGAATAACTGAATTCATACACTTGTTGACGAGCTGAAATCCATACGGACGACAAGATTAACTGGAAAAACGATTGCAGAAATTGAACTTTTTTCATATCCTCATGGCACAGTGTTTGGGGGCTTTGAACTTTTTTCTGGTTTGTTTTGATTTGATTTGATTTAAAATAAAATCTTCTCATGGAATAACCAATACGGACGATGTGAACTTTTTTATTCCGGGCAAACCAGCACCCGCGCTCTGTTTTTAACTCAATCACTAGCCGGTCCCTCTAAACGAATCCCCCATTGTATGGCGAGAATAGGAACCTAATAAATAAAAATATTCCACTTTCCACCCGCTCGTCCGCAGGAGTTTAAGCTTGTCAAGGTAGGCAGCACGATCGATTGGGCCGGCACGGACCGGCCGATGGACGAGCCGTCCTGTGGCTTCGCCAACGAGCACTGCATGAAGGACGACACCCACGTCATGTCGATGGTGATAGCCGGCGTCCTGGCGCTGATACTGTTCTGTGCCGGCGTCATCACGATGAGCATCTACCGCAAATGGAAAATCGAGCTGGAGATCGAGGGCCTGCTGTGGAAGATCGACCCGAACGACATCAAGGGCTACTTCAACACGGAAATAGTCTCCTCGCCGAGTAAGGTAAGCGCCGGGGGGCTGACGGAACGCTGTGGCAGTCGAGTTGTACTCGGTTGGGTTTGAATTTCCTAAAAGTAGATATAATTATTCGTTTTAAGGGTGACAGAAATTAAATTGCAATCTGAACCCTCACGAACTTGAACGTCTAATAATAAAATACCAACCGTTCACTCTCTCTCACTCAAAAACCTCTCGTTGGAAACCGTACCACCTCCACAACGCCGCCTCATTGAAAGGTTCTCCGTTAAAATCACCCGGACCCGAGACCGGCTGTCACTTGAACATGAGCCAAACGTCCTGGTTGACATTTGGGATTCGGCTATCAATCCCGTCATTTGTGCCACCATCAAGCAGGTGCTAACGAGTCGGGCCGGAATTTCCGATTAGCCTTTCGAGACCTTTTATTCATCCACCTATCGGTGTGGGCGTCATTGCTTTTTTTTTTTGAGTAATATTTTCATTTCCCAGCCCGTATTCGTATCCCCCGCCTCTCATGAAAGAGTTTCACTTCAATCGTTTGCAAATAAAAAACCGAAAAATCGTTTGTCCTTTTTGTTCGTAATCAATTTACTTTCCATCGTAGGTCGCATGAAGGACCGTTTTATGTTATGTTTCCATCTAGGCATAGCAGCTGTTTGTGGTGATATGGGGGGAGGGGGGGGCGGGGGGGGTTGGAAGAGGGAAGAGATTTACATGCATCATGCTAAAATAGCGTTTGGTCCTGTCAATCTCATAACTCCTACGCAACGATTCAATTTCGAATGCCATAATTTAAATAAACGAACATTTAAAGTTCCACATGGCACGAATGGCGATCGTTGTGGAGAATTTTTTCCAGCCCTATAAACATCGTTGTTTATACGTTGTTCGTGTGTGTTGTTCGAGAAATGAAGGTCTGCTTTCTCTTCGATAAGTGAATGTACGACAGAAAATGTTTGTAAGATCATTTTTCTGGTTTTTTGTATTTGATATTTTTTAATTTTCAATCCAAGTCATGCTTCAAAAACGAATCTAGAAAAATTTTGATAATAATTGATGATAATATTATATTTATTAAATGATATAATAATATAGGTATTACTTTTACTGAAAATTAAAACTTCTTATGGTCTACATTTATATTTTCTACACACTGTATTTGTACAAACTTTACGTTTGCAACAAGTAATTTTTTTGTTATAAAAACCTGTTATGTTTGGAATGAAACAACATATACATTATTTCTAATTGTATTTTCTTAAATTGCTATTTCCTATAAAATTACATTTTTATACACAAATCATTTAAAGCCATGATAATAGTAGATAGTATACTATGTGACAGTATTGCTAAACGACAGAAATCGTATGCATAGTTCATATATGCTTATGCAATTGCACTTTATTGCAAAATTAAAATCGCATTTATTGCGATGATGTTTTTCAAACTGAATCCTTCGTTATGAACGGTTCATACGCTTTTAACAACGAAACGAGACGCATTGAAATGCTCTTGATGTGAAACAATTTCCCCTCGGTTTGACTTTAATGTTCACTCGATTGATAAAGCAATGTTGCGTGCAGGATGCACCTCTAACGTATACATGTTTTAATTCGTTTTTACACTTCTTCTCCCAACACAGCTCAGTTTGGCGAGTGCCCAGTCGTTCGGGTCACGCTGCTCCAACCAGGTGTTCACACCGACCGCCCGCTTCCGCAACGTGGTGGTGCGCATTAAAGAGCTGAAGTTCTCCCGCCGGAAGGACATCTCGCGCGAGATCATGAAGGAGATGCGGCTGCTGCGCGACCTGCGGCACGATAACATCAATAGCTTCATCGGGGCCTGCGTGGAGCCGATGCGGATATTACTAGTCACTGATTATTGTGCCAAGGGAAGCCTGTACGATATCGTCGAGAACGAGGATATCAAGCTAGATGATTTATTTATTGCATCACTGGTGCATGATTTAATTAAGGTAACGTCATCTTCGTCAAAATTCGGTTGGATGGAATGAAACTAATATACCCTTAATTCCATTCGCAGGCAATGATCTACATTCACAGTTCAGCTTTAAACTATCACGGTAATCTGAAGTCATCGAACTGCGTCGTGACGTCGCGGTGGATGCTGCAGGTGACGGACTTCGGTCTGCACGATCTGCGCCACTGCGCCGAGAACGAATCGATCGGTGAACATCAACACTATCGCAGTAAGTAGAAGTCAAAAGCAATCCGAACAGAGGTTCGACAAAATAGAACCAATTCTCACCCGTTGGATTCGTCTCTGTCCGATAGATCTCTTCTGGAAGTCACCGGAACTCTTGCGTCAGCCCAGCGTGTACGGCAGCCAGAAGGGTGACGTGTACGCGTTCGCGATCATCCTGTTCGAGATCATTGGCCGTCGAGGTCCGTTCGGTTACACCGAGCTCGAACCGAAGGAGATCATCGAGCGCGTAAAGACGCCGCCCGAGCCGGGCAAGGAACCGTTCCGGCCCGACATCGAGAGCGTGATCGACAACGAGGAGGTGTCCGACTACGTGATCACGTGCATCCGGGAATGCTGGGACGAGAACGCCGACCTACGGCCAGACTTTCCTAGCATTCGGTACGTGTGGAAGCTCAAGAAGCCGTTTGTTTCGGGATTTCGGTTAAAAACCATTCGATTCCTCCCTTTTCTCCTACCCCATGCAGCAATCGGCTGAAACGCATGCGCGGTGGCAAGTCGAAGAACATCATGGACCAGATGATGGAGATGATGGAGAAGTACGCGAACAATCTGGAGGAGATCGTGCAGGACCGGACGCGGCTGCTGTGCGAGGAGAAGCGCAAGACGGAGGACCTGCTGCACCGGATGCTGCCGCAGCCGGTCGCGGAGAAGCTGACCAAAGGGCTCGGCGTCGAGCCGGTGTCGTACGACTCGGTGACGATCTACTTCAGCGACATTGTTGGTTTTACAGCGATGTCGGCAGAGAGTACGCCGCTGCAGGTCGTCAACTTCCTGAACGACCTGTACACGGTGTTTGATCGCATCATCAAGGGCTACGACGTGTACAAGGTGGAGACGATCGGTGACGCGTACATGGTGGTAAGTGTGATCTTTACTAGAAACTACAAAGAAACTACATTTCGTTGTAAATTGATCGTTACGATAGTCGGTTTATTGATTCATTGTGTTACGGCACGTCTAACCAAGTAGATCCCGCGAAGGAAGACCTCCTTGCTTGATTATCGGTGTGCAACGGGAAGTTAAGTTTCTGCCGGCTAATTGTCAAAGTCTCTGACTCTCTATTACCATCAAGCTAGTTGCCTCAAGCTTATGACGGAGGCCTATGCAACAGATGGGGAGAGTTGATCGTTTCGAACTTTCGGATATGGCAGTGAGTGAGAACGGATAAAAACCAACGAGGTTACTCTAGTCGGAGTTTGAGTTAACACTAAATTTATTTCGAAAATGTAGCTCCTTTTATACCAGAATTTCTTCCTGGTATGGAGTAATGTTTACATAGATTGTGATAATATGTGTGGGACGGATAATTCCCACGCATTGAACGTGCATTGTTCTTATTGGAATAGGAATAGGACTCATTATCCTAGTCCTCTTGGTGTGACAATTGTCGCTTAATTATTTTCCTTCGTTCGCTTCATGCGTGGGACCGCAATCGTGCCACGCATGCCTAAACGTCTCGTTTCCGGTGCATCGTGTCCCTTTCGTTTTATGTGTTTATTTGGGCACACGATCGCACCTGATACCGAAAGGTTTACAATTTGTCCCGAAAGGTTCTGATTTAGGTTTGTTTGATGAGCCGCAATCTACATGCGACTCGAGCACAACGTTGGTGCAGCAACACATTGACTACAAGATTTACGACAAGACAAAACCCGAACTTGAATCAGCTTGAACAATCATGTTTCGAATCGTTTAGTTACTCTTTTGTGATTTAAAACGTGAAAAATAAGATAATACCGCAGATGTACCATATTTGGCGCAGTTAAGAAAATTCTGCATAAAAAGTTGAATAACAAAATCAATGTTCGGTCAAATCATACCATTTTTTGCACAGTGCTAGCCTAACTACCATAGAATATAAGAAAAATAAGTGAGAAAATTAAATTCTTATTTCTTCAAGTTTCAAAAACTCTGTGTGGCACATTATGTTCCTAACTTGGCGCATGGTTTTTGCAATGTTCCTTATTTGGCGCGATGTGTTCCTAATTTGGTGCACTTAAAACAAAATGGATGTAGTTAATTGAATTCAACAGCTATATTCAAAAGTCAACTTAAAACAATAGAAACACTTTTCAACAGCAATTTAAAAACCAATTTAGCTGTTTTTGCAGCGGACTTTGGCTTCTCTCGTGAAAATAAAACTATCTCATCACTAACTTTTATAATCTCATTCATCAAAGCCTTCTATGATTCAAAAATATCTAGTAGCGCAAACAGTCATATTCTTCACGGTGAATAATTAGGAACACTGTGAGCCAAACTTGGCGCAAAATTGTTCACTTCAAAATTAGCATAATAATCTCAAAAAGCGCCAAATCTAACCACGATTCATTGAAAATACTTACTTTTTTACAGTTTCTGATAAATAAAATCCCCAATAATTTTTCCTTTGCGTATAAATTATTGGAAACAGTTGAACCCACTCCTTAGCAGCGTTGCTAACGCGAGTAAAAATTGGCGCACTTGTGAGATGGAATTTTTCATTTAATTATATATACATTCAATAACTAAAAACCATTAACATGTTTTGATGCGGATGTATTGTACAAACATAAACAAATATTTAACTCCCTATTTTAGGCTGAAATGATTTGGAAATAGTCTAATATCGAACAAAATATTAGAAAGTGCGCCAAGTTTGGACCCGCGCCAAGTATGGTGCTTCTACGGTAGTCGTCACAGAGATATGAACTCGAATCTCAAGAGTGGCTGAATGATTAAAACAGTTGCTAGTCTCCGCAACGATTCGAATCCCGAACAAGGGTTTCGAATCCCAAGTACATATTCGAATCACAAGTGAGGATTCGTATCCTATGAGTGAGTGAAAGAGTTACTAGGCACCACAGAGATTTGAATCCGTAACAAGGAATTTAATCATAAACAGGGATAAGAATCCACATCAAATGCAAGAACATCTTTAACACATTCTCTTTAGTTTATTTACTCTGTTAATTACTCTGATAGGTTCGAGTCCCTTTTTGAGATTCGAATTCCTGATTGCTGAGCAATTGCTTAGGCCACTAGCATCTTTTTTAAGGATTCGATTTAAAAAGGGGCTACAATTAGTATCCGTGCGAGTTTAAATGACCCAATTCAGCAATAAGATTCAACTTACTCACTCATTTTTACTCAGTACACACGTCGCTAAACTGAATTAACCTTTTCTGTTGCTATTTCCTCGATCAGGTTTCGGGTCTTCCCATCACGAACGGTAACCGACACGTCGGAGAGATCGCTTCGATGGCACTGGAGCTTCTGCAGGCCGTCCGGAGTCACCGGATCGCGCACCGGCCTAACGAAACGCTGAAGCTTCGCATCGGCATCCATACGGGGCCGGTGGTGGCGGGAGTCGTCGGGCTCACCATGCCCCGGTACTGTCTGTTCGGTGACACGGTGAACACGGCGTCCCGCATGGAATCGAACGGCGAGGCGCTAAAGATCCACATCTCGCAGCAGTGCAAGGACGCGCTGGACACGCTCGGAGGGTACGTGATCGTCGAGCGCGGCTTAATCGCGATGAAGGGCAAGGGCGAGGTGATGACGTACTGGCTCGAGGCGGCCACCGAGCAGGCCATCCAGAAGATTCCGGTCGACGCTCGGGATCTGCCGCCGCCACTGTTCTGCCGGCCGCGGCGCAGTCCCAAGATGACGTACGACTCGCGCCATCCCAGCATCATCGGACTGCCGGGCGGGGGTGTCATGATGATGGGCATGGGTGGAAGCTACATGCCGGGTAGCAGAAGACAGTCGTGCGCGTACCGGGTCGGTGTTGGCGGAGGGGCGGATCACGAAAGCAGCTACAGCCTGCAGGGATCGATGTTTGGGCCGATGGTGGTGACGAGGGCGGATTCACCACGCTCCCAGAGCCACCGGTTGGAGAACCTGCTGGCGGGCACGAACGATGATGATGATGATTCGCAGAGCACGCTCGACCAGCGCACCAGTATGCTCGGCAAGATCGCCTCCAGTGAGAACCTTAAGCGCGTCCTGCTCGGTGGAAGCAGTCCCGGTCGCCGCTGGAGTCACAAACTGCGTTCAATCACGTCCACCGACGATTATAAGCAGCTTTGTCGGATGTCCTCGAACGGAGGTGGATGTGATGATGGTGGTGGTGGTGGCAGTGGTGGCGGTGGAGGTGGACGATCTTCCGAGGCGGCCGTTCTCCGCGAGAGCCGATCGCTTGATCCCTTCCCGGTCACGACCGAACCGAGCCGAAAGAGCGCCAGTAGTCGACTTCTTGGCGGTGACCAGGTGTTAACGAAGCGCGCTCCACGAATCGTTCGGAGTAACGCGGCGACACCGTCACGAACCGGATCTCAGTCATTCATGGCAACGGCTCCCGTAGCGACGATCAGTCACGAGTCGATCAACAATCACGACGACTCCTACCACCAACAGCACCACCACCATCAGCAGCAGCCCGAACACTATTCACCTCAGAAGCTGCTCGCCCTCACCAACTCGAACCATCCGAAAGGAGCGCCACCACCACCGAACAGCCATGCGGCCTGCGAGGCGTACAGCAAGTATCTGCACAACAACAACTGCAACGGCTCGATCGGTGGCAACAACTCCGCCGAGCAGCAGGAGCAACCGAACTGTCCGCTGCTAACGCGCCAAACGTCCCTCACCACGCCGCAGCCGGAGGACTGTCTCAGCGGGCTGCACACGAACGCAAACAGCGGCAGCAAACGGTGGTACTCACTCGAGCACGTCGGTGGGCCGGACGGGGACGAGGACGCCTGCAGCAAGAAGTCGCTCACGCGCGGCTCCATCAAGTCCTGGCTGTTCGGGTTCATCCAGGGCAACGGGTTCAAATCGAGCGACAGTTCGCTGCGTAAGGTCGGCGTACTGCCCGCGCCGGTCGGTGGCGTAACGGGCTTCGGTGAGCTGCAGTCGAAGGAAAACGAAAGCATGGTATGAAACGGTCTGCCACTGCCGGCCGCAACCTCGACACCAATCAACCAACCACCACCTCCACCACCGTCACCAAGAAGCTAGAACCACAAACCTTTTCCCACAACCGAAACCAACGAGTAGCAAGTTTTATTTTAACGTCCCGAACGGTGTTTCGTTGGCAATCGACGGAACGGGCGGCATACCAACAAGAACCTTCCCGTTTCATAGGACGTCGCGGGTTTTTATTTATACAACCGTTTTTTTTTTAATTGTAAAAATCCTTTCCTCATTTTAGTTTCTTCTCCGTGTAGCCTGATTGTAATCCGAGTGCCATGCTTGTTTTTTTTATTTTATGTGCGCAATTAAAGTGTCCGTAAAAGAGACCGATCTGTTCAACAAGAAACCAATCCGACAAAGATCGCATCCGTGGACAAAGTGTTCTCAGTGCGAATTATGATCGGTTTTTTTTTAATTTTTCGTATTTGTGTACCCACTCGGTATTCCCGCCCCGGGGCAAAATGGCGAGTGCAGCGATGCACAATAAAAATAAGGAAAAGTGTTGCCTGGATGTGGACACGGGTACACTTTTTTTTTCGAACCGAACGAAACGGCCAAACATGCAACAGGCAGTGTCAAATGCTTTTAGAAATATATTTTAATAGCACCAACCAATAAGATGTAGTTCGGTATAGCAAGGGAGACAAACTATATACAATAATGGTACACATGCAGAAGATTCAACAGCCAAAAAGGGACAAACAAACAAACAAACAAACAAAACAAGTGTTGTTCAATAAAAGCACACAATAAACCACAAACCAACACACCACCACAAACAGTAAACCGCACAGCAAAGATGTAAAGTTAACTCAAATGGTGAAAAGGAAGCTGGTTGAAACGAAGTGGTTCCGACAACAAAACAAGAAATAGAAAACAAAAAATCAGTAAACGAAGCGGGCGGAGAGAACGAAAAAAATAACTAGGCTGTGAAAATAGATGTTAATCAACTTTACGAATGTTCATATTTTCCGCTCTGGCTTCCGCTAACTGAGCGCGCTGCACTACGGCTGCAACAAAGTGGAATCGTGTTTGTAAAAAGGAATTTTATGTTGTGAAGAGATGTGTGAGAGAGAAAATGGTTTGGAAGAAAGCAAGTGAAGGGATGAGCGCTGGCGAATGTGTTTTTCTAGCGTTTTACTGGATGGACAAGTTTTGGCCAGTTTGTACACCAAGCCAACAATTTCACCAACCTTTACTCCGTCTCTCTCCTACTGCGAGATGTGTTGCACAAACAAGTTCACCAGTTGAACGTTTTGAGAAATTTCGTAAAAAAAAACGTTTTGTACTATTTAGTGGAGCGATCGGATTGTCTTGAACGGTCGTTTACAACTGAAAAATATGTCTTCAAAAATACATCTATAAAATACATATACATATACGTGTGATGTTCTGAACGAGCACATCGAGCCAGCCAGACTGTCGCGGTCCCTTATGATCGTCCTTCCGATCGTGATCTTCTAGGCATGTAGTATACAGAGATGTTTTTTAAAACTGTTTCCATCAATGTATCGATGTGCGCACCGTTTATCAATGTAGGCTGCATGGCACGCGTAACAGGGTGTGTGTGTACGTGTCTATTGTGCATAATGTACTTTAAAGTGGCGTTTCAAATATGTTACGGGATATAAATGTGTCAAACAGCTAACTAAACAATTGAATAGCGAATAAAAGGGAACCCATTTGCACACACAAACACAAACACATGTAGTCAGGATAACAAATCTAAAATAAATTAAAATGGATAGAGAATTAAACAAAAGTAACAGTAATCTAGAAGATGAAACCAATTAAAGCAAACCGACACAACGCACGCTGAAAGAAGCGATCCACAGGAGGGGTGTGTTTGTGTTTGTAAGAAAATATAATATCGCATCCTACAGAAGGTGTGTGTGCGTCCTCGGGAGGAAGCACGCCGCGGGTTGCGCCGCTAAAAGTGCGCATAGATTTACTGCGAGTTACGTATGGTTGGAACCGTGGTGAAACAGCTAAAGTTACCGTCGTTAGTAGAATGAATTTAATGTTTTATGAATGTTATACTATACTACAGCGAAGCCGCGTTGGAGAAGAATTAACTCACGCGGGAGCAAACGCGCGCTCACGCAAACAATGGCCTGGGCCGTCGTAGGAGAACCAGAAAAAGAGAGGGTTAGGAAAAACAAAAGTGGATAAAACATGAATTTTTGTTGTTAAGGATTTCAAAAGAGTAAGTGAAACTGCTTCATCTTCATTTCGTTGGCGGTGTGGCGAAGAGACAACAAAACGAACACAAATTTAAAGACAACATGAAACCAGCAGTTTGCCCGCCAAAAGGAACACAAACAAAATAAACGACCCAATGAAAAATGCGCATGGGTGGCCTTAAATTGTACACGAATCTCACGGTTTGAAAAGTTTCCGTTTCAAGTGCAAAAGCAACAAAAAAGAAAAACCGGACGAAAAGTCCTGAAAATGCGCGAGTTTTATTGAGCAGGGATCTTTTACCCACTGGCAATATACAGTTCGATACAGCTCGAAGCTTTAGGAAGGAAAACAAACAACCGGACATCGCCCGCAACCGGATTGCACCCGCATCATCATACTTCAGAACATATGCAAAACTTTGGTAGTGATAGTGAGTTTTAGTTTTGTTTTGGGAAAAGACCAAATGTGAAGATGAGAAATGGGGGAGAACAAGAGGAACCTGACGGTAGGATGCAAGTATCGTTAGGACATATGTTTTACTACATAGAACGGGTTTTAAACTATCAAATCATTCATTGTATAGAGCAGAGTGTATGGACGTTATACGAGTGTGCCCTTCAGTAAGGGTACAAAAAATGTATATTTATTGAAAATAAAAACAAAGTCTAAAATATGGTATTTGAGATACTATCAGTTAGTTTCTTTTTTTTACGACGAACGAAATCGAACCAATGTCAATTATTTTAAAAGGTTTATAAGTTATATCAAAATCGCTGGTTGAACTACGATACACCGTACTTTGCCAACCCAAGCAATAATTCTTACGCTTCGTCATTATATATCCGAGTTTCCGCCTCATCCCTCATATGCGACTGGATACCCTATTGCACGAGCCATAAATCTGATCAACAGTGTCATAATTCACTCACCATCGAAACCTGCTGTTATCGTACGACCCGCGGTCCGGTAAAGCATGCAACCAGTGGGGTGAAACCTCAACCTTTTTCCACCGAAAGCTCACAAATGCGTGTTTGTGGCGTGTCAGGAAAAAGGGGCAAAGTTAATCATTCGCACGACTAGCGTTATGCAATATGCGGTTGCGTTTGGAAGCCACAGTTAAGTGTAAATTGATTTTCATTGGAATTCTTCATTCCTAGAATGCTTCATTTTGAATAAAATATTTTAACCTTTCACGACAAGTTTGTTGTTGAACCGGTTGAAATATTTTTATATTTTTAGCCAACCTTATAAATTTGCTTCACTAGAGAGTCATTTTATTTATCTGGGGCAATTTGCATAGATTGAAAGCGTTTGCTATGATCATAAACATTTAAATGCAATGAAAACTAGAAAAAAAAACTGGATGAACCTGCTTAAGAACTTCTGTAATGATTTACTCTCTACAAGAGCTTATACATTAATTATGACAACAAAGGACATCAACTAATAGAAATATCAATAAGTCAGTTTTGAAATAATCGAAAAAAATATTCCACACATGCTCTGATTGCATTTGACGGTAATTTTCGAATGGAGACGCATGGTGTTTCCTCTTTCCAAATGGAGGCGCCTGGTGTTTTACTTTTTCGAATGAAAAGTCCATCCGAATAAGTTAGAGCTATAAGCTTACGTTTTTTTGTTTATGTTTCTAAATGCTTTATATGCTTTGTAATTCAATTCTCGAGCAAGTATAACGAGTGTATTACCAATAATGTTTAAGCCCGTTTATCAAATACCGCCCTCGGCTCTACTCGTCTTGAAAGCGATGCAAAATCTCTCCTCGATGAAAATGATAATCCCATAGCAAACTTTCTCTATTTGTTTTGATTTGCGTTGCTTTCCCCGCGCCTTTCGCTTCTTCCTTTCATGCTAGGTTATGACCGGCAATCAAACGCATCCCCTCCGATAATGCGAGGGAAAACGTGGTGTGAAAATGAGCCGGGTAGAAAATCAATTGCTGCTTATCGACGATATTGGCTTTGATTGAATCGCTGCGTACGAAATGGAACCGGGCCGAGGGTTGAAGATGGTTCCCCTACTCTCCACGCGTTAACCTATGCCGTCCCCTCCCTCTATCCCTCTCTCCCTCTGTCCTCCCAATGGCGCAGATAATTGCGATATTTGCATACGGGCTCGAACCCATCGGAGTCAACAAGGCTACGACGGAGAGGGCGTAATAACACAAAAAACGCGACGTTCATCCAATCAGCCCTCGGCGACCCTGGCCACGGCCAATCGAGTGTGCCGGCGACGGACGACGGAACAGATTGCCTTCCGCTCGGTTGCCGGCTGGTCGGGCTTGGGAGTTTCCATTTTTTTTAAGTCGCTTTTTTCCTCCACTCACACAGTGTGACGCGTTTTTCCGCGGGTGAAACTGAACCCCGTCGCTGCAGCTAATGCAGTTTGTAATCCGGGCTAGTGCAGCTTCAAGTGCAGCTGATGATCCACCCCAGAAGGAAAATAAAACCAGCTGTCACTGGCACGCATACACACAGGCACACATACGGCAGCACCCGCAGATATCTTGTGTGGCCTTCCGAGTCAAGTGTTCCGTACTATCATCGTCCGTGGCAGATTGTAAAGTTTAACATTGTAAGTAAGTGACGGAGAGGATACCAGCGCCAGCATGACTCAATCGCAGGTTAGTACCACCGACGTAGTAATAATCGTGTACGAACGTTCAGTCCTTGGAAGCGTCCGTTCGTGAACACACCCGCTGGGGTCGAACGGTTCATCGGGAAGTCGAATCGTTTTCCAATCGCCATTACATCATTTCGTTAAACGGATGCGAAATATAAAGATGCTGTGAAGTGATTCCAGGAAACTAACAAACTGACATCTTTGAAAGCATCAAGAGATTGGCGAAATAATTCAAGCCAAGTGCAGTTACACTTATTTTATGTTTGCGTCAATTTGTGGTTTTGTTAAATATTTCTTGAACAAACAAATTTAATTAAATTGAAAACCAGGATAAAAATAATATTAAAATTAGGAAACCTCCATCGAAAGCTTGTTAAGGATAAAAAAACACATATTTTAAAATGGATGTCTTATGTCAGTTAGCGATTTCTTTAGAACGTGGAATTCGAGTGGCCTTATAATAAACTTTTTCTGTTGTAATTTTGTATGATTACTGATTTACTAGTTTTTATTGAAAAAGGTGCAATTTAAATCAAAATCTACGAAAGTTCTGATAAGAACATTAAAAATAACAAGCTGAAAATAAGATGCTACACATCGTCGAACAGACGTTGCTCGCAATCATGATCAAGCTGAAACAGTTGGAAGATTTGCCATCGGTAAACCAAACCTGTGTCTGTATAAATAGTTGTACATTCAGTAAATTACCTTAGCTTAACACATTTGTTGTGCCGATATTCGCTGCGCAGATGGATTTCACGGTGTACGACTATCCGCGCGAGATCTGGCGCCTGAAGCCGGGCTGGGAGGTGGCACTGAAGACGGTCACCTTCCTGCCGGTGATCCTGTTCGGCGTGCTGGGCAACGCAATCCTCTGCTATATCATTGTCGAGATACGCGCACTGCGGACACCCACGAACCTGCTGATCGCAAACCTGGCCGTAGCCGATCTGGCCACGCTGCTCGTCTGCCCGCTGATGTTCATGTTCCACGACTTCTACCAGAACTACGTGCTCGGTGCGATCGGTTGCAACACTGAGGGTTTCCTGGAGGGTAAGTTGAATTTGGGCAAATTGGAAGTATTTATTATCAAAAGAGGGTCGATTATTTATGTAGTCTTGGGAAATATAAGCTTGGGAATTAATACTCGAATAAATCGGAGGAGTTCATGGCGCAATGGTAACGCCAGAGGACAACGCTAGAAATCGTGTTTCGGGTTTGGCTCACCGCCGTTCTATAATACATCGTCTGTCAAGAGGTCACAGTAATTTTGCTCGGAAGTATGAAGTTATTTTTCTATGGGGGCTGAATGTATTAGCTTCCTAGAGCACTCGTTACATTTTTTCTTTTGATAATATAAAATTTGAAAAAAAATCCGACCCGATATTTTTTGTTTTACACCGAGCTAACGGAATGATGAAGTGGAGCATCAAAACACTAAAATCGACAAAAGTCAACAAATATATTGTTTTTCAAATGATAAATTTTAAAAAATTGAAATGTTCTAGCATTTGTAAACGAGCACTAAAAAAGACCACTAAAAACCATTCGGGTAAGATTCCAAAACAATCAATTCTAGTGTTAAGAAGAGAAGAAAGGACAAATAGGATCAATTCAACTATTACGGGAAAGTGGAGACAGCCGATAAGTTTGTATTTGAATGACACATAAAAAAAAAGTTACACATTTTATGTGTTTATCTACGTGACTCATATGCCCTGTGTTAATTTCACTGCGTTGATATATAAAAAAAAGTTAGGTAAATAAGTGTAAAATTATTGAAAATTTCGTTTCCATTTTTTTTCTTTAGCCTCACGGCCACGACAGCTGAAAAATAATTTTCACCCGAAAAAAACCGGTTTTTTTTCGCTTCAACACCGTTTTCACGACGTTTACCGTGGCCGGGCTCTTTATGGTAGGACACTCACAACACTGTCTGCTATCTGAAGATTTTAGATGAAATTGATAATTCTTTGATTACGTTATCAATTAAACGTTAAATATTTGGTAGACTCGGTGATAATACGCACCACGGCAGAACAGTTTGCTTAGATTTGAGCTGTCAAAACATTTTCACCCTTTTTTCGCTACCATTTTCGTGGTCCATCCACAGATTTTGAAAAACTTTTTCGGCACTCATTGTCGCGAAAAAGTGAGTGCTGAAAAAGTTTTTCGCCTCTCGTGGCCGTGAGGCTTTTGATTTAAACTCATTGCAGTCTTATTGTGGAGACGAAAACTAAAACATCGTGACCTGGAGTAATATTCCCCGGGATATGTAGAGTAGAATCACATTCAGTTTCGATAACACATAATACAGTATAAAATGAAAACTTATTATGTTCTACTTTATAAACAATTTCATTGATATTGGAATTTGGACGTGGTCAAAAAAATCTCAGTTGAAGTTAGCTTTTGCGATTTTTCATTTTATTCTACTTTTCGGTAGTTTTTAGCATTATAATTTGTCGGGTATATTTTTTGAATGGACTCCAATGCTTAGTTTTCATCTACGCGAGTTTGTGCTTCGGTCAGTGAGAATTAATTGTTAAAATAGTTTATTGGCAAAAAATTGGATCTCTAAGGCTAAGCAAATTCATTTTAAAACTAACATAGGGGCAGTATAAACTTAATTACATAGAAATAGGGTAAGTGCTCTGAGAGTAACTGGTGCTAGTACCAATACTGGTTGTAGTGGAATAAAATCATAGGTCTACGACGAAATAAATAAAATAGCGACGTTTGTTCTAGTATGAAATGTTCTTTGATCATCTACGGAGTGTTCAAAAGATAAATTTCCCACTCCGTAGTAAATTAAGGATAAACATTTGATATTTTCCAAACAAGTTGTACTAATATGCTGGATTATTTAATTATTTCTTTAAGGCTATAAACACATATGTTCTCTGCTGTTTTTTTTAACTCTCAAATCAACACTGAATGCAATTTCATTTGCATCAGCTCACTAATATTAACGCCTACAAGAAACATAACAAATAGCATAACTATTTTTTAATGAAAAGGTACATATTGCCACATCTTACCTTGCTCTAATGCAATACCCTCATTCAACCCGTAACTGTAACCTTCTATAACTTCGCTCCTAGGCTCACTGCTCATCACCTCCGTCCTGTGCCTGTGCGCCATCAGCTACGACCGGCTAACGGCGATCGTGTTCCCCAAGCGCTCCCGGCTGACCAAACGAGGCACCATCGTGCTGATCGTCGTGTCCTGGGCGTGCGGGTTCCTGCTCGCCCTGCCCCTCAGCATGTACCGGGCGTACCGGGAGCGCCAGTGGAAGAACTACCTGGAGACGTACTGCGCCGAGAACACCACCTTCCTGCCGAGCTACTGGCACGTGCTGATCGGAGCCCTCGTCTGGTTTCCCCTGCTGGTGATGGTCTGCTGCTACAGCTTGATCTTCCTGAAGCTGGATCGCTACGAGCGGCGCGTTCTGCGCAAAGAGCACCCGATCTCGGTGTCCTACAAGCGCAAGGTGGCCAAGACGCTGTTCATCGTGCTGATCGTGTTTGTCCTGCTGCGGATTCCCTTCACAACGCTCGTCTTCATACGCTACAATCGCTTCCTCAACGACAATGTCAATCAGGTTCTCACACGTCAGTAATTACCAGCATCGGAACTGTCGATAACAGTGGCCCCTCTTCGTTCTTGTTTCAGATTGGAAGTGACTTCGAAATCCTCTGGTATGTCTCACACTACCTGATGTTCCTGAACGCCGCCCTTAATCCGCTCATTTACGGTCTCACGAACGAGAACTTCCGCAAGGCATTCCGCAAAATTCGTCTCGCCCGGTTCTTCTTCATTCCGGCGCTATCGGGAAGGGGTGCCGGGGGGAAAAAGTTGCCCCGCGACGCCAACCATCCCCGAGGGGCTATCGTACCGATCATGACGATCGGGAAGCTGCAGCCGAGGGCACCGTGTGGTATGAACGAGAAGCTGGCCAACCTTTCCGGCTGGCTGGTGTGTCCGGTGCAGCCGGACAACCAACCGACCACGCCATCGAAGGACACGAAGATATCGCAGCTGAAGTTCACCACCGATGGAGGTTCCTCCACGTTGGCGGCGAAGGTCGTGCTCGGGCCCGACACGGACAGGTCGGCCACTGCCGGTAGTACCGTGGCCGTTTCGGATGGGTTCATATGAGTACGGAGACAAATCGATTGGTTGGTTGTTCACAGCCATCAACGGGCATGTTAATAAAGCTGGTCTCTATTAGCCTAACAAGTGGTTATATACACTGAAGCTTTTTTAAGGCTGAACTCTTTTCGACAGTCATATTTGTTTTCTATTTCTCTTCCTCGTATCAAATATTAATTCTCAAAAAATTATATTGCTTGAATTGTCCACCAGTTCGGTGTCGTCCTATTAGAGCCCCAGAGGTTAACTGCTACTCGAATAATACCACTCAAGATCAAGCTGCAAGGCTTAGTATAAATATAAGAATGCACCCGCTGTCATAATGAACCAGTCATCTTCCTCGACCTTTGATTCATTTCGATCGAACCTCAGCCTTTTTGCCCATCGAAACCAAGTGTATTCACCCTCCGAGAGCGGATATTAGTCGACCTCCAGCTTCCGGAAAGAACCCTCCATCCCGAACAGCGACTCCGCCGTCTTCGCCCGTCCCACTCGCTTCCGCTCGTCCGTCCCGTACTGGTCCTCCTCGATGAAGTACTCCCGGTAGGAGAGGATCTTCTTCTCCCACGCGGCGGTTATGTCCTTCAGTGAGTCACCCTCGCCACCGTACTCCTTCGGGAGCAGTCGCTTGGGAATGTGCTGATACAGGGATTCCAGGTTACTCCCGTGAACGTATAACTATGATAGAAAATAAGGGAAGCAACGTTAAATAACAATTCGTTCATCAATCCTAATTCTCCACAACATACCCTCGATCGATTTTTCTCGCTCATGAATGTCTTGAACATATTGAACACGGTCTCAAAGCCGGTCGGTGTGTTGACGTAGTGGAAGCCTTTCTGGCGCAGTGGCGATCCCTCCTGGCTCATCATGGTCATCTTTTTGACGAACGTGGGAGTAAACTGTAGGAAGTGGGCTGTGGACACGTTCGCAAGATCCAGAATGCCTACCTGGATGGGGAGATAGATTGAGGATCGTTTTACTAAGAATCAAACATAGGTTTACAATAGTTTGGGAACTATTTTTCATCTAGATTATCCGAAGGGGTATAGAAAATATTATCTCTGTGATGTCATTTCATCTTCACGGATCTACAACCATCATTTTATGGCGATGAACTCATCGAATGTCTAAACAAAATACACCACTAGGGAATCGCCACACTGAAGTTTTCACCACTCGCACCAACAGCACAACTTGTATACACAAGAACCAAACTGTAGTGGCCACTTCCTTTCTTATCTGCACCGAACAAAGCGTTGACGATAGCGAAAACAAAAGCCAAACAGGGCTAACGCACAGCACACTAACGCAGCTGCTAAACCCTGGCCGTGGTGAGGTACAGCACCTGATGGAATTTCGCACACAACGCCGCCAGACCGTGTTGGGTGACAACACGCGACTCGACGTCTGATAAGGCCCATTCATGGAACTGACGAAACGGAACGCCGATATCTGTCACACCTAGAAGTTTCTCTTAGTGCGCACGTCCAGTTCCAAAGATCACCCAGGCGTACGTGCCCGACTCTCACCTGACCGGCGATGACCATATGGTCGTCCTCCAGCATCATGATGTCGTTGAACATGGTGCTCACTTTGATGACCTCCTCGATGTTGTACTGCTTCGGATCGTACACGCCCGGTCGGATGAGCATGATCCGGGGTGCGTCGGGGCCGTCGGTCTGCGGCAACGGTA
The DNA here is from genome assembly GCF_943734765.1 of Anopheles ziemanni. NCBI lineage: Eukaryota > Metazoa > Arthropoda > Insecta > Diptera > Culicidae > Anopheles > Anopheles ziemanni. The sequence continues at coordinate 75,305,184 of NC_080706.1, forward strand.
GACCCACGCCGAGTTGTATGATCGCTCGGATGCGCGCCGCTTCCGGGTCCCGGTTACGCATCAGCTCCGGGATGGCCGTCCGCACGCTGTAGAACATGTCGATCTTTTCCTTCGCCCGCTCGAGGCTATACTTGCAGCCACGCAGGAAGGTCACTAGAAACTGGTCATCGATGCGGGCCCGGATGTGCGGTGTTCGGGCCAGCCATTGCCGGAGGGCTGCCAGATCTTCATCGATACGCTCCGGTCGTTCGTTGAGCTCGCGCTTGGCCTTCTCGTGCAGGGCCTGCGACACTGGACGGAGGTTCACCATTATGCCTTCGTTCGTCTTAGACGCAGAGGCACACCCGACACGGACGCTGGCAAACGCTTGTTCGTTACTGACAGCTACCGGCCGCGTTGCGACGGTCTTGACCGTCCGCAATGGCGCTGATAAGCTCGACCTCTGAGACTAGCACTAAACGTCCACTAACTCGTTGCTCTCCGTCGCTTCCCAGTGTGGACGAAATTAGCACGGAAGAAGTCTGACCGCTACTAGAGGTACTCTTTGCACCTCGAGCCAGGTAGGAAAAAGTGAAACCCAACAGCTCGACGATGGATCACTGCTCAAGATTCAATCGCCGTTCGCGCCCCTGCTTATCTTATCAGATAGGAAAGGGAGTAGGGAATGATCAAGCAACTTTTTGCATTGTGCGCTATCATCCGACGGTGTTTTCGCTGAGAGGTACCTTTTGTTCGGTGGAGCAATCGGAATTCCCGACCTTTTTTTAATTTGATTTCAATCAACATTCAGTTAACCTCTTCTTGGATAGTGCTCTGGACACGACTCTCTGCAGCAAGCTTTCCCAAAGAGGACTAGCGATCCGAAATACTTCTTGAAATACTTAACGTTTTTATTCGAGGGAGTTTCGAGCACATCCTAACCTACTGTCGACGTGGGTAACAATTTTGAAGAATACAACTTCAGTTACCAAGTAAACTCTAGCGATTACGCTGTAAGACTTGTTCAATGAAGCAGTGATGTAGTTCCACGAAGAAGTGGTGAAGAATCGAGAAACCCAACCGATTAATGATCTCCGATAAACTTTCCCTCGGGTGAACTTTATTGAAACCTTCACATTGTAACCCTGTCACCTGTTGTGCCGCCTTGAGTTTACGACCCCTAATCCACCTCCAGCTTCCGGAACGAACCTTCCAGCCCGAACAGATTGTCCGCGTTCTTCGGACGTCCCGGGCGCTTCTTCTCGTCCGTGCCGTACTGTTCGTCCTCCTGGAAGTACGGCTTATAGCTCAGGATCTTCTTCGCCCAAGCGTCCACGATGTCCTGAACCGGACCGGCATCACCGCCATACTCGGCTGGCAGCATTTTCTTCGGTATGTGCTCGTATAGCGAATCCAGGTTGCTTCCGTGCACGAACAGCTGCGTTGAAAACCGATCAGGCCTGTCAGTACCAATGCATCAAGCGATCGCCTCTAATTCGGCGGACTTACCCGAGACCGGTTCTTTTCGTTGAGGAAATTCTTGAACATATTGTACACCACCTCGAAACCGCTCGGTGTGTTGACGTAGTGGAATCCCTTCTGACGCAGTGGCGATCCCTCCTGACTCCACATGGTGGCCTTCTTCACGAACGACGGGCTGAACTGGAGGAAATGTGCCATGGTGCAGTTGGAGAGGTCAAGAATTCCCATCTGTAAATAGGGAAACATATTAATCTGGACGCGTTTGTACCCAAATCAACTCGTCGCAGTACCTGCCCAGCGATGATCAGGTTGTCATCCTCCTTCATCATAATATCGGCCATCATGGTGTTGTATTTGAACACCTCCTGGATGGTATACTTGCTCGGGTCGTACACTCCCGGCCGCACGAGTATGATCCGGGGACCGTCCGGCGTAACCGTATTGGGGAGTGGCACAGCGGTGCCAAGACGGATCAACTCCTTCAGCTTGACATCCTCCGGATCACGATTCCTCATCAACTCGGGCAGGGCTGTGCGGACCGCGTAGTACATGTCCAGCTTCTCCTTGGCCCGCTCGAGGCTGTGCTTGGAGCCGCGCAGGAACATCGTCAGGAACTGGTCATCGGTGCGCGACTTAATGTGCGGGCTTTTGGCCAGCCAGGCGCGCAACGCGGCCAGATCCTCTTCCAACCGCTCCGGCTTCTCGAACAGCTCGTCCGCGGCCTTCTTTGCCAGCGCGGCAGACAGGGGCCTGATGTCCGGCATTATCGGTGTTGATAAGTTGCGCGATAAGCTGTCCGAGACAAGAAGCAGAAATAGCACTTACGTATCATCCGTTTATTGGTTTTCTGAAGGTCGAGTGCGGCCATCTCCAACCGATTCCACAGCCGAGCATCCCCAGCGTTCAATGCCACGGTCGCACATGCAAATCAACAACACTCCCTGCACCCACGTTCCCACACTTACCTTGTGTAACTTTCCTGCCCGTTTGCTGAACTCGTGTTCGCTTTCTCGCTTTCACCGTCCGGAACGTCCGCCTGGCGGGATGGTAGCCTCCGTACTAGACCCCATTCGATTCCTGGTGCCCGCACGCTCCGGCCGGAGCTCCGTGCTGAACTTTGTTATCGATCACCACCGGTTCCCTCTCTGCGCGGGCCTTAGCGCGATTAATTTATTGATCTTGCGCTTCGCGCACCCGATAAGATAACCCTCTTCGCACACCTTGCCCAAATCGGGAGTACTGGGCACTAAAGCAAGCCGTATCGATGGCACATAAAAGCGAAAAATGAAAAACAGCAACCTTTTCCGCTTCGTCATTCGATTGGACGGATTTGGAAATCGATTGACCACGCGATTCGAAAAGCTTTGAATCGAAGGATGCTTTCGCTGAAGCGCAAGAGCTTTCCAGCAGTTTAAACAAACCGACACTAGGTGACTCTTTTTTTTGCGTCGTATCCTTCCTATTGTAGAGCATGTGTGGGTGGGACACTCGGTGTAATACTCATAAGCATAATGAAGTTTTGTGTTCTTCGTTGTTTAATACTATTGATATATTACATAAAAAACAGTGACACAATTTTGCATAGATTCTGACTCGTGGAAAAATGAGCGAGAAAGAGATCGCGTTGGTCTTGACCACGGACTCCTGGTCATCCCTTAAGTACCACCTTCTACCACTAAGGGTATAACACATCAAGTAACAACGTGGCTCGAATATTGTTACGGACGGACGATAGGTTTCGTTCGAGATGGAAAATAGAATTATTTCAAGCAATTTAAATTTTGAATAAAATCCGAGTTTCGTTCCAAGACGCTCATAATGACTCGTGGATGTCCTCAGACATTCTCTCAAGGAGACTCGTGAAGCAAGGACTTAACGCCTTATTCTTTACCAAGCGTCAAATCCTAAAGTGGAGCGGAACTGAACCGATTGTAAGGCCTTTTCTTATAAGAGAGTTATAATTTCTTGATATGGTTTCCTCCTTCTCCGGCTTACACCGCCGCGGAACTAAACTTCTCAAGAATAGACCGTCGCGGAACTGAACGTATTGAAAGCCTTAAGCTCGAGCCTAAGGAGCTTACGTCTGATTTCTCTAGCCTAGAATTTCGCGTTAAACTGCGTTTCCTCCATATCCAGCTTAGACCAGCCCGGAACTGAACGCATTGAAGCGAAAATCGTAAGGACGCTTAAGGAATCGGGAAGGCGTCGCGGTTCGTCAACGACAACGCACGCGAGCAGGCACCTTCCCATTTGGTCGCAAAACCAGTTCGTCACAAATATAATATTCAATTTAACCACTCTGAATTCAACTAACCTAGTAAACATCACAGCGTAAGTATTTTCAAAAATGGTGTAACAATTTGGTGAACTTTATTTCCATACTTAATTGAGACGAATGCTTTAAGCTACAATTGACACTATTTATTTTAAAGTATGATTGAAAGAATTTAGTTTCCTATTTTACCCTTTCTCAGGATGTTTATTTAAAAATGACCAAAACGTATGTGCTGATTTCTTTTCCGTTTATTTTTTCGTTCCACCCTACTTTAACCTTTAAAAACTCTTAACTTCAAAACTTTTAAAACTGTTATGAATTGACATTCGACGCAAAGGAAACGGCATAGATATACTTGCATTCTGTTTCATGTAGTTATTACTTACTGAAAACACACTTTCTTTCAGGCCTAAAACTATGGTCTACAGCAGTGATGTCAAACTCAGTTGACCTCGCGGGCCGCATTACCTCCCAAAATAGGTTTGCGGACCAAAACGAAACATTGGTTGGATTTATGAAAATAGGTTCTTTTCAGTGTGTTTTTAACTTAAGAGGCATGAATCATACTTTTATATTTGTTGTGTGTTATTTTACTTCTTTTAAATTTGCTATAAATCATAAATAATATTACAAATGATCAACAATCAGTTGGCTGAAGTAATTATGCCCTTTTACTTATCTTAGCTTTATACCAAAATGAACAATAGTGTAAATTGGCGGTGCTTCAAGTCCTCTTGAACGTATGAGTTCGTGGAACCACGTTCACACAACACTATTTTTCATTCAATCGGAAGCCAATACTCAAACTTTAAAACTTCTTCTTCTTCTTCTTCTTCTTCTTCTTCTTCTTCTTCTTCTTCTTCTTCTTCTTCTTCTTCTTCTTCTTCTTCTTCTTCTTCTTCTTCTTCTTCTTCTTCTTCTTCTTCTTCTTCTTCTTCTTCTTGGCGTAACGACCTCTTGGTCATGCCTGCCCCGTTAAGGGCTTACGAGACTTGTTTCCCTGTTGTACGTGGATAGTCAGTCCTCTCGTACAGGGGAGGGTCCGGTCTCGGTTGGGATTCGAGCCCACGCCGTCGAGGTGGTGAGAATCGGTGCTCATGGGTCGATTTTTCCAACCGGCGCTACCACATGTGGCAACACTGATTTGAATCAGAATGAAAATAGGGGGTTTCTCCAGTATAGCGTAATGGCACTAAAAATAGTGTAATAGTGAAAACCACTTGAAAATACGACTCAATAAAAATGCACTTTGTTATCGTGCAACAAACTTTCTGAAATGATGGATTGATAAACATTTGCTATTCATCAAGGCATAACGGGACCCTGGATCGGTGTCATGGACAGGAAAAAGAACATGATTCTATTGCAGAATGGTTCCTTAACCGAATGATCTTTATTAGCAGATGCACTGCTTATATATAGTATTATCGTTGCCATAGTAATCGTGAATTACTTATTCCTATGTCTACTATAACACTCCTCCCTAATTCACGATTCCTATACTATTACAAAACCTAGCCTGGTTCATCCGTTGCAAAGGCTTAGTGAATCCATCGGCCAGTTGTAATTTACTCGATACATATTCGAGTTTCACCACTTGATTTTCTAAGCTTTCATTCACAAAATGGTAGCGTATGCTTATATGCTTCGTCCGAGGGTTATACGATCCGTTTTTAGCGATGATGATTGCAGACTGATTGTCGCAGTAAATCAGAACTGTTCCTACATCGCTGAATTCCGAACAAAGGTTTTTCCACCATATTGCCTCTTGAATGCTTCGAGAGAGAGCCATGTATTCTGCTTCGCAAGATGAAAGAGCTACTGTTGGTTGCTTCTTTACGCCCCATGCTATTGCTGCACCTTGCAACATAAACACGTATCCACTCATTGATCTGCGACTGTCAGGATCTCCTCCCCAATCAGCATCGGTATATCCTGCCAATTCTCCGCTTTCATCCTTTCTGTACTGCAATTTCCTGCTCGCTGTACCTTTCAGATATCTTATTATATTCTTCACAGCCTCCCAATGTTGTCTTCCGGGATTTGAAGAAAATTGGCTAACAGTATTCACAGCAAAGGCAATATCAGGTCGAGTTATTTGCGCTACAAAGGATAAACATCCAATTGCTTCTTTAAACGGTACACTTCTCATTTCCTCAACTTCAGCGTCATTCTTTGGTGACATTGACTTTTCCAATTTAAGATCAGGATTCATGGGAGTTGTTGCAGGTTTTGCGTCGACCATTCTAAATCGCCTAACAATCTCTTCGATATATAACTGTTGATCTAGTGATAATATTCCTGCACTTCGATCTCTCTTGATTCGAATGCCAAGACAATGTGATGCTGTGCCTAAATCCTTCATTTTGAATTTCTGCATTAGAAATTGTTTTAGTCTTTTCTTCAAAGGATTATCATTCGTGAAAATTAACAGATCGTCAACATATATTGTTACGAACAGCATTTTATCTTCATTCATCTTCCAATATAAACAAGTATCAACTTTCGATCGTTGTAGGCCAAATTCTAGCAGTACTTCATTCAACTTTGCATTCCATACCCGGCTCGATTGCTTCAAACCGTATAACGCTTTCTTCAGTTTACATACTTTTCCATTTGGAATTGCAAACCCCTCGGGTTGCTCCATGAAAATTTGCTCATCACCTAGTTCTCCATGCAAAAATGCGGTAACCACATCCATCTGGTCCACATCCATATCAAACTTCGTAGCAAGTGCCATCAGGTATCGGACAGTTGAATATCGCACTACAGGAGCATACACTTCTTCATAGTCGATTCCCGGTTTCTGCGAACATCCTTTAACAACTAGTCTCGCCTTGTACCGGTCCACATTTCCATCAGATCCTCGCTTGATGGAGAAAACCCACTTGTTTCGAATGGTTTTTCGACCCTTTGGTAAATCGGTGATCATCCACGTCTGGTTCTCATTCAGGGATACCATCTCCTGCTTCATTGCCTCGATCCATTTTTCACGATCAGGTCTCCTCATAGCTTCATCGTAACTCTGCGGAATATCTTCTTCCGGTGGATGGTTTGAAATGGTGTTGTAACTTACAAACTCATTGTATCTATTTGGACAATTACGCTGGCGACTACTTCGTCTCAAAACTGGCTGAGTTTCTTCGTTTTGTCCTGTAGCATGCGGTGTTCCGGTCTGTTTCGGTTGTAGCAATCTATAAAGGCCTTTTTCTTCTTTCCCAGATACAATAACTTTTCCATTTGTATCTATAACCTTACATTTGTCTGCTGTAAAAATCACAGTGTGCCCTTTTTTACATATTGCACTCACAGACAATAGATTCGTAACCAAATTAGGTACCTTCAGAACTTCATATACGTTAGCGTTATTCTCTTCTAATTTTACTGTACCTCGTGCTATAGCCATCATGCTGCCATTATTCGCTGTCCATATCGCTTGCTGCAACGTTGTCTCATCACTAAAATGTTGATTCGGTTTTGCCATGTGACAAGTTGCTCCGGAATCAAAATACCAAGATTCACTGTTTGCATCGCCACTAGCAAACGAACTCCATAGTGAACTTGATTTTCCTTTTTCTCCAGACATTGGACACTTGGCTGCAAAATGTCCAGGCTTTTTACAATTATAGCACGTCTTTTCGCTCCTTTTCTTATACTGCGCCTTTGGTTTATACTCTCTTCTTATGTACAATGCTTCGTTATTCATGCTGCCATCAAGATTCCTATCACACTTCACGTCCTGCAGAATTTTTGCCTTTACCGCATCCGACGTAAGTTTCGCTCCTGATGCTTCCAGCCCCATGATCATTGGTTCGTAATGATCCGGTAATCCCATTAAAAGCAATGCTACCATCCAGGAATCGTCTACTTGAAATCCGATCGCAGCAAGCTTGTGGCTAGTCGACATCAGCTCGTTAACATACTCTTCTACGCTCATGCTAGAGGTTAACCTTATGTTCGTCAACTTCCGAAGCAAGCCGATCTTCCTGGTCAATCCGGTGTCTTGAAATGCTGCGGCCAATTTCTTCCATGCTGAAGCTGCATCCGTTGCGTCCTGAACCAGACTGTAGTTGTAACTCTCCAGACTCAGACAGATTGTTGCCAATGCACGCAATTTTGTCTCTTTGTCCACTACTTCGCCTTCATCAGGTTCCACGGCACTCCAAGTTCCTTCGCGGATCAAGATCATCCGCATTGCAAACGCCCATGTTGAGTAATTTTCACGTCCACGTAACCTTTCTACCATGGGAAGATTGATTCCGTTGAGCCGTCCTACGCCCGCCGTCGGCAATCCTGCTCCTCTTCCCTCCGTAGCGTTTTGTTCAACGGAACTTCCAGTACTCATTTTCGACATTTGCTTTTACTCTTCTGGGCCCATAACCTATTGCAGAATGGTTCCTTAACCGAATGATCTTTATTAGCAGATGCACTGCTTATATATAGTATTATCGTTGCCATAGTAATCGTGAATTACTTATTCCTATGTCTACTATAACAGATTCAAGCATTAAGAATAAAATCGCTATTTGTCATTTATTTGACCAGCTCGTATAAAACGTATCCATTTCCATACGTTAAAGAACAACAGCCACGTGAATCACTGGTTCCGAATATTTAATTATAGTCCTTATCAACGGCGTCACTAATCAACGCATTAACGGATCGGGACACTTCCGCATGTCGCTAAAAGAAGTGCACCGTACGCAAAAGCGCTGGGTCATGTAATCAAAACTGAAAAACCCAAAAATCATCCACACAGTTACCGCACGCCGGTTTCAGTGTCAAACTCACACGAACCGGTTGCGGATACTTCTTCTCTTCTTCACATTTGATTTTTTTTCGCACATGTGCCCTAATAAACACTGCACCTGATGCCAGTTCGACGATGGTTCGAGAAGTGCCCGTCGCTTATCTTATCTGATCGTATCCGAACCGGTCGTCAGACGCAAACAATATATGATACACGACCCGTGGGAGACAGGGCACAGTTCCGTGCAGAAATCTCGCGAGTTTGGTCCGGTATAGCTTCAGTGTTTGGTGTTCTACCCACCGTCGACAGAATGAGCATGAAAGTAGATACACTAGTTAAAGAAGTGTTTCCAGCACCGGTAGGCGATATCATAATGACGGTAAGGTCATCATCTGTTTTGGCAGTAGACCCGGATCTAATATTCTGCCGGTTCGGTGGAACGTTCACAGCTAGTGCGCCCCATTCCGGAATGTTTGAAGCGTAAGGCGGCAGAAGAGCTAAACGAGAAGGAAAATACCATCGTCGAGGAGTTGGACGTCATCAAGACATGGATGCGACAATCTGGACACATTCGGGGGCGACTCGAGGACCAGTTCCTGCTCGGGTTCCTGCGCTCGTGCAAACACAGCTTGGAACGTGTCAAGGAGAAGCTGGACACCTACTACACCATCCGGTCCGTTTTGCCCGAGGTGATGCGCGGTCGTGATCCTCTCGATCCGTTCGTGCGCAAGGTCATCAGAATGGGGTAAGGTAGAGCCAGCGACATGGTCGAAAAGAGATCGTTTCTCAACATGGGTGATGTGGGGTTTCAGTGTGACGGTGCCATTACCTAAGACGGTCCATCCGGACGACCCGAAGATCATCCTGATCCGAGGAGATGCCTTCGATGGAGACGCCTGCGACTTCCCGGATATTTTGAAGGTGTTCACCATGATCGGTGACATCCTGCTTCGCGATGACGATCAGATGATGATCTGCGGCCAGGCGGCCATCATCGATCTGGGTCACTCTTCCAGCGGCCACCTGTTCAACTTCAACCTCTCGTTCCTGCGCAAGGCGTCCATTCTAAACCAGCAGGCGTCACCCCTGCGCCAGAAGGGTTTCCACTTCATCAACACACCAAAGGGCTTCGACATCGTGCTGAACATCTTCAAGAGTCTGATGACGGAAAAGAACCGCAAACGCACGGTACGTACGTCAGCTGCAAACCTTCTGGAGACATCCGCACTATCGCGGTCGCGTTCCATTCACACGAATTTCACTGATAAGCTGCGACACCTGAAAACAACACAGCTATTCTCAGCAGCCAGTATCAGTCACGCACAACGCGAATGATTAAAAAACGGATGCAATATTCTTTCTCCACAGATCCTATCGCACGGTTCCAGCCTGGAGTCACTGCACAAACACTTCCCCAAGTCCATCCTGCCGGCGGAGTTGGGTGGAGAGCTTGGCCCAGTGCAGCAGTTTGTGGATGAGTGGGAGCAAAGGCTGATTGACAACCGGACGTACCTGATCGCGGAGGAATCGCTCGGTGTCGATGAAAGTCGCCGGCGAAACACCAATCCGTTGGCAGAGGAGAAGGATCTCTTCGGGACGGCCGGTACCTTCCGGAAGCTGGAGTTTGACTGATCCAGAGATCGTTTGTGTTTGATTATGATTGCCATGATGCGTGGCGGCTGATTCAAAAGATGCTATGATTGTACAAAATATTTTACCATAAGATAGGCTAATTATAGTAAGCTATACAATTAAAATAAATAATACAATAATACAATGTAGAGAGTTGTAAAAATCGTAAAAAAATAATTTCCCGGGAAACTCAAGTTGGGCGACAAAAACATGTTCACGACAACAACAAAAAACAAGGCTCACGCTCACCGAAGAGAGCGATGAGCGAGGGGTAGCTCCATAGTGATTCGAAGAGCGCGCGAGCGAAAGGAGCGCACGAGTTAAAGGAGCCCGCTAGCGTGATATTTGAAGAGCTCACTGCGGATCTGAATTGAATAAGGAGCGTGCTCAGCAATAAGGTGAGCGGAGCGATTAAGGTAGCTCTTTCCCTCGCGACCCAACACTACTCGAGTTAACAGACCTTCAACTTTCTCACCACTCGCTGTTCTTATTTCTCACCACTGTCCGTATACTGTATAACTCTATAATATAAACGCATTTGGAAAGCGGAATACACCAAGGTTACTATATATTCCAAACAGGTGGTGATATGTAGGTCATTTTTACAAATTGTGGATAAGAAAATTATCAAAAAAATGACCCAAATTATACTAGTTTGCTAACGGTTTTACAAAGATATTTTAAAAGTTACAATCATCAATATACTTGTACTATACAAATCGTTGACCACACAAATTCTTCCCCCATTCCCAATCTCCTAAACCCCATTCTTCATCCCATTCTTCTAAACTAATGTTAGCCTAAGCACGATCGAAAGATGAATCTTACAACTCGCAGAAAGTGATATCCATCACTCGGATTCTCATCAAATCATGGTTCCATCAGGCGGGATTGCCAATGAGAATAGATTTTGTTTTGTTCTAGTCTTTTACTGATTTTGGTGATACTGGCCCTAAAATGGAATGAAAGGTGATTTATATCTGATAGAAGTTTTTGGTAGATGTATAGAAATGATTAACTATAACAGGCAGACCAAATCACTATCAGCGTTATTTGCAGTCGGATCCATTGTGATGCTGACCAAAATTGCGGTGTCCTAACCTGCATAACTGTATATTAACCTTGTGTTGCACGTTTGTTTAAATATCACTTTTGACGTAACTGTCATAACAATGGCGGTGCAGAAATTAGCAATGCATCGACCTGTCTGTTACATCGATCTTGGGCTTTTAGTTCAATAGTTCAGTAAATGTCAAAAAGGCGGCTTTCCTGAAACTAGTGCAGCGTAAATTTTGCAGCAAAACAGCCACACCAAAAACCACGGCAAACCGTGTACATCGTTAAAGACTTTCAGCATCATCGCAATAGCACTGAGCTCAACATACGCTCGGCGATGGAAACGCTCCAAAAGTATCTGGGTCAGGTGAAGGTACCTTGTACCAACGACAACGTCTACAAGGAGGAATGTGTTTACTCGTTTGACAATCCGGAATCGGAAACCGGACTGTACGTTAGTTTGGCTAGCTTTCTTGGATTCGGCGAAGAGCATGTCCGCCAGTACGCAGAACGCACCGGGAATCGGGTGTTCGTGCACCTGAAGCGTGACAAAATCGAAATTACCGACCCGGAGGCGGCGGCCGGCGGCGGTGAGGGACCGGAGAAGAAGATCACCCGGCTAGCGATCGGTGTCGAGGGTGGCTACAATGCGGCAGATACCAAGAAGTACGACTACAAAGAGCACTACCAGGTGGTGGTGGTTGGCGATCCGACCGTGCGGCTCGACTACCCCAACGCGGAGCTGCCCCTGTTGGTCCAGAACGCGGTCGAAGCGATTCAGAAGGCCGAGGCGGCCTCGGTGAAGCGCGAGCGGGAACAGCTGGCCGGCACATGGGACGGCGAGATCCGGCAGGTGTCGCAGCACGCGCTCGATCTGCTGCAGCTGGATAATGGCAAGAAAATTCCACCGACCGGCTGGAAGTGCGAAAAGTGCGACCTCACCAGCAACCTCTGGCTGAACCTTACGGACGGTTCGATCATGTGCGGGCGGAAGTTTTTTGACGGCTCGGGTGGAAACGATCACGCCGTGAATCACTACAAGGAGACGAACTATCCACTGGCGGTGAAGCTGGGAACGATAACGGCCGACGGGAAGGGCGACGTGTACAGCTACAGCGAGGACGACATGGTGGAGGATCCGCATCTGGTGAAACATCTGGCACACTGGGGCATCAATGTGGGCCAGCTGGAGAAGACGGAGAAATCGATGATCGAGCTGGAGCTGGATCTGAACCAGCGGATCGGTGAGTGGGGCCTGCTTTGCGAGAGTGCGAGCCAGCTAAAGCCGATCGCCGGACCCGGGTATACTGGCATGAAGAATCTAGGTAACACCTGCTATCTGAACAGCGTCATGCAGGTTATGTTTACCATTCCCGACTTCGTGAGGCGATTCGTCGAAGGTTCGAAGGGAATATTCGATAATTTCCCCGCCGATCCGGCTAACGATTTCAACGTCCAGATGTAAGTTAAACGATTCCGATAAACCAGGCATTTGTTTTAAAGCTTTTTCCTTTTTCTTCCGTCAGGGCTAAACTTGGCACTGGATTGTGCAGCGGCCGGTACAGTGTGTTGTCGGAGAACAGCCTCGACACGTTGGACTCGTCCAGCGGTGGTATCGCACCGACCATGTTCAAGGCGTTGATCGGTCAGGGCCATCCGGATTTCTCCACCAAACAGCAGCAAGACGCGCAGGAGTTCTTCCTCCATCTGATCAGCACGCTTGAGAAGCACAGCCGGCACCAGGCGAATCCGGCCGATGCACTACGCTTTTGCATTGAAGATCGCGTCGAGTGCTGCTCGAGCGGCAAGGTGATGTACAATCGGCGGGACGAATGGTGCCTGCCGCTGCAAATTCCGCTCCAGAAGGCGACCAACCTGGACGAGGTGAAGCAGTACGAGGCGGAGCGTGACGCGGCCGAAAAGGAGGGTCGCCGGGTCGACCCAGACAGTCTGGTGCGGCCAAAGATTCCACTGTCCGCCTGTCTGGACACGTTCGCGCAGCCCGAGCTGGTCGAGCAGTTCTACAGTTCGGCCATCGGGGCCAAAACCACCGCCAAGAAGACGACCAAACTCGCCTCGATGCCGGACTATCTGATGTTGCATTTGAAAAAGTTCACCCTAAAGGAAGACTGGACCTCGGTCAAGCTGGACGTGGCGATCGATATCCCGGAGGTGCTCGATCTGGAGACGCTGCGTGGCACCGGAAAGCAACCGCACGAGGAAGAACTGCCCGACATTGCCGGACGTCCTCCCACGCCGCCTCCGATGGATCCGGAAGTGATGGCCCAGCTGCTCGGCATGGGCTTCCCGCCGGAAGCCTGCAAGCGAGCGATTTTCTTCACGAAAAACTCTGGCATTGAGCCCGCGACCCAGTGGATGATGGAGCACATTGCCGATGCGGACTTTGCGAGCCCGTTTGTGCCGCCCGGCACGGAAGGGAAGGCTGGTGGGGCCGCAGCCGCCTTCGTGCCCGATCCGGTCGGGTTGGAAATGCTCATGGGAATGGGTTTCACCGATCGGCAGGCGTCGAAGGCGCTCAAGGAGACGGGTAACAATACGGAGCGTGCAGTCGACTGGATCTTCTCGCACACGGACGAGCTGGACAGTATGGCGATCGACGATGCGACCTCCGACAGTGTCGCGACGGCGGCTGCCGCAGCAGCGACCGGTGGCGCGGCCTCCACAAGCAATCAGGGACCCACCTATCGTGACGGAACGGGCAGTGAGTAACGGAATCGGTTTGTGGGTTCAACTTGATTGAACTTTTATTTTCTCCACCTCCTTTCTTTTCAGAATATAAACTAGTTGCATTCATCTCCCACATGGGCACCTCGGCACAGGTGGGCCACTACGTTTGCCACATCTGCAAGGACGGCCAATGGGTGATCTTCAACGACAATAAGGTGGCGATCTCACAGAATCCACCCAAAGAGCTGGGCTACCTGTACCTCTACCAGCGGGTCTAAAGCGGCTTCGTTTTGCGAATGATGAGGACGGACTCACGGCCGTTTGCTATTGATTTTTCTAACTCTCTCTTTACGCTTTCGAACTGCGCGAGGGCAGTAGTGAACTGTGAAGTAAAAACTGCGATCACTCTTACGATTGGAATAATAAATACCCATTTAAAGGACACACTTCGTAACGATGAAGCATGAATTTAGATTTCGTTTGGTTGAACAGCAGCTTCATTTCATTTTAAAATCCCGTCATTCAGCATACCATGCTCATTGTCAGCATCTCAAATTGGCCACTCTGCTTAGGAACCAATATATCTTTGTACTATGAAATTTAGCTTTTGTTTTAAATGGGAAGACTCGTTTATGTGGTAGAGAAAAGAAAACAAAAAACGAAAAAAAGATCTCCGCCCCCGGGTGGACTCGAACCACCAACCTTTCGGTTAACAGCCGAACGCGCTAACCGATTGCGCCACGAAGGCGATTGAATATTGAGAGCTTATAACCCAAGCTGTTGTTTTCAGCAAATCACTTATACTCAGTTTTGAATTACTGAAGCGCGAAGATTAAAAATATACGGAGGAAAAGATATAACAACTAAAAAAATACAGAAATCATATAAAATGTTATAACAATTTTTTGATCCATTTTCTTCAATTGAGACTGTGAAATGGTTAAAATGTATATGGCTATAACCTCAATCTATACGAGATCATACGAGGTTTTTTATTAGTCGGGTATATTAGCCTTAAATTTCGATGTTTAAAAATTGTACTTCTTCTTGCTTACAATGAAACATGACAGACATTACTTGACCTGCTACCATTGTACAAGATACTCCTCTGATTGAATCAAATTTGCTGAACTGAGCTCACTAGGGTACTTTACGTCTTGTGCTGTTTCTAAATGAAAAATTTTAAATTTCACTTTCGTTGAGCTTTGCCGAGACATTCAAGATTTGCAAACAATTTAAAGGAACTGTCCCCCTCCCCCCTCCTCCCCCCAACTATGAAGGAAAAAAACCCCTTTTGAAACTGATGTAGGATTTTTTTTATTACAAAACGAAATTGAATCTTTAATTTTTAATAATAATGATGAAACTATTATTTAATTTCATTATTGTTTAATCAGTGAGATTTTATGTTTATTTTTTTATTTTAATATTCGCATTTTCGCTCCAAAAATGCATCAAGCTGCGACAGGAAGAATATCAAAGATGTCTTATTAAATGTTTGACTTACCCGCTATGGACCGATGGATCGATGGATCGATGGATTTTTATTTGTCTTTTCCAATTAAATGAGCAACAACTCCCGCTGGATAAAGTTTGCTAGTTTCATATATGCGTCGTTTATTTTGCATGGCGACAATAGTAGTAAACCGATACTGAAAACACTTCGTACGATTCGTATGCTTTGCTTTAGGAATTTATTTTTCGTGATCTTATTTTGCAATGTTTCATATTTGTTTTCTGGCTATTTTATCTCATATTCGTACTATCTGCTTTTTGGCCTCTTACATTTTACGTAGCGCTACATTAACACAAACAATGTTTTTTAAATTTTATTTGTTATGTTCGTTATCACGAATTTAATGAAATTCTATAGACCCTTTTCCTATCCATCGATGATGCTGTAGAAGATAGAAGCTATAATCAGTACTCCGTTTCTATCAAGCTTAAAACTTTGGCGTGAATTTCATTTTTTGATTTTAATTCAGAACATGTCGACCATTTTTCTAAAAATTGAATAACATTATTTTTTGTATGCTTTGTTTCTTTTAGGCGTTGCAGAAAAAGTGATGATCGCTTTTCAATTGAAGTTGAGCCTGTTGCCTTAAACTCCTTGATAATAATGCTATCAGCAATACGTTCATGGTTTTTCATCGCGTAGTAAAAGATATTGTGATCTAGCGAATCCTTTTGACTAAAATAGTCCATGCTTGTTTTTTTTTCCATGTACGAGAAGAAATCTTTCGTTGCTTGACCGTCGCTTGACAGTTTTACAGGACGGTTGACACAATAGAAAAAAGCGTTCCAATTGTTGTTTTCTTCATTAACTTTATCAACTTTAAACTTAAAACGCTCAATAAGGCATTTCCCTAAACCAAACCACCCCATTAGTATGGCGGTATGTAAAAGATTCCAACCCTTTGAATGCTTGTATTGAAGT
Source organism: Anopheles ziemanni (assembly GCF_943734765.1). Taxonomy (NCBI): domain Eukaryota; kingdom Metazoa; phylum Arthropoda; class Insecta; order Diptera; family Culicidae; genus Anopheles; species Anopheles ziemanni. The sequence goes on from NC_080706.1 coordinate 75,321,483, forward strand.
AGTTCATTGTTGTCGTTTACTGTTTCGCAAATGGTACACCAAATGCTGTGCGACAAATTTGTGTTGTTTGCAAAAACTTCCAATATTTGGAACAAATCGATGCCCGTCGTTTTCAAGAAATTTGTAAGAGAAATGATTGCTTCTTTATCGAGCTTTTCAATAGCTAGGTTAGAGGTTTTGTTCACAAGAGGAATGTTATTCTTACTCGCATAGTAAGGGACGGTCTTGCCATTCGAGTCCTTTTGAGTTAAAATATTCCGTGGATCCTCGTTCGTCGAGTCTAACAAATAATTGAAGATATTCAACCTTGTTCGGACAATTTGCTCTTTCAACCGCCCCTCAAATGGAACCTCTTGAACGCAGTAAAAAAAGGAATTCCAGTTATGTTCCTTTACGTTTGTATCTAACGGTTTGAAATCATAACGTGCAATCAAACATTTCACCAAATTAAGCTGACCATGTTCAATGGCAAAATATAAAAGATTTCGTCCATTTACATCACCAACATCACTAATATCCACACTTCTTTTGAGAAGAAAATGGGAGGAGCTCTGACTATACTCTACTTTATGGGTCTTCACCATTCTTGTTATCAACTGATTGTTTACAGTAGTTTTGGTTTTATGAATCAAGTATTTTAACATCGATAAATTACTCGTATGTATTGCCCTTGCTATCAACAGATCCGTACCCACATCGATACCAGGAGTGTGTACGAGCTCAAATTGTGTTGGAAAATAAGGGAATAGATCTCCTTGAAATGAAATACACTCTTCGCATCCTTGTACATCGAAAACCGGTTGAAGTTGATCTTCTTGCAAACACGAAACATTGTGCTTCTCACAGTATTTACAAAAAGCATCTCTAAACATGTCTTTACGACTTTGCATTAACGCAACTAACATCAATAACTCATCTTTAAAATCCATCCTGTCCGGCAAAGGGAATTTATGTCGTATATGCAAGAGCTGAAGAACATTGACTGCACGATGCTCGAGTGCTAACTCTATGAGACGAGGTGCTTTTGATCCTATGAATTGAAGTTCATTTGGATATTTGACGAGACATTGAAGCATCAGCGAATCATTAATGGCACAAAACTCCAGAAAAGGTACGCTTCTGACGTCAGAAAGTGTTTCTGACTTAAGCCTTGGAAACATACCTATATCAATCTTCAAATTTAAATCAAGCCTTTTTTCATTGACTAGATCCTGTGTCAGCTTATCGAACAGACGTTTCAAAAAAAATGCCCTACGGTTTCGTCCCACGGTTTTAACAGGTGGATCGAGCAAATTGTATTCACATTCCAATGCTTGTTGAATCCTTTGCGTAGCATTGTTATTAAGCTGATTTAGTGCATATTCTATCGGCGTCCAATTAAAATATGTATCTTTTATATCCAAGTCACTTTCCTGAGTTCGATCCAATAAAGCCCCGAGGGTACCGTTCCAATCCAACATTAGAATCGAAATATTAAACAAGGCCAATTGTAATGGAGTTCTTCCCCAATCATCGGTATCTTTAATCAAGTTTGGGTTATCATTGAGCAAATTTTCCACGTTTGCTTCCAAATTATCAATTACCGCCTTGTGCAGATCTTTTTTCTCGCAAATCAATTGATCTAAAAACCTTTCAATTAATGCAGTTTCGTTTCCCTGGTGGACGTGACATTTCAGGAAGTTTTTAACACCATCTTTCTCCATATTGGAGCGGAACCAAATTGCTGCAAAATAATCTGCAAAGATTCGATGCATGAAAATTGGGACGTTATCCACAATCCTATCGACAACACCGGTATTTGCTGCCGCGTTTTCCAATTTTTTCATGTATTCGATTGCTTCGCGGTGTTGTTGATCTGATAATAGCTTTTTAACTTTACTTTCATTGAAGACTGCGTACAAAGCTAGAACAGAATGTTTCATTTTTATGTCGTTATATCTAATATCCACGTTGTCTATGGTATGTGTTGAGTCAATACAAGCCCCAGATTTTTTTTCATCATCGAAAAGCTTTTCCTTGATAAAATGTTCTATAATACTAATAGAAGTTAACTCTTTTCCTAAAACGCCATATATTTTCTCTAATTTCGTATCGAGTTGTTCTGAAGAGCCGTAGGATGTTTCTTTTAAACTTAAATGTTTTTTAATTAAAGGCAACAAAAATTTGACTGACAACGAAACAAAAAACGGATTATTGATGTTGTGTGATGCAAGTAAGTACAGTAACACTAATTGCACAATATCAAAATTAATTTGCATTGTTTGACTCCATAATTGGCTACCAGTTGAATCAACCTTTTGCGTATATATCAATATTTCTAATACGTTAAATGGTTTCAACCTATAAAACCCACAATCACCCAACTTCTCTTCAATTTTTTGTCTAAATCCATATGGACGACTAGCAACATAAGTTTTACAAACTCCTGCAATGTTTTTAAGAGTTTCTAACAGCTTTAGTACCACGCCTGTGTAATTCGGAGTAATCTCATCAAATCCGTCCATCATAACAATGAGTTTTTGATTGTTGAATTTTTTTTCAAATATTCTAAGTAGTACTAAGTGCTTCGGGTTAAATGACTCCAATGACTGTAAGTTGTTTTCATCCAGACGAATATTTCCATCACAGAGAAATAGCTGTTCTGAAATTTCCCCAGCAATTTTCCGCTCCTGATTTAAATCCGCTCCATTGTGTTTATTATTCACAAAGAAACTCAAATGAGTCAACCGATAAAACAGTCTTATTGCGTCAAGCTCATCCATGTTTGGACATTTATCTTTCAATAGTTTAAAATCTGTGGCAAAATTTGTGCAATTAAATTTTACAATCCAGCAATCTCTGTACTCTTCCATTAATTGAAGTTGCCTAGCTAGCCATTTTAAATAGCAAGATTTCCCTGACCCGGCTTCATTAAAAATTATATGAACTTTCTTTTTCATATTAAAATTAATGCCTGGAATACCTACTGCATCACTGACGGAGTGTTGATCACTTTCACGCGCTTTTTCTATCAGTGCATGCAAGACTTGAATATACCCTAAAAAAGGAAGTTTTAACCTTAATGCATCAAGACCAGCTTTTCTAATCCCTGAATACATGTCCTTCGCTAGCTCCTCTCTCTGTAGGGCAATAATTTTGTGTATATCCCAGCCAGTTTCTTGTTCCATCTTGAATAGTTCCAATTTGCGCTGCATATAGTGCTCCATGTTATTATACTCTTCAGCTACAATGTTCTGTTTTACCACTGATTCATTAGGAAGTTCAACAACATCCAAAACGAAATTCACGTCATCTTCAGCACGGAAAATATCGTCATAAGAAGCATTTGCTCCGTAGAAAGTTTGGATTGCGATTCTATTCCCTATTTTAGTTTTGCTTTCGTCGGTCAAATGTTTGAGTGAAAGTGGTTGTTCGGGTTTTGTAGACTTAAATGACTGTTCAATTGTTAATATTATCTTTATGGGTGTGTGGGTGGTTTCCCATTTTGATAATTTATGAATTTTAGCAGCTGACTTTGCGTAATTAATCACTAAAATTAGGGGAAAGTTTTGCACACAGAATACATTTTCTACTTTTGCATCATCATTTTGCATTTTTTTATATGATTCTAAATCTAAAAATAAAAAGTTAAGTTTATTATGATTATCTCTCAATAATTGTAAAATCTGAAGCACTAACCATGGAGGATAGTTGCATTGCTTTATACTTATTTTGTTGCAACCAACTACGTCCTTTTTCGTCAGAAGCTCCTTAAGTTCTCCATATAAAATCCTTTTTTTCAATTCGTCAGTGCAGCATTGAAGATCTGAGCTTTGCAGCGTTTTGCAGTACTCATTTGATATGCCTTCTAAACGCAAGAAATCGATTTGTGATTCGAACTTTTTGAAAAACTCTTTTATGTCAATCAATTTCAAAGATTTACTTTTTTTATCTTTCAACCAATCTAATATCCAGTTTGAAAGCTGATCACAAGCCATGTTTGATGCAATTGTTCCTTGTATTTCACGGAATAAAAGTTTAGCGTCGCTACTTTCGAGCATATCCGTTATAACTTCAGGTATTTCATGCTCGTATTTCGTATTAGAAACAATGATGAATGATGCTAAAAAAGCCTCTATTTGTTTGTCGTTTATTTCTATCGGAGGAACAGGTCGTTTTAGATTGTGTGATGTTGGCACTTTTGGTATATTAAATTTAATACCGAATTTTCTTATATCTTCCCAAATGTCATACTCTGATTCTTTTCGCATGAGGCATCTACACTCCTTCTCAAACCTAGTTTTGAATCCTGGATACGCGTCAAAACTTTTTTCATTGATGTTGTAAAATTGATCGCTTCTTATGTTTGAAGCAAGCTTTTCAATAAAAGGGCGATATTTTTTGAATAATTTTGAACTGTCAGTCAAATTAACCGTTTTTTTGTTCACAATGTGTTCTGCCAACTGCTTTATGAGTTTCACGAAATCGGAATTATCTCTAATTAGCTGATTAAATTTCATATTTTTTACATCGATTCTACGTGCTTCTCCAGTTATGGATTTGAAAATTGACTCAAATGCATTTGTTAGAAATATATATGTTTCCATAATTTGTTTAAGACTTTCGCTTAGTTCAGCGTTCGTACAAAGAACAAACACATCCGATGTGTTCCTCTTTGGCAGGCTAAGGAATGAATTGAAATACTTACAAATGGAAAACGGGTCCCTCTCATTGGTCGATTTAAGATCCTTCATTGTGATGGTGGTGTTTTCTTGTTTGTGCTTTGCCTGAATAAAAAGGTTGCTGATGTTTTCGCCATCATTGAGACAGAAAATGACGTCATCAAATTTTCCGCTTTCGGGATCCTCGCTGTTAATGGTGCAATCAAAATTTACGTCGTCTCTCGTAAGTTTAGCTGCATAGCAAACCGTTAATACCAGTAGTCTCAGCTGGTACATTATACCGTGAAGGGAGGATTTCAGTCCATGACTCTTTTGATCAGTATGTTCTGCATCCGGTGCAGTTATAGAATTTGCAGCGGGATCAACCAAAGTTCTGTTATCTTGCCTTCTGAGAGGTAGATGAGACATCTGCAAATGGTATTAAAAAGACTTCATTAGTAGAATGTTATATAAACATTACATGGATATAGATTTTCTATATTTTTTTCTCACACACTCTGAATAAGATTTTAAGCTGCAGTACGAAACGATTGATTTTCTATGTAATTTTTTATTCCTAATTTCAACTCTGTACTTTCTTTTGTTTGACCTTCAAGATCACTGGAATAAAAACAGAAATCATTCACTTTGTTATGATTAGAGCTGTTAAGAATCTCAAACAACATCTATGTAACGTATAGTTAATTTTATAGTAAAACATGTAAAAACCGATATGAATATACTGATAGCATCTTTTGAAAGAGGTTCATAACTTACCGTAATAATCCGTACGACCGAAGATCTATCGATCGAAGTTCAGTCCAGATGGAGACCGTCAGATAGAGCTAGATTCAAATGATTCACGTGGGAAAAGTTTCACTATGTAAAAAAAGAAGAAATATCAAATAATAAGAGGTGAGAATATATTAAAAGCGACAGTAAGGAACTAGCCGACCGCAGCAAAGTTCGATTGTTTAACATTCATTAATTCTGCATTCTAACATTCAGATTCATTCATTAATTGCAAAGACCGTTAAAGTTGAATCTGAATCCGAAATACTACATTCTAGTTCATATCCCGCACATCTACCACTATCTACCCCGTTAACTAACATAATTTTACAGGGTTTGACAGGCCAACATACAACTGGGGCAACGTTCCTTCTAAATCGCACCTTCTTTCAAAACAATAACAAAATTGAAGTTCTAACGTCAACTGGGTTATCGATCAGCATCACGCTGTAACTTGACACGGAGGGCGTAACCGATCAGTGTCAAAAAGGAACTTGTCAATGAAATGAGCGTTCTAGACACGGCAGAAAATCATCACGCTTCTGATGTTTCATATTGTTGTACTTTTTTCATTGGAGTTTACCGCTGTAAATATTTTAAAAATCGCGCGCTTTTTTGTACGTATGTGAAACCAGACGTACAAAAATGCTCGACGTCGGGCCGCCACCCTGTTTGTCCCAACTGGCACACTCTACGGTCAGCCGAGGCTGCATCGCGGGAGGCTCGACATCGGTCGGCCAATTCTTTTGCGCAAGGACTTATCGAAAGCACAAGTGCTATTTGCCGTTAAAGCTGCAGAATAAAATGAAGCTATACCCCATCTACCGGCCAAAAACCTTGCGGTACAGGGTAGTGGTGACGCGGGTAGCGCACAACAGGTGGTTTAGCCGGTAAAAATACGGTATTCGGAGTCGCGTCCGTATCTTTCAAAGATTACAAAGACCATCGACTCATTAACGAGCTGGTCAGCAAATTGCCTCAAAACAAGCATGTAAAATGGATCAGAATGCCGGACGAGTTAGATGAAAGTAGAGAGATGACTACACTTTAGCGACTGACTAGCAAACATACTAGCAAGCAAAAGAAAAACAGCAACCAAGAATGCCCAAACGGTAACGGCAGTCACAATATTTTAAATTGGGACCAATTTAAAAACAAAACGCCTCCAGAACGATACGAAATTGTAAAAACGGAGAAACTTTTTGCAAATTGTCTCCAATCCAACTGACACAACCAAAATACATGTTGGTTTGCCAAAGAATGCGGTATCAATGGGTGCCAAAAGAAACATCATCGTATGATACATCTCACGATCGAAGGGCTGACAAACTACAACCTCACCGGCCGGAGCCCAACATACGTATACGTTTACATCCATAAGTATGATAGAGATTTGAGTAACATACGACATCATCCGCTTACATCGTAGCTTAGGGGAAGGTTTCCTACAGGGGAAGGTTTGATTCAGAAATTTCAAAGAAATAAACGAGAACAAAATTCATTATCTGAACCAGCAAAAAAAAAGAAAAATGACCGTAGAACCGTACCACAAACTATCTTAAAAAGTCACATTCTCCCGAGAAGGGAAAAGAAAGGATAGAGTAAACAATTCATGCTACGTGGTTGCTGTACAGCTCTACAAATGTACAGCTGGACCACGCAACTCATCTTGTCGCGGAAAACCAGCCCCGGTGGAAAATCATCATTCTCTCTCGTTCTGTTGGTATCAATTGCCAACTAGAGAGAACGAAAAAGCATGCTGGTTTTGCCACCAGGGAGGTCACTGGAATGTCGCACGGCCGTGTAGACGTGCGGTAACACGTGTTTTCACAGTGTTGAGATTAAGAATTAAACGCCTTAAAAGAATGACACACAACCTCGACTTCTACATGGGCTAACACCCCTTTTGTTCACCAGTTGAAATATAACTTACCAGGTTCTTCACAATCCGTATGATGATGGAACAAAATAGCTTCAAAAAGAACTGCTTTTCAATACTTCACTTCTCTGAAAATAAAATAAAAAACAGACAGCACAAGATAAGAACGGGCCGTTTAACATTTCCGTAACTTCTTGAAATCGGCTTGAAATCCGATTTTTACCTAAATTATCCTCTTCACAAACAAAATATATTTACAGTACTGACAATGTTTCCATCAGCTTATACTCTGCGGTTAGCAAACGATTGGGGCGACATTTACTGAACTCAACCTCACTCAGTGAATCGTGGAATTCAAAAGAGCTACGAGTGTAAGGACACGGCGAGGCATAGCACGCGTCCACCGATAAGGTTTATCTTGCGAGGATAAATAATTCTTCGCTTAGAGAGATAACAGCTGAAGTCTTTGGTAAAACGGCGAGTATCAAGTTTGCAAGAAAGTCGCTATTTTTTTTATTTCACGTACAGGAAAGGCTATAGGTGAATCAGCATTTCGATCATGATAGATGCCCATGAATCCATTAATGTGACCTATTTCCAGCCTTTACATTTCTTTCTGGGAATTCGGAAACTCTGTTGAATAATGTTTCCACCCGCAGTGAACGTTTATGCACGGCCGATGTTGTCAATAAAGATCGAATGGTAAGAGAAAGAAGCAGCATGCATGAGATCAATCGCATAAGGCTTTACTATTTTTTCTCCACCCAAAATATGTATTTCACACAGATTCAAACTTTTTCAAAAGCACCAAATCCTTGGCGTGATATGTATGAAAATCAACAGTTCGATTCGATCGAAGTCCGTGCTGAGGCTGACTCACTTCTAATCGCATATCTACACGGCCGTGTGGAAATACACCGGATATGAGTAATCCTAGCCGGCCATTTTGTATGTCAAAAATGTCGCGCAAGCACGATGCGGCCCCGGCTCGCTGCGTTGGACGTTCTGACCAACGTTTCCGTCGCGACTTTCTGCGACATTACAAAAAGACCGTTATTCGTACGTAAAAATGGTCATTGTCGTGTTTTGTTCGACGCGAAAGACACTTAATGTGGTTAATAAATTTACTGGGCGCCGCCTCGTGCTTCAGCGACATATTTGACATACAAAATGGCCGACTCTGGCTTCGACTTCGACTTCTACGTCGGCTAACACCCTTTTTGTTCACCAGTAGAAATATAACTTACCGGGGACTTCACAATCCGTATGATGATGGAACAAAATAGCTTCAAAAAGAACTGCTTTTCAATACTTCACTTCTCTGAAAATAAAATAAAAACCAGACAGCACAAGATAAGAACGGGCCGTTTAACATTTCCGTAACTTCTTAAAATCCGATTTTTACCTAAATTATCTTCTTCACAAACAAACTATATTCACAGTACTGACAATGTTTCCATCAGCTTATACTCTGCGGTTAGCAAACGATTGGGGCGACATTTACTGAACTCAACCTCACTCAGTGAATCGTGGAATTCAAAAGAGCTACGAGTGTAAGGACCCGGCCAGGCCAAGCACGCATCCACCGATAAGGTTTATCTTGCGAGGATAAATAATTCTTCGCTTATAGAGATAACAGCTGAAGTCTTTGGTAAAACGGCGGGTATCAAGTTCGCAAGCATGTTGCCAATTTTTATTTCCCAAAAAGTATTCCCAACTTATCAAGACTACGAATATCTACTATGGATAGACCTTATGCTCAGACTTGGTCGCAACTCAATATTTTACCAAATCAGGTTTTACTCTGGTCATCGTGTTAAACGTGCCTTCAGCATCATAAAAGGATTGGCCATCGGCAAAATGCTCTGGAAGGATTCACCAAATCTTACACGCGTTATGTTACACACGAAATTGCTCGGTGTTCGCAGGAAAAGGTTCGTTGAATCCACTGGAAGCCAGTTGTAGGAAATGTTTGGTATATCCTATAATAATTATAAATGATTATTATAATTATAAATGAAGAGTACGTGCTTCATAAGGCACGCTGTGCGGCGCTGATACAATGTTTGGAGATAAGACAGCGGATGTGGCAAACAACATGGGCAAAACGTGCACAAATTTTTTCCATTTCTAGCTATTAGAAAAAGTGTTCCATTAAGAAGAAAAAAAGTAGTATTTGCTTCAGCAGCAGGTCACGCAAACGATGTTTTTAAAAGTTTGAATCATATACGACCATAGTTAAACATTTGGAAAATTAGTTCAAAGTTTACTCGTTTTGAAATACCAACCACCACTCAATCAAAGTGGGTGCTGGTTCAGGGCACTTTCTCTTCTTGATTTGCGGACCGTTTTATCACCATCAAACCACCAGCGAACAGATAATTGATAAAGGAACGGGCGGACTTTGCACCAACAGGAAACGAAATGTACGTGGAAAGCTGCTCCGAAGGTACTCGAAAATTTAAACTGTTACTAAGAAGACCTTGTATCAAAAATGAGATTACTGAAAGAGACATGTCATCACCCACATCACGAACAACTGTGAAGCGTGTGATAAGATTAATTTGTAGGATAATTCTATTCAACAGATATTTTTCATTGCAATAATTTGGGTGGTTTGCAAATGAAAATCAAAGAGATAAAACTATACCATGTCAAATAATGCATCCTTCAATCTATTAAAATCCAACAATTAATGGTGGCAAAAGAAAACTGAACCCAAAGCCTTTCCCGTCGCCCTTTGCCCATTTTTCACCTTTTCTTCGGCAGCTTAATTACGGCTCAGCATAACTCAGCAATTTCGTTTCTAACGTCCCATAAGCCTTACGTCGATCGTGACACCGTGCGCCGAGATCGATCGATGATACGACATCATAAATTCGAAAGCATCTGGCTCGAATTTTCTATCATGTTTTCGTTGTCGTTACCGAACAGTTTTTGGTGCTATATCTAAAAAGGTGCGAAAGCACGTACATGAAAAGCCGTAGGAGAATCAGCTTTTCAATGATGTTGGATGCCAACGAATTCCGTGTGAATTATTTTAAATCATTACATTGCTTTCCGGGAATTCGGAAACTCTGTTGAATAATATTTCCGCCCGCAGGGTACGTTTATGAACGGCCGAAGAGAAAGAAGCAGCATGTATGAGACCAATCGCATAAGGCTTTACTATTTTTTCTCCACCCAAAATATGTATTCGTTTTTGTTTTTCATACATATTGGGCTTCGTTTTCAAATCACAGATTCAAACTTTTTCAAAAGCACCAAATCCTTGACGTGATATGTATGAAAATCAACAGTTCGATTCGATCGAAGTCCGTGCTGAGGCTGACTCATTTCTAATCGCATATCTACACGGCCGTGTGGAAATACACCGGATATGAGTAATCCTAGCCGGCCATTTTGTATGTCAAAAATGTCGCGCAAGCACGATGCGGCCCCGGCTCGCTGCGTTGGACGTTCTGACCAACGTTTCCGTCGCGACTTTCTGCGACATTACAAAAAGACCGTTATTCGTATGTAAAAATGGTCATTGTCGTGTTTTGTTCGACGCGAAAGACACTTAATGTGGTTAATAAATTTACTGGGCCCCGCCTCGTGCTTCAGCGACATATTTGACATACAAGATGGCCGACTCTGGCTTCGACTTCGACTTCTACGTCGGCTAACACCCTTTTTGTTCTCCAGTAGAAATATAACTTACCGGGGACTTCACAATCCGTATGATGATGGAACAAAATAGCTTCAAAAAGAACTGCTTTTCAATACTTCACTTCTCTGAAAATAAAATAAAAACCAGACAGCACAAGATAAGAACGGGCCGTTTAACATTTCCGTAACTTCTTAAAATCCGATTTTTACCTAAATTATCTTCTTCACAAACAAACTATATTCACAGTATTGACAATGTTTCCATCAGCTTATACTCTGCGGTTAGCAAACGATTGGGGCGACATTTACTGAACTCAACCTCACTCAGTGAATCGTGGAATTCAAAAGAGCTACGAGTGTAAGGACCCGGCCAGGCCAAGCACGCATCCACCGATAAGGTTTATCTTGCGAGGATAAATAATTCTTCGCTTAGAGAGATAACAGCTGAAGTCTTTGGTAAAACGGCGAGTATCAAGTTTGCAAAAAAGTCGCTATTTTTTTTATTTCACGTACAGGAAAGGCTATAGGTGAATCAGCATTTCGATCATGATAGATGCCCATGAATCCAAGAATGTGACCTATTTCCAGCCTTTACATTTCTTTCTGGGAATTCGGAAACTCTGTTGAATAATGTTTCCACCCGCAGTAAACGTTTATGCACGGCCGATGTTGTCAATAAAGATCGAATGGTAAGAGAAAGAAGCAGCATGCATGAGATCAATCGCATAAGGCTTTACTATTTTTTCTCCACCCAAAATATGTATTTCACACAGATTCAAACTTTTTCAAAAGCACCAAATCCTTGGCGTGATATGTATGAAAATCAACAGTTCGATTCGATCGAAGTCCGTGCTGAGGCTGACTCACTTCTAATCGCATATCTACACGGCCGTGTGGAAATACACCGGATATGAGTAATCCTAGCCGGCCATTTTGTATGTCAAAAATGTCGCGCAAGCACGATGCGGCCCCGGCTCGCTGCGTTGGACGTTCTGACCAACGTTTCCGTCGCGACTTTCTGCGACATTACAAAAAGACCGTTATTCGTACGTAAAAATGGTCATTGTCGTGTTTTGTTCGACGCGAAAGACACTTAATGTGGTTAATAAATTTACTGGGCGCCGCCTCGTGCTTCAGCGACATATTTGACATACAAAATGGCCGACTCTGGCTTCGACTTCGACTTCTACGTCGGCTAACACCCTTTTTGTTCACCAGTAGAAATATAACTTACCGGGGACTTCACAATCCGTATGATGATGGAACAAAATAGCTTCAAAAAGAACTGCTTTTCAATACTTCACTTCTCTGAAAATAAAATAAAAACCAGACAGCACAAGATAAGAACGGGCCGTTTAACATTTCCGTAACTTCTTAAAATCCGATTTTTACCTAAATTATCTTCTTCACAAACAAACTATATTCACAGTACTGACAATGTTTCCATCAGCTTATACTCTGCGGTTAGCAAACGATTGGGGCGACATTTACTGAACTCAACCTCACTCAGTGAATCGTGGAATTCAAAAGAGCTACGAGTGTAAGGACCCGGCCAGGCCAAGCACGCATCCACCGATAAGGTTTATCTTGCGAGGATAAATAATTCTTCGCTTAGAGAGATAACAGCTGAAGTCTTTGGTAAAACGGCGGGTATCAAGTTCGCAAGCATGTTGCCAATTTTTATTTCCCAAAAAGTATTCCCAACTTATCAAGACTACGAATATCTACTATGGATAGACCTTATGCTCAGACTTGGTCGCAACTCAATATTTTACCAAATCAGGTTTTACTCTGGTCATCGTATTAAACGTGCCTTCAGCATCATAAAAGGATTGGCCATCGGCAAAATGCTCTGGAAGGATTCACCAAATCTTACACGCGTTATGTTACACACGAAATTGCTCGGTGTTCGCAGGAAAAGGTTCGTTGAATCCACTGAAAGCCAGTTGTAGGAAATGTTTGGTATATCCTATAATAATTATAAATGATTATTATAATTATAAATGAAGAGTACATGCTTCATAAGGCACGCTGTGCGGCGCTGATACAATGTTTGGAGATAAGACAGCGGATGTGGCAAACAACATGGGCAAAACGTGCACAAATTTTTTCCATTTCTAGCTATTAGAAAAAGTGTTCCATTAAGAAGAAAAAAAGTAGTATTTGCTTCAGCAGCAGGTCACGCAAACGATGTTTTTAAAAGTTTGAATCATATACGACCATAGTTAAACATTTGGAAAATTAGTTCAAAGTTTACTCGTTTTGAAATACCAACCACCACTCAATCAAAGTGGGTGCTGGTTCAGGGCACTTTCTCTTCTTGATTTGCGGACCGTTTTATCACCATCAAACCACCAGCGAACAGATAATTGATAAAGGAACGGGCGGACTTTGCACCAACAGGAAACGAAATGTACGTGGAAAGCTGCTCCGAAGGTACTCGAAAATTTAAACTGTTACTAAGAAGACCTTGTATCAAAAATGAGATTACTGAAAGAGACATGTCATCACCCACATCACGAACAACTGTGAAGCGTGTGATAAGATTAATTTGTAGGATAATTCTATTCAACAGATATTTTTCATTGCAATAATTTGGGTGGTTTGCAAATGAAAATCAAAGAGATAAAACTATACCATGTCAAATAATGCATCCTTCAATCTATTAAAATCCAACAATTAATGGTGGCAAAAGAAAACTGAACCCAAAGCCTTTCCCGTCGCCCTTTGCCCATTTTTCACCTTTTCTTCGGCAGCTTAATTACGGCTCAGCATAACTCAGCAATTTCGTTTCTAACGTCCCATAAGCCTTACGTCGATCGTGACACCGTGCGCCGAGATCGATCGATGATACGACATCATAAATTCGAAAGCATCTGGCTCGAATTTTCTATCATGTTTTCGTTGTCGTTACCGAACAGTTTTTGGTGCTATATCTAAAAAGGTGCGAAAGCACGTACATGAAAAGCCGTAGGAGAATCAGCTTTTCAATGATGTTGGATGCCAACGAATTCCGTGTGAATTATTTTAAATCATTACATTGCTTTCCGGGAATTCGGAAACTCTGTTGAATAATATTTCCGCCCGCAGGGTACGTTTATGAACGGCCGAAGAGAAAGAAGCAGCATGTATGAGACCAATCGCATAAGGCTTTACTATTTTTTCTCCACCCAAAATATGTATTCGTTTTTGTTTTTCATACATATTGGGCTTCGTTTTCAAATCACAGATTCAAACTTTTTCAAAAGCACCAAATCCTTGACGTGATATGTATGAAAATCAACAGTTCGATTCGATCGAAGTCCGTGCTGAGGCTGACTCACTTCTAATCGCATATCTACACGGCCGTGTGGAAATACACCGGATATGAGTAATCCTAGCCGGCCATTTTGTATGTCAAAAATGTCGCGCAAGCACGATGCGGCCCCGGCTCGCTGCGTTGGACGTTCTGACCAACGTTTCCGTCGCGACTTTCTGCGACATTACAAAAAGACCGTTATTCGTATGTAAAAATGGTCATTGTCGTGTTTTGTTCGACGCGAAAGACACTTAATGTGGTTAATAAATTTACTGGGCGCCGCCTCGTGCTTCAGCGACATATTTGACATACAAGATGGCCGACTCTGGCTTCGACTTCGACTTCTACGTCGGCTAACACCCTTTTTGTTCACCAGTAGAAATATAACTTACCGGGGACTTCACAATCCGTATGATGATGGAACAAAATAGCTTCAAAAAGAACTGCTTTTCAATACTTCACTTCTCTGAAAATAAAATAAAAACCAGACAGCACAAGATAAGAACGGGCCGTTTAACATTTCCGTAACTTCTTAAAATCCGATTTTTACCTAAATTATCTTCTTCACAAACAAACTATATTCACAGTACTGACAATGTTTCCATCAGCTTATACTCTGCGGTTAGCAAACGATTGGGGCGACATTTACTGAACTCAACCTCACTCAGTGAATCGTGGAATTCAAAAGAGCTACGAGTGTAAGGACCCGGCCAGGCCAAGCACGCATCCACCGATAAGGTTTATCTTGCGAGGATAAATAATTCTTCGCTTAGAGAGATAACAGCTGAAGTCTTTGGTAAAACGGCGGGTATCAAGTTCGCAAGCATGTTGCCAATTTTTATTTCCCAAAAAGTATTCCCAACTTATCAAGACTACGAATATCTACTATGGATAGACCTTATGCTCAGACTTGGTCGCAACTCAATATTTTACCAAATCAGGTTTTACTCTGGTCATCGTGTTAAACGTGCCTTCAGCATCATAAAAGGATTGGCCATCGGCAAAATGCTCTGGAAGGATTCACCAAATCTTACACGCGTTATGTTAAATTGCTCGGTGTTCGCAGGAAAAGGTTGGGTGGATCCACTGAAAGTCAGTATTCTAAAAAATGCTTGACTGCAATTTGTTCCAAAATTTGTTGAAAATAAATTTAGACAAATTGTTTTTTGAGTCATTATATTTCGCACATTGCATAAAGTAAATATTCGCGACTTGAAATCGAGTTATAAACTACAGACCTTAAAATATGTAGCAATCTTTTAGGCAAGAAAATATAATAAAATATTTACACTATATAAGATTTACTAATAAACAATCCTAGTTAAAATTGAAGAAATGTGAACTAAGCTAAGGATGAATAACTGAAACGATGGGAAGTTTGCGGAATGGTGCCCCAGATCACCAAAGCAGATCGGCGAAGTTCGTCACGTAATACGTCGCCCGTTTTTGCACCTCGTCTCGGACAGCGTTTCCTCCGTATCCTGTGAAAACCCAAACAAAATGAGACATTTAGTTTCAATTCGTTTCATTCCAATTTAACCTTTCTGGTTTCTACTTACCGATAAATAAGTTTGCTGGTGGACACGCTTCCAGATCCGTCATACCATCCCCAATCATGGCCACCACCGTTTCTCCAGCAGCCATACTTTTGATCATCTTGATCGCCTCCCCCTTGCCGCCAGATCGCGAAGTTACCTGCGCCGTGTCAAATGCAGCGTAGCTTCCGTTGTAATTGAACAACAGCCTGTTCGCGTATAGATTGCATAACGGAATTTCTAACGCGTCGGCAACCGGTTCGATCAGGCAGTCGAAGCCTCCACTGATGAGGAAAATTTCCGCACGGTTTTTGCGCAGCTGCTCAATCAGCTCCTTTACTCCAGCTGAGATCGTTGATGGGTGTGTCTTGAGAAATTCGCGAATCTGCCGTTGGGAAGGTTTGATGATGTCGAGCCGACGTTTGAGCGCCTCCTGGAATGTCATGCTTCCACCCATCGCCTCTTTGGTCCTGTTGGAAGAGAATACCTCGTTAACCTCAAACTGCTAGCCATCCATTGAACAAACAACTTACAGTGCAGCCACTTCGCTTCCCTTTCCACAGAATTGTGCCAGCTCATCGATTCCCTCCTCGGTGATAATAGTAGAGTCAACGTCGAAGCACACAATGTTGGCCTTCTTCAGCGCCTCGCGGGCATCGGCCGGTCGCTTTGCCAGTTCGATTGGCCGATCGTTCGTCATGGTGCGTTGAGATCCGTTCACGACACCGACGGATCGGTTCAGCTTCGACGGTACGATCGGTTTGAATATCGGTGGAGCCGGTGGCAAACTGTTGCGTCGCGCTGCCACGACGGGCTCTAGCGGTTCCCCGGCACCGGCACGACTGCTCACTCCACACCGAGTGCTGTCCGTGGCCGAGATGGCAACCAGACTTCCAAATAGCGCACTACAAAAAGATCAAAAGAAAAAGTTAAAATCACTATCAACAAAAGATGCTCTAGTAACGGTCGGTTTGAAATAATAAAAAATCTAATTTCCCTACTTTGTTGTACGTCACTGAACTGTCACAACGAATCAGCTGATGGAGCAAAATAGTGATGGACTGCTGAACTGAACGATTATCTCGAGTTGAGTGCATTACTCCGTGAATCAATCCACAAAATGAAAGCAGCATTGCATTTGTGACAAATAAATTGGCAATAACTTTTCAAAATGTGTTATATTTAAACCTTATATATTGTTTGATGTAGAATTCTTTTGATTATTCCTCGTAATTGATTTACGATTGCAATGCACAGGAACTACATGTACAGTTACAGGAACAAACAACTTTCGAACCTACTGGGTTCGAACCCGCGCTTGCAACACTTCAACCGTCGCGGGTTTGTTTTCTTCATTCTCGTCCTAGAAAAACATTCGTAAAGGTTGATTGGTGAAGTGCATCAGGGAGTGTTGTTGTGGAAATCTCTAAAACAGGAGGGGGCACGCTTGTGAGACAAAGAAACATCGCGAAAACCGATCCGCAGTCTGGGTGACGAAACAAAGTCACCATTCGCCGTCAGACCTCGGGTAGCGAATCACAACGCCATTGTTGTTCATCGTAGTTTAGTCATCGTTTGCAATAGCTTCGACGGCGCGACGCAATAGTACGGTGCGCTCGGTTCCATTCTCAGCCTCGCTGCTAGGACGAATCCTAGCCTACGATGGCCGTGAGGGGTACCAGAGTCAGCTCGACATCCGACTCCGGGGGTGCCCCAGAAAACTTTCACATCACGTACTCGCACGACGGCACCGATGACGAGGAGGCCATCGAGGCAACCGTGCACGACGGTGATCTGCTCTCCGCGTCCAGCTTTCAGATCGGTGGGCTCGTGGGGGGAAGTACTCTGCGGTGTCCCCTGTGCGGAGCCCACCGACGTCAGTTTCACTGCAAATCATGTATCCGACACGGAGACTTTTTGCACACGGCCACCGGTGTGTACCACCTTCCGGAGCGCTTCGTTGAGAAGCAGCAGAGACTGCGGAACCTTCGCACTGCCAATGCAACCCTCGAGGCTAAGGGCACGCACATGCTGGCGAAACACTTCCACGCGGGGAAGCTGGCCGGTGAGATCAAGCAGCGTACGGATCGGGCGAATATCATCCGCAAAACGATCGAATTGAAGCGGACGGCGATCGAGGAGCTGCGTGCGAAACAACGCTCGCTCGGCGATGAAATTCGTAAGCTGCGCATCAAGCTTCCTCGGTACGACGATAAGGTGAAAAATCTGAGCGAGTTCGTTATGCGCAAGCTCGAGGAAAGTGAGCACCGGAAGGCCCAGCTGGCCACGGTACAGGATCGGCTGCGGTTGATGAAGCGTGACCATGTCCAGCAATTGGTACGCTACATTTTTCCCATTACGCAGACGATTGTGAGCCGAAGCCAGCTGACGGTCGGTGGCAACATCAGCACGGCCAGCAGCTCTAGTGGGGGAAGCTCCCAGGGCCCCGGGAATACCCGTAGCACGATCAACGAAATCTCGGACGCCACAAGGACGGCGTACGTGCGAGGGCAGTGGGTGCTGCAGGATAGCTTCGGGGAAGTGCAGCATGTCATCGTTGCACCTGCTCTACCCGGAACGGGAAACTATTCGGCGTACCCCGAATGGACGACGGGAACAGGTGGAACCGTCACGGTGCTGGATCCACCCTCAGTAGCCACATCCACGGGCGGTGAAAATCCGTACACTCCCCGGGTTGGCTGCCACAATCCGGCACACACGATAGCGGCCGCACTCACGTACACCACCCAGCTGGTACACCTGATTGCATTCTACCTCGACGTGCTGCTCCCGTTCCGGGTGGCTTACTCCGACTTCTGCACTACCGCCCTTCCGGAGGCGCAGTTCACCCGGAAGGTGGCCCGACTGAACGCGGACATTGTGCACCTGTGCCACACCCAGGGCTGCCGCCTAAACGACATGAACCCGACGCACACGCTCGAAAACGTGCTGTGTCTGCTAAAGTCTCCCGATCTTGGCCTCTGCGGTCCAACCGATCGCACCAGTTGCCTATCCGATTCGATGGAGCAGCTGCTGGTGCAGCACATTGGCGAGGATTCCGATTCGGAGGGTAAGCCATCATTTGACCATCATACACCGCTATCCGAAGTATACAAAACGTGTTCTTACTTTGCCCTTAAAGATGAAACCATCATCCACCAGGAATGGGAAGCAGTTCCGAGCAACCTTTCACCCGTTACGGTCGAACAGCCGTACCTCCCACTCGAACATCGTCACCGGGCGGTGGGAGCAGGTGGCCACTACCCGCACGGACTTCAACAACCACCGGCCGCAGCAACCAGTCTCATGACGAGTGCCTTCGCTTCGGTCAGCTCGTTCTGGAAAGGTTGGACTGGGAAGTAAATACCATTTCCAAGAATGTTCCCGCAACAGTTAAGCCGGAAGTAAGGTGTTTTTTTTACTTAGACTCGGGAGATTATTATTCTCATTCCTACATAACATATACCCCAATGACAATGGTGGTATTTATGTTGGCTGTAAGATGGATCGCTTTTTCTTTACATAAATGTGATAAAACGATGTAGACAGGCACGTGTGCCATCTTTCTTCGCATTCCCCGCAAGGGGGGAGGAAGTGGCCAAGTTAGGCTTACCGACGCCGAACACACGGTGGTCGTGTAATAGTTCAACGCGCATCATCAGAGAACAAACGAACTACAGATAGGAGCTACTACAATAAATATAAATATATAGCACAAATTTTTACACAAAGCGGCTTCCTTCGAAAGGGAGAACGTGGGCCGTGTTGGACGGGCATCAAAACAGGAATTACATTGGAACAAAGTTATATCACGGTACAAAACGGGGCGTAAGAATAGTATCTTAAAACACTCCCAAAGCCAAACGGGATGCTTTTCTCACGTTCGTACTCGCCAGTAGTGACCCTTAAACATGAATTTTATGTTGTATATATATAATGATTAACAATTGTTTGATGGAGACAATATCCACAAAATGACCGCTTTCAAGTAGTTAGCAGGTTAAAGTGTACGGAATAGCAAACTCAAAGAAACATCCGTTCATCGTTTTTATTTTACAAAACCCCCGAAATTAGAAACTCTCGAACGGGGGAAAACAATAGAAGCATACATATAAACTGTGATTAACAATAAAATCAACTTTTGTTATAAAATTAAAAGACGGAAAAGTGCAATCGTTTGTTGGTTAAAGGGAGAATATAACCCTTCAAATGACGTCATCACAACTGGGTACAAGATCGCTTCCCATTGCCCCGCGGTATGTGCAGTTGCACGAGTGTCGAATAAGGCCTCGTCTAGCAACAGGAGGACAAACAAACAGCTGACCCTGCGCCTGCTGCCCCTACAATAGTTGTTTGTCGCTCTACACTCATATCGCCAATCATCGTGTCTGAATTGATAACCCTCAAGCTCTGACGAGGAAGCAGCCGCCCGTTCGGAAATAGGGAAAAACAAACCTATTGCCGAGTGATTCAAGTACACGTGGGAAACCGTCGGTTGGGGATGTTCGTATCGACAACATATTTTGCATTAATTCTTTTGATTTTTTAGTAAAACCATGTTGCAAGAACACTACGCTCAGTTTTTTATTTTGATGAAATTTATATCTGAGCTTAGAAAAGAAACACCATCCACACACAACCGTTTTAGGTTTTTGGGCAAACACTTCACTCATTCAATCTACTTTTTTATGTTTGTCACCAACTATTCCTTATCAAAGCGGGCATGAATCTTCGGTGGAATTTGAGGTAATTTTCCACACCGCAAGAATCGATTGAAAAAAACAACTGCCGCCGAACAGAGACGCTCAGTGATCAGCTGATAGCGCAGCGTCAAGATCTGTAGGGGGACGGAACTTTCAAAACATCCTCCAAGCAGTCAGCTTTCCCGCAACCATCCGAACCATTGTCTATCCTTCGCTGCATACAACGAGATAACTTCCCTCGACTGGCCATCGTCAACAGTACTCGACCTAATTGCAGTTCATTGCCGGAGTTATTTTGCACCCCTTGTTTTGTGTTGTTGTTGACTCGTGCACGGGACCACATTGCGTTGCTAGGTCCGGTTTTGCTAAACGGCTAATCGCCCTTAGAAACTACGGAAGCACCGGCACGAGTGGACACATGGCCAACCTCATTCTTATGCTAATTTCTCACCGATTCATGTTGATGCTTGAAGGCTGAAACGATCGCCTGTCACTGGAATGTTCACACAAGGCTTGATCCTGGTGGTGTGCAAAAGTGTGGCACTTCCAACTCACTCGACAGTTTGTTTATGTTGGCCTTGACTACACTTGCTGGTCGAGATTGAATTATGCTAATTTAGTTTATTCTAGCCCACTTTCAATGGGTACACGAGAAGTTTCACTAACTAGACACGGACAACTGGAGACACCGGAACCGAATCGTTCTGTGCTGAAGTTGGCGCAATTAAAAGGTGTGTCCTTTTCTTTCTCCAGCTTAGTCGCGCCGTATAACGGTCCTTCAACGATGGGACTTGGGACGGGTAAAGAGAATAAGAAAGTGCATGCACGCGCGCGCGGTTCGATCTCTCGCAAACAACTGACGCCGACCGAGGCGCACAGATTCACTTTAAACCAGTCCCGGTGCGTCCCGCGCCTACTTCCGTCTCCCGTCGACGATCGGCTACCCCTTCCTGCAGTGTGTGTGTGTCCCCAATCGGGACCTGTTCCAAGAGGGATTCCTTCCCGCCCGCCCCGGCTGTTGTACGTCTTCATTCTAAGTGAGCGTGCGAGGGACGCGGGAGATAAGAACAAACGGACTGCGGTGGTGATGATGGCAGTGCCGGTTCGATGGTCCCGGTGTCGAATCTCGTCCGCATGTGCCACGAGGATCAAACATCTGGCAACAAACAGCTTCTTTCGGTTATTTTCCAATCGCCGTATCGGACTGGGAAAAGACTCAATTGGCGTGAGTTGTTTTTTCCAAATAAAACATGATGTTTATGTTTTCCGAAATGGGACTGCAAATTAGCCAACGGTCGGTAAACAAGCACAGGAGCTGATGCTGGCTGTTGCTAGGCTACCACACCGCCATACATAAATCAGGCAGCGTTCAAGTAGCACGCCGATGGAGGTCGTCATAAAATCCAGTTGACGTTCGATGCAAAAACAAATGCAATGAGCCTCCCTCGAAAGGAAGAATCTCTCCATCGTACGATGGTGTTGTATGATTGTGAGTTCACTGTTGGCCACCCGGTTGTTTTCATCGCGAACCCCAAACCCAGGCCCCATGGTGATTGTGTAGGACGCACGGGCATGACTTAATCGGTGGCAATTATTGCACGATTCCTGGCCCTGCAGCACGGATCAGCGCATGGATTTCGTTATCTGCTACCGTTAAACAATAATCTCTTGCAAGCCCTCACCCACCGTGGGGAGAAATGGCCAGTTCACACCACTTACCTCGCAACGCCGGTTGCACAGACACGAGTGCGAAGATGATCTTGATGACGAGAGGAAATTCCTCGTAAGGCGATCAGCATTGGGGCAGTCGTTTATGGACACACTCTAGTACACTCTCGTCCCCACATCCAAGCACGCTTCGATCAACTGTCAGTTCGATTGCGCTCGATTAGTTGAACAACAACAGCGCACGACTTTGCGGGGAAAAACAGGTAATCACCCACTCTCTCAAGGACTGCTGCGTCTACTAGCCAAGGGGTGTGCTGCCGCGGGGACGAACGAACGATCGCAAACACCGTCAACCGATAAGGGCCGGAATAACAATCTCTCCAATCACACCCCGTCAGACGAGTCAGCACGCCAAGGAAAGTCGCGAACCTGATAACGGCAGCCTCGTCGCAAGCCCTGCGGATGATCAGATGTTTTCCGTCAAAACAATGCGCCTACTCGATCTGTCACATTCCGCACCGTGACACCGTTGGTCTCTTTCCGGCGTTGTCCCGTTTCTTTCCTTCTCGCGCCCTCTGGGGGTAAACTTCCGGAGTTGCACTTGCAGGCGGCTTATCGCACCACCAGTATGCAGCTGTAGTGTCAAGACGCCGAACTTTGTTCCAACATACTGGACGGCCGTGCTGGTAATGATAATCACGTCGAAGCACCCGACGACACGATAAATAAACCCTCCCCTTGTAAAGTGGCTGACCTAACACAAGCACACGCGAGGAGGACGGGAGGGAATCTAGTCTGGCTTGCCTTGTCGGCGAGCCCTCGAGAATTCCGTCGAGCGACACGGCATGACATTATGGACGACCGTGTCTCCAATAACGATCAAGTGTATTCAATTGGCGTATTATTTACAGAGCGCTTCGAGGGCAACAACATCACATTCATTGCAAGGGGAGTGAGCTTGTTTAGACGTACGCCTTAAAACGATCGTTTTACTGTTGTCAACTACGTCGAAAGCTCATTCAGCAAAGAATCAAAGACAATTGAAACCAATATTGTTTACCGTAGCGTCCGCCAATCTACCACGATGTTACCATGTCCATCAGCAACGGTATATAGCAACGCATTGCTGGCGCAGGGTCCGTTATCATCACGTGACGGGGATCGCGCTGCCGCATGGGATTATTTTTGGAAGTCTCGACCCGACGACGAGACTTATGCCGGAATGGACCGGTTTTCACTTTCGGCACCATGTTGTCGTCAGGCGATAACGGAGCGAACCAATCAACCGCTTCTGATGGCGGTGGTCTGTTTCCACGGCATAACCGGCATGACCCCGAAGACCCCAACCGAAGTGAATGAAATCCATCTCGTTTGCAGATGGGACATGTTCTGGTTTAAACTAGTTTGTTCTATGCTTCGTTTACTTTCTGGCCTCCATAATTTGCGTTTTTATGGTTCGGCCTGAGAAAAGGTCATTTTTTCAATTGCGACGCAACAAAATTCGCATGGCTCTAACCGGATCTACCGATGGTAAAAAAATTCTATCTGCATTAATTCAGGTTTCTATTTTTCTGGCTAGCTTATCTCTAACGAGAGCAACAGTGACTTAGTGACTAACATGTTGGGAATATTTTTGTTTTGTTCCTAGATCGTGTGCTTCCGAAACTGATTCTTGAAAACGCAGTTGATATTCATTATTTGACGTAAGAGAATAATCCTACGAAAGTTATCGTTATCAAAACACAGCTTATTTTTTGCAATTATAAGATTAATGTACCTCATTGAACGTATCTGTCCTTGTAAATTGTCTCTATAGTAAACAGTGATAGCGCTGGCTCGGCTGAAACTATTTTACGGTATTGTAAACCCTAATCCATCGTAAACCAAAGGCGGTTCATTCGTCCAAGAAGAGTAGAGGCTAGTATGCGTAGACATATAGTGACGAATGATGGACTGCGCCAACCGACAACCATTCTAAAAAGCACAGTGTTTCCCATATAAGCATTCCCAATGAATTGAACGTAAACGTAGCAAACCTTAATCGTGACGATCTTCTATCGTTCAAACGTTGAAATCGATCCGCAAGGGCCAAGGTCGCTGGGAAATCGAGGGGCTACTGACGTCAGATTACGGTCCTTCCATATGCGCACATGATCGTACCGTGTCTACGCCGACAAAGGGCCCGGCAGAGAGATGCACTAGACGGGGGGCTTGTTTATTTGCCTCTGCAAATGGGGCTTGTTTATTTGCCTCTGTGGGGAGCTGTAAACACTGGCAATAAGCGATCAAATAACAGCGACATCATGCGCATCAGGTGTCAATTTGCAGCAACCGATCGAGTGGTGTGGCCCGCAGAAACTCCCGCACCTCTTCCGGAACGGAGCCGATGAACGCTGCCAGTTGCTCAGTCAGAAGGGGTTGCACATCGCTGGTGCTACGGGCTGCATCGGCGATCTTCGCGTACAGATGATAGAATAGCTTGAAAAACTCATTAAAACTACCCTGCGTCGAAAGAGACGCGAGCGTTGTGGAGGATATGTTGTTCGAGCGATTGTTGTTCGTTCTGTTCGGCGCGAATGGCTGCCGTAGTTGCTGCCCTAATTCGCCCCTGGATAGCTCTTCGGCTCGTTCCAGGACTTCCTTCGGTATGTTAACTGTACGTGCCAGAGACAGGCCGTAGTTTGTTACCATGGTGCGTCCCTCGGTGACCACGTATTTGTACCGAAGCCGCTCGACGCCGTCCACGTGAACGCTCTCCGTCTGCAGACACAACCGGGATACGTTATGGTGCACCTCCAGGGGCTTCAGGAGTTCCATGCAATGCGTCGTAATGTATAGGAACGGTTTCCTGATGGTCGCTAGCGTAGGTACGACCACATCCGCTTCGTTCTCCCCAGTGTATCCCACGTGACTAATGATGCGTTCTAGTAGAGCCCACTTGGAGCTGCCCGTATCGGGTCGGTGCGTGTCTCCGTAAAGCTCGTCGATCACTATCAAGCTGCTCGGGGTAAGACAGTGCCGTACAAACTGCAGTTTGTTATACATTCGGGAGGACACGGAATCATCCTGCTGGAGGCTATCGGCGTTTCCAAAAATTGTTAACAAACGATCAACGATTCGTACTTGCGCCTGCGTAGCAGGAATGTAGCATCCCAGTTGGGCCATAATTTGCAGTACACATATCGTTTTAATATACACCGTCTTTCCGCTCATGTTAGGTCCCGTAACGATGAATGCATTGTACTCCGGTGTTGCAATCTACAGCCGACATTCGAGACAAGGATTCAATTAGAGGTTTGCAAAAAAAAAAAATCAAAAATGATCCATCCATACCACATTATTGCGCACGACCTTACGCTCACCGCCAAAGCTTTCCAACAACGGGTGCCGTCCGGAAACGATTTTCGTCTCCTCGCCGAAGGAAGGCTCACAAAACTCCTTCCCCTGGCTGACGGTGGTTAGCGCTTGCACCACGTCCAGATCGGTCAAACACCCGACCAAATTGTACACCGCATCGATACTCTCTCGGATGCCCTCGATCAATCCCCGGATGATGGCGTAGCTGATCTCTTCAATTTCCTGCCCAACAGAGCTCAGCTTTTCGTTGAATGCCAGTAGACGCCCGTTTGTCAGTGTGTACCGGCGACCAGTCCGGTTCAATATCTGAAAGCTGTTCGCCAGTTGGTCGGCCACGTTGTCCAACTCCTCGTTCGCCAGCACGTACAGCAAGTGGAACCCGTTCGCGCGCGAATGGTTCAACTTCAGTTGCATGCGCGTCGCAAGGCTCAGTTCGGCCACGTACTGGCGAATCTCGTCGATGACACCCGAGTAGAGCGTCCGCAGCAGGTCAAGTATCGAGTTGATGTGGGAACGCACTAGGAAGAGTCGGTTATAGCTGGTATTCCGTTCCGTGGGACCATCGTCGAGGACGTTACAAATCTTTTCCTGCAATTCAGCGTACACCGGATCCTCGATCGTTTGTTTCAGATCATTCAGATAGGCCGCCTGAACGTCCTTAAGGAGATCTCGTAACTTCGGGACGACCTTCAGCACATTTCTCAAACTTGACGCCTGGTTGAGCATGTGGATTGTGTTTTGATGGGTGTTTTTCTGCAAGCAAAGGGGAAAGGCATTTGAAAAGGCAAATAACGCTTTCAGATCATCTACTCATACCATCCGATCGATATCCACTGACAGTCGAAGTAATCCTCCGACGTCCCTTATTTCGGCCAACACCCTTCGTATGCCCTGGTGTAGCGTCGGCTTACTTAGCAATTCTCGGATGCACCGTAGGCGTAGCTCCAGCCGCTCCCGACCTGTCCACGGTTCGATGATGTTGGCCCGAAGATGCCTCTTGCCAATGCCGGTCACGCAGTGGTTCATAAACCCGAACAGTGATTGCCGTTCGTCACCCTTCTGGAGTGACCCGAGCAGTTCCAGCTGCCCCACGCACTCTACGTCCATCGTCATCGTGGCCATTTTGTCGATGTAACTCAGCTTCAGCGAACGGTTGGCGATCTGCAGTAGGGCCGTTTCCATGCAGTGGCGTAGTAGCGCCCCGCAGGACGCCATACCGTAGTACTTACTGTGAATAAGCCCACGGAGACTACCATAATCTCGACTGCACAACTGGGCCAGGTAGCTTTCCGCAATGCTATCGTTAAAGTACGATCGCCCCAGCCCAAGGACCTGCGCCCGCGGGAGAAACTGATGTATCAGCTTCGGCAGGTAGGAGGTTCCGTTCGCTAGCACGTGCTCGGAGAAGAAAACCACCGTCGGATCGAGCCCGTGCAGCGTCGTCAGCGTCACCGAGTACCAGAAATTATCGCTGTATTGGGTGATTTTCAGATGCGGCGAGGTAACATCGATTGCAGCCAGCCCGACCTCCAGGGCGGCATGTCCACGACCTTCCGCAATCACGACAATTACGTAACCGGAGTCCCGCTTCGCACCTCCATTTCCGGAACGATCCGCCTGGGTACCCCGTTCGAGCGCTGAATTATCACTGGTGGTTGCGTTTGGAATGTAAACCGTTGGTTCACGGCGTGGCGCAACGAACGACCTGCTCCGATTGTACGGGACTGACCGTACCGATGGATGAGGATGTAACACTCCTGCTGCCGATGGAACACTTTTGGTTCGATACGGGATAAAGTTCATTTCGCCGGTAAGTGCACCCGCAATTGTCTACACAGCACACTTTGTTTCTCGTTCGCCAATTAATCGATATCGATTTTTAACGTAACGAACGGAGCAGATTGTGCTATCCACACAGCCAACTGAAATGTATTGTGCGTAGAACATCCTTCGGATCGTAGGCACAGCTCGTTATAAGCGAACGTTCGATAGATTAGGATATTTTTGCCACCACATATACAAGCATATACACAGAATGAAACTGAACGATTTTTATCTCATTTTAATGGCGTGTATTTCGAAATTGTATCTTATTTTCTTCTGCACAGACACACACTCACAAACACAGACCCAAAGGCTAAACTTGCCAAGCGCTCCAACTCCAGAGGACACACCTTGGCAGTGGCAGGGCAAGGAGAGAAGCGACCATCCGCGGGCACCTGTGCCCTCCGGAACGATTATTGCATCCCATCTCAGCCTCGGTCTGTTTGTTAGTTTTGTTTGATTTATACAAAAACATTTTTGCACATTTTACAAGTAGCTGCTGATTTGGTTTTTTCTCACATTTTCGCCATTTTGTTTTAACTATTCTTTTGCAAACAGGTGTTTCCTTGGTTGTGTGTGATTTGTTTTTCTTTATGTTGGAAAAAAGCATTTCTTTGCAATTGTAATTTTTATGTCGCTTTCTCCTTTCCGAACAAGAGCGTCGTTTTCCTCTTTATCTTCACTATCTATTTTGAAGTTAAGTTTCCAATTTTGCTGAATGTTTTTCCCTATGTGTGTCATGTTGTTTTACATTGTTTAAGCTTCATTCCTTTTTCACACTTTAACTTATACGCTTGTTAATCCTTTCTTACAGTTGCTTCACACAATGTCCTTGCTATGTTTAGCCTACTTCCTTTCCAATTTCATGCATATACAAGTAACGGTGCCGTAACACCGTTGGCAAATAGCGCCAGCTCTCAAACGACATCCTTTACATATTTCCAGTAATGTTTTTCTTACATGGTTGTGTGATAATATGTTATCGACTTATGTTCATGCCCGCTTTGCCCGCGTCAACTTACTTTTACACATTTTCCAAACATCTATAACAACA
Organism: Anopheles ziemanni; assembly: GCF_943734765.1. Taxonomy (NCBI): domain Eukaryota; kingdom Metazoa; phylum Arthropoda; class Insecta; order Diptera; family Culicidae; genus Anopheles; species Anopheles ziemanni. Next base: position 75,349,884 of record NC_080706.1, read on the forward strand.
AGCACTGTATAGCAGTTTTTTCGCATCCGTCTTCGCAGTTCGCACTGAAATGGAATAAGTGTTGCCGGTGTTACAACATTTCCTTGTAATGGCTGTTTCATATCGTGTTTGCCCTTCGTTTGTCAACCTTGTCGTTTTTATTATGCAATAGTTCAACAAATAATTATACCGTTCTTAGTCAGCTCTCTACCAACGAATTTTACACATGAGCATACAGAACTGCAGAAAATCGCAATTCATTTACAGCTTATGTTTACCATCAACCACGCCATACTGCTAAGCTCTCCGTTGAGTAGGAAAATTGAAAATCGTATTTTGTGAGATAAGCATTGCGATTACTGTTGTAGGAATTACTTTCCTCTGCCCGCCATTCTGAGTAGTTACTATTTTGATTTGCGTTTGGTTTTCTAGTGTGTGTGCTTTGCTCGTTAATTCTTTTTTTACATGCATTTTATAGTGTAGTTACGACAAACAACGAAAATGTTAGTCAGTACCATAGGTTGCAGGCGTCAAACTTATCAAACTTATCGATCATCCCTTGTTTCAAACGATTTTTGAAAGAGACCAGGTGTTTCGAATGTCTTCTTTGGTGGTGTAGAATCTAACGCTAGATTTTTGTGTTTTACGCTTTCAACTAAGTTATAGCTGGGTAAGTGTGTTTGCATCTTTATTCAGTAGCATTTTTAATTAACTTCCAGCCAGCCGAAACTGACGTTAATCTGTTTACCGTAAGAAAGACTAAGAGAATTGGTTTTGGTTTTGTATCGACCTTTTTGTAAGCACGTTACCCAGCATCCTGTACTTGTATTGCACGCCATTTGAAAGGTATACGTATTAGAGATTTATTTCACCGTTTGCCTCATTTACTACGCGATGTGAGCGGAACAGTTTGTTCCAGTGAACTAGTGAGAATGGTACTATTCGTGTGACTAGAAGTGAGAATGAGTATTATGTTCACACCGCAATCATTCGATTAAGCACCACGTGGCATCGGAGATTAACACACTTGGCAATCATTTCCATAGTTCCTGACTGGTAGATATCCAAACTGAACGAAACGTCAAAAAATGACCAAACTGAACAGCTAGAGTTTTTCCTTGCTATGATTATAAGTACTACTAATGTTATAATTATTAATATCTTAGAATGCCGTTTCGTGTAGCTTTCTTTCTCGGATTAACCTACAAAAAAGCGGACAGTGGTTTTACCTTGCATGCAAATACGCTATCATCGTCTTTTCCACGTTTCAGCCACCCTGTTAGGCAATAAAACTAATAAGCGTCAGTGGTTTGTATTTTGTTTGCTTGTTTTTATTTGTTTCAATATTGTTTTCCAATATTCTTATCCTGTTCATTTGCATATTTTTTGTTCTTGTTTTTTTAATTATGAGGGCCTGTATACAGCTGATTTTGATTCACTTTAACTTTCAACATTATATGTATTACCGTAGAATGGTTACAGATTGCCTTTTATTTCCTACTGCATTTGACTGTCCTGATGCCGAGTATGTTAACACCACACAGTAAAAAAGGGGATACAAGCAAAAACGGATTTCAAAAGTAGTACACAAGCGTCAAAAAATAAAAATGGGAAAAGCAAAGCTTTTTAAAGCCAACGTCAAAATGTGGCACGCTCGATCGACGAGCCGCACGCTCTTTAATGTGTTACGAATTGCACTAAATCCTTTGGTTTTGCCCTAATATCGTTCTTATTTGTAAGTTTCCTTCCTTTCCTTCGACTTTACCCGGTGTACGTGGGAGCAATTAGTCTAGAGTTGTGTGTGCTCGCCTCGTAAGTGTTCTATGGTGGTAGCTAGTTAATTATAGTACCTTCTTATTCTGCGTACCTCTTGAGTTAAATAATAGCAGATAGTGATAAACACAATAATACCTCCAGTCTGGAGCTATACGTCCCCGTCGGAGTATCGCTGTTTGTTCTAGGTGTATGTAGAGCATTAGTTTAATGTGTAAACTTTTCATCGGACCACTATCTCACTTTTAATTCTGCTTGAATAGTCACACGTTTGCCATTTGAATACCATGGTTTTTTGTTTTGTTTGTTTTTATTTAAAGCAGTAGGTATGTTTCCTTGTTAAATATCGTAGCATTTAGTTAATGGTTTTTGGTTTAGCCTTTAGCTTATCGTTAATCGTTCTTCGCTAACTTTTGATACACCATAAGCGATCTGCATCATCTTGCTCCTACTGCTTCGTACAGCATTTCCTTACTCCTCCCGCTGTCCAATACTAAGAAGAGGAGTGTAACGTGTTTTGAGGTTAAGAGATACGTGTACGTGATACAACGTGTTTTATGAAATTTATTTTTACCAACGTTTAAGACCAGCTTCTCAACTCTCCAACTTTCGTACTAGCAAGCAGCCAGCTAAACTGCAACTTGTAGCTCCGTGTGCGTCGTCATTCAGCAAACCCTGTATAATTCTGTCTTCAAGCCAAGCTCAATCAGTCAACCACTGATCAGGACACGTTTCTACTGTGTCTGAATTGCGTTTTAGATGTAGGTAGCCTTACGAGTAGGTCAGATTCATGTGTCTCATAGGAGGATACAATCGGTACGGTGTGTTTTTCTTTTTACTTCTGGCTGTTGTTTTGTTTATCTATTTAAGCCTTAGATGGTTTTTAAAATTCATTGTATGTTTTCGTGATGAAACTTCACCTGCTCAGCTCGATTTGATTGATACGAAATTGACCATAAAAAGAAATGTTGGTGCTTGGTGTGTTCACTGCCAAACTTCTCCAGTTCCAGTCTAGTGGATTCTTATCCTTCGGAAACGCAACTGTCTATCCGCATCTGCTATGAGAGCTATAATATTTACTAGCAATAGTGGTAGAAGAAGTACTAGCAATAGAAGTATAGGGATTGTTCGTTTGCTGGAACGGTTTCTGTTTTAACGTAGGCCTAGGCCACGGTGGCGCCATCTGTCACGGCACCCGTCCACCTCCAGGGGGGGTTTTGTTTTATATGTATAAGCTTCCTCACCCCTGTGAGCCATGCACGAGGAAGAAAGAAAGCCAAAGTAGTGGTCATCGAGGCGATGGCGGGGCTTATAGTCAGATCTCCATTTGGTTAGCAATCAACTCCATCAGTTCGCCCGAAACGTCGACATCTTCGGCGGTCGCTGCTGCGACGTTTGCGTCACCAGGGACGTCCGGCGCGACGATGGATTCACCAGCGTGAGTAGGATTCGGTCCGGTTGCCACTGTCTCTGCAGGAGTGCCACTGTTCACTGAATCCTATCAGAGAAATAATTCTCATACCAGCGCACTACCGGACATGGCCGCCGGTCGTTCCGTGCTGCGCTCCCGCTCACGTTCCGTGGATTCCGAGCTGCAACGGTGGAGAGTGGTAGGGAAGGATATTTTACAAATCAATTCTTCCTGTGCTGTTGGCCTGTGCTTGCTCATTCTAGTGTTTGGTGTCCCCGCCAAGAGAAAGGCTTATCGTTGCAACGGGCACTGAATTACTAGGCACGAATGGAAACGTCCAAACCAAACCAACGCATAACCTCAACGGATGGGGATTTTTGAACACAAGTTTTGCGCGATGACTGGTAGCGCAGGTGCAAACCGAAAAGCCCAAAACCACAGCCTAGCCGACACACAAACACACAATAGGTAAACGCACACGAACGCAAACTAAACACAGCGTTGGCCTTCACTTACCTGGAGCGTACGGTTTTAATTTCGATCTCGTCCGACGACACCGAGTTCTTGTTGGACGAGGTGGCCGACGAGCGGCGCGTCTTGCCGATGCTGGTCGTGTCGTAGAACGTTTCTTGCTCGATATCAGACTCCTTCTAAAGTGGAATCGGGCAAGGTGACGCACGCAGGTAAACGGAAGTCCATAGGAAGTAGTAGTAGTTGATGTTGTTGTGGTGGTTGTTATCGGGTTTTTTCCGGAAAGAGGGTAACCAAAACAAAAGTCCATCGGAAAAAGAAGCATGCATAAGCGAGTTTCAAACGAGAACGAGGGCCATAACGTTCAAGGAACCATAGGTTGAACGAGTACGAGTGGGAGATTGTGGAACCCAAGTGTGGCTGACAGCGAAGGAAAGCGGGTGAGGGGCAGGACACTCTCTCACACAAACACACAGACACACACCCACACACACCCACACACTGGTGCCTTTCCCAGAAAGGAGGAGGATTGATTGGTGGAGGTGGGATGGTGGGACTGCAAGCTTTCGATCACTCATTTGCAAGAGGCAAGTTCTTCCCAGAAGAAGGCTTCCCGGAGGTCTGGGGCGCGACTTACGTGCTTGTTGTAGTTGATCCGATCGCTCGAGTCCGACCCGCAGGATATACTCTCGGCCACGCTGTTCGTCACCTTGTTGTTGTGCTGGTTCGTCGGGCTACTGAGGGCGGGGTAGCGCTTCGAGCAGACCTGCGCCTGGATGTGTTCACAGATGCGCCGAAAACGCCGGATGTTGCCCGAGATGAGCGTGAACGTGATCGCGAACAGCATATCGCCGACGTCCCCCTGCTTGCAGATCGTGTTGATGTCGACCTGTATCCGAACGTGCCGCTGGAACATGGTCGGCCCCGTGCCGCCTCGTTTGTACTCGACGCGGAAAGACATTGGCGAGAGGACGCTATGCGATAGCTCAGTCATCTACGGGGGTAAAGCGGGGGTGAGATTGGAACGCTCGATTTCTCCAACGATTTCACGCGAAGCAAAACTTACCGATAGAAAGGCATGAATCAGGTGAGCCTTGACCGTCGCCAGCGGCTTACCCTTGACTAATACTGTGAACGTTTCGTCCTTCTCGGTCGTCATTAGGTTGCCGAACCAGGACTTTTTCGTCAGCTCCGGCGACGACTCCGGAGTAAGATGCACTTCTTCAGTTGATACTGGAAATGTGGTGATTACCAAAGGCAATTAAAAAGGGGGTAATGGAAGGTGAATCTAGAACTACGCGGCAGTACAACTCAGATGAACCATTCCGCACTAATATCAACTGTAACAGTGTTCTACAGAAAGGTTTACAAGGCTAAAACCTATTGAAAAGCACAACTTTAGAAACAATTTAAGTGAAAGAAGATACGTAGGAAGAATTCACTAGGGTCGAAAGTTTATGGATGGAGAGATCATTCACCTAACATTTTCTTCCTGTTTCGTCGTACCCTCGTAATCGTACTCTCAAACTATACTGTTGCGGTAGCAAAGTTGATGTTCTAGGAATTAGTTGTTTGGAAGCTTCCTAGGGATAGGACCCCTGGAGCTGAATGACCTTAAAATTCTGCCATTGCATGCCGCTTTAGGGCAAACACTTACTTTGCATTTTTCTACGATGAAACTTTGGACTTCCTAGGAAACTATTCTTAATGTTCGTCAGTCGTGTCTTCCACAGCTGGCTGCCGGTCGTGACCGCCTGTAGCTGCTGGGGGCTGCCCAGTATCGGCGAGCCCGGGATGGCATTGATTGATGATGTCACTAGAAGGAGAAGGTAGAAAACGCGAAAGGAAATTACATCCCAGGAAACACTAGCACGGGTTTGCTGCAAAAGCTGGAGGAAAACTCACGGTGTGCCCGATACTCACTATTGTTGGAGTCGGTTTCCGAGAACAGACCGACCGTGACGGCCGGTCCCGAGTTGGCCCGGTGGTGTACCGGCGAGGAGGAATCGATCACCTGCGACTTGGTGCTGCTGCGTGGCGAGTAGTTCGAGTGTCGGTTTGAGGCCGCGTTCGGTGACGATGGTGGATGGAGTTGATCTGTGGACGGTAGAGTCGTACAAAGGGAGCGTTGTTTAAGTAGTTTTTTTAAACCCCAACAATGTGGCGTTGTTGCCTTGGCAAAACACTTACTTAGTGGCTGCGAGGAGTTGACCACGACACCCCGCGTTGGGCTCTGATATGAACTGCGCGAAAGTGGCACCGAGGATGGCGAGCGACGACTGCTGCTGCTGGTGCTGCCACTGTGACTGCGGTGGCCATTGTTGAACGTTTGTCGTCGAGACGTCAGTGGCGAGCCCTCGCTGATCTGACCGTACGAAAGACTGCTGCTACCGTTGATTCGGCACGTATCGAGCCGTTTCCGAGGTGGATCAGCGATTTCGATGATGTCGTTGCGTGGCCGCAGTACGTCCTCCTCGTCCTCGATCGCTGGCCGCCTCCGTTTTCGGTCCAGCAGCAGGAAGTAAATCACCTTCTCCGTGTTATGGCTTTTAGGGAGAATGTGAAAAAACGGCTTAGAAACATCTAACGAATCTCTGAGCTTTGAATTCCAACATAGAGCTTTGGGCGCTTTCCAGGAAAAGCTCCAGGAAGGGATGGACACTCGCCCCTCCACTGCGCTGTACTTACTGTGGACTGAGCAGTTCCTGTACTAGCTTGTCCTTCTCCTTGAAACAACCGAGCGAGCAGATGGCGTTGAGCACGTCCGTATCGACCGCAGACGCGTTCGGGATGACGTGCGTCTGGACCACCTCCATCATGGGCAGCTCCAGCTCCAGCTCACCCTTGCCTCCGGCCGTCACCCAGGGATGTTTGTTGATTTCCGCCAGCTAGCGACAGACCGGTTTTGGGTATCAAAATCACTTCGTCTTCCGAACTCGGGGGAACTTCTCAGTAAATGGAAACCTACCGTCAGCCGCTTCTCCGGGTTCACCTCGATCATGCCCTTCAGCAAACTCTGGCAGTCCGGTGGCACAAAGTGTGGAATGTGAAACACGCCCCGCTTGACCTTCTCCAGCAGCTGCCGCAGGTTGTCGTCGTCGAACGGGAGCGCCCCGACGAGCAGCGCGTACAGGATAACCCCGCAGGACCACACGTCCGCCCTCCGGCCGTCATATTTTTCACCCTGTGAGTGTGTGTATTAGTTTTTAAGTCCGGTTTGCTTGGCGAAGTAATCGAAGGCGAAATTCTGTGTGTATTGTGTACTCACCCGAATCACTTCCGGGCAGGCGTAGTGCGGGGAGCCACAGGACGTTTCCAGCATCGAGCCGGCGGGCTGCAGCGAGGCCATTCCGAAATCGGCTATCTTAATGTTATTCTTGTCGTCCAGCAACAGATTCTCCGGCTTCAGATCCCGATGGCTGCCGGAGAAAGGAAGAGCGAGAGCGATGCATCATTAGAAACTGAAAGCCATTCCCGGGCCGATACTGACAACGACTGAAATGAATTGAATTATGCATTCCTCCGGCCTAGCCCGACCTGTGCCGTGAGGTAGAATTTAATTACGAACTCTAACATTTAAAACTCAAAGCCTATCAAGGAGGCTCTGCCAACTCTGTGCTGATACAGTTATACACCGGATAGAACGAATAGAATGTTAATACCACAAATGCATCGGAAATCCTTTGCCCAAATGCAAAGCCCTAGTCCTAGGACTTAAGTTTCACATCTTTTGTGCTCGCACCAACTCTCGTTTCGGTGGTGAGTTCAGGATTTTGGATCCCCAACGAAATATTCATACGATATCCGGTCTTTTTCACTTTCTCCTCATTTATCGTTCGCACTTCCTCGAACTGCCATAAAGTGTAATTTAATTTAATCGCACCCAGATTCTAGGTATCGCACGCAGTTACCAGAACCCCCGGTGCTGATTTTGCAAGTGGATTATGTTTTTCTTCACCTCCACCGGAACCCCGAATCCGCTTGGCTCTTCTCCATGCGGAGTGCAGTCTGGACGCAACGCTTTGTTGTCTTGCCAAGAGCCCAATGCTCTGGCCAGCGCTGTCCTGGCGCCTGGGAATCGTCACTCTTTGTTTCACGTGCTGACCAACCTTTGGTTGGTTGGAATTTTCCACCGAGCACTGGCGCATGGTCGCCATTTCTTTAAAACCTATCGCCTAGCGTGACGTCTTTCCGTTGGAGAAGAAAGTACGGAAAAACCCACACGGGCCACGGGACGGCTGTTCATCGGTACAATCAACCCACGGTTTGTGCGTGTGTGTCTGTGTGTGTGTGTATGCTTAACTTTACTGTATTTCCCGTGCCAAAGACGCTGATTTGTGGTTTCAATATGCTTTGTTTTGGTAGGAAAAATGTTTCCCCTGAGAAGAGCGAGCCCACACGACTACACGGCAACATTTTTGGCACATTTTTTAATACAAAAAAAAGAAGGTTATCTTCAAACTCTACACTTTGCCCTTTCACTGCGAACCCGAAGTCCACCGCGAGCGCCTTTCTCGAAAGCGCCTAAATGCATGCAAACCGGCACGACGGTCACCAAACACCAAACTTGGCACGCGTAGCGTCACGAGCTGAAATTAAACCGTTCTCGGCGGTGTGCATGGGGTTCGGGAAAAATGTGGAAAATTCTCCACTTCTCGCTCCGCAGCCGCTATATGGCAAACAAAAGATCCGTTGACGTCGGCCTTTGAGACGCCAACACAGCGGGAGCTGAAAGGGAGGTCCAAAGAAACCCTTCTCTCTTGTCTCCCGTTCCGAAAAGTCGATGTTACATTGCTTCATTTTGCCTTGAAGGGGTTTTCCAGAAGGATCCATTTTCGATTCTCATTGAAATTATAATTCCCAAAAACCCATCGTCATATGGCTACGGCCCGGGGCTAGCTGTCAGCGACGAGGGACTGTCGATGGCGAGATGGGACTAATCCTCTTAGAATCCTTGTCCGGGACTGGTCGCTAGCGCTGGACCGCCAGACTTGGCAGGCTGACAAATGATTGCCAGTGGAAAGATGATTGGTCTTAAACTGGTCCCAATTGTATAGAAGCAAACTCGTCGCAAACCGGCAACGGAAGCAGATGAAAGAGAAAACTTCTCTACACGAGAATAGACACAAAGTTTGTAAACAAGTTAAATTATTTAAGATGAAACACATATTTGTGAAGTTTCTGCCGCGTTCAATATACTACTAGAGCTAATTTAAAATATATTTATTGTAACTAAAACATGCCTTGATCTGAAGTATTGACAGTATTATTTGCTATTGAAGTTTACTCGCAGAATATTAAATAGGAAACAAAATCTACTCTCAAATAATCAATACTTGAAAATACTGAAACCAAGCAAACAAATATATTAAATGTGAATAAGGTGTAATAAAACATATATAAAGGAAATCGTTTTGCAATACATACTTTTTTTTGTTATCTTTTCAAGCAACTTTTGGGCAATGATGTAAATAAATAAATAAAAATCTCTCTTTGGAGAAAACAAAACAGTTCGACAAAAACATCGACTATCGCAGGCGATATAAAATATTTCGTTTTATTTTGAAATTGAAAACGTAAAACGCCTATGAATTGTCCACCGAAATATGCATGTTTTATAAACACTGCTGGAGAAAACATAATATTTTCGTTACGAATTTACTTTTTCTCTTTATCGCTCGCGTTTGGTTGGCGAGCGAAAATAAAACGCCGCAAGGGACGACCGAGCTGTAGGCCGTCCCGAAGACCGCCGGCACACGGATGGCACGTAATTGGCCAAATTTCATTTGACCAAACGGTCGTCACCGGACTACGGCAAATAAACGCCCCAGCCCTTCCCCTCCTCCCCACGGCCGTTGACGGAAAATGCTGCCAGCGTGCAAAATACGACCGACGACACTCAACAAGTGCCATTTCGCCATTCCCGTTTTCCTCTTTACGAGCAAAATCTCAATCGGAAAAAGAGGCCCTCCAGTCGTCAGTGTTTTCGTCGTTATATCGTCCGTCCATTTTGTGTGTTTGTGTGTGTGTGTGTGTTTTTTTTTGTTTTACGATCGATAAACGATCGCGCCAACGCGCCAAACAGTCCGCATTCAAACGCGTGGCGGCACCGTGTGACACGAGCGGCCGTCGTATGCGCTTTTCCACCAGCCTTTGTCCGCGGCTTATGGTAAGAGGCAGGACGCCGTATGGTCCCGCGAGTGCGCCAAGTGCGAATCATAAATCAATTATTCAACCTTCAGCAGTTGCCCGGGCGCCGGTCACATATGTCCCCCGGTCCGCACCACGGTGGCCCATAGTGGCGCACGGTGAGCTTTTCCTCTCACGGGACCGAGTGGCGCGGTGAGTTTCGGTCGGGCGCTACGTTCACTTCCGGTTGGGCCGCAGCTAGCTTTAATGCATTGCTCGTGCTTGTACGCCTTAGTGCTCGGTTAATTCGACCACCGGCTAATGCGTTGTTGTTTAAAGAGATTTTTCCCTCTTGACATTTTTTTTCGTAATGTTGGTTTGGAATGCAAACCTTGGCTGGTTCGGGGCATCAAGATACCATCCGAAACAATTTGTGCCCACGCCACGAAGGGAATTTTATTCAACAAGCATTCCCTTCCCACAAGCTCCTCATGTAACAGGAACAGGCATTCGGGCACCGAACAAGGACAAATCAGGACCTGGTGTGCCTTTTCCCTGCCGAAGGGCAGTCATTACCCGCGCATTACATAATTCTAGGCGCACGGAAAACACCATACAGAACAACATCACGAACGGAGCAATTCAACACCGCCAGCCGGTGCACTCGATGGAGCCTCAAAAAGCGCCACACACACACACACACACCATGGAACCAAAAGGGAAGAGAAAAGGATTGTCCAGGTGTCGATTCGTTATGGTATATTGGGAAGCCGGGGTGAGATATTAAGGGAAAATGGTACGCGCGACGCGGTCAGGAATGGACATTCCTTGCGTGCCACGGAACGTTGGGCCGTAAAAAAAAGGGCCAAGGTTTGGCCACCACAAGATACCCCGTACATCCCTTTCCCCTGCTGTTCGCTGGCATTAAAACGCTCCCACAAGGACAAACAAAGAAAAGGTGGAAAACCTTTCCAACGTTCTCGTGGGTTGGAAAAGTGGGAAGGATACGAGGGGTTGGAGTGGTACGGCAGAAAAAAAACGTAAGAAAACAACATACTCTGCAAACACCAACTGGTCAACACATTCTGCACACTCGGCATAACGCGAAACGCTCCGGTCGTTCTCCCGTTGTCTGCCGTAAGCACTTTATAAGGATTCACCTTCGCCTTGCAGCCTTTACTTGTTAACTTGTTCCACCGGGGAGAGATAGGGAAGGATAGGGGAGGTAAGTGGTGAGGTTGAAACACAAGCAGGCGAACAGACAAACGGAATGCACGACCGGACCGGACGACACGGGGGAGGGGGGAAGAGAGTGTCGTTATGCTTTCGCCTCCACTTGGCTTCGTTATAGCGCATACTTTTCTTGGCATGTGTTGTGCCACTTTTTATCCTTTTTCACTCAATAACTTTTCCTTGTGAAATGCTCCGATTTGCCTACGAATCTCCTTGCACACACATACAAAGTATTTAAGCCCCCAACTTCGATCATGTAACCGATTCCGAGTTTTTCTTTACGCTCGAACAGCAACGGAGGCAAAGACAAGAAACCCTCGCGCAGGATGCAAGGCTTTACTTACCATATTGAGTGCGAATGGCAAAAGTCCAGCGCCGAGATGATCTGTCGGAAAAACTTTCTCGCCTCCTTCGGCGTCAGGCGGCCCTTCTTGACGAGATAGTCGAACAGTTCGCCACCGGAGACGTGCTCCAGCACCAAATATCTGCACACCAGCGCGACATTGTGCATCGCAGCGCACATTGCATACATCGAGGCGTTTTTGACACGCCGGAAGCGAACACCCAAGCATTCGCCGTGTTGGGGAAAGCGACAAACCGTGTTGACAAAAGGAGAAACGTTAATTAAAGTGCCCGGAGCTTGTGTCCGGATTATAATACGGCAGCTAAAAATATCCCAAGAAGGCAATCACAATGGAAACCGAAAGCAAACCGATCGGAAATCAATGCAAGGAGCAGAAACGAAACGAGCTGTCAAAGTCAGGCACGTTGGCAGAGCTTTCATTTTGGCCGCTCCAAAAAAAAAAGAAAAAAACGTGTGCCATAAACATGTGCACAACTGCCATCGATTAACGGAGCAGTGGCCTCCTTCTTGGGATCGCCGGATTTTCCACCGGATACTTACAAGTATTTCCTGTTCTCGTACACATCCGTCAGTCCAAGGACGTGCGGATGGTCGATGAGCTTCATGATGGCAATCTCTCGTTCGACCTATCGGTCCGTCGAAGTTGGCGTCAGATGGTGTTTTTGTTTTCAGGACCATCCAAAGCAGTTCGGTGAGAAATCGATTCAGCAGTTTAGAGTTCATCGCATAGGGTCGCGATTGCAAAAGTATGCAGTTCGCCGCACAAAGGAAGGAAGGACCAAAACGGGCAGCCATCGGAGGAAGGTGGGGGATAGCGAAAACGTTATCGCAACGTAGTAATGGGTGAAGGAACATCCCCATTCGCAGCAGGTGGCGTATTCGTTCGGAAGGCAACAGCGGAAGAAGAAAAGACAGATAGGATAAGAGAATTAATTAAAGTCCCTAATTGTTGCTGTGTGCTGGGGAGGTTCGTGCTTCCGCTTTTCGATCCCAGAGGAAGCCCCACAGTGTCGACCGGACCGGGGACTCGCGAACGGAAGAAGTTCGCATCTTGTGACGATATTGCTTTGTTTCGTGCACCATTCTTGGGCCCTTCTGGAGCTGGAACTTCAAGCCCGGTCATCCAACTCTGGGAGGCTCCTGGGAGGGATGTGCGGAACACACTCGACCACCGTTACGTTGGACCATTACTTTCATCAGCACCGACTCGCTCAGCTTCTCCCGGTTGATGATCTTGATGGCCACCTTCTTCCCCAGGACGCAGTGTACACCGAGCTTCACCAGACCCGTCTGGCCCTTCCCGAGCGTCCGCTCGAGCCGGTACGGGCCGACGTACTGGTGGCCCTCGGTACTCCCGGTGGCCGGGGTGGCGTTCTCCTTCTGCACCTCGCGACTCATTGCTGTTTCGACTGGAAGCTCCACGAATCTCCTCACTTAACCGGACTACTGCGGGGACGTGGGGATCCCACCCTGGTAGGGACTACTACTACCGGTGTCAGTCACCAACTCCCGGGGAATCACAACCGTCCCGATTCCGACGCACACGCAGCTACTGTGCACCAACACGCGCATAGACACGCGAACGGCTGAAAGCGTCACGTACGCATAGCGCTGCAGCACTACGGACAGGCGACTACAACTAGAACTTCCAGAGTGGCGAATTCTGGAACAGACTCCTCAGAAGTCACAACCAACGCTGATTATCTTGCACAAAGAACGCAACACACGATTGACGGCACGTTTCGAAAGCACCAACACTAGCACCCGTACACACACACACACAAACTCACACCTATTATCGATAACCGATTATTGATGGGTTGTTTGGTTCACCTTCGTCTGGTGCCTGGCGAATCAACATCCGCCTTGGGATTTGGGCCTTGCCACAATGATCTGTGGTACAAAGCAATTAACAACAGACAAGCGCACGGTGCACACTTTCACCGGATGCACGGCCAATACATCCCTTTCCGGTGCTGCCTTTTGCCTGCTGCAAGGGATTCAAATTCCTTTGAACGGTGGATCCTTGCAGGTCCTCCTCCTCCCTACACACTACAAGCGATGGAGAATCACGAGGCACGAGGCAGTACGCCAAATGTGGAATTTCCCGTTACACCACAGCAGACACATACGCGCACACAACGACACGATTCACAAAGAACTCGGCCTGCCCATACGGAATCACGGCGGCGAGGAGGGTTTGAACTGGCGGAGTTCGGAAATTGAGGCAAAAACAACTGTGGCCACACGGAATCACAACACTTTGGCCAACGCACGTCGCTACTGGGTGTGGACAATGGCCTGCCCTTGCCACTGGACTGGAAGTGGAACCAAAGGCCAGAAAAAGGGCCAAACAACAGACGGAGCCGTTGTAAGATTTTCCGCACGCGAAAAACCACTGCGTTGTGCTCGCGCGGACGACGGTGTGCCGTTTTCTCCACCTTATTTTGAAAAATCAATACTTCTCACGCACTCGTCTCGACATCCTCACTTCGACGGCGAGTCTCCTCGGGCTCACTCACTCACCGTGCATGTGCGGTTGTGTGCGTGCGAGTGAGAGTCCTTGATTTCCGTAGCACACTCGTGGCACGCGCTACTCTGTGTGTGCGTGTTGTTGGCGGAGCACACGTACGGGTCGTCGTTGTTGTGTTGAACGAAATAATAGGATTCCTGTACTTTCACTGCTCGCCGTGGTGAGTATGAGAAGTACAACTCACCGTCTCACCGGGTGTGAGGTCGCTTCACGCACGCCTAAATGTAGACTACCGACAGTGCAGAAACGCACGCTAGGAGACTCTTTTTCGATTCACCGTTTTCCACTTCGATTTCCTTTTTCCATGTTGAACCTTTTACTTTTCCTTCCATTAAATGTTCTATCCTACGTGTGAAACCGTTGGGAATGTTCACTATTTTCTTTGGAAAAAAAGTCCATTCGCCGCCAGTATCACGTTATCTGCTGTCCAGCGTCCCCTTGCGGTGCTGAAGGAACAGACAGACTAGCAGACACACTGACGGATGGATGACTGACTGACTGACTGACCGACGAAGTGAGTGCTTGTGAAGGCTGGTTTGCACACTTGTAGTTGTAAGAAAGCGATCCAAATGAACCCTCCTTTCTGTAAAAGGACACTCAGGACACCGTAAGGCTTCACCAGTTCATCTCTTCTCACGTTTCCACGACGTCCGTGGGGTTGCCGATACGTATGTGTGTCTCACGAATGGCTCTCGCTTATTTTATTTTATTTTTTTTAGTTACTTACGTCAAACCCGATTCAGAGAAGACGGTGCTGGAACGAGGGCGAACGAAACCATTACCACGCGCGCACGTGAGCCTTTCCGCCATTGGTGGCGCATGCGTGCACACGTGCGTGCTTGTGCACACTCATTTTCTCACCACTCAGAACCACTCAAGGCATCCGACGTTGGCCCACGCGCGACCCGTTTTGACAGGAACGGCGCACTTTTCCTGCCAGCAGCCGCAAACAACAGAAAAACGCAGAGAATCTCACCAGAAGGGGATGCGAAACGTCAAGTGTGCCTTCGGTCCCCGGTGTCGTTCCGGCGTTGCGTTCAAATCCGAGGGGTGCGTTTTTTCGGTTGTTTGCTGGTCCCCCGGCTCCGGTCGGTGGTTGATGATTCATCAGTCGCGTCGAAATTCTTCCTCCGATCTGGGGTTTTCACACAATCCATTGAGGGAGGGAAACGGAACGGGGTTTTGTTGTTTTACCAACCCCGTTTGCGTATCGTACACAGGATGCGAACGGTTTTGAAGGTTTATACAGCGGCTAGAAGGTAACGGCCGTTTGCAGAATCCATCCTTTCTTGATCTTGGTTCATCTCGCACAAAACCAATTTTTCATTCAATTTATCACTACTTCTATCAGGTTGTCTATTTAAATAATAACTATAGTAATTTCACCTCATTGATCATCTTTTGTTTTCCACGCTGTCGCCGGTTCTTTAATTGGCGCAATTAGCACCTTTGGTAAGCCATTCCCTAGGGTAGGGCGAGTAAAGACCATTTAATTGCTCAACCTAACGCAGACATGTTAGGGAAAGGGACAGGGGAAAATGAACATGAAACAATTTCCTGTAAACCAGAACGAAATGCTCCTTCACCCAGTAGGGAATCATATGAATCATCACGACAGAGATTCCGTATTGGGTGCCTTTTTACAATATATTATATACAAAAACTTTAGATTTGCGGGAGAAAATGATAAGTTTCTATCAAACATTTGCAGTGCAATCTAGGGTAAACGGGCAATGGACACTTATCACACTCAAAAATGGTTTCTTCTAAAAAAGTGAAACAAAGAAGGGAAAAATTCATGAAAAAATATCACTTTTAAATGATCGAATTTTACTACAAAAACAAAAAGTTTCTAATCTATGCTATTATGTTTTACTAAGACTTGTTTAGCTTTTATTTAATTTAAAATAAAAAACTAAATTACTCTACTTGTTTAATCAATTTTTAATGACTCAATTATCTTCCATTTAAAAGAAAACACACAGAAATCCAAATAAAAAAATTTCGTAATTTAAATTTTGGATAAATTCAAAGATTTATAATTGTCCTTAAGATTGTCATCGTCGATCGATTAATGAAAAGTGTGTTCCTTTTTGAATAAATAGACTCAGCTTCCTATCCGAGCTAATGTGCATTCCATCACACCACCATGTATTAGATCGGTTTAGTTTCAACCATAAACTTACCTCAAGTGTGGCAAGACTCCTCCAACTTCATTCAATTGGAAATAAAAACGGCACATTAAAAGTGTTTTTAATTTTTTCCTTCAATATAAGCTTTATTTTGAACGGCTTCACTCGTTTGACGTTGGAGTTTTCTTTTATATCAAAATAAAATGTATAAAATAGCTAAATATAAATATATCATTTTTCCGTTTTTCTGTTTTTCTTCTGCTATATGAATACATATGAATGTGCCTGTGAATGTGCCTGCGGATGAGTTTCCTGGTTGTGCCTCTTTGCTGAAGGAAGAATCCTCCCTCCGTGAGCCGGTTTGAGTCCTTGAACTGGCATTTTCACCAATCTCTACTTAACAAATTGCTACCGATTCTTCCACGGTAACTCTATGGTAACGGACAGTCCGTTTGCGAACTGCTGTAAACTGCTTTGTTGTGCATAACACTGCCGTCCTTCTTTTCTCTGCTTTTCACAAAACCCGTCATTCATTATTGCATTTCACTGTCATCTTGTATCATTATTTCGGGTCTGTTTTGTAATGGACTTTAATCATCACCAACGTTCTGGGTTGAAAAATAATACTTCAGCTTGCTGTGCACGGTATTTTAACACTCACATGTTTTTGTATTGTATCATTGCTCTTTTTCCTAAAGCTACCATTCCAAGCGTATGCGTTGCATGCCTTCAGCTGCATTGCATTTTTCCATCTCTCTCTATCATGTTTTACATATGCATTCGAAGCGTTTGATAAATATTTAATTTTAGCTTTCAGCACTGCCATTCGGGTTTCGCCTTACGTTGTTCTAATTTCCACAAGCTCCAAATGCCACTCGAAGACCAAAACACACCCTTTTGAAATCGTTCTACGAACGTCGATTGCGAGTTTTCGAACATGGGAGCATTAATTGGCTTGGAAGCAATTGAAATGTGCTTAATAAAATCCTTCCGAGTGTTTATAATTCGCAAACGTCTTTATCGTCAAACTTAGACGAGGCTGTGCGGGGTGTAAATATCTGCATCGGTTCTCTACATGTAATGATAACTTTACGCATTGCGCTGAATGATGCGCCGATTTAGCAAGTTGATTTCCCTTTTGACGAACCGTTCAACCATAAACTAACAACTAACGCTCGGCGCAACACACTGCTGGATATGCTAGCAAAAATAACTCTCTATCCTTTTTATGTTGATCGACTTTTTGATTATATTGTGCAGTACCTTGATATCGTTTTATTTATTCTCTTTCAGGATCACTACAATGTGTGGCGCACTCGTTCATCTAGACAATTTTACTTTACCATTCCAAGTTTAGCTTTCATAATTATCCATCTTGTTTCTTCTCCATTATTTACTCCAACTTGATTTTCTTTGTTTATTTTATATAAGGGTGTGGTTTTCACAATAATACTGGTGAGCATAATTTCTCCCTGTTTGCACTCTGCTGAAATATTTTGTGAAACACAAAATTGTCACCACACCGCGCGCCTTCCAATGATGCCCAAGAAAGCAGCATTCGATCAAATTGTGTTTATATGAATTTATGTTCAGTCCTACCTTATTCTAAGAAAACCGCAACCGAAAACCTTTGGGTGATAAATAATTTACACCGAAAGCTTGTGTGTGTGTTTTGATTGGTTAGTCATCTCTTTCGTCATTGCTAGCTATTGTTTCTACACGTCGGCAAACTGGTTGTGTGTCATGCCTTTTTCTTGCTTTTAAATTATTTTATATGTTTTTGGTTCAAGTTTAACGATTTTTTCAAAGGATTATTAATTCTGATGTCTTAAAGCAATTATGCAATTTTTTTTAATTTTTGGGTATTTTCCCACATTCAAAAAAGAATTACGATTTTTTTTATTGGCTAAATATGTGCTAAATATCGTGCTACCAAAACTATTATTGGATGAAATTCTTGTATTCTTATCTAAACGAGGTTTGAAATGAGCATGACAACTCGAAACCGAAATCCTTTAGGCTCCCAAACGTCCATGTTAATCCAATGGTAACTGTTTTCTATTCTTTTTATAGCTCACCAGCATGACTTATTGCATGGTCCGCGTTTAATTTATATTTTTAAGCAACGCGAAAGGAGAGATATTCCGTTCGGAATGGTTCCATCAAAATATCGCCGGAAAAATGTCCGACATAAAATAGAGGGGAGGGAAAAAAGCTGATAAACAAAACAGCTGTCAATTTATTCTTTTCTAACAGCCCTGCCGTTCGCATTCGCTTGCTGTCGGTTGCTGACGGCTGCTGGTAGGCTGTTGGCGATGGCGGCCCCGCCCGCCTTTCCCTGCCCGTTCCCCGCAGGCAGCCCGTCGTCCTTGGCCTTGGCCGGCGTATGGCCAACGGTGGTGGTCGTGGAAATATCTATCACAATCGATGGTGCACGTGTGGTTGTCGGCCGGTTTGCGGAGCTACGGTTGCTACTGCTATTGTTGTTGTTGTTGTTATTGGTCGTGGTGGACGTAGTGGTAGCGACAGTGGCGCTAGTACTGGCATTACTTGGGACGGTGGTTTTTGAGGTCAGTTTGCACGGTTTATCCTCCTTCTTGGCGGTTGTGGACGTTGGCGCGGTATTGGTGGTGCCCGTCGCCGGCGTCCGGTCGCTTCCGGTGTTCGGCTTCTTCGGCGAGGCGTTACTTCCGGTGGTTCCCTTCGACGCACCCGCTCCCGTTTTCCCGGATGCACTCTTTTTGGGCGATGCTTTGGGGGATGATTCGGGCGTTGATTTGGGTGTTGTTCGCATACTCAACCGTCGGCATGGGCCGGGGGAGCTGCCTCCTGCCGTTCCGCTTCCTCCCGTGCCTGATCCACCACTGCCGCTCGAGGAACCCAGGTAGATGGCGGACCCGGTGCCTCCGCTGCCACTCAAGTCAACCCTGGAACCATGGATGGACGGTGGTGCTGACCCTAAAATGAAAAAAATTACATTGACGACGGATAAAAACAAAACAAAACATAATTAGTAACTTTAGGTAATTTTTAAAGTAATATGAAAAGTGCTATTATACTGTAAAGAAATTTAAAATTTTGGAAAGTTTCAGATGCGTTAATTTGAATGCATTAAGTTTGTCGTGACAAATTATGTGTCTTTTCTCTATGACTAATGTATAAACTAGTAATGAGCCTTATGAAATCTCTTAGCCGAGATTCATGGAAAAATTCATGAATCTGAATCCACATTGCACAACTCTGATATAAACCCGATTCGGAGCATAGTTTAAATACAAACAAACGCTTATAAAGTAAGTTTCAATTTGTAAAATTCACTGTTTCAAAGTACTTTATATTTTATTGAAATCAAATATGATTTGAATTAATTTATATTTGTATCTAATATTTTTGAATGGCATCCTCTAGATGCAGTTGGCCGCTGACCACAAACTAATTTCTACAATATTCAAAACCAGAGAATAAACTGTACACGGAACATCTGCTTGAAATATGTGGCTCTTACTAAACGATATTTTTATCGTTCGTTGCAATGTGTCCAAAAATAAATGAAGTAACCTTACCAGTATAGGAATACAGTCCCGCCGGGCTGCTCCGCGGACGAAACGTACTGACGATGCTGCTGCTCCGTCGTAGCTCGGAGATTTCACCCAGATCGATCTCAGCCGCGTACTCGCCAGCCGCTCGGGGATTGTCCGGGTTCCGGTTGGCGCCACCGCTTCCCTGCCGCTGGGTCAGCGCCTTCGAGCAGCGTGGAGACGTCGGGCAGGACTGGGCGCCGCCACTGCTCGGTGGAAGTCCCATGCTGCGCACCGACAGCTGGGACGAGGTCGATGGCGACGTCGAGAGGGAGGTGTTGTATTGCTTTTTGGACGAAAGACTCGACTTCCGGGAGGATCGCATGCCTCCGCGTGACTCCGTTCGGCAGATCCCTGGCAAGCGAATCAGATAAAGATAAAGTTAAGTTAACCTTGTCTTGAAGAAGCTACCAATTTTCTTCCTGCAAGTTAAACCTTAACAGTATCTAACTTTGTTCCAAAATTCAGTAACATTTAACTTTCATATGTTCTTCGGAACTATGAGAGATTTTCATGATTAGTCGAAAAAGTAAATTACATGATATGGGCTCAACTCAGAACTTTCATAAAAGTAATATCTCCATCAACTAAACTGCTATGATTTATGATCCGAGCGTGATAGTTAATAATCGGATCTGATGGTGCCTACCGACATTCTGAGAAGCTCTGAAAGCACTATTGTCTCTTTTGAAAGTCCTTTACCCTTATCAGATAACAGTTGTTTTGTTCGAATTCGGTCAAGGAAAAAACTGAAGGTTCGTTTTCGTCTCATCTTTTTCCCCTGTAGACTAACCTAACTCTCATGACGCAGAAATTCTGATAAACTCCTCCAATGTGGCTTCGACGAAAAATAATACACTCTAATTTGGTGGATAGATGATGCTGGATGGTTGGCCAAAATACCACGATAGCGACATACCCCGAATGAGTCATGAAGTCTAGATGAGTGAATTTCGCATGGGAAACGGTACTAGTAAGTGAAGATGAGAGCGCTGGAAGAAGAAAGCAGCAAACAATAAGAGGTAAAGCAAGCACAAAAAAACACGACGAGGTTCTAGGGTTGCTATAAATGTTTGGGTTGCGAGTGAAATTGAGCTTGAGAATTGCAAGGTTGATTAAAAACAGCATGGGAAACGAGGGACATGATAATGGAGATGAGAATAGGCTGAGCTTTGTTCACCAATAGAGATAAAGGGCATTAATGTTGTGAATGAGTTTTTTTGATTTCCTTCAAAATAGTCATAAGTTCACATAAAAATGTAAACTCTGTACGTAAGAAAATGAAAATTTGAACATCTGAGAGATTCCAAATATTGTATTGAGAATATGAATATAACCTAAGCCATACTAGGGAAATTGGTATAAAGCAGGAATTGTGTTTAACGTAAGATCATCATAATTATGAAGTGATAATGGGATGAGTAAATCTAACAACATCTACAGCTACCTCGTAGAACCGCTCCATGTCTCAATACGTACCCGTGGGGCAGTCTTTACCGAACTTGCAGTGACCCTCGCACACATCCTTGCTAACGAGCAGCTCCTCATAGTAGTCCAGCGCCAGATAGCACTGCTCGCGGTCTGTCCCTTCCAGTGCCAGGCTGGGAAATCGTTCTTTGAGCCGTTTTCGTTCCTGGAGGAGAAACGCATGGTAAAAATCAACCTCGAGTAAGACTTATGTAAACCTCGCAGGTGGTAAAGAAAATCAAAGAAGGATGGGAAATAAAATGTGAAACCCATTTCCGGATTTCCAACCGGGCCTTACCTCTAACAGTTTGCTGGTCTCGAAGTCTTGCAGCTGATTCTGGAAGCCCAGATTCGGGTTGGCTATCGAGCGACCGGCACGTACCACCTGTAAAATACACACAAACAACGCATTTGTGGTTGGGTTATAGCTCGTCGGACATGTGCATATTTTGTTCGAGGCTCGTTTGGCCAAAGAAAACCGACCTTGAGCGCTTCCTTCCAGTTCAGCGGCGTGACGGCCATGATGTAGGCGACGGCCACCGTCACCGAGCGGGACATCCCGGCCAGACAGTGGATCAGCACGTTGCCCTGCTTGAGGCGCGCCGAGTGGATGAAATCGTTGCACACCGAGAAGTACTGGGACAGGTTCTGGTCGGGCTTGTCCGCCGCTATCACGCACAGGTAGTGCTTGTCCTGCGGAAGACAGACCCCGACGGGGTTGGTCACGTTCATCATTAACGGCATTATACGGCAAAGGCGATTGGGCGTGCTGATTTCGAGTGGGATTTCGTTTTCATGGGAGGAAGGAAACTTTATTGCACCTGAGATGCGAGTTGCGATTTCATCTACCCCGGAAGGAGTCGGAAAAACGAGAAAGTTTTGCGAAGCTGGTAGAATTATTTCATCTGACACCCCACGAGGAGGATTACAACAGATTTTGACTTCGCTTCCTGACGGTAATCCACGTTATTAAAATTTCTTCACAATAAACTTTCCTGGAATGCTTAAATAAACATTCTGAGGTATTTCTGAAGAAAAGGGCAGAATTGGCTAGATCTTGATCAAACAAATTAGGCTTTTAGTCACACTCGGTTCCTTATCTAATTCGGTGCCTGATCCGTTCCCAAATTGCTGAATAGACTTGACTTGAACGAATTACTTGCTATGAGCGTCATGCGGTTTTCTACTTTAAAGCCTTCTATGCCCCCAAACAGAAGAAAACCGTACAACATGAACATTCAATTGGGGGTAGAAAAATTGTCAGGTCGTCATGAATTGAGTTATTAGGAGTTAAGTTTAAAATATTGCCAAATCTAAAAAAAACCTTCATTAAAACTTAAAGCCTAACCTCGATAACTATGGATTTAAGCTTTACACATTGCCATTATCTGCCAAGAAAAGTCATAAATAGTTCTTGATGATCAGCTTAAAGCTGTAAAATAGATCTTTCCAGCATTGCTTATGTAATTGTGCTTGCAAAGTTCGATAATTTGAAATTTAATTAAACTATTTAAAATCGCTAGTCTGACGCATTAATATACTTATTTTCTTACACTTACGAGTATACTGGTATTTATGAATTGACAAGGTTTGAACTAGTTCAATCAAAAATAAACAACGTATGTAAAAAATATACAAGGCCGAACTAAACATGTTTAGCTAAGCCACACACAAATAGTGTTAGCAAACAACAAACATCAAGTTTACGAGAGTATTGACAATTTAAAGAGCAGATCTTAGACAGCCTCGACGGGGAGAGGAGATGGGCTAACTTAAAAGGCAAATATACGTTACCCGAAACCGCCAGTAAAACCGTGATACTAACAACTCTATGACTTCAGTGAACAACCGGTAACGGTTTAAGCTGAATTTCTGTCAAGGCTAGACTGCTCAAACCTTTATCGGCGCAAACCAGACAGCTCAAGAGGACAGCCGTCTGAAAACTAAGATCCAGTTCCTGCGTCAACTTTTGGGCGAAAATATGCTAAAAACAGCTGTTAGAAACGGACGATTTCCCAGACGACTGTCGCAACATAACATTAGTACATAACGGGCAGAGATTTGAGGTCCAATCCCCCGATGCTAATGACAATGAATTGTTTAGTAGCGTGCTTACTTAATAGAAATTTATACGATGTTGAATCCATTGACGCAAACCATCGTGTTACACCTTTCCTGCCAGATCTTCCTTACTCCCGCCCTTTTAAAATTATAAAAAGTTGCTCCAATGGGATTTGATTGGATGGAGGCTAGAACATTTTAAAGTACCCTTCTTTTCGCAAAATTCCTCCACCCTCTCCAGCTTATGTTTGAAACACGTTCCCATTCGAAGCCACAAATTATGCAGATCTACTTTCCAACAATTAATTGTACCCCTTGCCGGCAAACAGGGCACAACATAACCCAACTTATCTGAACTACCTGTTCTGCCATTCAACGGTGGATTACTTTTTAATGTTCCACCTAATGCATGGGAATGTTGAGCAAGCCTCCGACATAAGGACGAGCTTTCGTGGCCAGACCGCACACTAATCATGTATGTGCCGGCATGCCAGCATCGACACAGAAGTTTGTCACCCCGTGGGGCACATTTTACTTCGGATAGTTTTCACGGTCCTCCACTTTTCCGAACGCTGCGCAACTGTGAGGCCAACTTCTGTCACTGTAACGTCGCGTTTTTCACCGGCGAATGGCAATAAGAGAGAAAATAATGCTTTCAAAAACTTTCCATCGGCGACATGACCCATTGTCGTTATTTATGGTTTTTCTTTTTGCTTTAATTTTCATTTTTCAACTTGAGATAACGTTGTTCAAACTCTGCTCCGGTGTGGAAAATAAAGCATGAAATGGCGAAAAACACAAAAAAAACTTCCCAAACAATGTCCATCGGTTTTCATGAAGGAAAACCTATCGTGACCGTTCGTCGCATGCCACGTTGTGGCGCGTGCCTCATCCTCGACTTCCTCAAATGGTTCTCCGGGTGGAATTGAAAGAATGCCACCCAAAAAAGGGCACAGTTGGAAGTTTTTCACCGATAAACCACATTCAGCAGGACCGCGTCACGACATTCGCATGACGCGTTGTCACGCAAACATGGACCCGAAGTACTACGACAGCCAAGTTGTGCCGAATTCGATCGAAACCCACCAGCTTCAGAGTGCCACCACAAACCTCTAACGCCGATCAGGTTAATCGGGGAAACTGCAAATAGGAGAAAAATGTACCCTAAACCGATGATGAAGCATACACTGAGGTTCCTTTGTGGTTGAAGTGGAGCAGAAGGATAAATAAAGATAACCACCCATCGACCGTAGTGTGTACCCTCGAGAAGCGAGGCTTTATGTGGTTAGTTGGATTTTTATTAAACTTTTCATACTATACATGTTCCATTCTCCCTTTTTTTTATGCCTCGCCCGAACATGAAAAGCTTTCAAGCGAACAAGATTGATGAGCTGTAGCATTCGTGTGAAATCCATGTTTTCTCTCGCATGTTTTCCCATGCTTCATATCATACGGTTTAGGGGTAAAAAAAGATGAACACGATAAGTGGACAGGTGCCTTATTTTCTCCCGATTACACAAGCTTTTCAGATGGTTCTCGGCCTAAGTCCTTTAGCTGGATCGAATAAGACAGCCAAGCCGTAGGAATTCCATTTTTTCGATCCCGTGTGTGATCATGTGAAAAATAGGGATTCAATCTACTATCAAGTCTTCTCTATAGCTTATCATCAATGAAATTCTTAATGTTTTCCTTATTTTTTACTTCGGTTACATAGTGTCCTTCAAATATTTGTTTCCTAGAAATGTCGATTTCCATGTCATATGTTACCCAAAAATATTGAAATATACTTGCTTAGTTTACAAAACTGTCAAAATAAACTCCATAAATCAACCTTTAAGGTAGTTTGCAAGAATGTTGGTATCCAATGTCGAAACATTATTATTATGTAAACACATAACTCACGCCGGAGTTCGTTAGACGTTACCAAAATATGTAGTACTCTTCAGGGAACGAGCGTAACTAATGAAGGTGATGGTTCCACCAGTCCTACTTAACGAAATTGGCAATCCGCACTACATTGCTCGCGTTGGATATAATAAACCAATTCGTTTGTCCTCTTGGACAGGACGTCACGAGACTAAGCTAAGGTCCCTTGTGGCATTGGATGTGAGGGTCTCATCACGGGAGCGAACAAGAGTCTGTCCATAGATCAGCCATGTTTAATTCAAGCAACAAGCAATCACTCTATTTTAAGATGTTCACTTTAACTACTAAAGACGTCACTAGCTGAAGAAGGGTTGGATTTTTGCCAAATTGTTTAAAGTGTGAACATATTAAATTATTAAAACGCAGTCTCTTATACTAATGACTAGTTTTAACAAATACAAAATAACAAATCAATATCTAAACGCCTATTTAAGAATGCATTATAAGTAAAAAATCTCAATTGCATGAAAAACAATAATCAACTCAAGCAAACACATTCACGCTAAAGCAAATGAAGTTATAATTCATGTCAATCGAAAAACGGACTTGATGCTGACACTCCAGTATTCATTTTCTTCTTGCATACATATGCATAAATTAATACCGCAGCGTTTGCTCCAGCCACGTTCCCGATGGTGGACATTTCCCACCGATCATAATCAACCGAAACGTTTACCCTTCGGTAGGAAAATTTTCATTACTTTTGTGAAACAAAACAAAAAGCAATCTAGAATGAGGACGACAATCATCGAGTTCGTTTTGTTGAGCTTCCCATTGTGGGACAATCTATGTACGCCGGGTTGTCGGTGGTTCACATTTTGATTTAGTAGGGTTATAGTATCGTGGGGTTTCGTTGATTGGGGAAAAGTTTTCCCATCGAAAAAGCCAACGCCAAATATCGCTGTCTGCCTGCGATAGTTATGAGTTTTGGTATTATTGCGGCAATATTTTTTCACTTGCGATGTTCTATTGATCTATCAAACAAATTCGAACGGTTCGACGCTTTCCACATTGTAATCCAATCCATTCTCCTTACCGCAGTGGCTTTACGCGAACGCATGGATTCAGTGACGGTCTGATGGCAAAGTTTCGCTTGACGTAGTTTTGTCACCTCACCCACTGGCTGGGTAGTTCACCTACAATAATCAATCATGCCGTTGATAAGCGTGCGACTATTGTGCCCATTAAGCTAATTAACGGTGCACGAGGAAGGAAAGAGGAACCGGACAAAAATAATGATTGCTTCCTTCGTCACGTAATCTGTTCATTATTTTATCTTTGGTGAAATGATGGTAAGATTGAATATTTGAACATCTATATATTTTAAATTGTTTTTGAAACGGCTTAAAAGGATAAAAATATTATATACTGCTGTACTAGATTAACCAACGATGTTTGACAAATATACGTAAGGCAGGTTGCATGCATTGCGGCGCAATACACGCTATGAAATTTATATTTTATTTTGCCGAACCGTGGTATTCAAACCTTTCTAACTCGAAAATTTTCAAAAACTCTGATTCTAAAAATGCTTGTATGTCTGTGTATTTGAAAAGTACAACTAAATAGGAATGATCCAAGGAGAATGATAATACTCACCGGATGAAACCGGCGCGGACTGTCGTGGATGGAGACGATGTGCGTTATGCCGTATCGGTCGAGCTGCTGGTAGTCTTTGGAGTCCCGATAGTTGCCAATATATAGCCCGGGCATGACCTGGTTAGTTGGTTAAGGACAAACGAACCATTTAAAAATAGCTCTCGCCTCCAAGGATGAAAGATAATTAGCAGAACGGCAACAGAAGCGAAGCTCACCTTGTTCATGCCATTTCCCATCTTGACGTTGCGTTTTGTTTTGTCTTAATTGTTTCCTACTTTTGTAGAAAAAGTAATACCTACATATTTCCTTACCCGATGGACAAAGCAAGTAAATAGCTCTGCACTGCGTACGTAACGTGTTTGAATACTTCACAAACGATTGGTCCATAAAAAGGTCGAATTCACGGAAAGCTTTTATTTGGACGCGTTCCAGTTTTCCTTTCTAATACTACTAAACTCCTCACACCTGGCAAAACTTTATTGATGAGCACTTTGAGCAGCAACAAGCGACTGTTGTGATACAACAAGCAACAACTTCAACAACGAATTCAACAAACGACGAACTTTCACACACAGCCTCCCTCAGCATAAAACAGTCAACTTTTCTTGCTCTTCTCTTTCACTAGTGGTCACTCTCGCTTCAAAAGCGGGACAACAATACAGGCAGGGTGGAAAATCTTGCCCCAAGCAACGGGGCCGGATCGACGGATACAAGCGCAAGAACGTTACCCGATCAAGCGGAGTGTCATGCTTGTCTTCTGGTGACATTTGATGTCAATCTCTTCATCACTGCAGTTGACGCGAAACACCTTTCGGCACACAAACACACACGAACACAAAATCACTCGTTTTAAATCTCCCGCACAAACGCGATGGTCCGGCATGCCACCGGAACGGTGCTGGGCGATCATTTTCGTTTTGATTACATTCTATTTGTCTGCTGCCCAAACGTTCATTTTTCCGCACCATGGCAGAAAAAACAAACAATATCACAATATTTGTGGAAATGGCGACGGCTTTATTAAAATACCGTCCATCCACCAACCAGGCAGCGCCCGGTACGGGCAGCTCCATGTGGATTACTTCGGACTCACATTTGCTTGATGAAAATTCCACCCATATTTTATTTTTTCCATTTTTCGGTACGACCTTTACCATTGGAATTCACGTTGTTTACGGTTCCTTGTGTGGATTTGTTTGTGACATTCTCCACGGTCGGCACCGTGCTGGTCCAAATTGAAGCGTCATGTGGTTTTTACGGACTTGTTATTGTAATACCTCTTCTGTTTTTACTCGTGTCGATCAATAAACCAAACATGTTGATTACATTAGTTCAGTAACGCAGGGGAAACCAAGTTTAACAAACGTTTGCCCCATAGAAAATCAACGAGCTTACGCAGTTGGGTCATGTTTCGTTCGGTTTGATTAACTTTTCCTTTCTTTTTTCACTTCCAAAACAGTGGGCTGCCGTTTGGTGGAATGCCCCAATTTCCCACTCGAGCGTACACTGAACCGTTCCCTGATTAGGAAAGGACCAACATCGACAGTGATAGACCGACACTCTTTGTGTTGACGCCTTTTTGTGTCGCCCTTCGATTCACTGTGGAGGGAGGATTTTACCGTTAAACGTTTCACTAAGGGCTGTGCACCTCATTACTTTCGTCCTTTGACATCCAAGGTGATTAATTTACACTCCATTGAAAACGACACTACAGGCACAGAGTTTGAAAGTTTTCACATTGAAACTTTTACACTCTATTTTTCAGATTGATTTTCACTGTTTCATGATATACAATTTATTACTAAAAAAAGTTCTAACAGTAAGACTGTTTGATTAATGTTTGAATTCATCCTCGAAAGAAATTGTACCTAAATTAAATGTTAAAAATAGATAAACAAGCACATTAGATTAGACGAACACAATTTTGATAAGAATATTTTTCTGCTTTACAAACTGACAAGTTTAGTTTTTCAACGCAGAAACTCCAAACTGATCACTTTTATAGAAGATTCGACTAAAAACGATTCGTGCCCATTGATTAATATCGCGTCGCGTTCGGGACACTCCTTCTTTATCACATTGTAGGGGAAAAAAATTAAAAAATACACAAGACTTACTACGGACGCCCCGGGGCTCGGGAGGAACGTTCGTGAGGACCGTGCGTGTTACATAATCCAGCCTGCGAGCCGAAGCCGCTCTGGCATTGCGAGCTCGCACAACCGGCCCGGACGCGTGTGCTTAGACTTCTGACTGCCGAAAGGAGTCCGTTTGCCGGAATTTCGCAGAGCAATCGTCCGCAGCAGGAACCACCGCCACGCGCTTTGTTGACTCTCCTTTCGGATCGCTCTCACGGTTGCTCTCTTGACGTTCTCTGCTGGTCGCAATGGCTTTCGGGCTTCGTTTTTTTTCATTTGTTTTGCGTGATGATTAGTGAGCTTCACGAGCAAGTTTGACAGCTGGAATACGCGCAATCACGCGAGCCAATAACACAACACGGTCGTAAACCGTGACATTCACGGCATATTGTCAGCAGAAGAATCGCAGAAGGGACGTTCGCTATGTATAAACACAAGATAAGACCAAAACAGAGTAGTCGCTAAACGAAGCGTGTATAAAGCAAATTCCTCCTGAACTAATGCTCCTCCAATGCACTCTACTGTTTTACTCTTGTTAGTTCACCCCAGCGAACAACATTAAAAAGCATTCATGTTGTGTCCTTTTTCTACCTTTTTAGGAAACTCCCAGTGCGCATGGATGTCGGGTTAGTATACCTTTCCAAGCCGTAATCTCGTATCTCCCCCACCTACCACAAACGCGTTTAGAGCAACAACCATGTGCAACTTCAGGGCTCGAAGGGCTGTGTGACAGTTTAAAAGCCCGTTTTCCCTCTATTTTTCTTTTAACGCAAACCTCTCCCCCATTCCGAGTCGTGCCGTGGTTTGGTAGACGGAGCGACGTCAAAACTTGCCCGTTGCCATGACTACAAATGGAGTCACTTTTGCTTCGTCTCGCTCACTATTGTCCAATGTGTCCCTGGCAGGTTGTCACCAGAAAAAACCCCTGCTGCATGGTGATGAGTCCCCTGAAACTAACAAAAGTTTGGAAAGCAAGCTGAGGTGTATAAGAGAACTGATTAAGAACTTGTGAAAACGCGAAACGGCTTTAAACATGTGACAGTTTTGCTATTCTATTTCTATTCAGAAAATCATTAGAACTTCAGAGTTCTGGATTGCTTAGAACACCACACCGATCCAAATCACAGAATAAGGCAGATGTATAGATCGATCAGGAAAACCTGGTAGAACCACAACTAACCCCTTTCCTAGACCCGTTCTTTTCCTTTCGCATGAGTTTTCACTCTTCACTAGAGGCGTAGAACACGTAGCGAGGGATTTGTGGCTTTTGTGGTTCCCACAATATCCGCCCGAAAAGGACGACACTGCCATCGCCCCCCCTCCCGGAACCATGTGCACCTCCACCGCCGCGGGAGCGAGTGGAGAGGGGTGGGGCGCACAAATTCCGGAAACTGACGGAAACCGGGTCGGCCGTTTTGGTGACCGAGCGCGTCAAGGTGGCGAGAAAGACTGAACACGCGACCGCACAAAAGGCTTCAATCTCTCACCGGTTTCGAAACACGGCCTTTCAAGCAGTCTGCTCGAATCTGCTCGAATGAGCGAACGTTCGGATTTCGCTCCACTCGCGGATTCTCGGCGAAAGTGTCGTTTAGTCTGAAGTTGTTCCTCTCTACTCTTGGGCGCTATATGATACTAAATTCCTTCCACTACCCAACTTCCACCGAACGAACGACTCTGCGTGTGTCGATGAGTGTTACGGAAAACCGATGACAAGGAAAAAGAAACCCACCAGCCTCTTCTCTATCGCTCTCGTTCGGGTTTCGTTTTACAGCTTCTTTCTAATACTACTCCCCAGAGCTTTCGGGAGGGTGTGTGAGGTCTTGTTAGCGACCATCCTATCTATGTACGCCACCCCTTTATGTTCCTCCATTTCTCCCACGGTGGGGGTGCATTAGCCGGCGTTTTTTGTCACGATTTTTTCCCCTTCCTGCTAGTCCTCTAGATGTCGGTTGCTCTTCTCGCGAGTGGCAAGATCATCGCATCAAAACGGATACGGGTTAATTTGCATGCAGCAAGAGGGCGCCGATACCACCTTTTTGCGCCCGTATCCTGTCTGTTAGCATTCCACCGTCGTTTGAGTCGGTTTTTGCGTTGGCGGATTTTTCTTTCTAGTTTCTGTTTGCTTTTGTTTCATCTTAAATTGCGGTGTTCACATTGTGTCAGGTAATAAAGCTGCCATTTTGAGGTGATCTTATTGTTTCTATTAATTTTACATGCAAACAGTTATCCATTACATTTTCCTTGCGGACTGCAGCCTGTTTTGTTATGCATAGTTTCATCACTAAGATATTTTTGCAGCTTTGTTATTTTAATATGACTCAATAAAAAAATACACTTATCAACAGGAAGTTACAAAATGTCATCTTTAATCGTTTGAATGAATGGTTTTACAGCCTTTTACTGCATCTGTTTGTCTTTTACTGTTCTCCTCTCCCCTTTTAGCTGTCATAAACCATACTCAACCGTACGCTAAATCCTCTTAATGCTACCTCACCCGGTGTTGGTGTGTCCCAGAAGGAACCGAATGGGATGGCAACGGCACCATTGTCCCCGGCGATGTCGAACCCGCATTCAACTGAAGCAAAGTCGGCATGCGGCACACTGTGTAATAATCACTTTTTATCTCCACTCCAAACGTGTTATCAGCAGTCGGATGGGTTCCGGCGAGGTTGTCCTACGGATTTTTAGCGCAAACGGGCAACGCAACTGCCTCGCGTGTCGGAGACCAATTATCAACTACCCAAAAGGGACGATACCTATAGTGGGGCGGGGAAAACACTTTCCCGAAACGTTCGCGGACCACCCACTCGCGCGGACGGGAGCTATTGGATGCGTCAATACATTATTTATTTGATTTAATTGCCTCAGGGCCGGTTAATTTTTTATATGTGTTGCTCCTGTTCGAGGGTTGGTAGTGCCGCGGTGAACCCAAACCAAACCCTCTTGGCCCCATCCCAGCACCCCCCTTTCAACGACCAAGCACGTAGGAAAGATAGATTGCCATCTGCACCGGGCACCAGCGTTTGTTCACGTTTGCGCCTAGATTGCTGCAATTTGTGCGATTAAAAATAACAGACCCCGATGGAGGCGCCTGGTAGCCGGTGCGGAGCTTTTTTGCCGAAGCGGACGCCTGATCGTTGGTGGAAAAAGCAACCGCCCCGAGGCCATAGCAACGATTCCCTGAGCGCCGGCTGGAGATAAAGCCCGGTGGGACATCACACCGGCACTATGACACATGGAATGCAATCAAGCTGGAATGAATTATTGCACATCATGTTTTCTCCGATAAACTGGAGCATTATGCCACTCACCAGGGCCGTCTGTCATGCGCTACCATTAAGTGTTATTAGTAGAGGCTGTTATTTGTAAAACCTTACAGTTCCTTTTTTATTATGCAGCATTATTCGCCATTCGCTAACTTTCAATTCAAGAAAGCTTCATTGGTTGAAATGTGACCTAAAGGTTATGGCGTAGGATGTAAGCATGGCATGCAAAGGCTGTATTTCAGCGAGCATGGCTCGAGCACATTTTACTCCCTATCCTCTCGAGTATGCTGCTAAACATTGAAAGGTCCTGTTTCCAATCTCGAAACAACATCCTCCTCTATATCAACCTTTCCCACGTTCGAGGCATCCTTTGAACATACGTACATTGTTACTACCGCTTCCAATTGACGCACTCCCGTTCCTCGATTCACCCTTCGCTGGCAAATATTTGCCCCCAGCATAATGACAAACAGCAACACCAGTAGCCCGCCAACCTCCCAAGGCATTCCGAAACCCACAAACGTTTATAGCCATCGCCCAAAGCGGACATGCTTTTAGCTCTGGAAGCCACCAACTCCCAAGGCACGGGCGAGAAATAATGCACCCGACAGCGTGTGCCCGGGCAGAAAGGAACGTTCGACCTTCATTTCCTATTAATTGCCAAACCCCCGTTCTCGGTGGCCCACATTTAGCACCTCGTTTTAAGGGTAAACATTTATCATCCTCCTCAGCTCTACTCACCGCAAGGCCTGTGTGTGTATGTGTGTGTTTCAGCTTAACAAATATTTCCTCACTCTTTGAGGTTTCACATGCATTTCACAACTTCCAACAAACGCTTGTCCTGATTTTGGTTCGCTGTTGCTGCTTCATTTATTTTTCCCCCACCTCCAACCTGTTTCCTTAACGGTGTGGAGCTGTGTCTTATCTTCCTGGAGATCCATCCAGCCAACCGGAAACTCCGGAGGTCGGAAAGCAAATGAAAAAGTTTTGCGTTAAAAGTCGTACAATTCTCAGCTTGCGGTTGCTGGCATATGAAGTTGATTTAACGTAGACCACGGCCTAACGTGCTCCGGGAGAATCCTTGCCCGGTCGGCGTCACTCATCACCGACCAGTTTAACTAACCGCCATTATTAATTCAAACGGTTTGAAATAGGCTTCCGCTTGTGGTTCCGTTTATTTACCTCGTTTTTGTGTCGTCTTTTATGAGCTACGGGCATGTCATCAAAAGGGCTCGGGCCAGCAGGAATCAAGGCCACAAATGAAGGGAGTTTAACTACCCCGAGCGGATGCTGCTGTGCCACCGAACGGAAGTGGAAGGAAATACACTTGCGCTGCCGACATCGGAGGCAGAACTTCCCGGCCATTCCAAGGGAAAGCGATCGAAAGAGACCACGTCCCATTTATGGCGAATGCTTTGGCAAACCGTTCAGCATCACACTTTGCCATCGCCATCGAGAGGTATAATGAGACGCCGCCAGGGGCTGCCAGCCTGGAGGAAGGTGGCGAAACAATGGCGGTCCCCATTTTTCTACCACATCCCATCAACGTCGTGCGAACCGTGTGCGGATGTGGTGCATCGATTTTTGTATTTTACCCGTTTGTTTTTCTTTTTTACGAACGGAGGACAGCATAAAGAAAACTCATCATTTCTACCCTTCAGCTACAGTTTTACGTCGTCTCACTAAAGCCAGTTATGGGTACAGTATTATGGGATGATTTCCAGTACTATTTCTGATTCTGAATGCTAAGCCTCC
Source organism: Anopheles ziemanni (assembly GCF_943734765.1). NCBI lineage: Eukaryota > Metazoa > Arthropoda > Insecta > Diptera > Culicidae > Anopheles > Anopheles ziemanni. Next base: position 75,383,696 of record NC_080706.1, read on the forward strand.
GGTACATTCTCCAAGAAAAAAAGACTCACAACACATTCTCCTTGATTCTAACATCAATCTAGAAACAACTTTCGTTTCGAACCATGGCCGTTTCGGAAGACCTTCACTCGAAGTTCATGTTTCCCTGCAACAGACAATTCAAGGTCGGTGACCTACATTCAAATCCACTAGAAGGTCGCTTTGCTGCAAGTAACCGTGAAAACGTGCCTCAATTCGTCTCTTTTTTGTCGGAAACGCCAAGCTTTTTGTATCTTCTCAAAATTGAACTTTTCCACAAAGCTTTTTCTTAAAGAAGCTTTTGCGACTGTTTAACTACAGTGATGTTCGTTAGATTTTGCTTATCCATAAAATTAGAGCTTTTTTAGGTTTAGGTTTAACGGATCTTAATTTAGCTCTGTTCAGGGTTATGATACATTTATTTGTTTGAAAAAGACGGATCATTTAGATGCGAAGCAATTTGAAAATACGACTGGAGAAACATGCTTGGAAAATTGTTTTGAAGATAAACAACACTAGCTTTTTGTGCGATAGTAAAAACCACACATAGTGTTTGAAAAGAGACAAAGCAAACTATATTCAAAACAGGTCGCGATTTTCATTTGATGTTGTTTTTTGTGTAAATAAAACATTAAACACTCACCAAAAGCAGCCAAATTGCAAAGATAAAAGTAAACGACTTTATTTGCACTAAGGTAAGATAAATTCCAGTTCGATTTAAAAATTATCTAAAGAGCTAACGAGAAACGTTTCACCTACAGGGACACGCGATAAACATGATCGACTTAACTCTAGTAAACAAGTGCACCGGCAGCTCACGACGCCATGTTTAGGTACTTTTCGCGCAGCAACCGACGCTGCTCGGCCCGGGCTTCCCGCTCGACCTGGCGCTTTTTCGAAAGCCGCTCGTGGACGCGCTTCATTTCCAGTATCTCCTTCATCTCCTCCTTGTCTTCGTCCTGTGGGAAGAAGGTATGTTTTTAAACAGAAACCAAAGTTCCCTGGTGAAGTAGACCGTAAGCAGCACGTTACCGTCATGTTCAACCGCAGAACCAGCGCCCGTCGACCGTCCGACATTGGCTGGCTGTAGGACATCAGGTTCTTGAGCCGCTCCTTTGGCGGAACGCCTCGCTCCACGACCAGTACGATGCGGGCCCACTGCCGTTGCCATTCGTTTTTCGTCTCCGCAATCTTCTGGTAGGTGTTACCCATCATGGCAATCAACATGTTCACCAGCAGCACTGCGACGATCACCATGAACAGTACGAAAAGAATCTAGAAGTACGGAAGAAGATATATAAAAAGACCCTCAACCATTTTGAATATATTAAAGTACCAACCTTCGCACAGAACTCGTGATCAGTGTTCTCGAGGGCACCATAGTAGTCGCCAAAGTTGGTCAACGACATCAGAAACATAGCCACGATCGACTCAATCGGCGAGGGCATCGGGTTGGCGTCACCGTCCTCTTCCGGTTTGTAGGACAAAAATACAATGTAGTACGCCTGCGAGAAGCCCATCACGAACACCAGGTAAATCACGACAAATCGCAGCAAATCTCCCATCACCATGCGGTATATCATCACTACGAATGGTCCGACGGTTTTGAAGCCGCTAAAATAACCAGAGCAGAGTAAAACATTTCGCAAAAAATACTTATAAAAATATTAAAATACTCACCGGCAAAAGAACAGAAAATAGGGCGCGGTAGTGAGCATAATTGCAACCACCACGTGATCCTCCAGCTCGGTGAAGCAGAGCACCTTCAAGAAAGGGACAACCATCATGATACAACAAGAGAAGAGAAACATCACCCTCGATGGAGCCGTCATCTGAAAGGGCATCAATGAGGTTATTATCGAGATATAAACTAGAACCCTTCACAGATTGTTACCAAGTTCTCGAAGAACATCTTCCGACCCAGAAATTTCAACTCCCGAAGGGCCGCCAAGAGGTACAGGAATGCACCGACCAGTATGATCATCTCCGATATGAGTCGCACCTTTCCCTCGACTCCATCGTAATCCATCGTGTGGCAGTTGGCAGTGAAGAACAATCCCTCGTCCAGGGTGTCGCTCGTTTCGGGGTCGGTTCCACTGCTGTTGTGTAGCTGTTGTAGTTCCGTAAGTCTACCTCCGATAATAGCAACGAGTGTTTCTTCCATGTCGAGTCCAACGCTCATGCCAGAGCTGTTAAATCCGAGTGACTCTAAAATATCTTCCAACGACGTCCGGTTCCAGCTATCCGGCTGGCGAAGATCTTCCTTTGAGTTGGCCGTTTTGTTGCCTCCTTCCTCGCTGCCATCATCTGCCGGCGGAGGTCCGTTGCGGAGCGTGAAGCTGATCAGCGACACGCAGAAGTAGCAGAAGAACATGAAGAACTGCCGGTAAAACTTATCCTTCACGAACGTGTTCCATTTGGTCTTGAGTAGATCGATCAGCACGCCGTCGAGGAGGTCGAGATGTTCGTCCTTGTCACCGAACACGACCAGATTTAGCGCCGAGTCCTTGCTGATGTTGCCTGTCTCCACGTCGATCGTGTCGATCAGCACGAGTGGATAGGCGGCGCACGTGATGCTTCCCAGCTGCCAGTAGATCTCCCGCTCGATGTTCATGATGTGGAAGAACATCTCGACGCGCCCGAGCTTCGCTGCCAGCGTCAGCGGTGTAAGGTTCTGGTGGTTCCGGATGCTCAGCGACGACCCCACCTCGTAGCCCATGTCGAACGTCGTGATCTTCTCATAGATCACCAGCATGTGCAGCACGGTGTTGCCGTTGAAATCCTTGTTGTCCGGGTCGGCACCGCGAGCTAGCACCAACCGGTAGCACTCCTCCTGCCCGAGACAGGCCGCGAACGTCAGCGGATACTCGCCCCAGTACACGTACCCATCGTAGTTGGTGAGCTGTACCATCTGGACCACCTCCGTTTCCGGCGTATCGTACCGGGACGCCTTCTGATCCTCCGGGCACATGAACGTGCCACAGCAGCGCTCATTCACGTCCGCGTCGTGATCAAGCAGGTACTTCACCATTGCCGGATCTTCGTTTACGATCGCCAGGTGCAGCACACTCTCGCCGTAGTACTCGTCGCACATGTACACGTCGTTGATGAGCTTCGGATAAAAGCGCAACAATCGTTTGGCCAGATCTGCGTGAAGTGACGTTGCGTTCAGCAGGCATAGGTGTAGAATTGTTTCCCCCACGGCGCCACGTTCCTGTAGTACAGAGAGAGACATTTACAAAAATATATTATTACCAACAACTAAATCGAAAAGTTTGAAGTAGCTAAATCCAATTTGATCATAACTCTAAGTCTTAGCAAAAAATATTTACATGCAATTTAAAATAAAAAAATATTTATTTTATTTTATTTATTATTTTAACGTTTGATGAAATAAGATATTGTAATTAAGCAGGTATTAATCATGTACCCAAAATAATTTGAACTTTGCACCATGGTTATAAAGACAACTAAAATATCCTATGCTAGGATAAAATACGGCGATTTTATTTGGAACATAATGTACCAGTCTAAATGTGAAGTAAAGCGCTTAAGTTTATAAACAAAAAGCTAAGGTTAAAAATATTCCACACACGTCATTAACAAAATATTAATTTTTGTTATCACGTTAAAATATATGACATGGTGATAGTGAACGTAATATACGGAATTTCGTTCCTTAGTGCACCGAGTTTGAGGCTTCATAAATCCCCATCGCAATTAATCTAAAACTATTTGCTACCCAACCAAATGATTCATAAATTTGCTTCAATTCAAAAAAACCTTCTATCTATTATGTAAAAGGAACATCGTATTAACCAAAAGGTACATCGGCGTTGTTTTCACACCCTTCATAGGCGGTTTGTTTGCGCTGAGCAATACGGCAAACAGTTGGCGCAATAATGTTAATAACATATCAATCAATAGTGAATCGCCCCACACCACCAACGGCGTTCGAGGTCCTTGCCATTTGTTATTCATTCTTCGCAGCTGACATCTCGATTTGTTAGGTACTCGCTTGAGGAAGGCGCCCACCGGAACCTACACCTGTTTAGCCCACTTACACACCAACGCAAAACTGTGTTTACTGCCGAGCACGTGGTTCCCGTGCTACCAAATTCCGCAATGTAACATTCGTATCTAGTGGAATTTTCCCGAAGCGCACGGCACCCGTCTAGACGAACGACGGAACCGAGTCGTTGTAGTTCCTAACCTAACTGACACTAGAGATCCGTATTTTGGGGGACAATATTATGCAACCATACGGAAGGGTCCAACGATCCCTTACATTTACATTCCAGCACACTTCCCGGTAACCGGAAGGGTTGAGATAGTACTCGGCCTCGGTGACTTCCGGGCAGACGGCATCCATGTCGAAGTCCTCCTCCGGGTTCTCCATCGCACGTATCTCCGGCAGCTGCTTGTGGCGAGGACGTTCCCGGTTTCGTAACAGCACCAGCACCGACACCGGAACGTACTTTCCCTTGCCCTTGTTGTACAGAAACGGTTCGACCTTCGTCTTGATCGCGTGGTCAATTTCCGCGTACTGCTTGTTCTGGATGGCGCGCTTCATCATGTCCACCAGCAGCCCGCCACCCTTCAGGTTGACGAACTTGTACAGGGCCTGGGTGGACACTCCGGCCTGCTTTTTCACTCCACTAGTCACATTGCTCTCCGTATTTCCCATCCTGCCAGCAGCCTCAAACGCACCAGGCTATCGCGATTACTTATCTTTTCGGAAACTACTAACGTTTGTATCAAAGAATCAAAAATAATCACCACTTGGACAACCTAGGGGACTATGCTCCCCCAAGCAGTGGTCAGCGCTCTGACCGAGTTTTGTTACCGTGTCGCGCGAGTACCGTAGTTTGTGACTGTATTTTTGCGCCCCAGCAGGACATACCGCGAAATAGTTTATTGAACAAACAACCTCTACGAAGCATATTGACTGGTGTTGCGACGAACTCACCTCGCGACGGTATCGGAACTCCCCACGTTGCCAGGACAACCCTTTTCCGGGTGCTGCGATGTGCCTAGCAAGGCAAGCCCCCAATCGAATACAATCAACCCGCTCAGGGTACAAACGAACTTAGTGGGACGAACATTTAACCAGTTTAATGAACATATTTTTTACATCAAATAGTGCCCAATTAATAACACAAACTAAGGCGCGATATTTCATTAAACAGATTGGGTTTTTATTTGATCAAGTTAGCCTAAACCAACGAATGGACTTTTCTCGTACACATACAATCGAAAGGAAAAAGATTAACCCAGTTCATTCACTGGAGAGAGTGTGTTACATATTCGGTGTAATAGATTTATTTTTGCATTTTTTTGTTTATTGCGTTTCGAATATCCTACTTCGTTTCGATCATGGGCTGCTGTGTAGTGTTTACAACTAGTTTTGTTAAAACGACCCACTCCCCCCCATCGTGTCAGCTGAGTGGGCAGAACAGCGGAACGTGCACACTCCGCGCTCTCGATGTCTACTGTAATGTTACTACTATTATATTTGCACAACTATCACGGGGATAAAAACGGAGAAACATCGAGAGAAAACATTTAACTCACAGAAGTTAAACGATGTACTCGTTTTAACTAGACAACGTTCTGCCCCTTCCTCCCTTCCACTTTCTTTTTAAGTCGATTGTGTCCCACATGTTTGTCTTAGTTAGGCGATTTAGTGCTTTTGTGCCATATAGATCGAGCTTCCACTTACACGCGGAATCGATGCGTTTGGGTGTGCGTCTACTAATGGGATGATCTAGTTGCGTAATACGTGATGGATACAATCGTTAACAGTAATAATGTTATTATGTGATGCTTGTTGCACTTAAACGGATGATAACGATGAATAAATTCCTAAATGCCTCCCCGTTTGTCATTTCTCGCCTCTTTAGATGAGCTCCACGTAGTTCGCCGGGAAGAGACCGTACGTGCCGTCCGGTGCCAATCCTTGCCACCAGCCCTCATCGATCTGATCGATGTGCGTAATGATATCGTCCGGATCGAAGCTGATCTCCGAGTCGTCCGCCGCCTGATAATCGTACAGTGCCCGAGCGCGAATGATGTTATCCTCGTCCGACAGGTCGATGGTCGCGTTCGGATCAAAGTACTGTCCGGGTGCAACCGCCTGCGCATCGGCTGTCAGCACCGGCGAAACGGTTGAACCATTCGTTTCCTCGACCAGCGCCACGCCGGGAGGTGGAGTTTCCGTTCCGGCGCCATTCTGAAGTTCATTTTCCAGTTCCGCCTTCAGCTCGTTGATGATCGAGCGCTCCTCGAATGAGGCCGTCGGCGAGAAGGGTTGCCCGGTCAGCTCCTGGGCCACCTCGGCTTGTATGTGCGTCGGGCTGAGCTGGGCCGTGCTGTTCAGGAAGCGGGCCTTAGCGCTGCTCACCTTCGCACTCGCCTCGACCACCTGCTTGATTTCGCGATCTCGTTCTGTTTTGCTCTGGTCCGATGCCTGCCGGGCATAGCTGCGCTCCGGGGAAATGGGTGTCGTCGCTGCATGCACATTGCCAGCATCGGTGGCCGCTTCCCGTTTTTCAAACTCACGTTCCTCCCGTCGTCGTCGTTCCTATGAATAGAATTAAAAATACTTTTTAAGATTTTGCATAAAATGTGTTTCCGCTTATCGTGGAAGTATGATCACAATTATAGTTCCTTCCCTGTTACAAAAATACGGTTTTGTACACCAAGATTAATGTAGCCATTTTTAAGAAATGCTACTATAGTTACATATAAAAAAATTATGCAGTCTGGCAGGATTTAAAAAACTCCAGGCGACCATCAGAGAAGAATGGCGCAAGATACCCTTGGCCGGTATTGCTGGGTTTTTTTCTTTATCTAATTCTACTGGAAATTCCAAACTACGCACTCGTTGTAGATTTTTAGGATGTTTATCATGTGTAATTGAAAAATAATATAATGTTGCGTTTATAGAATTTTCCTTTTATGATAACAACCATTTTTCCATCAAAACATGGTCACCGTGCCAATACTTGCGAAAATCTCATATTAATGTGAAAAAGGGCAGTTTATGTGTAACCAATAATAGACAACTTCTTTCATTAAGTGTAAGTTTAGAACTTAAAAAAAAATATGATGAGTCAATAGAAATTTTGCACACTGAGTTAAAAGAATTTTGCTATTTTTGGCAAAGTGATTTACGGCAAATACAACTTTTTATTTATATTAGTAATTTTTTGAGTGTGATAGTAATTTTTTTTTTCAATCGTTTTTCCATCGCGTCTTTAGTTATCATCAGCAAAACAACTTATTTGGCATTGGAATTTTACTTGCAAAATAGTATATGAATTCCACTAACCACATAGAATTCCACTAACCCACCGACGGTGCGTGATAATTCCGTACGCACAACTTTTCTAGTAAACAGACGGAAGTGTTCGAGTGGCGCCGCCTTATCATCTTACCCGTGCTCTTGAACTTTAAAAACGAGCACGTACCGACGTACGGCGCAGCAAACGGCGAGTATCTGCGAATGTAATTAACTTGCTTACCTCTTCCAGCAATACTGTTTCGTTTAGCTTCCGCTCGTACTCCGCCTGCAAACGGTGCTTCTCCTCTTCCTCCTCCTTCCTCCAGAACTCATCCCGCTCGGCCGGATTGATCTCTTTCGTCGGATTCACCCGGCTGTAGTTTGTTCCAACAGGCTTGGTGACTTCTAAAAACAAACCGATTCGAAACGGTTGAGAAAATAACAGTTAGAAAAACTACCATTGGACCATGTTGTTTAGAGCATGGTGTCTTACCATTCGCTTGCGAGTAGTCCTTCACCTTAAAATCGTTTACCACTACCTTCTGCAGCTTCTCGAGAATGCGGGCCTCCTCGACGTCGTCCTCGTTGGTGGCGTGGACCGTGATGTGGGCACCGTGCAGCACCGCGGTCACGTCGCGCACATGTTTCGCACATGTTCCCTTACGAGCGATGGGGGCCCCTTCGCCCTAGTGGTGGTGGGGGGGATGAATAAAAGATAAATAAATCATACCCATGAGTCACTAGTGTTGGGCACATTTTGTTATCTCGTACTAGTTTTTTTCTCCTACGAGATAAGAAATGTGTGCTTGTGAAATAGGTTGACTGATAAAGTCAACATACTCCAGAGATAAGCGTGGTTCCATCGTAGTTTCGATATGAACGAAGCCATGATTTCAACGGGCATCTTTAGTTAAAATGTTGCATGAGGTTGGTATTGAGAAACAAACACTTTGCTCACCTGCCAGTTGATAAACACAAATTTTGCGATACCCGTCTCACTGTTGTCGACCCTTAGGAAGGCATACTGGATTTTACCCGAATTCAACTCCGCCGCCAGCTCCGAGATACCGTCCTCGCCCGTTTCCTGCAGCTTGAGCACGTTGCTCTGTCCCTCGTAGCCAAACAGAGCCCAGTTCGTGGCAGACTTCCGGTCAACCACCGACTTCCAGGCTCCGACAATGGCATCTCGATGTTTCTGCAAATCGATCGACATCCTGCTACGGCCGTACCCGGTCAACGACTGGCGCTACCGACCGTACCAAAATTGTCTGCTCCGTATCTTCTAGGCCTTTACACCGGACCTACCGGTTGACGATCCGTCTCGGAGGCACCGAGCACCGGGCAGAGCGTTGACCCACTTTCACGCACCAGTGAGTTTGTTTCGTCGTTCACACTCGAGAGACGAAATTCAAGCTGCCGGAATGCGAAGGCGTGGGAGAGGCAGAGGTCACGGGTGTCAGTCAGGTTACAGAACCAATGCAATTGCTCACTCGTTACACCAATTAAGACATGCTGCGGGGTTGAAACCCACCCTCGCCGGCCGGAAGTGCACAAGACAAGACAATGCAAATTGCACCACGCAGAAGGCTCTCCTGAGTATCGCTTTACACCTTCGACGACGGCTCAGCGAGACAAGATTTTGGGTTGTCCAGGCGTGAACGCGTGCAACTCAAAGGCCACTGGCACAGGTGGGCTGTTCTCGGCGGGGCCAAAACATTTGCGATGAAAATCCAAACACCGCACACGTAGGGGACACGCAGCACTACAGATCGTCGCGGAATTGCGGTACGCTTTTGATTTATCTTTCACCTGCCATTCCGTGCCACCGGGGAACGGTATTTCGGTGACTTCTTCTTGTGGACTGGTGTGTCTTGTTTAGGTGTCCACATGCCCGTAAACTTTGGCGAACATATTTTGGTCCCTGCATGTATAGCAGTGTTTCGCTCACACGCTCGACTGAGAGCGAAACAACGGTGTGTGAGTGAGAAAAGAACGATACAATTGTGAGAGAAAAAGAGATCGGTAAATAACGAGTGTTTAAGATGCTTGGCTTCAATTCTCGTAGTAAAAAAATTGAAACGAAAGAAAAAAAATCGGCAACGGTATCAAACTGAGATATGGTATCACTTACATTATTTTTAGTAAAATAATGGTCATGGAACAGTTAAACTACAATTATCTAGCAGAGCAATCAGCGTTTGAGGTGTTTTTATCATGATTTGGAAGAAAAAACGAACTTTCCGTACAATTTGCATCCAGCAGTTTCAACTCGGCGGTGTAACCGCAAACATTTGACAGCGCACCACTACCAGTAGTGGTGGGAAAACGAATCACTGCAGGGACTCCAATCTTTTGATTCACAGCAAGTCTGGGACTCGAGTCCCCAAGTCCATCAAATAATTCGCATGGTGCCTGAATCAAGTCACATTGAATACGAATATTTCGAAATTTGATTCTATTCAAGATTGAATCGAAACAAATTGCGTCCCAAATGAATCAAATCGAAACTGATACAAATCTGTGAAATGAGATCCACTCCTATAGAATCCTTGAAGAGATCGGTTCTTTGATTCTCCCGAATACAGATTCTGCCAACACTACTCTGCAACACCAGCAGTAGCAGTAACAACAACAACATCAGTAGTGTCCGTGCGTTTCTCCTGGTCGATCCTCCAGACATGAACAGTGCCAATAAACGAAACGAAAGTGCAAAAGAAAATCTATAGGAGAAACAAAATCTATCGAGATCACGCACTGCATGCTCTGTTGTGCAGCGCCCAGTGTGCAGTGGCAGTTACGTTGAGCCGTTTTAGCAACAAAGTAAGCGACTTTCAGCAGCGCGAGTGGTTGAGCAATTGATTCACTCGAGAACAACGATCGCTCGATTACGTGAGAAGAAAGAAAGTACTCCACGCCTGGTTGCGCGAAGGGGACGGGAGTGTGTAGTGTGCGGTGCTTACAGTGTCTAGCGCGCTGGACAGTTTGCGGTAATCGTTATTTTATGTCCTACGCAAACGATCTCCGTGTTGTGTAAATAGCGAAACACATGCGCTGATCGCAATAACCGAGTGTGTCAGCCGATCCGCAGTGTATGATTCGTCTAAAAAATCTGCATATATCCATCCTATTGCACCACGATCGTTTTTGCTTTCCGCAAAACAAAAAGAAAAGATCTCTTTTCAAAATAAATAAACTTAACCGCCTCCTCTCCATTAGATCCCAAAAAGGAATACGAGCTACCGTACCCGATGTCTCCCTCGCTCTAATCCACCACCACCGTCCGTCGTGCAGCCTCTTCCCTTTCTCCAACCGGGTCGGTGGGGGGATAATACGGTGAAAATCGTACATTTCCGCGGTTGGCACCAGCAAAGAAGGCTCCAAAAGGGGAGGAAAACAACACAAAAACGAAACAAGAACGAGAAGAAAGAAACAGAGACAAACCCCGCGCTCGCGCGTATCCTCCCGTCCCTTCTCGGTCGAAAAGGCACCATCTCGTCGTGAGCATCGTCATCTTCATCCTCTACGGCGCAGCTTTCTTCGTCTCCTGTGCAAAGTAACGGTGGGATCGTGCGAGAGGGGGTGGAGCGACGGGGAAAAGAAGTCGTAAGTAGTGGAAGGCGCGTGGCGTGTGTAGTGAAGCAAAGACGTCGAGTCCGCGGCGCACGGTTCGCCAGACGTTGGTGTAAGCGAGAAGGGGGGCGCAACTAAGCGCACTCGAGAGACAGAGACGGAGCAGGTAGCGACGGTGGATGAAAAAGAGGAGAACACAACACACGGAGAACGAGAGAGAAGCACACACACAACGCAAACAAGCACACCACAAACAGCATCAGACGGCGGTGAAAGAACATCGATCCACCTCACTCGCGGGGTCCCCAGAGTGTGTATACGATCGATCGATCGCGATCGTGTGGAGGAAGAAAGAAAAAAGGCCCGTTTCCTGGAGAAATTACGCTGCTCCGCGCAGGGACTCGTGTTCAGGTGGACGACAAGGGATTTGTAGTGATTCACCCGGCACAACAGTAGTCGGCGTTGTGGCTAAACCAAAAGTGCAGCAGACAAATTTGCATTGGAAAACCCGTACCCGGCGGCCGTGGAGTAAAAGGAACACTTGCAAGCTGTGGTGTGGTGCCTTGTACTGTGCATATTGCGTGAGTCAATCTCTGCGTTCGAAATGAGTGGGTGAGCAAAGTTGATGCTGCTCTCACCGTGTTGGGGACGACGCGAAGGAGGCAATAGGAAGAAAAGCTGCTTTTTTCCAACCACTTTAGGAGTTTTTATTACGAGTTTTAAAGAAATGATTTAATATTCAGCAGCGGAAAGGTGAACGTGAAACAAAGTGCCAAAATCGTCCGGGAAGTCGTCGCACGTACGCGCAGGATACACAAACACACTCGAACACATACACAGCCGTACGCCAATATTGGGGGATTAATCCGATCTCTCACCGGAGTGAGATGAACGCGACGATTGGAGTGAGAAAGTGAAAGGCTGCTGTGCGGTTTTGACAGTTCAAGCTCATCGTGCTCCATCTCACCCCAAAGCAAATACTCCTGGACCGAATGCGCAGTGAGGCTGTTGTTTTCTGTTGCTGATCTTTTTTACCATCGATTTTTCCTTACGATCATTCGATACGATCAGATTTTGTTACCTATGTGAGTCACTGTGTTGAACTAGTTCGAGTGTTTCGTGCTGTAAGGAAGATACGAATTAACTGTTATTTCGGTTGTTGCCCTTAGCAACTGACCGAGCAACCGTTGGCAAACCGTTGCCGTACGTCCTATTTCGTGGGCAGTCTATTCGGTGCCGATCCGTGCGCGGGGATCGGTGTTTTTTTACCCTTTTTTTGTGACAAACCGGTAAGGGATTACGATCCCGCAAACGCTACAACACTGAAAAAGTTAGTGCAAACCCGTCTCAAAATGATCCGCGACCCGGGTGGTTCCAGTCCCAACGAGAATCTAGGTACTGCGTCGCCCTTTGCCCGTTATTCTATTCGATGCCTACTGATTTATTCCTTTCATCACCTGACAATTTACCCCCACACACCGCCAGATTCGCCACCATCGCCAAAGTACGATCGAATAGCCGTGCTGGGGAGACCGCCGCCGCCATTGGACGACACGGAAATTCCGCTGGACATGACCGTCCGGCGGAAGGATTCATCCGATGGGCAGGGATCCCCACCGGGTGGCGATCAGTCGCGGGACGTGCCGATCAATTTGAATGTCCGGCCGAGTGTGATAACGAAAGCACCACCACCGCCTATCAAGAAGCGAATCAGCCATATGCACACCAACGGTAGTTTGAATGAAATATGTCGCTTAGAAATGGTAAAATGATAAATTTTTATTTATTTTTCACACTTCCTCCCAGGTGAAATTGTGCTTAAAAGTAGCGTTAGAACGAGCTCGTCCAGTGTCGTGGATTCAAAGCCGATCGTGCACGTTTCTTCCACGTACTGTGATGTTTCGATCGAGGAACACTTCCGGCGATCTCTCGGCCCGACCTACAGCTCGATCTACGGTGACAAACAGCAGCTACAGCAGCAACCGTCCGCCACTGCCCTAAACGTGCTGAACAACAACAGTAGCAGCAGCAGCAGCACGGTCGGGCTTGGTTCATTCGCAGGGCTCGATCCCCATCAGGCGCACCAAGTGAAACACCCACTTCCGGTGCCAATGTTGCTGCAAAAGCACCCAATGGAAACGTGCGAAACACCACCGATCGTAGCGATCAATAGTGTGCCAGCCAGGGCAACTGGTGCGGGCGGTATGAGAAATCACAGCAGCAGCAGTATTAGTTCCAGCTCTTCCGTTTGCTCCAACAGTAGCAGTTCCAGCAGTATCCTAAGCCACAGCAATAGCAACAGTAGCAACAACAGCAGCAGCTGCAACGCCGGCGGCGGTGGCGGCAGTATCCACAACAGCACCAGTAACAGTAAACCTAGCAACAACAGTATCAGCATCCGCTCCATACCGATCGCCAGCATGGGAGGAATACGCGTCGTCGCACCGGATACGATCAAGCTGAAGCTCTCGAGCGATCCGGCACCGCCGATTCCACTGATGCCCGCCACCGTCTTACCACCGTCACCCGGGGCACCCTCTCCGGCCGCTGGGTTGGTCGCGCTGCCGACCAACGTGGCCATATCCTTAACGTCGCCGAAGCACCAGACGGTGACAGCAGCAACGGCCCATCTGCTCCAGCATCCACCGCCACCCATTTCACCGGCATCGATGACCACCACCGGGTCGCTGTCATCCTCATCGCCGTCCTCGTCGTTGGCCTCCTCGCCGGCTCCGTTCCTTTCGCTGCACCCGCAGCACCCACACCAGCAGCAGTTGAAAAGCAACAGCATCGACTCGGGCGGTGAGGTCGACGATCATTTCGCCAAAGCGCTCGGTGATACTTGGAAGAAGATCCAGGAGAACAAGATGAATTTGTGAGTGCCTTATGCGAGCGGAACGAGGGGGGCATATATTTAAGGTGGCGGCGGTGGAAAGGTTTTCGATTGGTGGGCCCAACGGCCGCTTCTTTTTTATCACTGAGCTTGAAACTGCGGTAGAATGAATCTTTTTCTTTTATTATTTTTTAGGTGTTAAGGAGGTCTTATTTTAAACTTATTTTAAGATATTTTTTTACACCCCCGCCCATATTTTATAAACACCTGTTTTTTTGCTTTTAGAGTATGGATAACTTTTCAATCTGGTATTGATTTTACCCCAAAAACGAGGCGATTGTTGTTCGATCGACAAGAGAAACACGTACCCTTTGAACACGGTACACTTTTAATAGTGATGTACGATATTTTGTGATTGTAAACGTTTTTCAGGCTTAGCTGTGCTTAAATGTGGGTGCAAGTAAGCAGAACAAAATATTGTCTTTCGATGGGCAATCGGTGTGCTTCTTCTTTGGTTTGCCTGGTGGGAGTTGTTAGTTGAAGGCACAGTTTCAGTAGTGTAACTTCTATCAATTAGTACTTTTTTCAATACGAAAATCGGAGCAAATTTCATTTGACTTGTTCAGAACGAGTGCATTTACTAATTCCTTGTTGTTTTTGTTATAGACGTAATGTACAAGAATCGTAACCATTAGTGTGGCATACCCGATCGTGGATGATTGTAAAAGAAGTTTCTAAGCTTAAGATTGGCGATGAACAAAAACAAGATGAAATCAGGAAACACACAAACAGTGCGAAAGAGGATATTTCAAACGGAAAAGAGAACCTCCTGAAGCTAGAAGCTAGAAGATGGGAGGAAAACAATTGTGAATGAACCTTAGCCCGTACTTGATGGAATCGTACTGAAAGCGAACTGTAAGAATGATATTCGATACATTTAATGTAAGATACGGTGGCTTCCATCCTCCTACCCCCAAAACGGTAGTGTATGCATCCTTCGGGCGGACTGGAAGAACAAGCTTCAACCGGGTTAGCAATAAACTTTTTTTTAAAAATTACAATAACACTAACCGAAGAGTAGAACGACGTGGGAGCAAGCGGATCTCTCCCTACCTTAGTCTTCATCGGGTGCACTTACCGATGGTACCATCGTTGTCTCTTTTAAACCCGTTGTAAAACTCCACTGCTCGGAAATCTAAAAGTAGTTTACCTGATATTAGCTTCTATGTTAACAGCGGCGGTAGTTTAAATCGTTTGTTCGCTTCAATTTGCCACATACCTACAACATTGTTTTGCAAACAAATCATCGGCTTTAAACAAGCGGCAAGCTTTGAATGTTCTAGCAAAGATTTTTAACTTAAAGAACCACTACGGGTGCAATCAAACACCTGGGTACCTTGGCCGTTACAACGACGCCAAGGCAAAAGAAGATCACCCTCGAGTGAAAATCGAAATCAAAAGCAAACTGTTCCTCTCAAGTGTGTGAAACGTGAAACCGGCCAAGTAGTGGTAGGTTATTTTTCAAAGCATAGCGTAAACTTCCCAATAGTATCGTATCGTCCCTAGCTGCAGTCTCCATACGTTAAATGAAAGTTTTGTTTTTTCCCTTTTTTGTTTGTTTGTAAATCTTATATGCATAATGCTTACCGTTCCGGGTGATAAAAAAAGTTCTTTTTCGAGATTAAGCTACACAATTGCTTTTTTATAAAACAAAAATAAATGTCTCAACCAAAACTTGGTCCCGTACGCAAAGTGCGGGTGCCGCCATGGCGAGACGGATCGTCCTACCACGCGACGCGCTTAGGACGTGTAAGATATTATATCACGATACACGATCTCCAAAACTTCCCCCCACACCCGCCGCCCGTCCGCCCGATCGAGCGAGGAGTCGGCTTCGATAGCCCCAATCCGTGGTGACGTTGGCTCCCCTCGGCGTCGGTCACCTTCGGGTACTGATTTCGAATGGTGCTAGAAAAGATTTCAAATGCCATCTAAACACCGATTGGAAGCCAGTGCCCGAGACGATGGTGGTGCACGGGGAATAAATAACTACTAACTAGGAAGCTTCTGTGCCGCGCAAAGCTTCAAGCTAAGATTTATCTTCGTCCATATAAAAATATAATTTTTTTTTATCTGATAATGTAACGCATAGCCGTTTTTCCTTTGATCTTTGATACAGTTTATTTTTTCTCTAAGAAATATTTAGGCAATTAAGCAGCAGAGAAGAACCCGGCGCACACGGTGCGCCGAGGGATTGTAGTTTGTAATTGTTGTTAAAGAGTGTAAAAGTAGCGTACAGTTGTACGATGTTGAGAATCCAAGTAGGAGAATGGTGGAGGAGGGTGATAAAAGAGAGCGAGGGCTGAAAAAGCTTATCCTAATTCTTTTCTTTTAATGATCATTATTTTAACCCGCGTGAAGCGAACAAGGGAGAACGTGCCTGGAAAGAGGTGCACAAAACAACCGCAATGGATCGCAGCAAACAAAATCAAAATTTTATAAAACTATTTTAAAGAGATTCACCCACTGCTATCACACGGCAGTGAAGAGATTCTGTAGCGTTTATGTGAACGGTACCAGGAAAACCGAAACCCTGTTTTTTTAACTCTAGATTGTAAGGATATGACGTGCAAGTCACGCAATGAAATTCGGAAGCCACTGCGCAATCGGTTTTTAAACATTTGATACACGACGAGATAAACAAATTGCGTAGAGAATCAGATTCGCGCAGGGGAAACAAAGGATGGGCGCAGGACATTGAAACATTACAATACAGTGAGTGATGATTGGCGTGAAATGCGCGCTCGATCTAACGTTGTGTTTTGTAGCATTAATAATGAAAACAAAAAACGATGATAAATATTTTTGTGATAAAGTAAAGTGTACACTAACGGCAAATACGTGTGAGATGTTCGATTCATTTGTTTTCTGTTTCTCCTTTTTTTAATTTTGAACACCTTTTTAATGCATTTCAACCAGCAGAGACAAATTTCTTTGTAGAACTGTAGAATAACTCGGTTTTAGTGCAAACCAATTAGGAATATTAATAGAATATAAAGGATTATACTTTCAAAAAATCCTTTTCCTTTTTCGAACAATTGTAGATCAACATCGGGAAATTCAAGAAGCTCATAGTAAACGCGACACTTGTAAGTACAAAGAATATATAAATGGTACGCTGTACCTCGCTGTTCTTCGGGATCTTGTTTTTGTAAAGTTTGCTATATGTCTAATTTTAAGTTCTCTCCCTCAGTTTACTATTTGTTGGAGATTATATTAAATACCTATTTTCCAGAGAACGAAAAACCATATCTATATTGATATTGATCACCACTATATCAGCTTCGCAATGCGACTTCCTTTGAATACACACACAATATCTGAGTTTCCGCATAATAAAAAAACACTTATAATCAACATGATCGTAACACGTCGTATCAAGAGCAGGACACACGAGGGCCAGCAAGAATCCAACTCTAATTATGTTTGCTATTCTCACTACGTACACACAAATGGGGTTTAATTGAACGGTATCCTAGCCAAAGTGGGCGGTTCCGTACGCACTTGTGCCCGCCGGTGGCCAAACACTGACTGCGCTCTGTTGGCGAGCAAGTGAACGGTTTAAATCAACCGCTGGCTAGCGGTTAGCCGGCCGTGTGGTTTCAGCTACAGGTGACAAATCTAGAACAAAACCCACCCTTTCCTGTGGCACGTCAGCAAACGAGGAAAGAGCGGTTCGTCGGTCGGTTTCGGCCCAGCCGATACCCGATACGATCGACGTGGGGAAACCGAGCGAGCGCCGTAACCGTTTGCCCGATGCCCGATCATACAACCGAGCACGGAGGTATCCAGTGTTCCTGCGCCGGTTGCTCGCTACATTGAGATGTCGGAATTATTACGCAAAGGAATGCCTCCGGCGTGTACGAATGTGGATCACCGTGGAGGGAGCTTTGGCAGATAACCTTTCATCCACACTGCCATTCGTTCGTCCATCTCGTCGTCACTCCTGTCGCAATGAGATATCGCGCGGGTAAGCCTCCTCCTGGAGGCCACGGCTAAGGTAGAAACAACCCCACAAACCAGCGCACAGGCCAGCGTGTGGAAACAGTCACACACTCGGAAGGATCAGATTACCTATCCTCACACACCACACCTCCTGCTTCATTTTCTCTATCTTTCTCCCTCGAATTTGGAAGGTCTACCGCAATGTGTATTGCGTTCGCATGGAACGATCCGCACGGAGGATCGCACTGTTGTGCCTCGAGAAGCTTTGTGGCATCGTTTTACTCCGTGATTCTAGTGTTTCCCCCTCTGGCCAGGTTGGTCTTTTCTGTCCGTCGGACAGGGAAGAAGAGACGTGTACCGTGGAGCCCGTACTTTCGGTCGGCACGATTGGCTGCACACGGTCCAGCCGGCGGATGCACTTGTTTCTCACGTGTAACGGAGACGCTGGGGAAACAACACCTGATCCCGAGAACAAGGGGAGACCGGTATCTGCTTCCGGACGAAGATCGACGCAGATTGGTGGAAAGCAAACCAGGTGCCGTCCAACATTTCCCATTGACTTTTGAAAATGGTGGGCCATAGTATACGCAAGTGGGTGCGTGGTTCGAAATAGGTTGACATTTATTTGCCTGCAACACATCTAGCCAGCCCTAGAGGGGTATTTATTGTCGGGCACCTTTGGAGATGAGTTTTTCCTTCTGCCATAGTTACCCATATTTGGTTTGCATTCTCGAGGTTGGATCAACTTTCATAAGCGCAGGTGTGCTTGTCGTGAATTTCAACACCCTTGGGTTCAGATGAGACATTCACAAGAAGAGGACTACTAAACTAATTACGATTACGGGTAAGTTTGCTCCAATTTGAGAAACACCCCATTCTTTCCTGCTTTAAATGCTTTATTGATATCAACCAAGCTTTGCGTCATGTAAACAAATTCGCTTTAAAATATTAAATTTCTGGAAGAAGAAAAAAACCTCACGATTACATTCCTTTCCACACCAACCATATCCGGTTGTGTGGAATGGCAGAATGTTAATTAATCCATGAGACGTCAGTAGCGCTTATACTACGGTTTAAGCCAAACATGTACGTCAGATTCATTCATTAAAACATCCCCATTTTCTTTTCAGCTCCTCCCGGTTAACCACTTCCTCCATGTGGGAGTTCAATTAAACTTTCAACAACGAACCACTTTTCCAAACAGACTGGAGCGGCTCGAAGGTGGCGCCGAGAAGGAAAACTAGCAACTTTTTCCAATCCAATTAGCGTCCGGGTCGCCGCTCGCCTACGTTGGGCAAAGTTTTCCCCGGGCGGCAGCCAGGATTTTGCAGCTGCCGAACGTGTTTGCACCCCCACGATGTCACGATGCCAGACAGGATGGCTCCTATATCGCCCAGTCGCTCCCGTCACCCTCGTCCTTTCGATCCACTGCGTGCTCGTTTTTTCCTGTCCCATTCAGACATTATTCCATCAATCAATCAGTAAACTACGGATGAACAAGGGGAAAGGGGGAAGGAGTGAGGGCGCAGTCCTGCCTGTGGGTAAAACAATCGTCGAATCAAACGCCCATTACAAGTGGCTCGTTGGAGCTGCACCGAACTGCACGCATGCGGTTTGACCGTGATTGCATACATGTAGGGGTTTTTGGGAAGAACTGGGCAATCCGCATTGTGTGTGCCACGACGTCCTTGGCCCACGGGCCCACTGGGAGATATCCTCCGGGGGGAGAAGGCGAAAGGATGCACGCTGTCTGCTGCAATAACAACCCTTCATTCCTCCTCCGTTCTCTGTTAGCGCAACCCCCTCCCAACCGGATCTTCGCTCCGTGCGTCCGTTCTCTTCCGTTTTGCAACGATTGCCTGCGCCTCCACTGCGACAGTCTGGCTGGCAACGGCCGTTTCCATGAATGAATCTGTCCCGAGGCCCGAAGATTCGCGCGACACCGAGCAGGACCCCAGCAGTCCTGACTAGGGCAATCTATCTTGCTCACTCGCACATGCTCTCCCTGCTTGGCGCTGAAGAATAGCCATCACAGCAAACCCGCGGATGCATAGGGTAGCGTTCGGAATGGAAAAAATCGTCCTTCAAGGTCTCGTGCGGCGGGGTTCGAGCGAGTTCGCATCTGCGCCTGTACAGCACAACAGTTCTCCTCACCTTCGCCTTCCCATGCTATTCTATACACCCACCAACACTAGCGCACCGAGGACAAAACGGGTCGAATATTATTGAACGAATTTTGGATGAATTGGCTGACGGTGCACAACCACTACCACCACTGCTTGGTGTTCAACTGCACACACACACACGCTCATCGGTACCGCTTACCGATCCTACAAGGATCCTTTAGCCGCTGTCAAACCGCTGGCGCTGCCATTCTCCTGGGATCATAGAACGTTTGCTGTGTGAGTTTGCACGGGGATCCTGGTCGTTCTGCGTGCGAAGGAATGTTTGCGATTCCGACTGTGCCATTCCGGTACGTCCTTCAAGGACACTTGGCGCATGTGTACCAGACAAGTGACAGGCGAAACAGAAAATAGGCGTGTGAGCGTGACAAAAACCCTTCGGGATGGACTGCTTCAGCGTTCGGAAATAATTACACAATGGGACCTGCTCATTTCTCTTCTCTTTCGTTCGCTTGCGCTCCGGTCAGTCTGTTTCTTTCGCTCCCATTTTCCTGCACCCATTTTCCCCGATTTTCATTAAACACTGCTGCTGCGGAGCCGGGAGGATTGCGTTAAGATTTTCGTGAATGTATTCTCCGAAGCCTACTATGGCCTGTGGTGTTCGGTTCGGAACGGAGGGAACAAGTGGGAAAATAATAGACGAAAGGCGCTCCCTGATTATTTTCTTGATTCCCCCGTCGTTAGTCGTGTACGATGCATCCCAGTAGCCAGCTCCGAAAACACCAGCTCAACAGCCATCAGCTTCGTCAGTCTCAGGTGGTGTCGCCAAGGACCGCTGCTGCTTAGTGTGACTTTGTGATTCGTTTTACGGTCCGCGCGAGTAGAGCCACGCATCAACAGTGAACCAACCTCATTTGAACATTTGTGTGCCAGTTTGTGGAGTGAAGAATTGTCCTTGACTTCCTGGAAGTGTGCAAGGTGATCCATCGTTCCGGAAGAGCATTGGGTTGAGTAATTCTAAACCGCATCCCTGGGTGGAGGCCCTGCGATTGTGTAATGATATAAACAAGCTGGTATCAGCGGCCATGCCCAGCCAGTTCCTTCCTCGGTACAATGTATCTCTTTCAGACGGACTTCCGTGTGTTTAAAGTGTGTCCAAGTCAAACGTTGCCGCTCGTCAAGGCCGTTGCTATTGGCTGGTTGCACACGTCCTCGTTGCATATTGTGCAAATGGCATGTGTTGGCAAAACGCAAAGTTAACCTTATTTGAATTAATTGGTTTTGTTGTTCCATTTGGAGGATGGTACATTGCAATTTATTAAACGCATGTTTTTTAAAACAATAAACCACGGTTCGTATTTCCATGGAACATCATCGTCAGAACATTACCAACCATTCACTGGACGAAACGGTTTGGATGCAATGCAAACGCCCTGTTTTTGGAGGAAAGAATGGTACCTTCAAGAACAACTCCCACTTGGTTCAGGCGTCATCAATGCTTACGCATGTACCCGACGATTGCGTGGGCACGTCGTAGGCGGCCTCAAAGGCGTCTTGCTGACGGCCATACCAAAGTCATTATCCTTTTTTCGGCCCCCACTGCCACTGCTGCCGTTGCTCGTTCTATAACAGCCCATCCCTCGCTTTCAGCGAAAGCACATGCCTTCGCCGGATTGCACGCAGAATTCTGCTAGTAGGACGGCAGCGCTCTTGGCTGTCTGGAGGCTGTTCCAAGAAAAAGGATTTACGCAATCCAATTTCGAAGGATACGAAAACGCTCCGTCGCGTTAGGGTTTTAGGCCTCGTGTCTGCTCCAAACCCTGGTGGAGGTGTCGAAGAATGTTTGTGCTGAAAAAACAAAGAGAGGGTGGCATTTTGTCGAGTTAGAGCTCTGAAGAAGGTTCCCTTACAGAGTATTAAAGTTAAAGTTTAACATTCAAGGTTGTACGCTAGAACAAAACGAAAAACAAGTCAAGCTAAAGTAACGGAAAGCCAAATTGTACTTTCTTTTATGCGTCGATAGAAGGTCGCATTTTGCATCATTCCTTGGAACGACGAGAAGCCTTCTAGGATCTACAGTTGGGTGTTATTGGTTGTGCTTTCCATCGCGCATCGGCAGTTGTTGCCTGTGCAACATGTCCTTCCGCCGATTTGTTATCACTACCACACTAGAAACGCCGCGCCTGGTGAATCCTTACGATCGTGACGTAGGTGTGGGTTCCTGGTGTGTACGTCTTCTTGTATCCGAGTTTCTGATCCTCTGCCCGTGAACGTATCTGGATTAAGCATTTAAATTCCCAATGGAACAACAGTTTTCGCAAATTTTAATTCATCCCGCCCATGCACTGACCAGAAACTGACAGCTCAACGGACAATTTGCTCCAGGCAGTTCAACTACGAACTGTCAAAAGTGAAGCGCGTTTCCTTAGATTGTGTATGTGTAACGTGCACTAAACGTACATTGTGTTTGTGTTTGAATCGGTTCACAACACACAAACACACTGCAGTTTGCATTGTTGAACTATCGTTTTTTCATAGTGTTGGTGGCTTGGTGTCGCTGTGTGCGCATCAATTGGGTGTGTGTGAGTGACTACCACATTCAACGCACAGCCCTGATTGGTTACAGCTAAGCGGTATTTACCGATTCGAATGTTCGTTTGACGGTGATTGAATCGGTAGTTCAAGGTCATCGAACCGGTCATAAAACTCTGTCCGTTCGTTTTACGTATACTCGTCGCAGTAGGCACCGCGTCGTTCGCGTGTTTAACGCGTTGTCTTCACGTCTGCTCGAAGCTGACATACAACAAGCTGCTTCAGATAGAGTTTAGCTATTTTTCAGTGGTTTTGCTGCTGTTCCATATTCCGCCGTGTCGTTTCAACCAAAAATCGTGCGCTTTGTGTCCGTGCCAAAGGGTGTTCCGAGTGTGCAATCGAATTTCCGTGTAAGTTCCCCGTTCCCGGGAGGATTGATCGCATGAAAGACATCAATCAAGGCGCGTTCGGGGTCCGTACGAAACACACCCGTCTCATTCAAGTTCTAGGCACATCGACACACATCCCGTGTGTGCTTCTCCAGTAGGTAAGCGAAGATGGTCTCCTGTGTGCAGCAAAACTGTGTAGAACGCCGTCCGCTTCCTTCGCCATTCAGCATTCCAGTAATGTTCCGCATGGAGAAAAAATAAGGTTTTTCAACACCGCCGTCGTCGTCGTTGCAGAGGTTCCGGTTCGCATTGCTCTAACAGCAACAAAACGCTTTCTCTGTGTACGTGCGCATATGAATGGTGGAGCAAAGCAGTTCGTAAAGGGAAACCCTTTTGCTTCTCCAGCAGTCCGCAACTATTGAATGACTTCTCGCGGACGGCGTTCAAAAATGTGGTGCTGTGGGAGGCTGCGGGGGAGAAGTAAAAAAAAGGTGTGAACTCGACAGAGCCAAGCAAACGGAAAAATAGGGCTTTAAGGCATTCCTGGTAGCACGGAGCCCTTTTTCGTGGCCGATCACACAATGATAACTAAATAATATTTGAATTGAACAGTTCCAAACACCGCCATCGAACAAAGAGAATCGACTGCGTGCAGCGTGCCGCTTTGCTTAGTAATCCGTTTACGCAGAGAAAGTGTGGCTTCAATCTCATCTTCCTACTCCAGTTGTGTGGGGGTTTTCTTTTTCATTTTAAATGGCATCGTGCTTAAACCACACCGAAGGGTTTCTTTCCGTACGTTTCGTCGGTTCTGATGCAATTTGGAAGGAAAGTGGCACAGAGAGGGAACCGAGAAGGAAGCGATGAATTGAAAACAATTTTGTACAATTGTTGCAAACGTGAACACGAACGAATCGAATGAAATACACTCCTGGTTTCCGTTTTTTTCTCGTTTGTGCGCTGATTTCTCACTGTTCTTGTTTTCTCTTCTTTTTGTTGCTCGCCACTGCGCGAGTGCATCATCATCATCATCATCGTCGACGGTCGTCATCATCGCCTGCCTCATACTGCGCTCCTTCCTCCACGATCGCCTCGACGATCGCATATTGGAGCGAGTGTAGAATGAGAATGAATGAGATGCTGTGTGCTGAGCGAGAGGCTCGAATCGCGGGAGATGATGTGGAGATTGTGAGATCATTGCGACTCCAGCCTCCAGCGTGCCGTCCGCCATGGTGGTGACGAAGAGAAGAAAAAAAGGGAAGGGAAAAGAAACCTATCGTCACGATCACGTTCTTTATCGATCGTCATCCACTACGATTTCGAGGAGGAGGAGGAAAGAAAGAGTTCCTCATTACAAACGGCCGCGTTGAAGGAATGATGATTTTATTTTTTCTTCGTCGAGTGAGTCTCTCTACAAGCTCTTTATTGAATGGGGTTCGATTGGAGTTAATCGATTGCAAGGGTGGCTGTGTGACGTCATCTATCGTTCGACTGTCAATTTCATTCATGTTTTTCTAATCTATTTATTCTATCCCCCCACCCTCCGTTCCTATCTCGTTTTAGATTACTGATTCAATGTTACATTGAGGGCGCTTAACGTGGCGATGCACACGATCGTAACCGAGCAGAATACTGCAGCTTGCATTTGAGTTGCATCGTTCGCCAAAGTGTGATCTACTCCTGCTCACGTTTGATTGTGAACCAAAGTGTGTGTCTGTGTGTTATTGAAAAGTGAGTGAAGGTGAATGGAAGCGATGCCCTTTCCGATCTTCCACTGAGGTGAGGTGTCATATATATGGACGATTGAAGCCGACCACGCGCCAGGGGCAGGTAAACAAACAAGTGCCAAAAGTGACAGAGCGCATCGATCGATCGAGAGCGAGGGGTGCGCGAAAAGTGACCGGAAATCCGACGGTACCATAGTTAATTGTTAACTTAATCACAACCTCCCCCCGGTAAAAAAAACACACACACAAACACACGAGCACACCACGTACGGGACGCTTACGGGGGTTTAGCGAGATGCCGGATCACGATATCGAGATGATAACCAGCGAGCAGCTGCACGCGGCGCTGCGCAAGTCGCAGAAACACTTCATAATACTGGACTGCCGCAGCTCGAACGAGTACACGGAAAGCCACATCCGGACGGCGGTCAACTTTTCGATACCGTCCATCATGCTGCGCCGGTTCGCGGCCGGCAAGATCGACATCACGTCCACGATCAAGTGCCGCGATCTGAAGGAGCGCATCCTGTCCTGCTACAAGGAGAGCACGTTCGTGCTGTACAACAACAGCAACGAGCCGGTCGGCGGTGGATGCGACGAGCTGGTGCTCGGTGCCGGCACGACCGGATGTTCCGGCGGGGGTGGAATCTCCCTCGCCCCGTCGCTGTCGTCCGGTGGGGCGGGTAACGACACCACAATTAACGTGCTGCATCGGAAGCTCAAGCAAGATGGCTGCCGCGTCGTGTGTCTGGAAGGTTAGTTTTGTTTGGTATTGCTTATGGGATTCAAAGGAGCTACTTGTCCGCGATGGACAAATCTAATTCTAATGGGAGGATTGTAACCAGTAATTGAAAAAATATGGAATTATCTTATATTGAAAAGAGCACTGAATGTCGTTAAAAAGGCAGGGTAATTGTAACATGTATTTTTTTAAATCTTTTTAAATCGTTATTCAATCGGTTTGAGTATACGACAAATCAAATTCAAGGATTGTTTTTCAAAACTATTCAAACCTAAATGTATTTAAATAATGCGGAATGTTGCATTTGAAGAGTATTTCTATAAAAATTCTTCATTGTCGTAAATTTACATCGTGACAAAATGCAGCAGAATCATCCGTTTAATTACATTTTAAATCCAAGTTATTCTATTGAATAATTAACCCTCGCCCACGACAGCGAGCATACGCCATCGCATGCTCTCGATCGTCATTTCAATGGAAATCGTTAGCACATCGTTGTCGATCATGAATCATGCGTACCATCTGGGTTTCCGCTGTGACCCATTCGGATGGGGTAAGCGGGAAACCGACCTCTCAATAAAGGGGTTGTGGATACTATTTGATCCACGTGAGTGTAGAAATGTATTAGACTATAAACCTCCGAACATCAGTTGGCATAAGAGCGGAAGGATTAGTCACCGTTCGTCGTGTTGCATTTAGTTGCAACGGAAACGGAAAGCGGAAGCGGTTTCCGCTCGGTTCGGTAACTGCCATTACAACGGTTTGCTAATTGTTGCGCCAATATATATGTCCAAATGGGGCGATGGTGGATACCGAATCGGAATATTTATAATTCAAAGATGATGTTTATAATTTTATGTTCTTAAAAATTCGATTATTAAGAAATATTTTACTTGAGAAATTGTATGATTTGTTGAAAAACATCGTTAGTCTTCTGACTAAATTCTGAATTTTCTGAAAGTTTCAGCATTTCAACGGAATGCATGCAAGGGTTGGCTCGATAAAACGAGACCACTAAACGAAGGAAGTCTTTGGACGGTCTGCGTTTCTAAATGTGTGCACTCGCGTTTGTGGCCCATCGCGGGTACCATGTAAACGATTAATGCCCTGAACGGACGCTCGGTGACGAAGACGATGACTTTATGGTTTCTGATGGCCTCCTCTTCGGTTTCTCCGCCTTCCTTCCACCACCATCGAACGGATGGCACGGACCAAAAGCGCTCACGCGGGGCAAAGAATTCTCGTCGGCTCTTGCGTCGTGGCGTTTCCGATTCCGTAACGTTATGCATCTAAAGACGGAAAGGCGCGCGGAGACGAAGAAGCAACAGAAAAAAAGAAGAAGCAAACGGAAGGAAAGAGGTGGATTTGGATGCCCAATAATGCTGGCAACGCACGAACGCAGAAAGACAAGACGACGGGACGTTTTCCATTTCCGTTCCGGAACCGTCCGTCTAATGTTACGCCGGAAGGAGGCAATGGGAGGGGTTTTTATTTTAGTTTTTTTTTCCCCTGTTTTCCTGTTCCTGCCTTGACAATTTATTGGCCCATACCCAATCCGAATATTTCCCGCTGGTTGCAGTTTCATTCGGATTTCTTTTCACAGTTTCAATCGGTTTCAGTTTTTCTTCGCCTATCACGAAATGCGTGCGAAGTAAATTATTTTAAATATTCATTTAAACGTACAAACAGTATTCAAGTTTGTTATTTTCAATTGCGTATAGATTTTCTTGGAAAACAACCGATCACCGATATTTTATTAGAACCACTTCATTCGATGTGTAATTTTTAAGTAAACTTTTTATAAATCACAAACAAAACATTCAAAAATATCACGTAATCTAGCTTCAAAGTAACTTACAAATGAAACTTTCCAAAACTCTACCACCATTCCATTCGAGGCGTGTGCTTATAAAAGTTTTTCACTGTCGCTAGCAAAACCCCTTGGCGAATTTAGTTTTACGCAAACGCTCTGGCCTCTTCCCAACGCCACCAGATGATTTCATTCATTCATGCACTCCGTTCGTGTTCCGTTTCATTCATACGTCGGTGCTTCGAACGTTCGCCGTTTCGCTACTTCCATTCATGCACCCTCGGGCCCCCCTTTTCGTCGGCTCCCCCATCCACTCCCAAGAAACAATCGAAGGAGAAGGTCGCCTGTTTGAACTGCTGCTGCTTGGCAATGTTTGCCGTTTGCTCTAACGTTTCTGTACCGATAGAGTGGGAGAAGAGGGAAAGAAAAAAATGAGCAGAGTTTCTTTTGCTTAAGTTTGTTTTGTCTTTGCTAAGGCATTGTTTGTGGCCAATGTCTCCGGGTTTCAAATCTTTAAGCAATCCCTTGAGGGCTCTCCGTACTTGCAGTTGACCATCAATGGTGGTGGCACCGGTACCGATCCGGCACCGCACGCCCCGGGGGGAAAACCTTTTGACCCTTTCCCCGTTTATCGTGAGTTTTAATTCCGTGCTGCTGTCTTCTCGTTTTTCTTTGCTTTGTAATTTTGTTTTGTGCCACCACCAATTTATGCGCGAAGAATGTGCGCCATTTTCGTTCGTTTCTTTTCATATTTTCATTCATACATTCCCCCATTCATTCCGGCGGCCCCTTTCGTGAGGCCGTGGAGCGTTACGAGTTCTTTCACTAGCATGGAAAAATTATCGGAAGGAGGGACGGAAGGCGGTCTAAAGACAATACGTCCTAGGACGCACGGAGTCAGGTTGATCGGCGGATGGAAAGTGGGGTCGCACAAGTCGTACAAGAAAGAGAAACATCACGCGTGTATTTCCGTGGGGTTGTTTGGCCAAAAAGGACGGAGTGGGATGTTCGGTTGGCGGTGGTGGGAATCTTCGGCCCGGCCACCAGCCGGGTGGCGGTTACAACACACAGGGCTCAGCCAAACATCCTCCCAACCCGTGCGCCCCATGTCAGCTTGGTGTGCATATATAAGCAGAGCCCAGAGTACGTAGAGACATAATAAGTCATTCATAAATATTCAAAACGGCCTTCCGTGAAATAGGTAAAGCGGTGGAAAGGCGGACAGGTGAGGGGGGGCGCCTTCAACCCCATCCTGTCATCGAGTTGCCTACCATCGTTGTTTTACCTGACCATC
Source organism: Anopheles ziemanni (assembly GCF_943734765.1). NCBI lineage: Eukaryota > Metazoa > Arthropoda > Insecta > Diptera > Culicidae > Anopheles > Anopheles ziemanni. The sequence continues at coordinate 75,412,000 of NC_080706.1, forward strand.
CCCGGTACCCAGAGGTACGCGGCAAACCGGTATATTCACACAAAACAGCATAAAAAAATGATCGTTTACGCGATATTGCAACCCAGGAGAAACGAGCCAAGACAGCGGGCCAGCGGAGGGAGGAAAGACACTACGGTCGCGGCCTACAATATAGGCTCCGTCGCCGTCGATTAATTTTTTTTTGTCTTCGCTCGCCTTTGTATGAATTGAGCGTTTTGAAACAATGAAGAACACGAACACGAGAAACGCCCGTAAAAAATAATTTCCTAGCGGTCAAAGCATCAACGTCTGAACGGAAGTTTGTTACGGTGCGTTAAGAAAAAACTAAACGACCATATTTTTTCGAAACTCGGCACAAGTTACGGATACATTTCCACTTCTGCGTGAGCGTTACAAACGGTCCCAGTTTAAATTACTAACTTATTAAATTACTTTGGGTTTACGAAAAAGGGATACGGCAAGGGATGGGAAGTTGGCCTTAAGTTTGGTTAAACATTATCAAAACGTTATTGAATTTTTGGAGCTCGAAAAATAACGTTTTTATTGATGTAAAGAGTGGCCAAAAATGATACAAGGAAATCTGGTTTCGACTGACATTTGATCAAACTTATTATTATAATTATTTAATTTGAAAATCTAAAAGATATTGCATCAAAATGTGTGTTTGGAACATGCTAAATTTTTAGTAAAAAACATCTAATAAACTCAAAAGATTGTCCATGCTTGAATAGTCAATCTACATTACCAAGTTCATCGTTACACGATCGATGTAGCCAAAAATGGAATTTTTACCCTATGATTTGAAGAATTTACTTTCTGTTCTGTACGACAAGTTGCTTTTCTCGCATAAAAGCTAGTTTTTTCGTCGATAAGAGTGATCCGTTGCATGATGCAGCAGGTACAGGTAAAATACCGACACGATAACCTCCGGATCGAATCCCGGACCAACTTTGAAAGACTTTTACACCCTAGTTAGTTACAAAATACTTTTCGATCTCTCCCCCCCCCCCCCCCCCCCACACATCTCAGTCCGTCTTCGGTATTACCATAGTTCCAGGTTTGGTATTTACAATCATCCTACCTCTACCGTAAATGCTAACGTTAACCGGTGACCGCTACCCTCTTCCCGTGGGCAGCAGGTGGTAGACACGGCTTCAAGTTCCACACACACACACACCGCTCTATTGAATGAGGTCAGTCTCGGAATGTGCCACCACTGCCTCAAACGCGCAGTGATCACAATTTCCGTTCAACGAGGCGGTAGGATTACGCCGTTTTAGTCAACTCGTCCGGTCGATCGTGTGGGCACCGGAATGCTCCTTTCGAGGGGACGCTGAGTCGCCGTGTTCAGTTTGGAACAAAAATATGAATAACCTGAATGCAAATCAAGTAAAATTAAAGATATTACATTTATTATAACTTAACGGAACAATCTGCGCACGACAACAGGTGTTAGCATTTCGAACCAACAACCGTTTTAGATAAACGTTGTCGTTGTCGTCCGCGCACCAAAATATGATGATAGCTTTCAACGTGATAGGAATGTCAAGATTGATCAATTTCCGGCCACTTGTAGGACAAGAGGACATACTGTGAGCCAGTGTTTCCGGTTTTTGTTTTGTTTTTTTTTATTGACTTCCGTTACCCGCAGAACCGGAAGCGTTCTTTACACACAGATGATTAATCCATATAGATATAGCCACACGAATGGTCCATTTCCCGTGTGCTTGTGTTATGGTTATCTGTATGTTTTGTGTCCGCGTGTTATCAGCTCCGGAAGAATGGTGATAAATATCAGAGCGCACACAGAAGAAAGGTGATAAAATGAAATTGATGCAGTAGAGCTGTACTTTTCCAAGTGCACTCGTTTCGTGCCCAGTATTTATAGACCACCCGGTCGAATGCAACGGCCGATCCATAAAAAAAGCTACTCCACCCGGTACGTATCATTGATAAGCGAAATGGTCTCCCGATAGCAGTGATTATACGTGCGGTTTTTCTTCTGTTGACGTCTCGGCTTCCCGACGATGCAATTTTTGTGTGTACATCATCCGTCGGGAAGTGTAAAACGAAACCTTGCTGGAGTCGCTCGGTATAATTCTCACGGTGAGAATGTATGTATTTTAAATTTCCGCAAAGTCACCGGCTCGCCGTGTCTCGGCCGGGATCCGCCATCGTTGACGTCACGTAGGCCCTCGAGGGACCGGACGCGCCTCTCTTATCAAAATGTTTAATCGATGGTTTGCGTTTTCACCAGCGAAGTTGCGCTTGTTGGCCATTTTTCGTCCATTCATTCAGACCGTTGTCTTGTTTCGTGGTTTCGTTTCGCCTTTTTTTTTTATTTGGACGAATTCATCCACCCCGTTTATCGGCTATTAAGCGGATGCAATAAAATTAAAATATGTGAATCTTGTTTAACCTTTAATTTGTGAAATTGTAGATTTCGTAATTCAAACCATCGTCACGTTGTAGTTTTTTCGAAGAAAATGTGGTGGGAATAATCATTTTTTTTTATTTACGCCTGGTCATAACGAACTTCGAAAACGGTTCCGATTTATGCTCAATGCTCGGGGACCGTTTACATTTCTATGCTCCCCGTTAAGAGTGCGTGGTCGTCTTCGAGCCGTGTGTGGGCCGCCTGGGGGAAATGGCGGACAAACAACAAAACAAACCCAATATCGTGCCAAGATGACGGTTTATAAACCATCTTTCTCCCGACGTGTGTGAGGTGCTTCGAAATGTCGATGGGTCGCGACCATTTTCGACCGCTGGAAACGTAAATTAAACGGTTTCGAATGGTGACAACTGCGTGCGCGTCGGTGTCGGAAGGCAAGGGAATCCAACGATATGGATGGTGGGTAGCAAAAACATGAATGAAATTCGACACACTGAAATCCTCGCGGACACCATTCGAGAACCCACCGAACCCCGCTGCTGCCAGAAGCCAGAAGTGAACGCGAGCGGTGTGTTTGTTGGATTTGGAGGAGAGGTATCCCCGTGTGGAGCTTGGCCTGTGTGTGTGTGTGTGCACGCGCGGTGTTCCCACCGATGTGCCTTCTATCACCTTTGGGGGGTACCGCAACGTTGAACGCATGCGCAACCGCCACAGTACAACTAAACGTTTGTCAAACACGCGAACCCTGGCACTGGTGTGTGAGCTAGCGCTGGACTGGAACTGATTGTTAGTCATACCGTTGGCGTTGCCTTAGTCGCGTTTTGAATAGCCGTTCGTCCAACGGATGACCAAGCGTCCTCGCCATCCGCTGTGAGAAACCTGGAAATGATCTCACACCGATCGCGCGTCTCACGATCTCTTGTTGCTGTTGGGGTTTGCTGGTTTGAGGCATCGGAAATCAAAGGCAGTCACTGACAGGCGTCGGCGGAGCGCCTCACGGGAAACGATGAATGAAGCATCGCCGGATACGAACGCGACATCAAATGCCGCGGATCGGCGGCAGAGTGTCGGTTGGTCGTGGTCGCGGACGACGAGATAAAGTCCGCGCTCGCGCACACACAGTTACACACGGTTCGATGAAAACGGAAAACCACACACCCTTCCCTCGGTTCCCCACGTCGGGTCTATTGATTTGGCTTCGGTCGGCAGACCTTCTCCTGCCCGTCCTTATGCCGCCTCACACAGACGGCCAGCCATCAAAAACCATATAGCCAACCTATACTACTTGCTGCTATATGAACGCTGATCGCAATGATGATGACGGTCCGCGATGACGATCGCGTCGCGGTCCCTTTTGGGTTGGTCTTTGTCTATGTGCCTGTGTGTGTGCCTTACATTGATTCTCGCGAGCAGAACGCGACCAGCGCGAAGGTGTGCGGCCACACTTACGTAGGCGTTCGTTGACGCTTCTTCCAACGTCTTTTGTGCGTTGTGTGTCGCAAGGGCGGATCGAGAGATCGAGAGGGAAAAACATGCGTTGTCAAACGGAACCGCGCCGTTGAAAACTGCTTGGTGGTGTGGTGCTTTACAACGTCGATCGGAATCGCAGCCTCCGAGATCGGCTTCGTTCGTTCTGACGTTGATTTCTTATCCCCGTGTGCGTTGGTCGACGGGAAGATTGTTTTTCTTGTCGCCCTAGCTAGTATGTTTCTTCAACCTTATGCTTGTTTGTACTGCAGAATGTGTGATGATTTTGTAGTACAGTCAGAACTTGCACAAGGTAATTGTCTAAGATATATGTACAGGACTATAAGAAAAATACTACGCAATCTACCCAGAGAGAGTTTACCAGCTTAGAACTTACGATACATAAAAAAATCAAATTTTATGTTCACTTTAAAAAGAAAACAGTTTTAGAAAGTTCCTTCTAATCGAATTACATATCTTAGGGTATCTGATGAATTGGTTGGATCATATTTTAATTATAATTTGATCAAGGACGTCATTACAAGTGTTGCACAAAGATACTGCTGAGTATATTAAAATGAGCCTGCCCAACACAAATTATTTAAATATAAAACAACACCAGAAACATTCCATTTTAATTTAAGTTGATGTTTCATATTCAATGATAATTATTATTGTGATTTTAATGTAATTTATTTTTTTGAATTCAATATTCCTTCAACAATCGTCCTTAACCATCCTACTTTCTGAGCATTATTTCGGCCAGCGAATGTTTGGCATTTGGAAATAAACAACAGTGGAAACCACTTTTATCTTTGACCTTCTCCACGTGTCGCTGCGCCGACCAAGCGCGAAATGGAAAGAAAACGATCGTTTCTCGGTTTCGTTTGCGGACGCTCGAATCCATTTTCCGGTGCCCGGATGCAGCGTTTCCGTCACGCGTCCATCAACCGTCGCGCGCTCCACATGAACGCACGGCCGCACACAGGGAACCAAACGTCATCGCCGATGTAGTACGGGCGTTCCCAACGCTGCGTGTGCGAACCTTCGTAGAATCACGCACACGGAACGTCCGTTGCGAGAGGGTTGGGGGTTTGCTTTCGCATGCTGAACGGTTGATTAATACTTATTCCAATTCGCATTACGTCATTGGAGCCAAAAACAGAAAAAAATAAACACAGCAAACGAGTGCGAGTGAGAATGAATGAATCCGAGGAAGCCTGTAGCGAGTGAGTCCGAAGCGATCGTGATGAGGCCTGAGATTATGGATGATGGGCGTTTGACACGTTGTTTTGTTCCCCGGGCCATGTATCGTGGCGTGTTGTTTCGGTGTCGGTTCATCGTTTGGTTTTAATTGATGCAATTCGAATTCAATTAAACCGAAAGGATCAGCGCCATTGTTTTAACTGACGCCCCTTTGACGTTTACAGTTCAGTTCGATCACAAACTGCTGTCATCTGTCATCGCGTCAGTATCGGTTTACACTCTCCAATCCAATCAATCGTGGATACGAACAACGAGACCCGAAATGGAGTATATTTTTTCCTTAAACAAACAGACGATCAAGAAGGAATCTCAAAGGTCGTAAAAAAGGTTAATGTAGCCCTGGAAGCGATGGGCGACGGTTGAGTAGGGAGAAAGTTTACTCACACACATGTTGGCGTTTCAATTCCAAACGTTTTTTCTTCTTTGCTTTGCTTCGCATTCCCTCCCTTGGCATCCCCGCCCCATACGGCCATGTTTTCTGTTTGTATTTCAATGCGAGGAAAAGATTTTCCTCCCAAGGTCGGTCATTTATCTCCCGTGTTCGGCCGGTTTGGCGTCTTCCTTCGTCGGTCCGATCTCCGTTGCCGCTGGAGCACACGTGTTTGAAACGTTTCTTATTTTTCTCCCTTCTTAGATTTCCCGATTGAAAATGGGATTGTTTATATAGGAAGCAATTTTCGGTTTCGGCTGCGAGCCCCGTCGTTTTCCGTTTGATGGTAAAATGCTTTGAATCAGATGATTTGATTTCTTGAACGAGTATGTCCGTGCGTTCGGTCAGTACCGAATTATGCTTATGATTTTCAGTGTTCCCTTTAAAGTGGCCACTCGGTTCGATATTTACACATTAAAAATATTAAACAATTGCTAGGGCGGATATTTGTTTGAATTTAATTTATGTCAAATGTTTCCGAGCATGGGAATCGAAAAAAGACCCCGATCGATGCGGGTTTTTTTACGCTAAGGTTTATGTTTTTTCTTGTTTCGTTGCTTTTTAATGACACGCTTCCGTCACCGAAAATTTGTTCGCTTGAGCTACATAACAAATAAAGGGACCGGAGTGATGAACAAAAAAAACGCGCCTTACACAACGAGAGGAAGCCGAAATCCCAACGATCGGAGAAATGATCGCTAAATCATATGGTTGTGGTCGTTTCCGTTTGCTGCTGGCGTTCCCACCACGGCGGTACTGGGTGATGGGTTGGGCGAAGAAATCAGCATCTTCACGACGTTCGCTGTTTCTGTCCTTCGCCACCGAAGACGGTGAGCTTGGCGAAGGAAAAGGTTTCGCTGTGGTGTTTTCTTTCTTTCCCAGGTGAGAAGCAAAAACAAAACGACGTTACGTTCATACGGGAATGTTCCCCGCGGGACTGCTCTTCGCCACTTGCATTAATGACATGCACACAACATAACCGCGTACCCAAAGTGTCTTCCAGTTTCCATCCACTTCCGGTCCGGATGACAGTTTCAGCGGAGGGGCCAAACAATTAGCAACACGATCGACGATAAAGAAAAATGGTTGATCGGGAAAGCGGACCAAAGAAGAAAGGTGGAGAACATGAGAAAGCCTCATCCTTCTTTTCCCGTCGCCGTTGTCTCCGAATGCCTCTTCGACAATTCATTTCAGCTTCAGCTTTCTTCCACCCGTTCTCCACACATTCTCTTGAAAACTGGTTTACGCACTGTTAAGTTTTTTGTTCTTTTCCTTTGATTTCGCCTCTTTTTGCATGACATTGAAAAGGTCTCATTCATGCTCCAGGTTTTGCTTTGCATACTGCGTGTGATTTTCTCCTCTTTCTCGGCCGCTTTCGAATGGGGTTGTGTAATGTGAGCTGCTTCAAAAACGCGCCGAAATGGTTTATGTCTTACCTTGTCTAGCTTTATTTGGTTTGGTGAGGATAAAGCAATACATCAAAAACATTTTTATATGCTTCATTTTTAGTTTTTTCTATATTCTGTTGAATCTGAAAAATGTATACAAACCCAGATAGTGTAACTAACATACCTATTTCCGCTGTCCTCTGCCTAACTCCTGGTAACCGATGGGCTTTTCCCCAGGCAGGTTCCGGTTATGTTTAAGATGGATGGAATTTTTGACGCACGAACGCACGCACGCACACAACCTGCTTCCACAGCAAACACGATCCTTGCTTCGACTTCCTGGAAACCCATCTCTGGTGCCTTCAAAACTTTCAAAGAAATACCTTGTGTTGTGCACCTATTTTATTTTGCTTTTCCAACCGACCTGGCAGCTTCTTAACCATTGGCGCGTGGCAATAATTTTAGCGTCGGGTTTTTTTTTTTTGGGGTCTTGCCAAAATTTTCTCTCGAAAGCAATGGACGAAGGCTTCGAGAATTTAATTAAACCTTGGTTGTGCTTTTATTTCCGATGTTGGGTGGGTTTTTGCATAATGTCGCTCCGCAACCGTTTGCGAAGTGTGTTCAACCAACTCATATTTCTGTGAAGCACTTCGAGTTACTTCGATGGCGCCTGCTAGGAAGCCCGTAAGCGTGGAAGCAGATCCGCTACCGGTGTGATGATAAACGATACTGACTATAAATAACCACGTCGATCCCACGCTCGATGTTGGGACAGTGGAATTGATAAATATAATTTGACAACGTTAAACAGCGTTCGCAACGGTAGAATCAACAGAAGTACGTGCATGCAAAATCAATATTATGTTTCCGATAGATTCCGCTTCTTTCGCAGAAGCTTCTCAAACAAAGAGGGAAATCTATCCGCCACTGATCCGAAAAGGACCTACGTCAGGGCGAGATATGCCGCAGCCGAAGTTGTTGAGTGATGATAATTCCGCCGAAAAAGCGCCTTCCACCCGCTTACCCTCGCCGGGGGCCGAAAATAATTTCACTCAAGAACCTAAAATGACGGCGGCGTGCTTTAGTAGGGCCCACGCATGAGGCTACGCATGCACGATGAAAGAAGAAAGTCCTGCTGCCCACGCCAACGCACGATGTGGAAACCCAGCCAAAGGTTGACCTGGGAACTCCGACGTCAACTGCTACCGATTGAGAAGCGACCTACGCGTCGTTATGTCTCGCTGCATTGTTTTTTTTTCGACTAAGAAGAGCTGAGAAATCGTGGAAAAGTTCTGAAATGCTGTGCGGTGAGGCTTTTCTTTAATGCCTGATTCATCCTAAGAAACAACAACCTGTTAGAAACTGTTCCAACTTTGGAAAAACAAAATCCTCCTGATGCTTGAGCATCGCAGGTATCAAAAAATTAGTTGCATTTATTTCTTTTCTTTTGGCCGAAAGCTATACTATACCCTTTTACGATAAACAGCGTTATGTAGGTGTAAGAACGGCTAACCATTAGTCTGAAAGATTCCTCCAAAAGGTCATGAAAAATTTGCCAAATTTAGTTTAACATTCAAATTTTTTACAGTGTGTGTCGGCGTTCTGTTTGGCACAGCCATTTAGAGTTATGTTACTCAGGTTTGATGAACGACCGTTAGCGGTTTTGAATAGAAATTCACTATAAAATTTGATTTTTTTTTTGTGATAGAATTTCTAGCTTGTACTTAAAATTCCTTACGATCCTTTACTGAACTGTTTGTCCTAAAAAAAAAACAAAACTGACACGTTATTTGAAAAAGTTTGTCTTTCAAATGCCGTTTGGCCATGGAAGTTTTAGTTCTTGAATGAACAGTTATAATGAATTTTGCAAAGTTACGTCAAATTTACGTACACAATATGTTTTGGTAAATGAAATTCAGAACTGGAAGTCTTGGACAAAAAATTAAAGACATCTACTTTATATTTTAGTCTTTTCTTGTATGGAGTTGCACCTTAGCTTCTGAAACTTTCCACAAATTAAGTTTAACCACTGCAGATGGTGTTGAAGATTTAACTGTTTACACTCTTTTTTAATAAAATTATCTAAATTTCACAATTGAAACTCAGTTTTACTAATCCAAACAAAAAAAAATCATTTTCTACTTTTCTTGGCAAGAAAACAGCACTTCATAAAAATGCCCAAAATCGTTATTTGTGTCGCAAAATCCAAAGATTGTCTGTCTATAGCTTTCGATATTTTTAAACAGTTTTCTTCATTTTTCCTTTAAACAATAATTGTTTCTAACAATTTTGGGGTTTTCGTTAATATTAATCAACATTTTAGACCCATTCACGATTTAAACAATATTAAATCTCAGTCTACGTATGTATGCATTGTTGGCCACAACTGTAATCCGATGACAGTGGCATATGTCAAGGTGTAGTCATCAAATGTTATGCAACAAAGTCAATACAGCACGAGGGAACCAACGAAATGGCAATCATTTTAAACATGCTACAATGTAATTATTAAGCAAAAAAAAAGAAGAAAATCATACCTGTGGAAATGTTTCAGTTTTGTCGGAAAGGGGGTGAAAGCGTAGAAACATAAATCAACCGAGCGTCGCCGGGGCGTCAAGCTAGTATTAGATTGACTGTCACAACAAAGCCTTTTAATTAACTATTTGACAGTCCAAACAGTTTGAAGGACATCAAAAGAAAAATCAATATTTTGGCAAATTAATGGTAACGGTTTAAATAATGTTAGTATTACTGCTGGATCACATCATGGTGTGAGTAATTTCACTGTATGTCACGAAATATACATATTGTCGGACAGAAACCGATGTATTTTACTTGTTTATCGTATCAAACTTCTCATGGAAGAATGGTTTCTTTGTCCTGCCGTGGAATATTCATTCATAAAACTGAAAAACCACATCGAGCGTCGTGCATGGAACCACAGGGAAGGAGCCACTGGAAACCCTACCTTCGGCTTTGGATGGCTTTGGAAGGACTTATAATATAGGCTGCTCTTGAAATGTTATGGCTACTCGAACGAACAAGAAGCTTAGGGAAAACAACACATTGTTTGGCGTGCGTGTCTCTTTCTGCCTCCCAAGAGAGTGGAAAAAACGGATCTCTCGTTTGCCTTTCTCTGTCTCGCATATTTTTTTGGCGCCGACGAGCTTTCACTTTCCCGGCTGCGCGAGGTTTTCCGCTCTGCGACTGCGCGCCGTACGGCGTGGGTATCGGGATTTTGATGGAAAACCACCGCCGGATGCGATGATCATGATGATGATGATGATGATGATAGCGATGGATAAAATCACCATTCAGCTGCTTCGGCCCCGTCGCTGGCTGCGTCCGTTGCCGGACCATTGCCCCGTTTCACTCTGCACGCCACGTGTCCTGGATGGAGGCGCCCGGTAGCTCCTAATCTGAGTGTGTGTGTGTGTGTGTGAGTGGGTGTGCAAAGCTAGGGGTTTTTTCTCCAACCGACCGAGTGCCTCCCATCCCTTCTACCCACCACCACCCATCCGCACGGTGATGTTTGCTAGAGTAGCTTCTGCTTTCTGCCACTGTTTTGGGGCGACCATTTTCCGAATGGCGCGTGGGCGTCCGGACCATGCCGCCGCTTCGCAACGCGTTGGCGTACGAAGGTGAACTTTGTGCTACACCCTTCCCTCCCTCCCACCAAACCTCCCAGGGCATGCTACCCCCTCGGTGTGTGGTTTATTTTCCGCCACTCGAAATCCAAATCGGGCTGATCCTTCGAGGGGTGGCGATCCGTGCCGCTGCCAACGTTATCATCCTCTCGTCATTGCGGAGGCGTTTTGACAGAAAATGGAGGAGAAAAACACACGCGCCCACCCACCCACCCGCACCTTCCTCCGTCGGGATATCCATTCAACCGTGTAGTCGTCCCGCTCCCCGCTATCCTCCCGATGCTCGTTTTCCATGAGCATAAAAAATCTACCATAAAAGAAAAAGGGCGGAACACGGGAAGGAGAGGGGAACTTTCAAAGCGACAGCCAATTGTGTGTTGGCGTGCGTGTGTCCGGGCGAAACCGTGGGAGTTTCGATGGTGCTCAATTTTCCGAAAATTATTATGAGCCTGCCAGGCAACAAAAACACTCCCACTCACACACGTACACACGCACACGAATAGGGTTGTAGTGATTTTGGGCCTTTTGGGTCGGCGGGAGCCGTCCAACGCACCGATGGCTTTGGATTTGATTTGCCATAAGGTTTTGTTTTGTTTGCCTCTGTGCAATTATTGGTCCTTAATTCGCAGAACAGTGTTGTAAGAAAAAAACAACTTGAGCGACCTGTCTTCAGCTGCAACTGAACAGGTCACTATAAAGCTTTTCTTTTCGGACAAATTCAAACCAGAAAACCGAACCGAAAAATATTTGGAACAATTATAACATTTTATTTTTCATTTGTAATATCTAACCATCCACTTCTAAGCTTGTCCCAGACTGACTTTTCGTTCGAGCGGACGCATGGTGCTTTACAATATTAAAACTGGCTGCGTACTTGTTGGTTGGTTGCGTGCACAAAAGCTTATAAAGGTGAACAGTTTCTGTAGCAACATCAAGAAAAGTTAAAACATGTGCATTTATAATCATTTATAATTATAATTAAATCACAACTCTCATTTATACTTTAAAAAAACCTGTTAATTGGATATTATTAGAAAGTCCTCCACCACGCAGCATTTATCCAGCAAAAAAAGTCTTTCAAAACATAACTTCTTTTTCTCCAGTTATGCCGTACAAATTTGGGATCAATTTATTTGTTGGTCGTCATAAAAAGTTACAAAACTTTCACACTTGGCAACGTCTTATCTTGCCGTAAATGTTTAAAAATATATCCTCCTTCTATTTCGTGCCCAACTATGACGTCGACAAAGAGTGGCTTACGCTCACTCGCAGCTAGAAACTTTTCGGCGTGGTTCTTATTAAAAATTCTACCCAAAAAGAAAACGAAAAATAAATACGAATTGTAAATGCGACAGAGCGCTTTCCTGCTGACGTCAGACCAGTGACGTAACCTGTTTTACCACGTTCTTCCGTTCTATTTGCTCCAGCTTCAGGGTATGCTTCATGGAACCCGCTAAAGACTTCCACCCCGCCAGACGGTCCCGGGTGGGAGGAAGGGATTTTGGGTTTGAGGGAGGGCGCGCAACGAAACGTAACGAAACTTTACGTTATTTGCACGTGGTTGTGGTTCACAGCGGAAAAGGTATACGGCGTCTTTCTCAAGGGTGGATGGGTTTTTCTTCTTGCTATTTTTTTTTTTTAATCTACTCGTGTTCATTCTTTATTTACCATAGAATGAAAATCGAGCAAGCAGTCAAGAGAAAGGAGAAAAAACTCGCTCCGACGCTCGTCAATGACATCATCGCGAGCTGGTGGCGGTATTGGTGGAGGAAAACGGGGCCCGGGGTTTTCCACCGGTTTCGTTCCCATGTGCTGTTCGTATATAACGTAGGCTATATGTTTCTTCCAATCTAACGTTTCTATTTTTCGGGGAGTAGAATATTAAACCTAGATTGTCTGCTCTTCGTGCAATATCTGTTAGACCGTCGCTGAAAAATGGAAATCACTTAAGAAGAACCTGGATAGCATTAAAAACCAAATCAAAAATAGGTGTCTTGTATCAAATAAAACATTCGACCAGACTTTCTTGTTTGCCTTTAAAACCACGAGCATTGCATTCGCTACAATGCAATTTTTTTGTTTCTCAGTGGCAAAAGGAAGTGAGAAGAACTCAAAGACACTTCGTTTCGCTTGGCTAACACCGCCACATAGCGCCGTTTCCGGTGCAACGCTTGACGGCTTCTACTTTTAAACGCACCTCTTGCGGTTGTCCAAAACCCTTTGCGAAATACGCACAATCAGTGCTCGAGAAGAAAACTATACGTTTGCTTCATGCATTAATAAAAAGGTGCTCATGGAAAGAAGTACAGTTTCATTTATCATCTAAATTTTTCACATATCGTGCACTATTTTGGATATTTGTATTTAATGTGGTCGAAGTAAATCCGCTTTCCACTAATGGAGAAACAAAAATCTCTTGCGTGACTATTCGTCGTTGAACAGGCGCATGTTAAACATTCGTTCCGGCCATGGGTCTTGTGAATGAAAAGAAAGCAAACCGAGGGGTGGAAAGCGACTTCATTTGCACGAGGAAAATTTGTGAATGGAAATGGCCCGTACTTATGCCGGTCCCTCCCGGTTCGGTTGAGTGAGCTTCTTCGCGCCCTGAATGTTTACGGGAAAGCGAGCAACCATAACGAAGTATTTTTGTTATCTTCATTATACGAAGATTTCTTTTGCTGTTTTATTTCCCTTCACTACCATCTTTGTATGTGCCTAGATACAAAAAAGAAACCGAATGGAAATGAATGGGTTGTTGTTCGAGTTTTGAACTCGATAATTTACCTGCCCATGCACAGATATGTTCATGGAGCGCAAATTTCAATGAATGGGAAAATTCCAACCAGGAAGGACAAACGTGTTTCCTCGCATGGAAGCGCATTTGGCTGCACCTTCTGCACGTCTTTCGCCATCTTGTTTTTCCAGCACTGGCCTGGATGAAAGGGGTTCATTCATCCCGCTGCGTGGGAAAAAAAAGCTCAGCCTTCCCCCCCCCTCCCCCCCTGGTGGTGGTGGGTTTGCAAACGATTTTCATTCAACTTTTCCGGCCCCCGATCGCATCACTCGTCGCATCAATGGTTTTTCAATCTTTATTTTTGTCCTTTACATCTCAACTCAGACGGTCTTTCAAGGGCGGGGCAGTTCGGGAGGACAACAGAGGGAAGTGTCAACGCCTGTGTATGTGCTTTGAATGCACAGGAGTGGTGGTATCGATCGCAGCAGAGTGGGTGAAGGCGAGCGAAACCAGCTCTCGTCGGCGGAAAGGAGAGACAGGGCTCGGACGGCGGGAAGGGTACGATTTTCTGAATGAATCCCACGCGCGCCACGCGAATTACGGGACATGCGCAGACTTGCACAACATGTAGATAAAAACCGCTCACCAACACCACACTGTATCACAGTGAAACAAAAAAACGTAAAGCTTGCCAAACTGTGATTCCATTTTGAAAGTCCTCTCAACTGGGGACAAGGTTCGGTATGGCCGGAGCAAAGTAAACGGAGGAAAGCTTCGATCGTTCTATTCTATTCTAGAGTGTTTTTCTTTATTCCTTGAACTTTTGTTTTACATATTTTACCATTTTTGCCTGCACACCATCATCAGTCTAATGGGGGAAAAAAATCTATCCGATTTGATTGATCACCATTTTATGGATCGATGTCAAGGTGTTTATTGCAAAGTGCTTACTTGACACTTTGGGTTCTTCTAAGTGAGTTTTCTCTCTTATATACTACACTGTAATGTAAATGATTAATGTTTGTATGCACTGATTAGATTAGTTTTCACAGCACAACTAATTCACACTAGAGTGTGTTTAGTAGTTATATTTTACTTCCTTTTTCTTAAAAAATTAAGTCGGTTAAGTTATCCCTCAAACATCAATAAACACGTTGACTGCCATGACACCCGAAAGTGGGTTCTAAAAAGTTTTTGTCCCATGAAATAAATGAAAATGCAACATAAAAACTGTACTTAATACTAAAAATTTAAAAACAAGTCCTTTGGGAAAGTAAGTCCTCGTTTTGCCTTCGAAAACCGTCACTTTAACAAATCTTATAAACAAATTTTATTAAAAAATATTGTACAAAAACAGTGTGTTAGGAGGAGTTGTTTAGTAGAGTAAGTTTAAAAAGATTGTTCTTACATTACTTTTGGTTTTGACCTTAACGAAGGTTGTTCAAAATCAAATTGATCCTTTTCACACTCCTTCTCCTGTCTGGAATAAACCGGTGCTCCATCAAAACGGTGACGTCGCTCTGAATTCCACTAACCCAAGAGAACGTACACCCCCGACTCGAACGAAATGACGAAGAAGCGCAACTCATGAATGAAACTACACCCACGCACGCCATTTGCCATAAAACAAGAATAAAACGGCAGAAGACCACGGTCTGCCATTGAACCTGTGCGTTCGTGCTTCGCTTCTTCACAACTGACTCGCTTCGTGCTGCCATTTTATCCGTCCGGCGTCCATTTTTATCATTCTCTTCGGCGGAGGCCTTTGTGCGATGATTTGTACGAACCAGTAAAATAAAGCAGCAACACAGACGTCCTTCATGCGAGCTTCCGCGGTGCATTCAATTAAACTTGATAAGTTTCTTGAAACCGAGCATTTAAGGGAATTGCTGGTCATGAATGTGTTTAGTCATTGAATTTCCATTGTACTGATAGTATTCAAATTGGTCATGTTTAATTTTATTAGTATTATTATGGTGAGAGCTTGACTCATTTCATGCCGAACTAATGCCAGATATTAACGTAATACGCTAAAACTGTTTATTGAATAACGTCGGCACCAGATCGTTGCACAGCCTTTGGTTACGAGCATGGCACACGTCGTGTGCAAGGTGCTGCTGCTTTTGCTACTCCAGCTCGACGTGCTTCCCACGCAGCACCTAAACCAAACACCCGTCTCGTGTCGCAAACATCAAGCGAGTCTGAGCAACCTTACCTGGTTTGGCCGGTCCACCAACCGGGCGTTATACATCGGGGACGGATTTTTAAACTCCGCTGCCCACCCACTTCCATTGAAAGTGAGGCAGTGTGTTCCGTTTAGTGGAGCTTTCAGCGCTAGTGTCTGCACTTGATATGGCTCGCGGGCCGGAAACCGTAGGACTACGGCGTGGGCACCGCGGTTTTGCCTAAGCGTTTTCGTCCGACGAACGCCTCAGCAGATTGCAGCCGAGAGGGGGGAAGAAAAGAAAATTGAAAACGAAATACGGTAAACGAATCGGGTGGTAGTGATTTAAAATCAAATCTATTTGCAGGCGTGGTTGACGCCTCCTTTATGCTGCTCCTTTAACACAAATAACGTTGGAAGGTCGTAAAGACACCCTCTAGATGTCTACCGTCTATTATCATTATACGATTCATGCGCATTCAAATCATCCTCGGTAGTAAATGTATGGCCGTCCAAAATGTCGTCCACACGTGGATCAATTTTCGCTCCATTTCCGGAGGATAAAATTGTTTCTTTTCTCTAATTTATGTGGGAGCTTCCGTTCTCGGGTTTCAAACTTTTACGATATTATTGATATCATTTTTTCTTGTTTGGTTTTAGAAGGAAATCACCCACTTGCAAATACAAACAAGCATTTTTTTTTGTTAAATGTCGTTATTGATTAAACTTTAACTTACAAAAGAATTAATTAAGTGGGTTAGAACATATTAAACCAAAAAAAAATAATCCTACATAGTCTTCTGCATAAATGCAGGCGCATTAATTAATCGATGAGATTGGCGCTACATTATCGGTTAGCACTAAAATCCAAATAGCAGTCGTTTTGACCGCTACGCCAGTTTCGTTTTTATTATCTCACAAACGACTGAATATTTTTTCAAACCCGATCATTTTTGCTTTATACCGAGCTAGCGGAATGATAGAGAGGTCCATGCAAAACCCAAAAGATAGTCAACAAATATACTAAAAAGAAGCCGGTTTTGATTCGACAAATCTTCAAAACTAGCATTATTAAAATTCCAAAGCAATATTGTCTTGTGTTAACCACGCAAAACATGCTGTACTGGTTCATGAACCTGTAAAAATGCCCATTTCATCGATTAATGCTGCAAAGTTATTGGTATGATGCACGAAATTTTAAAGATTAAAAAGTTTCAAATCAATGTATTAAATTATATCTGCTTTTAATGTTAAATTCAGTTTTTTTAACTCCTTGACTTGATCGTTTTAATTTTTTATAGCCAGCTGTCATTAGTTCTAAAAAGTTTTTAAATGAATGAAAATGCAACATAAAAATTAAAATATTTTTTAATACTAATTCTTTGGGAAGCAAAGTCTTTGATTAGCCTTCGAAAACCTTCGGTTTAAAAAATGTTATAAACAAATTAAAAAATATTGTACTACAAAAGTGTGCTAAAAACGCTTGGCAGTAGTCAATGTGTTAAGCAGATTGATTAAACCGTTCGGTTCGCAATATAAGCTAATAATAAACCTCCCTGTTAACCGTACTTTCTCATGCTCATTGCCTCTACCTACGTAAAATCTTTTTCCAAGCGAATACCTCCTACCCGTAGTTTAAAGTTTGAACCTCTGAGGCAAGTAGTATGGTGTGTGTGTGTGTGTGTTTGTGTTCCGGTGCATTATATCACCCGGTTCGGTTCATTCATACCGAGCACGGGACGGCGGGGCTGGCACAATCTGTCAGTTGCAGTCGCTTATCTGAAATTGAAAGCTAAACTTAGCCGACCGACGGTTAATTGGGTGGTACGGGGGTGGGCACACATAACAACGATTACACAAGCACTACTCCTACTGCCCGACAGCTATATTTCTATTTCGCGTCCTACGCCACCGGTCGCCGGGTGCCTTCCCACCGTCCGTCCCACCTGTCGTTATTTGCAGTTACCGGTGGGCCCCCTTTTCTCCATCGTCATTCTCCAAAAATGTTTAAATTCCCCGAGTGTAGGAGCCTGCATCGTCCGTAACCGTGTCCTTTTACGGTGCACGGTGGTACAACTCCTTTCGCAGAATTCTCTCGAGCTAAAATTAGACATTTCTTGCAACCTTATCGCAACCGCTAAAGTATCAAAGCAAGGTTTATGCTATTTTCGTTTGTTTTGTTTTTGTTAGCCAGCAGCGTTTCTCGAAGCCCACCTCGAAACCTCGAAGAAACGCGCGGGTGGAAAGACAGATTTCCATCTTCCCATCCACCCAGTGGGTGCGACGATGGATGCTTTCGTCGGACTTTCCACCGTCGTGTTCGTGAAAAATGGCGTGGGACTGGCCGGGATCGAAACGTCGATCAACCGTCGATCCGCCGGAGGTTGAGTTATGAAATTCGCAGCTATATTTAATAATTGAAGGGGGGGGGGGGGGGGGGGGGGGTGGGGGGGGGTATATACACCCATAGATATACCACCACAACGTGTAGTTGAGACCTCGAGATTTGATGTCCAAGCCAAACATGTCGCCATCATCCACCACCACGTGGAGCTGTCGGATCCCGTGGGAGATACCTACATTACGGCTTAACACAAACATTCAGCTCCAGAGCCTCGGCAAGCTTGTATGCCCCCGGTTTGTCTAACAAGTTCTTACGAAAAGCCCAAAAGACACCCGGAAAACCCGCTCGTCACCCCGCCACCGGCCGGCGTGGGGCATCTGCTGCTTCCTAAAAATAATTTTTACTCAATGAATTCTTCGTCCGAAGGGTTGGCGCGCATCATCCCACGCTTTCGTCGTGGCGAGATTGAATGTATTTATGGCGCTAGACTGCTATCGCCGTGGTGTACATAAACCCCCCTCTCCCTTATCGCCGGTGAAGGGCGGGAAGGGATTATCGAGAGGACGACGAAGCCGAATGTTGTGTGTGTGTGAGTGTGCGTCTACAGCGAGGATTCTCGGCCTACGCTTAGAATGAAGTATAATAGTAGAACAGGAAAATGGAATTTCGGTGGAAAACTCTCCCATTCTCCTGTCGGTGGCTTTTCCCAACTTCCCACGTCCTGGGAAGAACTTGGGAGCTCCAAATGGTGGTGGTTTATTCTGCGCGGTGAGTCATCGCTGGTTCCATTCTACAATGGGTGTTTTGAGTACATAAGGCCACTATGTGCTTTTAGTGGTATACAGTGTAAATGTGTGTTTGTTAGTAAGCGGACGATGTTAGACAAGGATCAAACCAATTTTCTAGCTCTCTCCAAATATGCTGGCGACAGAGAAAAACGAAACATTGAGAGAATCTTCTGTTTCCAAATTGTGTTCTTACACAAAATGGTTAGACTCGCAGCTCTCTTCTCTTTGGTATCGGTGTAACAAATGTAGCACATTCGTTTTTTTTTAACTATGTGATTGTTTTACTCATCCCATTTTCTCATTCGATTGGTTTGACTATTTTCGACTTTCTGTATTTTAAAATATCTAATGAAATTTATGTTGTAGAGATGTTACGAAGTCCTGGCACCTTTTCATATAGAAAAGTAACAATAGTTTTAGATAAGTATATGAGTATGAAATGTTACATTTAAACAAGTTTTTGTAAGTAAAATGTGGGGAAATAGTATATAATAAATATCTTGAATTAAGGAATCCTTCTCCTAAATTGTAATATGAAAACTACGGGAAGAAAATATACGTTCCCGGGTTGTGCCACAAAAGCGAGAAACCTGAATAAACTTTACTAGATTGTCCCTTGATTCAACTTGACTAAGGTTTAAGTGTTTGCAACTTGTTCATAATGTTTGACACAAAACAAATTGCTTTTCGGAATATCGATGCCATAAAAACAGATCAGTTTCAGAATAAACGTCTCTATTCGAAGGAATAAAAACAAACTTCAGTTCGGCACCTAACTTTGGATAGAGAAAGCCAACCAAAGAATCCTTAGTAATTTGGAAGCTTCCGCACTGTTCTGAGACGACAAAACACATAAAAGACCAAGGTTAGGTAAACTGTGGCCTTCCGTTCCTTTTGTTGTTTTGTTTTGTGTGATTAGAAAAAAAAACACACAGGTTGACATTGGCCAAAAGAAATGTTTGGAAGCCGTCGTCGCGTTTGCCAAAGTTCGAATGCCGATAAATGATGAAACACCTACGCACGGATACACGCGCGCACGAACAAATCCATTCACAATGCTCCACTCACCTTCTCCCTCCCCCACCGTTCTTCCTTCCTTCTGCTCCTTTCTTTCCGGAGCGGTATCAGCTCACGAGTACGTGAGTTGTTGGTGGTTAGGTTTCGCCCACGCGTCTTTACAGCAACCCCAAGCGTTTGCCCCACAAATGGCGTGGGTGATGGTCCCCCCCTCAAGTGGTAAAGGTTGTAAGAATGTCGAGCTCCCCTCTTCCCGTTCGAGGTTATATACACACGCTAGACGGTCGAGGAACAACCAACCCCTCTCTCTCTTATGTGCAAATGCTGCAAACTCGATGCCGATTTGAGGCACACACTTTTACCAGTCAGCATGTTTTTTTCTTTTCGGCGAACTCTCTTCACCTTTCTCTGTCGTTGCCGTTGTAAAGCCTCGTTACACGAGGAGGAGGGCAAGGACGAACCCGGCGCGGATTCCAACCGGTCGATGGAAAGCATGAATGAACGTAGCCATGAATGAATGGATGGATGGTTTGCCAAGTGCTGAGGAGTGTGTGTTGCCTGGTGCCGGGGGAGGGGACAGCGACAACGAGAGAAAGAGACAGTGTGTACGCATGGTGTGGACGTACGTACGCAGCCGAAAACGTGCTCAACGGCTGCGTTGGAAGGGATCTGCATGCCAAGCAGATTGAGTTGTTATGTGTGTCGGCGACGAATCTCCCGACGCTTGGGGAATATTTACATTCTCGTTACTTCTACATGCTCCAGCAGGATGGATACGTTTTGGGACGTTTCAGAAAGCCGTACAATTCTAACGAACGTTTTCTTTTTCCCCCCCTTTTCTCCCATTCCCGGCGTGTGTAGGTGGATACGCAAACTTTCGACAGTCGTTTCCGGAGTGGTGCGAGGATGAAGTCATCAATGCCAACCTGCAGTCGGGCTGCGCGGCCACGGAGCAACTGATGGGCTTGAGGTGAGTACCGTGGGACGACGCCGAGGGGGGAGGCTTAGCAGCAGCAACTTTGTGCCAACGTTCGACAACCTACGTTGTCCGTAATCATTACAGACCAAAGGAAAGCAAAGCGTTGCGTTGTCGGCTATCAAATTTCAGTTTTTTAAACCTTAGATAATTTAAAAAGACGAATGATATGCTTAGAAAAGATTTTTTTCTACAATCGGATAAAGAAATCTGTGTCGTTTTATATACATTCCCGAGCACTATTAATCGATAAGATTTGCGAAAAAGAAGCGTTATTACCAGTTAACCGATGAAAAATATCCATCTTATCGATTAGTTCTGTTGGTTTTCCAATATGTCTCATTTTCAAAGACAGAAAAGATAACCTACACTAGAAACCTTTTGTTTGACCAACAAACAAACTAGAACTAGCATGATTGTCTTCTATTCTACCTATAATCTATAATATATAAAATTTAGCAAAGTACACTTGCAACTTGTAAGGTGTAAATTTGTACAAGCTCAGCTTGCATACAAGTTGCTATGCAACCGGTAGCCTTCTGCTATATTAGGAAAAAAACTAGTGATGAGAAAACTGAATCCCTACAGGGATTCGAATCTTTCGATTCTAATCCATTCTGAGATCCGGATCTTCAAATCTGAATCCCAATCCGTCATATCATACATGCTCATCTAATGTCGATTTTTCATATGATGTGTTTAATTCAATGAATGGTTTACATAAGAATATCAATATAGTTGACATTATTCTTCTAATTGTATTCAAACTATATATTCAAACGAATAACTAGAAAATATGGACAAAATGTAATATGTTCCTTGAGACAAAATTACGCGTCTTGCAAAGACCTTTCATTTGAGGGGTCATTCGTGGAAATCGGTCAAGGAACTAACAAGTTATGCGAGAATTGGCTTTTTTTAACCTAAATTGCCAATCAACCTGATTTACTTTTTCGCCCGCTCGGGCGAAAACATTCCAGGTGTGTTTTTTTTATCAAAAACAAGAAAGTACGGAAACATCTACCTTCAACGCAGTTGTGCGTCTTGAAAAGACCTTTCATTTAAGGGGTCAATTGTGAAAATCGGTTAAGAGAATCAATAGTTATTAACAATTTGGTAATTATTTGCGTTTCTGTAATCGAGGTTTATCAACCTTGATCCCGGTAGAATGCTGTCCCTTTTCCACACAATTAGTTTTCTCAAAAACTAGAAAATATGAATGGATCTATTGTAAGACAATGTTGTGTATCTTGAACAGACCTTTCATTTAAGGGGTCACATGTACAAATCGGTTCAGCAATTGTAAAGTTATTCACAAAATAGTTATTTCAGCAGAAAATACCAACCAAGGTTTCTGCACCTACGCCTCAGAATTTCATAAACTAAGAATTACGGAAGAGTCTTTGTTGCACAGAGTTACAGTCTTTAAAAAATCTTTCATTTAGGGGTCTGGCGCTAAAATTGGCCAAGCCACTAAAAAGTTATTGAGAAATTAGTTGATTTTCGAAGCTTGTTGCACAAAGTTTGGCGCGCAGCTTCGTTCGTAGTGATGGGTAAACCAAATCCCCAAATCCGAATCCCAATCCAAGAAACAGTCGGAACAGTCCAAGCAGTGGATAGTGTTCCTTTGGAACTGTGGTCTTTGTGTACAAAATTTTGAAACGCCTGGTACCAGCGTATTTGGGGGAAAGGATAGTAGTTAGGACTCACACTCCTAATGCCGGTGAGCCAAGACTTCCCGGCTATCTGTCTGGAAACGCCCGAAATTCGTTGTTTTGCAAAGGGTACTCCTCAATGGTACAACAGGATGCCGAGAGAGATTAAACAAGCGTGAAATCTTAGGGAGTTCAAACGCCTATGCGCCGTATACGTAAAGCGGGTAGTCTGACGCTGTGCTTGCAATGTATTTAGTAAATGTTGTAGTTTTTGAGCCCGTAGTATTGCATTTGTCAACATGGTCTTCAATTATGATGATGATGAGTAAAAAAATGCACAGGGACTTTTTATTTTTATTATCTTATTAAACTGAATAGAATGAATGAGTCTACATAGTTTTGATACACGCGCTCGTAAATGAGGACAATTGGTGGTAATGGCTGTACGAAAAGAACTAATAGTATCTACACATCTCGCTGTAGTTGGGACCCTTTCTGTTCTTGATAGTGGCACCACATTATCAACCAATGGTAATTGGCGGGGGGAACTACAAACAGAGCAGAAATATCCTCTTACACCCCGGAAAGTGGTGCCCCGTTAACCTTGGGGGACTCGGCGATTTACCTTTCGAGGTGATTGCTCGGGGCCGTTATATGGAAGGAACAAGATGAGGTCCTTTAAGTAGCACTGGTGGATTTCTCCACACTATCAACCATAATTAGCTGGTGGTGTTAACCAAAACTGTGCGAAAATACCTGCCCTACTCCGGAAAGTGGTCTCCTTTTGCTAGTTGGGAAATCTAAGATGTACCCCCTTGTGCAATCGATGGCGACCGTTGTATGAATGGAGCAGAGTTGGATGCGATTGTTCTAGAGAGTATTACCCCAATGCCCCCTCTCGTTTGATGATTTATATTTAATATCGCAAGATACTTTCGTCCCTCTCAAACCTATGTAGGGGTAGGCGGTGGGACTCATCATCATCATCATCATCATCATCAACATCATCATGTAAACAAATCAATGTCGGTCTGGAAATTGTGTATCCTAATCTGAATCCCCAGAATCCGATTCAGAATTCGGTAAAAATGGTCTGGTCCTGATGAAATGGGTTTGGTTGGGTAGAACAACTCGAATAATGGACATTCTACTGTATTTCTTGGTAAAAAATAGGTTCCAGGAATTTTTCTCTTTAGATCGACTAGTCAGGAAACCTCTAGATCGACTATTTATGTGACTAATTCGACTCAAATCATTGTGAGTCGATTCAAACAGTTTAGGAACAAGTCAGAATCGAATCAAATCGAGTCCCAAACCAATCAAATCTGATTCGAACCCTAATCGAATCAAATACTTAGAATCCGTCAAATGGGAATCGAATCTTTAGAATCTGTCAGATGGGATTCGAATCTTTAGAATCCGTCAAATGGGATTCGAATCTTTGGAATCCCTCTAGGGATCGAATCTTCAAATCTTCCGAATCCCGATTCTGCCAACACTAAAAAAAACCCAACTAACAGTTCCGCAACAGAAGAACAGCATTAGGATCTTCATGGTCGGTCATGATGCGTTTTGTTCTCGCTTTGATCTCGTCACTAACTTGCAACGGATGTTTAGTATTTTCACTTTGTCCACAATTATGAACTATTAACAAAACAACTGAGTGCATTTAATTTTGCCAAAAACCACCAAACGGTTTTTCCTGTTACATAGCATTGATTGCTATACCGACCAGCTCGATGAGGGAAAATGTATAACTGTATAATTGAACAGATAAAAAGCCAAACAAAATACAACACAAACAGAAGTGATAGTTAATTTCCGGGATACACGATTCTTCAAGTGTTTCAAAACACGTACCAAACACAAACTCGTATAAAACACAATCACACACACGAACAAAAACATCGTTAAGATGCACTTAGCAACCAGAACGCAATCCACAGCTCACTCCGTTGGACAACACGTGGAAACCGAAGATGTTTGATAGACAAATAGTTTCAAAGCTTCCTAAGATTGATGTGAAGTCGGACGGCACCGATTTTAATGGTTCGAAAAGTGACCCAACTAGACTAGGAGAAAAAAAGTTCATTTATTCATCTATTTCACCTCCTAGATAACTTTCACATAAAAAAAATATAGTGCAGCCTGTGTAACCGCGCAAATGAACTAGTTTTAATCAAAATGTATTTATTAGTTTCCTATAAGAATTACTACACGCTGCCATCAATCCAAAACTTGCGCCTAAAGGTATGCAACTTTAGCTACGCTAGGAGTTTTTCCGCATGAAAGGGATCCAATCTATAACCATTCAGTGATGCTGCTTATTATAACAAAATCACCCACATACTTAGCGAAGTTATATAAAAGATTGTTAACGGTGAAAAGCTCACCCACTGTGACAACTCCGGGCGTACTGTCCTTTGTGCCTAGTCCCGGCTACAATTTCCCTTAACTCCACAAAGGGGCTCCCACGCGCACGCAGTCCAATCCGATTTAACCTTATTTTACTCCCGCCCAAAGGCGAGACGGGCGGTTTGGGTTGTTGTGTAGTAAAATACGACTGCCTACATGTTTCGGCCGAAGGAGATTAGTTCGTTTCCGATGGAAATGAGTATTTTTGTCGCATTTTGGTTTTAGTGTTTCTACTCGAAGCACCTACGAAATTGGTGAACTTTTTTTTCCCCCAAAAATCTAACGTAAAAAGGAGTGTAGAATATGTGGTGTTTATTTGGTCGCCCTATGTGTGGGATTTTTTTTTGGCATGAGGGGAGGGAGGAGGACACGATATGGATCTGCCGTGTCGACACAAACATCGCAAACCGTCCGTTCGTCCTTGCACCCGCACGTTTTCCTCTTTCAAGCATAGGTTTGAACTCTGGCGAAAAAGCACCAAAAAAAAAACCAACCGTCGGAGAAGTGAAAGGTGCAGTCGAGTGAAAGTGATACTTTGTGTGTTTGTATGTGTGTGTGTGTTGGGGGGGAAGGGGAGCCCACAAATGCCTCCATCGTGTAATACTCCATTACAGCATACTCCACCACTCTCCTTCTTTCGCTCGCGGTTCGCGTGGTGCTCTTTCTTTTTCGGTTACATGAACCGTCGGAGCGCGTATATATACATAATTCGAGTGGAGGAAAAGTTTTCCGAGTTTCCCCCGGAAGGGTGGGGTGGAAATGGTGGGCCCAGCTTTAGGTGGGTTTTTCCATCCCAACGAGAGAGGGAGCGATAAAGCAGGAGAAAGGGAGAGAACGAGTTGGTTTTTGTACAATCCAACGTACAGCAACCTCTTTCTGCCTCTCTCTCTCTCTGTCTATGTTTTATTCCCTTTTTACGGCCGAGACAAACCAAACACACACACACACATACACAGACTGACCGGGAAAGCTCGTTCCGGTGGTTGCATGATGATTCCGTCAGTGTTCGAACGACCTGCCGGAAGGAACGATGGAAAGTCGAGTGCTGCTCGTCGTGTGGTGAAAATAAAATCGCGTACACTATTCACGCGTTGCTTCGACAAGGAAGCCTCGGTTTTTGGGGAAAACTCACTCGATCTTCCTGGATGGAGTCGTGAAAAAGGGTTCGAAATGTAGCCGAAAAGTGCAGTTTATCAACCAGAAACCACGAACGAAAATACCCTCAGCAAGATGTAGTTGATTTTGGCTAAGATTTCGTGTAGTTTAGTGTCAGCTAGTGTCGCTCAACTGAACAAAAAGTTACATATCATCTGGTGTGTCTTGGAAGGTGTTGTTTTTCTTTACCAAATCAAGTGAAGTGTTTGGCAAAAATCGGTAGAAACATGTATCTAGCAAGGAGGTGAGCACACGCACGGCCATTACGATGGGCAACGGATCCGATCCTAGTTTTCGATACTTCGTTCACAAACGGAATAACCCTCCCACGGCGCATATCATCCACTAATTTCACCTAATTCGGTTGGGAAAATTTTCATTCAGTTCCGTGCAATAAAATAGTGCTTGTAAATAAGGTTTACAAACGGTGTGGGGAAATAATAGTGCACTTTCGGTTGCCGATTAGCAAAACTCGCTCCCGTGGTGCGTGGCTTTTCATACATGAATTTCCCTCCAACGACGGTCAGCAGAAGGACGCTTGACGACGATGCGGCACTCTACATCGCGACAACAGCAGCAGGAGCAGCAGAAGAGGCGGAAGTAGCATCAGAGGAAACGGAAACGGCGGCCGTAGCGGCAGTTGTGGTGGCGGCAGCATCGATGCCCAAAGCAACGATCCTTCCACCACGTGCTGGCAGTTTGTATAGCTTTCGCACCAGCCGAAGGTAATCCATCGACGTAGTGGCTGGCTGTTAGTGGCTTCGCGTTGGTGTGGTTACGAGCAAGTGGAAGCTGGTGAAAACACGGGCTACAGACTGAACGGTCCGGTGTTGAGGAAGAGAAGGGACTATTTTTACCAATTAATACACAATAGAATCATTTAAGAAGAATTTCGTACCAAAAGACTTGTTACAGATTTAAATACTGCTGTTCCCTACTAAAGATATTATTCATTGGATTTGACAACAGTCTCATTGGACTGTGATTATTACTGCAGAACAAATTTAAATAAATAATTGTCTTCCTAAATGATTTATCGATGAAAAAGATCGTTCGTTTAACGAATAGATAAAGGGGTATTCAAATGATATTAAACAGTAGCAACATTATTTCTAACTACAGCACATGATATTATAGAAGCATAAGGTTTTTTTTAAACCCGATCATGTTTATTATAGCGAAGCCAGTTGAAATGATAATCAAACCAGTTGTAATCAACGTTGTTATTGTAATCCCGGTACATCAGCTCGAGCGAAGTACGCAACTAGCGAGTGTAAACTTATACCGGACGAACACTCCAAAATAGTTCAACATATCAGGTTGGTTCATCTCGAATGGAGCGCTTTGATTTCATTGGAATAAAACAGGTCACTGATAAAAGTAAAAAAAAATTACATGCAATTGACATGAAAATTAGTCAGCAAAAATTGTTTAAAATTTCCTTTCGTTTTCTAATGAAATCAAATCAATTTATCCGCGATAAACTACCTTAGATTGTCACACTTGCGGTATACGT
This sequence comes from Anopheles ziemanni, assembly GCF_943734765.1. Lineage (NCBI taxonomy): Eukaryota > Metazoa > Arthropoda > Insecta > Diptera > Culicidae > Anopheles > Anopheles ziemanni. Next base: position 75,439,357 of record NC_080706.1, read on the forward strand.
TTTCTCTCGTTAGTTACGCACATCACTCAAGCTTCTGTACCGGCTTTATAATATCAACTGCAGTAATTCTCATTTCAACTGACAACGCCATAATAAACCTGATTGCGTCATAAAATCAACCGATGCTGCTTTTCTATCATCTGAAAAACCCTGTAAGGCATAATTGATGTGAAATAAAAAATTGTTGCAATATAATAATCGTGGACGGTAAAGGTGATGTAATACACTCGAAAATACGCGATTTGCTGAATCCATGTTTTTATTATGATAACGCAACGCAAGTTGTATTCAGACAGAATCTCGAGGGAATGTCTTTTAAAATGAGAACACACGGTCAAATTAAGTAGGAAATCTAAAGTGCATTCCATATCAAAAAGTGCAACTTCAAAAGCATTTAAAAAGAGCAAAGCGAAGAGTATTCCAGATTTAAAAACAAAAGCTACGTATTTTCAAGAATGCAACCCACGCCGAAACAACAAACGCAGCCTATGGTAAAAGTGTCTCGGCTAATATGGCTGCGTACTTTATGGTATATTTGTTTTCAGCGGGTAGAGCAATGCTTGCTTTGAACAAGTTTATTCTTTATCAATCAACATTAATACAAACAACCAAATTTCCCGAATAAATAATTTCACCTAGATATGAAATCCATCATTACCGTCCCGACGGCAAATATCCAACAAACGATCAAACACAAAATGTTAAAATGCTTCTTTCGCTCCCTTTCGTTGCAGATCGCTTCGCATTTCGATTCCGTTCTCCGATTCCGCCTGCAGCAGCAGCACCGAGTCGTCGGACTGCGAAAGCACCACCAACTACCTTTCCGAGTCAGCCGTGAACGTCGAGCCGGTCGAGATACTGCCCGGGCTCTTCCTCGGCAATGCCTCCCACAGCGAGGACCTCAAGTCCCTGAAAAAGTACAACATTAAAGTAAGTCGCAAGGCGAAGACGCGAAAATGCAGCAGGTTGCATTTAAATTCTCACCCTTATACCGCTTCTTCCTTCTTCAGTACATTCTGAACGTCACTCCCGATCTGCCGAATGTGTTCGAGCGCGATGGGCTGATACGGTACTTGCAGATACCGATCACCGATCACTGGTCGCAGGCGGGTGACCTGGCAAATCACTTCCCGGACGCCATCAAATTCATCGGTAAGTAAACGTTCACTTCAAATTCCCAACGTTTGCAATAAAAAATAAATTAAATGAAAAAATAAATTTTCAAAATAAAAGTTTTTCACTAAACGTACTAAAAAATAAAAAAAAAATGTATGTTCAATGAGATATGTATTTATGTATCAGTTTTTCGTCTTTATCGTTATTATACCTCGCATGTAATAACATTATGCCATTATTAACGTTTTTTTTCCTTACTTCTTTCCAGATGAGGCACGCACAAAAGGCTGCGGTGTGCTGGTACACTGCCTGGCCGGCGTGTCCCGCTCGGTGACCGTCACGCTCGCCTACCTAATGTTCGCCCGGACACTCTCGCTGAACGATGCGTTCCTGCTGGTGCGCTCGCGCAAACCGGACGTCTCACCCAACTTCCACTTCATGCAGCAGCTGCACAGCTTCGAGCAGCAGCTCAACATCGATCCGACACAGTCGGCCTCGGCCAAGCAAGCCCTCTACTCGGCCTCCTCGACCTCGTCCTGTTCGTCGGCGGGCGGTGGCGGTGACGGAGGCGGCTCTTCATCGGCCGCAGCCACACCCGGTTCATCGTCATCGTCCTCCTCGGGTGGAGACGGCGGTGGTGGTGGTGGTGGTGGCGGCGTCGGCGGCGGCCCCAGGTCCAGTGGCACCCCGTTCGGTGCGGGCGATACGTCGCGATCACACCATCATCATTCCCATTACCAACAGCATCAGCAGCATCAGCAGCAGCAGCTTCCAGCACCGAAGCAGCACCAGCATCACTTGCGGCACATGGTCAAGTACAACTGCACCTGCGTGGAGGTGGAGTGCAAGTGTACGCAGGCGGCGATCGATCTGCTCGGTCCGTTCACCACCGGCATCTCGCCCGATTCCGGCATCGAGTTCGACCGGTGGACGCCGAGCAGCAACACGCCGAAATGAGATACGGCCGGCGGAGACGGAACCGGCGGTCGCTTCAAGCTGCCGGACCGTTTCCTCCCGGAGCACCAGGACAGCAGTCCCCCGATCGACACTACCGCTCCCGGCAACGAAGACGACTAAGACGCAGTTCGGCATACCGGAACCAAATCCGGAACCAGTGTTTACCGGAAACCGTCGTCCGAGGGAAGAAGAGAGTGACCGCCTTCATTAGCACCGCGCACTCGATTCCCCCCGTCTTTTCCGCAATTGGTCAAAGCATGCCAAAAGCGCCAGCGTGCCAGCTGGAAGTGGAAGCATTTTCCACGCAAACGATTCCTTCCCTATCAAGAAGCTCTCTTGTGTGCGCACAACTACACGTTGATTACGTTAGATTCATCCTTCGGTGAAGGCAGGGGAAGGGGAAGGGGGAAATACGCAACGCCCTCCATTTTTCGGTGGGTTTCGGAAGGCAGCAGAAGGTGGAAGGACCTGGAACCTGGGAAAAGTCTTAGATATTAGCGTTGCCGTTTTTCAAATGTTCCATTCCGTACGATTTCCGACCGATTGGGAGACGAAGAACGTCGAACTCGGTGTCAAAATGCTTTTTTCAAGCATACAAATGACGAGTGACGAGACACCGAATGTAACAATATTGGAAAAACAGACCACTTCTGCGGTGTGGAGATACATTTTTGGAGAAAGACTAAGAGAACATAAGAAAAGGAAAAAACATAACTTGGGTTAGTAACGGAAAAAAAACAGTTTGTTTTTAAGGTGTGGGAAAAAACAGATGAAAAGGAAACGGAGAAGGATAAGTGCATAGGTATATTAGCAGTGCTTGGTAAACGGAATGAATGCGCGTGTGCGACAGGAACCGAGGAAGATAGGTTTAGAAAACAAACAAGGACAAAAAAACAGAAAACCTCTGGCGTGTTCACACGCCAAACTAAATATATATATATATTACAAAATAATATATACATACATATGAGAAATAATATAATATAGATATATATTTATGTTGACACATCGTTACATTGATTAATGCATTAATTATTTCTTATTACGTGTAGTTTACATGTCTTCTTTCGTACGACCCGATTCGATAATGACGATCAGTGATCGCACTCGCGTCTTTATGTCTCTCGCTGTGTGTGTATGTGTGTGTGCGCGCGTGTATGCGTGTGTATGTATGTTTTGTATGTGCCGAAGAGTTGTACTTCCTTTGAGCGTGATTTTGTTACTACGCAAATTAGATTGTGAGAGTCACGTGGTTAGTCAATCAAATTTGTATGAACGTTCAAAACGATGCGCCATTTCGGGGCACGATTTTCATGATACCAGAGACGACAAAACGACACTTACATGTGTGATGCATGCACACACACACACATACACGCACACAAACAATGACACAGGTTGTCCGGTTTGAAAACGGAAATGGAAAGGATACGGATAAGGAAAGTGTAGCGATCAGTTAGGGTGGGAAACTTGCTAGCGGCGGCGGAAACCAGTTGTTTGGAAGGATCGATTTTTAAGCAGCATACGGTGATCCCACTTGGGGGATCTAATACTTTTTGGGGACGTTTATTGGCCGGAAAAGAAAACAAAAGGGGTTTGCGTAGGGAGGAGTAGCCATTGTTCGTTTGTATGTTGTTGAGGAAAAGAAAAAAAACGAAATTAGCAAAGCGACAAAGGGCAGGGGACATTTTTGCCCCTTCCCTTACCTTGGTCACTAATCGAACTCGCTTGATGTATGTGTGTGTGTGTGTGTGTTTTTGTTTTCTAATTCTCTCGTTGTTTTTTCAAGCTCAAGAGGTCGTGGAAAAATGAAATGTGTTTAGGGTGCAACATTTCGTAGCCCCAAGTTAAAAAAAGGTTTTTATGAAAAGTGTACTCCTTGATGTGTTTCGTGTGTTTGGATTGGTTGGCGATGGGAGGAAAATCGTTCAAATCGTTCGACGACAGAGTAGGCGAGGAGATAAAAGCCAAAACAAAAACAGCGCAAACAAACGGTTGAGGACATCCGAAAAATTAAACGAATGCTAATGGAGAGAGAAAAAAAACTAGCCGTAAAGCCCTGGAGCTCTATTCTGAGTGAAAATACGTTGTTGAAAAATCGCACAAATTTGCATTCCACTTCCAGAAGGGGAGCTCGGAATGTGACTTATTGTTTTCATTCGAACCACAAACGCGTTGACTCAAATTGGCACTCGATTTTCCACGATGTTAGGTTTACTCCCTTGCTGCTTCCACTACTCTCATCCAGCCAACCGGCAAAATTAATGCGAATGAAGGACAGTTTTACCGGTCTTCTGAGTAGCTGGAAAAGATGATAAAATTCGATAATTTGCAGAAAAGCGAAGGACGATCGTAAATAGTTGAGAATGAGATCGAGTGGAGGAAAGAAGTCAGCTAGAACACAGAGAAGGGTTTATTTGCCAAAACATTTCAAACGCAACGTGTGGATAAGAAAACTCTAACCACAGAATCTGTTTTCGGAAGTCGGTAAATAAAATGCGACGCAATGAGTGGAGAAATGAAAAACAAAACACAAAACCGAACCACACAAAACCTACAAATCAGTAAATGGATACTTGTGTCAAAGAGTAAACAAAAAAAGAGGAAAACTATTGAGCGTACAAGCTTATTTTGGAGGATTTCCTGGGAATGAGATACAAAAATTGAAATTAAAAAAAAAACACATACTGAGAACGGGGTGTGCGTAGAGCAAGAACAGAAAGAACTACGGACAAGCGAACAGACAAACAAAGCCAAACAAAAAAAGTAATAATAATTATTAATAATAAAAATTATAACACAACTCTTAAGCTCGTGTTTTTCTATTGAAAAGCGTTGGAAAATAAAACTTTAATCATTTAGTGGTGAATTTATTCCAAAATGGGTTTGTTTTATGCGAGCAATTATAGCTATTTATTTTCGAAAACTATGGTTTTCTTCCTACTAGGTAAGTTTTTATTATTCTAAAATATACGTTTGATCTTTCAAAAACAAAAATTTAAAAAAATGATACTGTAGAAAGAAACATCCCGGTTGACAGAAATTGACATAGTTGCTGGTACTATGTAGTTTCAGCAAGAGTCCCAGCAATCTGCCATGGAAAAACTTGCTACTATCTACACTACATGACAGCTGCAAAAAATTTGAATTTTTGTCAACCGGGATTCCTTCAGCTTCCTACATGCTTCTAGAAAAAGATTAGGTCGCATCGAGTTTCGGTGCGGCTAAAATTTCAACCTTCATAGCAGGCTTCAATTCACGAACCACCAGGAGGCCCCTTCCAATGGCCGAAGCTTCCGTCCTTCTCAGTGAGCGAGCGCGTTCCGGGGCATCGTGTCGATCGGGGGTCGCTATCGAGATCGTATCAGATTAGGTATTGTATGATGTCCGTTTATGCCTACCTAATGAAGGAGAATTTAGCCCTTTTTAATTTATAGTATATTTCGGATGTTTTGTTAACCAGTCTAGTAGGCGGAATTCATTTTCATTTTCAAATTATACTTTATCATTTTCATTTTGTTTTGTGGTTTTTTTTTTAGATTTTTTTTTTCCTTTTTACATTATATCTGGTTTTTACATACTCATCATTTACGCTCTCACTCGTTTTTCCTCCTTCCACTTCCGATGAATGAACGCTAATAAAATGGTGTCTCAATGTTTTGTTTTACTGCTGTTCTGCGTCCGATCTGCACTTGTAGCGCACATTACAGTTCTTTAGTTTATTTATTTTCTCCCGCTTAGATAACCTATCGCTCCCATGTTTTTCTCTGCTTCTTGCTTTCCATTTTCTATTCATCTAGTATGCTTTGTCTATCTCATCTGCTATTACCTTCGCGTCAAATGATTTTGTTTAAATAAGTTACACCAATTGCGCCACATATTCGACTGGGACTTTTTTTTGCCTTCTTTTCACATTCGTTCACCCATCGTTTCTTGCATTCGATTTGCGCCGGATCACAATGATCTGGCGTTGTTTTATAGTATTTACTTCTTTTTTTTTCATAAGTGAGAGCCATAAGTAGAAAAGATGTTTAAATGTTGCTTAAACGTAGTTGGCTGTGTCAATATGTACAGTAAAGGATACACTCTCGCGGGTGCCTTTGTATCACTAGTTTTCAGCGGTTTCTGTTGCTTCATATATTAAACTACGGTTTTTATACATAGCACTATAAAAAAATACCATTTACAAAACTTATAGACTCTTTTTCTTGATTCTTTTAAAAACAAAATCAAATGTCAAAATTGAAAAATCTCTTACGCCGCTACCAAGCTACCACACACAACTAGGACATATTTAGGGTTAGTTACTCGTTTCTTATTGCATAAAATTACTTTGTATCTACATTGATTTTTCTTACTTACGGGACTAAAAAAAAAACAGGGAACAAACGAGTAAAACTGTACAGTTTAAAAAATGTATAACAAACTTATCAATGCCGTTTGAACAATTCTTGCGGGCATTGAGAAGGTTCGAAAAGAAGACCACTAGATGAACATACACACATACACACACCATCGCCCTGGGCGGAGAAAGGGAAAACAAGCACCCGGGTAGGAAAAAAACCCATCTTATTCCTACCAAGAGAACAAATGTGTCGTAAATTCGTCGATGTCAGAGGAGAATACGCAAATCCTTTCCACTAAAACTACACTAACAGGTTTGCTAAACCTACTCCTTTTTGTGCGCATTGTTGTCTTTATGTGTGATGTTTGTTTTGTGTGCCTCTTAAATAAGTTCGTCAGACAAACCGTTTGTGTGTTATCTTTTTCCAAAGCGGTGTCCGCTTTTTCTTTACTTTTAAGAAGAACCATTAAGATTTCGTTCTTCCACATAGGACAACTGGGGCATTTTTAGGTCATCTGAAAAGAATTTCATTCTCATCCAGGAAGCATTAAGGGGGTACGTACGATACGATTTCGAGAATAAAATTGACTGTGCAAGCGTGTGGTTTTCACGAGGGGAGAAGAAGTTGGGGCTCTTTAACAACATTTCTGTTCAACGAGGAATGTGTGAAGGTGTTGTGGGTCACGTTAACTCCATGGGACTCGCTAATTGTGTCGCTCTTTCTATATATAACGTACAAATATTGATTGATTGAGTGATTGTGAAATATGTTTAAAAATGTATAAGTAGAATCAAAGATAATAACTAATCAAGGGAAAATATATAAATAGTACTAAGTAGAAAGTAGAAAAAAGTAGGACGAAACATGAGAAAGTTGAGATAGAAAAGAATTAGTTAAAATTAAACAAAATGTTATTTCAAAAAATACGAGGAAAGGGAAGGATTTGAGTCCCAAAAAAGCTATCGTAAAAGGGAATTGAACTTCTTTTGGCCTTCCGGATGATGTTTTGCCCCGACTGTTAGAAACGAATATTACTCTCAACTCTATCCACGATGGCATTTTGATTCCTTGTGTCCATTTAACCACTAGCTTAAATCAGAGAGCACTTCCATCATATAGCCGGAGCGCGACCGTGTGTGAATGTATGTGTGTATGAAATGGGGCAAACGATTACATTGTCTAAATTCGGTTTCAATTTCCACACCTCCTTTTCCTCTCCGTCCCGGGTTCGACCATCAATCTTCGTTCCGTAACGATGTCTTGTTTTGTAACAAACTAATTCGTAAAAATAAATACCAACAAAACGACAAGGTGCAAATTTGCTTGTAAGAATCATCGGGAAGTTCGACATGTCCAACCGCTATTCGGCTGCATTGATTCATCTTCATTTATTATAGTACACCCTCCCTCCTTTCGATCGTTTTCTACATCTGTTGTTCCTTCGAATCCGGAACGATTAGTTCTTACTCATTTAAAAACGTATGGACGAGTGTTTTCTTCTTCGTTCTACCTTAAGTAGGATCTTCATCTTGCATAGCTTCTTCTTGTATACAATAAATCAAACCGTCCTCTATGATCACCTTCGAATGGTGTAGATTTTCCATAGAGCCATACTAATTATGCTTAAACTTAGTTTTAGATTTCTCTAACCAAAAATACGAACCATTAATTCCTTCCTTTTGTACTTTGTACTTAGATGTAGCAAGATAGTTGTTATCTGTGTGTACCGTGCGTGTCTATGCGTGGTTGTGAGTGCGCATGTCCCAGAGGATAGGAGAATTCATTTTTTTTTAACACTTCACTTGCTCACAATGCAATTGGGAAGGAAAAATTTTGATTATCCGGCATATAGTACATTACTGTAAGCACGGTAGACTTTACCACTTTCGAACACGTTCAACAACTTCGAAGAATAGGGTGAATTTAATAATGTTAAATTCGTCTCAATGTAAAGGAAATATTAAATATAAACCGTATTCATATACATTTCCACGAACTATTCACGTAACTATGAAAACTATCCCAGTTGGCTGAGAGAGAATGGGTAATTAATTTTGTAAATTTCATAACCCCAAGCAAAAGTGAATCCTAGTGTGCTAGTGCATACTAGCAACTAAAAACATGACTAAACTTGCAGATATGAGAGCGGCTCTCTGAAGGATCTCAGGAAGATTTCGCCCAAGCTCGAAACCTTCAGAGAAAAATAAAGGCAAAAAGTTTCCTATCCCCTCGTTCCTAAAACGATGGAGATGACGGTACATGCACACGCGCATTCGTGTATGTGTGTGTTAGCCTATGGTCAGGGACAAAATAACACACAAAAGTTTTGACAGATTTGAAGGCTGTTATCGCTTTCTATCGTTCTTCTGCCTACCAAAGATCGATCCTTGTAGGAAGATCGCATTCGAGATCCTAGCTGTACGGCGGTATTTCCACGCGTTGTTATTTCTCACGTTCCTTCATGGTGACACGTCCAGCATGTCCGCGTTGTGACAGTAGTTGCATTCTCTAGGGGAAGTATTTCAGCGACTTTAGGCGTTCCGCCGACATGCCACCTTCGCTGCGCAGTTCCGCTAGCGTCGGTGTGGCACTGAATGTGGTTGCTGTAGGAAGAAAGATGGGACACAATCAGATAAAGGTTGTAAAATGGAGCTAGGGCTCTCACCGATTTAATTAGTTCGTTTATCTGTTTTTTCATTACGAACCACCAGTTTTTTGGTTAATAAAATCGTTATAACCCAGTCTAAGATCAACCAATTCATCATATCAATAATTTGTATCAAAACAGATTGTCACAATCACAATCAAAACAACAATTACAATGAATAATAATAGTTCTTGATAATGGTAGAGAAAACTATGTAGGAATAAAACCACAAGCTTCCATCCACGATTAAGTGTTTTCGACCTACTAGATTATGTTTGTAATTCTGATCTAACACACTCACTCTAGTAGTAGTCTACATTTGGCCCTGGTAGATGAAAAAGATTGATTTATTTAAAAAATCTACGTTTATTGCGTTATAAAGTTTCTACTATTATCGTGAAAGCATCCATTTAGAAATTGATGTTATCGATGTTAACAGTTATGAATTAGTAATTTTTAATCGATTTCAATGTTCGTGTTCTAGTAATGGTTCGGGGAAGATTCGGGGACATTTTGGTCGGTACGTTCACTTACTTATTTCATCCGTCGATGAAAGTGCCTCGTAGTGGCTGCTGCTGCTGTGGTGGTGGTTGTATAGTTTATGATTAACCGCATGATGGTGATGGTGATCGGGAGATGCTCCACCGCTGCTACTGTTGCTGCCGCTACTGCTGTTGCCATCCTTGTTAACCGCTTTCAGCTTCGCCAGTGCGCCATTGCTAATGCCGGCGGCGATCGCCGAGGGTAGTATCCGACCGGTGGAGGACGTCGAGGAGGATGAGTTCGAATTGTCACCCCCCTTCGATAGTAGCTTGTCTTCGTCGTTCATGCCCAAGTCGAGCTCGAGGCAAAGTTCCCGCGAGATCGAGCTGCTCACATCGCTGCTGCTGATGGTGCTGCTGACGGTCCCTGTCGAGGCCGTCGATGCCGATCCACCATCAACCTTGCGTACTTTCATACGTGGGACGCTGCTGAGCGTGCTGCTGGTGCTTGCCGCGATGGATTTTAGTGACGATAGCGATAAGAGGGTGGTGTTGGTGGTAGAGGCAGAGCTTCCCGGTAGCGTGGAGCTATTATTGCTGGATGCCACCGGCGTTGCCATTGTCGTGGTCGCTCTCGTTGTTGGGGACGACCCGGTTGTACTGTGATTGCTAGTAGTTCGTCCTGCAGTTGGCGAAGTGTTGGACGCTGCCACAGGAGACGATGACGTTGAAGAGGACGATTGCTGCTTGCGCTTCCGGTACTCGGTGATGGAGAGTTTACGCTTCGGAGTGGCAAAAACGCCACCGGCACCACCGGCACCTCCTGCACCACCATCGGCTGCGGCCGTGGACGGGGTGGTCGACGCCACCAGAGCCGGATTGAGTCGCGGATCGGAGCTGGCAGTTTTGGTGAAGATCTTCGGGTACGTTCCTAGCGTGGCCGCTGATCCTGTTGGACCACCTACCCCGGGCGACGTGGCACTCAGTCCACCAATGCCCGGTGCTGGAACACCGGTAATACTTGCCCCAGTCGCAGTTCCCGTCATCACACTGCCCACCGCCGTTCCGCCGAGGGTGGACAACGATTCGGTGACACTGCCAGCCAGAAGCAGCGAAGACTTTGCACCAGCACCAACAGCACCACCACCGCCACCGATCGGAGTCGGCGTGAGGGAACCGAGCGTGGAGAAACTTGTCGGGCGCATCTGCGTCAGCAGGGATGTCCTCTCCAACAGGTTCGACACTTCCGAGCGGTACTGATAGATGCCACCACCAGTGGCAGACGACAACCCTCCACCGACCGGGATTACACCAACCCCCCCGGTGGCCGGTTTGAGTGAGGCCGACGAGGGCGTTGGGTAATCAAGGAAGGAAGACGATACGGACGGTGGTCGCGTATCGGTACGCAGCAATGGCTGCTGGTGGTGAAGATGGTACCCACCGAGGGTGCTCAGATGTCCACCGGTAATCGTTGGGATCGGCTCCGCCCGGAGCGTCGTGTATGAGCGGATCGGCTCCGCACCGAACGTCGTAACCGAGGGAATTGTTTTCAGTGCCGCTGGTGATGTCACTATCGAAGCCGGTGCCGATGCCGCAAGTACGGACACCGACGAAGGAGGTGGCAGAATCAATGGCACGGAGATTGAGCTTACCGTCGAGACGGCGGAGTCTATTATCAAGCTGGCATTCTGTGACGTTCCCGTCTGCTGCTGCTGCTGCTGAAGTGTCACGTTGACCGCATTATCCTTGACGCACAGATCAAAGTTCAGTTTCACCTGCTTCTTCACCGGCTGATGGCCGACCGCACTGGCACCGACGGTCGCCGGTGAGTTGCCCTTCTTCGATTTGCTACGATTTCTCGAGATCAGATTCATGATGTTTTCCGAGTGGAAGGAAGCAATCTTCTTCTGCAGGTCGGCCATTTCGTTCTGCTCAATTTCCTCCGGCGGTCCACCGGCGGTGCTGGTTGTTGAACTCGATGGCTTAACCGTGGCGACACTCGCGGCGGTCCCTTTATCGTCCTTCCCGTTGCTGGTTACAACAGGAGATTGTTTCCTCTCAGCGTCTCCTCCGTCGACCTTCACGAAAGACTTCCCCACAACATCCTGTTCCGAACTCACACCAGAGGGGCTTTTCCCGTTCGCTGGAGCCTTCACAGCAGATGGTGGTGCTGGTTCCTTTCCTTCCGACATCATTTCCATCATTTCCTGCTCGACGGATTCGAGGGCCGGGTCGGCCGGTTTGCTGTCGCTTTCCTCTTCCTCCTGGACGTACACCAACACCGAGTCTTCCGGGCTGCATCCGATGTCATCGTCTTCCTCGACGTTCTCGAGCCGAGAAACGTCGGCCGACCCGTCGTTCATCGCCGCCAGCCGTTCCTCGACGATAGTCTCGACGATTTCATCGAACGTGGACGAAAGTGATTCCGCTACCGACGTCCCATTGCCGTCCGCTTCCTCATCCGCCTCACAGTAGCTGATTGTGTCCGCATCCTGATCGATCAGCTCTTCTTCGCTCTTGGACTTGGTGCGCTCGATTGAACGGTCTTTCCGTTCAACTGCTACGCCCTTGTGAGCCGGATGTTTCGATTCCGCGACAACCTTCGGCGTTGAGGTCAGACATTCTTCAACCACCTCCTTGAGCGTTTCCTCGATCAGCTGCTGCTCTTCGGGCGACGGTTCAATCATACTCAACGCCGTCAACGATCCCGTCGAGTCGTCTTCCTCCTCTTCCACCTCTTCCTCCTGCACGACCACCGCCACCTCGTGCATCAAATCCACATCCTCTTCCTCCACCTCTTCCTCTTCCGCTTCCATCACCTGCACTATGTCTTCTTCCTCCACATGTTGCTGCTGCGGTTGCTGTTTCTCGGCCACTTTTTCTTCTTCCACCACCGATGTTTCGATATACTTCTGGCTTCCTTTGCTTCGCGTCATTCCACTAGCGCGCGGTGGCGTTGTCGTCGGGGGAGGAGGGATCGTTTCCACAACGGCGGTTGTGGCCACTTCCATCGTTTCATCGACCATCACCACCGTCGTCACTGGTTCCTCCACAACGACCGCTTCCTCTTCGGTGACCATCTGCTCCTCCTCTTCCACCGCCGGCGTCGGAGACGTGGACATTGGAACAACCGTACTCGGTGGTGGTTCCGATGATGATGGTGGTTCCGATTGATAAACAACGGACGGTGGTAGATAATCCGTCACCGTCACCGCCGTCCTTTCGTCGTTTTCAACCGGCTCGGATGGTTCAACAACAACCACCGGTGGTGGTGGTGGTGGTGGTAGTGGTTGTGAAGTGGATTCTTCCACCACCAACGTCGCTTCAGTCACCACCGTCGTCGTCGCCGTCGTCGGTGTTTCATAGTGCTGCTGCTGTTGCTGTTGTTGCTGCATTTGAGCTGCCATCTCTAGCGGAAGAGTGTGATGTAGTTGATGCTGAAACGTTTGCAGCATCGGGTACTGATGGTGGTGCTGCTCGTGTGGAGATAAGGCGGCCGCAGTGTTCACACCGTCACCCCCAACGACGCCGTGGACAAGCTGAAGTTGCGTATGCACGGCCGATGGTTGTGGTGGTGGTGTTGCTGGCATCGGTCCCGGGTCGGCAAAGTGTAGCGGGGTGAGCATCTTAATCGTCGGAGCCGGCGGTCCTGGTGGTGGACGGTGTGACGAAAGGTCCATCGCTTGCTTTTCCGGGCTTTCCCAGTACATGGGCGTTCCCGGTGTTCCCGTCACCACGGCCGGTGGTACACTATTGTCCGTCCCGGAGTACACGGAGTTCGGTGGTCCAACGAACAACTGTTGCGCCTGTCCGTCGGTCGATGATGGCACAAGGTTGACTGCTAACGAAGAAGGGGGTGGATTTTCCCGTACAACGCGTCGCTTTTTCAATGGCGTCGTAAACCCATTCGGTGGCGGTGGTGAGGAAGAATGTGAACCGCCAGCGACGGCGGAACTACCACCGACCAAACCACCACCACTGGGGTGTGTTTCATCCGTTTCCTCCGAGATCGCCTGCCGTAGCCAACGCTTCTTGACGGCGGCACTTTCCATCTTCTCCGAACCGGAAGTCGCACTCGGCATTCCACCGGGGGCATTTTCACTAGCCGGTGTCGTCGGCAGGGAGGTCGATGGCGACGGTAACACCGTTGGCCACTTGTGATGTTCGTCCACCGGCGGCTGCGGAGAGTTTTGCATGATAAACTCCTCGACTTTCTTCGCCACGAACATCATATTGCCACCGTCCGTTGGAGTGGACGCCGAACCCGGGGAAGGTTCGTCAAAGTTCGTCTTCAGGTGAAGCGGCTGCGATATCGAGGACATGTTGTAGCCAGCTTGCTGCTCCTGATGTTGCTCCGTTACCAACAATTGATGTCCGCTGAGCCACTCACGGCTCATACTCTTTTTCGTTTTCGCCTTTGTTGGGTACTTAAAATCCTGTTGTTGTTGCTGGTGCTGTTGATCCTGCTGTTGGTCAACGGAAAGAATGACCGGTGGCGAGGGTGCAGATGATGACACAACTACCGATGCCGGAAGACCGTGATGATGATGGTTCGCGGTACGGTTTACACCACCCATCAACACGGATGAGGTGGTGGAAGTGGCCGCTTGTTCCAGCGGACCGACGGCCGCCTCGATGAGCATACAGGCGGAACTGAGCAGCGGTAGATTGCCAGCCGTATCGGTGGACGTCTCAACGACCGCTCCTCCTCCTGCTCCACCCGTTGAGGAGCTAATCCCTCCCAGCTGGGCCGCCTGCGAGAAGGTAAGTAACAGTTCCGCCGGATTATCCCCGTACTGCGCGGAGGTGTCGTTCGGTAGGACTTGCTCGTGTGCGGATGGTATCGCACTGTACTGTTGTTGTTGCTGTTGTACAAACGAAGTGGAAGAACCGGAAGACGCAGGGGAGACTCTGCTGTTGGAGGATTTCGTTTTCGAACGCGAACGTGCCGCTGCCGCCGCCGCTGCAGCCATCTTTTTCCGGCGCTGCTGCGTTGACGAAGCAAAGTGCTGACTGACGGCTTTGCTTTTCTTCTTCTTCGACCCACCACCGGACGAACGGCCCGATTTCGAACCCGCCAGCAGACCGCCCGTGGTCTTCCGTTTGGTACTATTGCTACTGCTGCTGATGCTACTTCCGCCGCTGCTGCTGCTCGAGGACGAATGGGCACCCGAAGCGTGCAGCATCATCGACGAAGAGGTTGACGCAACACCAGCGCCGGTGCCGGTGAACGTTTCATCGCACGAGCTCGTCGGAACCATCATCGTCGTTGAGGAAGAAACACCTCCCAGAGCGTCCATCGTACCCTCGTCGGACAGGTTTCCACCCCCGGCGCCGGAGTTTGATGTCGATATGCTCCTCCGCTTGCCACCGTTGGACGAAGGGGACGATCCGTGGAACGGGCCACCATCGCCACCTTTGCGCTGCTCCTTCAGCTCCTGCTTGCGCTGCTGCGATTGTTCCATCTTCGCAAACGCCTTCACGATCGCTTCCATTTTGCGCTCCTCCCGGGTCAGCTTGCGGCTCGGTTTCTCCGATCCGGTTTGCTTCTTCTCGCTACGGCTCGGTTGATGATGCTCCCGGTGGTCGCGCGAAATGCTGCGCTTACTCTTGCTACCACCGCCGCCGCTCGAATGATGGTGATGATTCGGTGAGCTGGCACGCTGCTGCTTGATGGGCGTCGAGGAGGAAATGGACACGCAGTTGTTCGCCATCGATGGAACGATGTTGCCCGACGACAGGGGGGTACCAACGCTGGTACTAAATCCAACTGAAGCAGAAGCTGAGGGTTGTTCCGATGGTGTCGGTTTCCTTTCCGCCAACATCGGGGAGGGTGAAGATTGCGGTGGTACCGGCTCCCGTTTGATGACGGTAGTTTCCTCCTCCAGCGGGGCGGCTTTTACCAACGTTTCCTGCTTGACGATGTCCTTGTACTCTATCGTTTCACTTTTCACTGCAATCGGATCCATCATAGCTGGTGCAGCAGGTGCAACTACCAACGATGATGGCGGGGGTAGTAACGCTTGTGGTGGTGGTGGTGGAAGTTGTTCCTTGATGTCTTCCACTTCTCGTTTCACCGTTAGCCCCAGATCGACTGGTGTTCGCTGCGGAGAGGATACAACATGCCGTCCCGCGATCCCCGGTGCTGCTGGTTCCTGCTTGACCGGTGACTGATGAAACTGCAGAACGGTTCCGGTTATCTCAGCCGTTGTCGCTACCGATGCAGCCGCAGCTGGTGGCGGGGGTTGTGGCCTCGGAGGGGATAGTAAAAGCGAAACGGGTGATCCACGTGCAGCGCCACCAACCTTCATCGGGGAGGCCGGTGGTGATGGTTTGGCCTGAATCTTCAGCACGTCTTCGAGGATTTGCTGCTGATGAAGCTGTTGCTGCTGCTGGATCAACTCCATGCGCGTGCCATGCTCGAGCAGGGCCGCATCGAGTGCCGCCGTACCGGCGCGCGATCCCATACCGACCCCACCGGAGGATGCCATCGCCAGCAGGGCGGCCGCGGCTTCCGGCTGATCGGGCGAGGGTTGTTTCTTCATCGGCGACGCAAGCTGGTGCGGTGCGAGCAAGGTGAGCGGCTGTGGTACGCCCGCGTTCAACTGTATCGGTCCGGTGGGGGTTTGAAGGGGTGGAGCAAGCGGAGAGTTCAACGGAGGTGCCGTCTGCTGGGGCAGACCTGCTACCGAGGGTGGCGGGGGCGAGCGAAGAGGCGACGACTTGATGTCGTAATAATTGTACGGCGAAGGAATGGACCCTGGAGCGGGAGGATGTGTCCCAAAGTGGGGATGCGGTGATGAAACGACTCCTGGTGGTGGTGGGGCTACTGCTCCGTATAGGAACGGGGGTACAGCTCCTCCTACTAGCGGAGGAAGTGGCGTCAGGGCGGGGGTTGACGATGAACTACTCGAGGTCGATATCGAGGTTGAAGGGAGGCCGGAAAGAATCTGCTGCTGTTCGTGTTGTTGCTGCAGCAACTGCTGGAACTGAACGGGAAGTAGTGATGTTTGGGGTGACAAAAGGCCACTTCCACCCGCGAGCGCTCCGTGGACCGTCCCTTGGTTGGCAAACACCGCATCACTTTCGCCACCACTCGACGAGATCGATCGATTCCGGCTGTTGTTGCGTGCCTTTTTGCCACCCGCTTTTCCAGCCTTCACATCCAACGTTAGGTCGCCACCATGGGCCCGTTTCGAACCTGCCTTGGCACCACCCTTCGCACCAGGGGTCTGAACGATTGAGACCGGTCCACTGGAACCGGAAGCCGCGGAAGTGGAAGATGCCACTAAACCACCCGATACGCCCGATGATTGCTGCTGAGAGGAGCCTCCTGACGCATCGTTCAGCTGCGCCGAGTAGGCACAATCCTTAATCAACCCACACGCGCACACATTCGTTACGGTCGTGTGCGTGAGGATGACGACGCCACCCATCCGTTGGATCAACTGCTCGTCGTGGCGGATCGTGATCTCGGTGTTCGATTTGATGTTTGCCGTCGCCACGATGTACAGATGCACCACACCCTTCTCGACGCTATGCTGTAGCTCCGCGTTCGGCCGGCAGGATCGCCTCACGAATCGCGCATCGTTGCCGTACGTTCGTGTGTCCACGCAAAGCTCCATCCCGCCCGTCCCGGCCGATGGTAGCTGGTAGAGGAAGAGGAACGGCCCGGCGTTCTTGTTCTGCGCCAGCTTCCCGTTCGCCGCCAGGTTAAACAACGACTGCAACTGCTTGTGCTGACTCGTGAGCATGTACTTCCCGCGTACCTCGATGATTGGCGCGCGTGGTTCGATGTCGCTCGTACCGATCAGGATCTTTCCGCCAGCGTGCGGAACCGTCGTACACCGGGGGCTCATGTTCGCCGCACTCGGGACAATCAGCAGCCGAGTGTCAGTGAGCAACGGGTTAGCCGATTGCATCTTGGCGAACGCCTGCAGCCGAGCACGCAGTTCCGGGGAGTAGTGGTTCGTCGTTGCCCGCTCGTAGCTGTCGATCCAGGTGCGCACCATGTTCGTTAGCTTCTCCAGGCTCAACTCGGCGCTCTTGGTCTTCTTCTTGGCCAGTTTCGCAGCAGCCGCGGCGCTCATGTTTCCGCCGCTCGCTCGCAGTTCCTTGTTGCCCGCCCGCTTGCCACCGTTAAGCCGGTTGTTGAGGGCCGCTTCGGCCTTTTTGCTCAGTTTCTTCGCCGATGGCGTTCCGGGGACGCCAGCAGCTGCTCCTATACCGCTGCTACTATCACAGTGCATCGAGCCGGACGATGAAATCAACCCGGCACCGGCGGTTACTCCCATTGCTCCGAGGGGTGACGTAAGACCCAAAGCCGCAGCCGTCGCCGTAGCAGCCGTGCTTGGATCGATCATCGTTACGCCACTTCCCAGCGGACCGGCGGGACCACCAAACATTGTTGTCGATGTTGGTACACCAACGCCGCTGGTGGAACCGACGACGACCGTGCCCGATACGGGGATGCCCGTGGCGGACGAGACACTGTCGGATTTCTTGCGCGAACCACCGACACCGCCAGATTTTGATTTTTTCGAACCCTTCGGTGTCGTTGTAGTGGACGCTCCCGGCAGCTGTCCGAGTGAACCGTTGCTCTGTAGCTGCTGTTGCTGGTGGTGCTGTTGTGCCATGAGATCGTTGTACTGGTGCAGCTGCTGTTGTGCTTGCTGGTAGCCACCTTTCCCACTCAGTGGCGGTGTTGGTGGCAGCGTACTGGACACAGTGTCGGAAGGAACCGACGAGCCGGTTCCTGTTGCCGCAGCCGTCGACGACGAGGAAGGGACATTGTTGTTCGCCAGGAAAAGACTCTGCTCCTTACGCTTTTGAAGCTGAAGCTGGCGCGCTCGTGCCTTGTCGACTGGTCGCGGCTGGCACAGTTCACAGTTGTACTCGTCCGGAATGTTTAGCCGGTCGATGCCCATGCAATCGACATGCTGCCATGCGCTGTTACGAGAAGAAAAAGCGAAAAGGAAGAAGAGGAATCAATGTAAGGTTCAATGGGAACAAGTTTTCATTTCAAGTTCATTCAAAAAATAAATTATTGAATAAACTACAAATACATTTGTATCTAGGACTCCTACAGTCTCTAATTTTTGTCTCGTGTTCATCTGGTTTTGTCTCCTGATTTCAATTTTGTCTTGGACTTGACTTGGCCTGAGAGATAACACTAGCAGCTTTTGAGATTCAGTGGCGCCGTGTGTAAACTTTTTAGAGAGAGGGTTTGTTATACTCTATCGTTCAAGAATGGATTCATATACTTACGAGCACTTGTCACAGCAGATCATGTACCCATCGTCGTGCGTAAGATCGCAGATGCACCGCGTCACCGAGTCGTCTTCTGCTTCGCACTCCTCCGCCGTGTCCGTGTCTTCGTTCATCTCACCATCCTGGCACGTACGCGACCCAGTGCTTATGATCGAGTGCGCATCATCGTCATCCTCAAGGATGGTGTGCGGCCGTGCCGACGAGAGACCACCCTTGGCCGGGTAGAAATACTCGATCGTCCGACCGGACGCATTGGTGGCGACACCGCCGAGCAGATCGCCCGAAACGACACCTGCCGCACTGGTCAGTTTGGCCAGGTTGAGTTGTGCCACCGGGACTGGCATCGGTGTACTACCACCACCCGTCGCTCCAGATGGCGCCCCCATCATCCCCGTTTGGCTTGCGTTCTGTCCAACAACCACTGCTGCGGAGGATGATCCTGACTGTACCAGCGTTGTTGAGCTACTGATACTACTCGAAGGCAAACCACCGCCAGACCCAGCGGAATGTGCTGATATTATTGTTGCCTGCGCCGTAGAAGAACTCGACAGAGCCATCGTCTGTGGCACCGTCTGCGGTCCCATTCCTGGTGGGAGCTGATAGTGGTGATACTGCTGCTGATTCTGCTGCTGTTCCATCGCCGCCCCGGTCACCGCAGTGACTCCGGAAGCTGATGCTACCGTGCTGGACGTCGTGATCGGTACGCAGTAGGTATGATCTTGCAGGATAGCTTGCAGGGTGCAGTGCCGACCGGCGGATGGATCAACCGGTCCCGGGCGTACCTCGATGCTGTTGCCTTCCTCGTCCTCTCGGCTGGAGTAGTAATAAGCCGAGTTTAGCATCGTCGCTGGGCTGCTCTCCTTCAGCGGAATATTGTCCGCAAAATAGGTCGTCGATGAATCAACCGAACCACTGCAATTAGTGCAAAACAGTATTATTAGTTTCGTATTACTTTATATTAGCAATGATAAAATCTACATTAACATACGACATTATCGTATTTTTCAAACATCTCTAAAGTTAACTAAATGTATACAAATTGGCTTACCTCATCCGTCGCCCGTCGGTGGAGCTGGTCGAATCGTACCTATGACGGCCACCGGTTGGACGCGATGGAATGCTAACGGTGCTGTTCACTGGAGATGCAACGACTGGCGACGATTGCTCGTAAGACTGCTGTCGACTGTAGGAGATTTTTCCCGCCGTCGATTCGAGCGATTTACGGGATAAACTTTGTAATATCCGGGCCGTGGCCTGCTCGTCCGTCTGACCGTTCATGAAACTCATGTCACCACCGTCCGACGTGCCGGATGATGATGATGTTGATGGTGTTGTCGTTGTTGTTGTTGTTGTTGTTGCTGGGGCTGACAGTGGTGGTGGTGGGAGCTGCTGTTGCGCTGATGACGCTACAACCCTCGAGGCGGTCGAGGAGGAGTACACGTACCGGTACGGTGGTGATGCGGCATGATTCAGTGTCTGATGTTCACTACCCGGGGTGGTGGTGGTGTGGTGCTGTTGCTGTTCGGCAGCAATGGGGATATAGCTCTGAGAACTAACAACCGGTGACGATGCAGGACCTGGTCCCACCGTATGCCCAAGAGAGTTTAAATACTGTAACTGACTTCCGCTATTGTTTCGCCCCCGACCTCCTGCAACGGATGGCTTGCTGGCGGTGGTTTTTATCGGCGAACTGGGGGTGCCGGAGGTGCTGAGCACGTTCGAGTAGCAACCGGTCGTCGGTCCAACCTTGCCCGATAGCGGCGGTTGTAGCTCATACCCGCCAACGGTGGTAGCCGCCGTGTAGAGACTGCTGAGCCCTTTATGGCCCTGCGATATGACAGAGCCAGTCGGACCTCCGGTGGAAGTAGCGGTTGCCACTACCGTCGAATTACCGTAAGAACTTGGTACGATGTTGCCGTAACTGACACCGAGCGGGGATGGCGTAGAGGATGACGGCGTGTACCGACCGCTAGTGGATAGTTTCATAGTATTTGTCGTCGTCGACGTCGCCGTAGAGGAAGAGGAGCTTATTAACGGAGTAACATTTCCACCAAGTTGCTGTTGTTGCAGTATAACGCTTCCTCCTCCTCCTCCCCCTCCACCGCCACTACTAGACATTAGACTATGCGTTGAGCTTTGCAGTGCACCGCCTACTGCTCCTCCTCCTGTGCTGCTGCTGGGAGATTGCGTTCTTGGTTGCGTTTGTTGGTGAATCTGAATGAGCTGATTTTTGTTCGCCTTCATCATGTTCACTTTGGAAGCGCCGTGCGTCAGGCCATGCATCGAGGCGGCCGACAGTTTTACGCTACCGTGCGAAGACGGTGTTAATCCGGTAGAGTTGATGCCACCGCTGGTTGTATTGTGTTGTGCGTAAGACGACGACGACGATGCCGATACCGGGACCATCATCGGCTGAATGTTTGGGTTGTGGTACACCGTTTGTCCGGTGGAGGTCGTGTAGATAGATGTCGGTGCGACACCCTGCTGCTGCTCTATCGATACACCACCATTCGTCGTACTGCCACCGCTGCTATTAGTACTTTTCATGTAGAACGTCGCCGACGTAGTGGTTGTCGTCGCAGTCGACGATGTAGTTGACGACGTCGATAACACTGCTTGTGAGACGTTGGTTGTAGGGGCACTACTGAGCGTAATGTGGCCACTACTCTTCGTCGCACTATTAGCCCTTACCGCTTTCAGGCTAACATTGACACTACCCTGGGTTTGGTGGTGTTGTTGTTGCTGCTGCTGTTGCTGTGGTTTTAAAACAGCAAATGGTTTAAGGGTTACACTCGAGAGTTTCGGCTGCTGCTGTTGTTGCTGCTGCTGCTCCATCATCTTGACCCAGGCGTTTTGGCTCACCTTGCTCTTACTTGTCACTGGAATCGGTTTCATGTGCGCCGTCGATACGACATTCTTTATCTCAACCGTTGGAGAACCTCCGCCACCGGTGTCCTGTATTTGACCGATTGCATTGGTATACTGCAGGTGCTGATGCTGCTGCTGCTGGTGCTGAAGTATCCTTCCACCGTTCGCAAGCGATGTGGTCACCACACTACCACCGGTTCCACCGCCATTTGGTGGTATTCTTGTGACGAGCTGGATGTTTCGAGGCACGGTCAATTTCTGCACCATCGCTGTGGTCGTCGAACCAGCGCCACCCGGTGTTCCTAGCCCGCCAGCAATTGACATTGTCGCTGGTGGGCCTATCTGCTGCTGCTGGCCACCGGCAGAAAGCACATGCTGGTGATGGAGAGGCGATGATGCCTGCTGATGGTGATGATGATTGTTGAGATTTTTCACCTTCGATATCGGGACGCTGATGAGCTTGCTTGCGTTTAGCTTGCCGCCCGTCGACGTGAGAACGTTAAAGTTTTTGCCACCAGCATCGATGTAGTTGAACGTCGTTGTCGTGGTAGCCACTGCTGCCGACGCCTGCTGTTGTGGCGACTGAACCGTATGAAACGTGTGCTGCTGCTGTGGACCTCCTCCTTTCGAGACCAGCGTTACGTTGCTCATGATTTGTACGCGGGCCGACCCTAAGGGTCCGCTACTTTCACCCGTCGTCGTCGTCTGCTGTTGCTGCTGCTGCTGGCCGGACGACAGTATGTTGATGCTGTTGCTCATTTGGCCGCTATTGCTACTGCTATTGCTGTTCAAAGTGTTGCCGTTACTGGTACCGCCACTGTTGCTATTGCTAAAACTACTTCTACGATTATTGCTGATGCTGCTGTTGTTGCTACTACTGCTAAGGGACACTGGTGCTCCATAGCTGTTGCCACATAACAGATTCGAATACTGCCCGCCAGCGCTGCCACCTACTACTGTAGTTCCCTCTGGCCTGAGCTTGAGGGCGGCTGCGGCGGCATTCGACAGTTGCTGAAGTCCTGCGGCTGCGGTCACCACGTCGTTGGTATCCAGCAGATGGTGATGATGGTGATTCGTATTGCTGCCCTCCACAATCAGAACTTTTCCACCAGTGGTGCTGCCGTTGCTTCCGTTAGCATTGAATGTATTTCCACTGTTCATGGATGAGGAGGACGCCGCGGACATGTTGTTGTGCCCGCTTCTACGTGGACTGTTTCCCCGGCCACTTCTCTTTCAACTCACTTCACTGTTCACACCACCGTACACTTATTTTCTTCCGAAGATAATAATGTAATGAAGCGATTCTCTATTTTCCCGCTTTTCACAGGCGTGTGGGAAACACTCAAAAACTAGACATACAACACAATGCACAAAAACACCTTTTGTCGTTGCTTCTGCCGTTTTGCTCACCGAGATTGTAAACAAATCCAATAGTCCACTGCTATTATAATATTTCCTGAATGATCCCTGTTGATCATTCGCTGGCAGTCCTATCTAGGACGATCAAGTAATGTTTGTGCAGTAAACCACAGGTAATTAGTACACCATTCTGTTAACAGCAGAGGTCACCAATCGGTAGGATGAAACCGATGAAGAACAACTTGTTTTCTGATGACTTTGACCGCTTGTCCAACGATGACACCGATGGAAGCTGGGGCATTCATGTGTCAAAGGATGACAAATTTGCTGACACTGCTTGTTCTCCTGGCTCGTTCCGACCAGTGGTAACGGGGCTTTTTCTCCCGCAGCCGAAGGATTACTATAACCACCAGTGCTATGAAATTCGTGATGGCCTTCGTCCGATGGTGCTGCTGGCAGCGAGAATTCCATGTCAGCACAGTTCATAGCAGTGTAGGCCAGAGGCTTCCTGTTTTGGGATAGAGAGGAACAAAATCGTTAGAGATCGTTTATAAAAGTCTTGCTACCGTTGAAACATACTGAAATGCATCATCGTCGTGTTTATAGAAATGAATCATCGTGTTGCACATGTGGAAAGTACGTAGACCAAGAGAATTAATGATAATTCTAGTTGAAACGAAAAACATACACTTTGCAATTGATATTAAATGAAGCGCATCGACAATTGCTGTGTTTCGCTCAATAATACAACAAAGAAAGCTGGAAGGAAACCCCGCGAATGACTTGAATGTAATAGAAATCTCCGAATGATAGTAAACATGCGCACTTGCCTACCAAAAACGGATACATTTCCGCAATCGCAAATTACGATACATGATACAAGAAAATGTGTGTCCTTCGTCATTTGATGAAAACACAAATATCTATTTTCTTTGCATATTACTAAATTGTAAAACCCCTCCATTTACAAGCACGCATTGACCATTTCCATCTCTCCCTTGATTTTACAATGTGTTGATGGTTTGTAGCATTTTGTACGCTCGACAGTAGGGAAAGGCCCAGCATCGAACCGAACTAACCTACTGCGTCGTATAAAAATGCACAATCCATTTTGCTAACATTTGTGAATCCTCCAACCTACATCCATAAACTCCAAGAGAAACTAAACGACTCCCGACACTAACACTATCAAGTGACATCGTCGATGGTTTTGTGCTTAGGGCAATTCGTAATAGTATGCGTTTTGCAAACCGTGTATTGGGATGTGTGCTTGAGGTTTGCTCACCAATACCCTTTTGTTCTTCTACTTTATACGACTTTCAAGGTATTTGCATGCAGGTTACTGCAGCGTACAATTTGACGTAGAAGTAGGAAAAATAAAGATGTTGACTTTCCTGCTAGAACAACTTTCTTTGTTTACTTTCAAAGAAAAACTATTATCGATGTTCTTTCTCGAAGCCAGCCTAACAAGAATGTTTGAAATGTAAAGCCACTTTCCTCCTTACTTAGGTAGTAGGTATGGAAGTAACTGTACTAAAAGAGAATTGGTGTTGTTTGGTAAACAAAGATTTCATATAAATCAAGCGACTAGTGAGAAGGTACCCTATTTAAACTTATTCTACTTCTTCTACCGTCAACAATTTGCCGTGATAACCTAGCAAGATACTGAACAAAATTCCAGTGAAATGTCTTTCAGCAGCAGACAAAATGTTCAGTGTTTTGATTTTTAAACTTCATTAATTATACGGCTCCAACGAAAACGGGGAGTTCCGATCCTTTTCGAAACAAACCCCATCCATTCCATCAACATTCACGGCCATCTCGTCGAACCCTCGGGGTGAATAAAAACAGTGACCGAATGAAAAACAAACCAGCTCAGCGCGCCGACCCGAGAACGTATATAATTCGTTAAATTACTCGCTGTTGCGTAATAATAGAACTACATCGCTGTGTGCGCTTTCTATCACAGTTTTCAGCAGCCCCAAGTTTGTCGGGGGGTTCGCGATAGAGACCTATCCATTTCACCGCTAGCCTCCCCCGTCCTAATGGCAGGAGAAGGCCGTTCCCCCAGTGCCTACCATAACAGTGCCCTCTCTGCTCGTTTCATCGAGCTACAGCAGCTTAAAGCATCCGGTCTCGCCAGTGAAATTGGAATAATCTTGATTACGGATCACAAGCCGAATTGTGCGACCTCGGTGGCGGATGTCCTATCAACATTGGCTTCTCCTCTTCCCCGTTCCACACAAGATGTGACGATACCATGCGCGGGCGAGTATGTATGTGTGCCTATTTTATATGTACCGAGCCATGCCAAGCAAACTGGTCTCACCAAATTTCGTACATTTGACGGTAGTGTCCGGATCATCGACATAATAACATCCGTGTTCCGCCGTCTATGCTCTCTCTGTGGTATAGCGCGGAACCAAATGGTGTGTTGCACTTCATTTTGGGCGCTCGACTCTCTGCCAGTTCGTGTCAAACACAGCAAAACACTCTCGCATTGTCCCTCGATTCTCTCTGTAGTGATCGGTACGGATGCTGCTGATGTTGCTGCTGGTGCTACTGCTTCTACTCATGTTTTCTCGCGCGGATCGACCAAAACCAAACGAACCATAGACCCGCCGGGTGAATGGCGGCACAATTGTACTAACAAAAATACACACTGAAACAAGAAAAATACTCAAGCCTCTCATCGATCTCGTCGGATGCGAACAGGAATCGACAACCCTTACCTTCTTCGGTAGAGATGTAAGGTGGAGGAACGTTGGATGATTTTTCTCGCACCGTTTTCATAGGTTTTCGTTTTGAGCTCTTCGTTCACCGTCTTCCTCGTTAGGTTTTTCCTTGCGGCGTGTTTACCCGTCTTCAGTGCAATACAGTCATACCAGCGGCAGACAACTGAATTATAGGACGTCTACCGCTGCTGAGGAAGCGATTTTCTTCCACGATAACTAAACTGATCAGCAAACGAAGTACGAATTAGCCAAGTACACTGCTCAAATGATGGTAGGTTGATTGTTCGATGCCTGTCTGGGATTTTGCTTCCTTCGTGCATCGATCAATAAAGTAGCGTAGTTTGGAAACATGGAGACGCCTACTACGATGAAAGACGTCGATATTTCCTACAATTTTTCTTTTTCTCAAGTAAGCAGTGCCGAGAACGTAGGTGTGTGAGCCTCGAGGTTGAAAGAGATCAATGCTAAAATTTATACATTCAATTATTAGTTCGTCTTTCTTTTTGTCTTAAGAAATAATCTATGCAATGGAGGGATCTTTGACTGCTGCGATGCATTTCCCAAATTCAACTCTCTGCTACCTAATGGGAGCATGAAAAAGAAGACAAAACTTGAACAACC
The DNA here is from genome assembly GCF_943734765.1 of Anopheles ziemanni. Taxonomy (NCBI): domain Eukaryota; kingdom Metazoa; phylum Arthropoda; class Insecta; order Diptera; family Culicidae; genus Anopheles; species Anopheles ziemanni. Next base: position 75,465,758 of record NC_080706.1, read on the forward strand.
CTTATCGCTACACGATCCAGAGTATTGAAAGCAATGGTTTTTCGATAGCAAATTGTTGCAAAATTGTCTCTGCACCCAGGTTTATTTAATGGAATTCGCCTAAAGAGAATACCATCCCTAATTCCAAGTTTTTTTTTTACTTTTTTGTCTTATTTCGCAGCAAACACGCAGGCACACACACACAACGCTTCCATTGTGGTTGCTCGAGCTGAGTACAGAGGGCGCTGCGATCGCAAAATGAATGCGCGACTATAAACGTATGATGGTGTATACAGCGAGTGTAGATGCAGCGCTTTTCAAGAGTAGAAAAAAGACGGGAGAGAGAAGTAAAAAACCCGTCGTACTCGTCTAAAACCAATCAAGGTGCAGTTTGAGAGATGATTCAAAATACTTTGGAATGTCGAAGCAAACCAATTCACACGCATCTACATATGCCGCGCCAACTGGGATGCACTACTGTTGTAGGTAACGACGATTTGCCACGATTCTTGGAAGAAAAACTGTCTGCCAATTTGAACAAAAACAGACAAATCGAAGCCACCTTTTTTCTCACCCCCATAACTACCATTGATCGATCTCCTGCGCCGCGTTTTCATCTCGTTTCTTCCGCACATCGCATCGTCGTCACCGCGTTTTCGTAATACACCACCACCAGCTTCTTCTTCTTCTTCGCCGCTGCACATACACACACACGCAGGCGCGCGCTCGCGATTCAATGCTTGAGCTAGAGGAGGAAGGGCAAAGAGGCAGAGTGCGGTGTGTGGTGCGAGGTGGCGCGGGGACAAAGTTCCGCCGTTTCACTGCTTTTTTCATCATCGCACTTTGCCGTCGTTTTGACTATTTCTAACTTCCTTGCTTGCTTGCTTGTGTTTCATTTACGATGCTGCCTAATTTTTCGAGCACACATACTGCACACATACACACACATGCAGGCAAGCATACACGCGCGCGCACACACACACATAAGGACGCATTTTCAGAGAAAATTTTGTTCGCGAAAACCGAAGGTACGGGGAAGGTGCGCGGGTATTACCCTTTTTGCCAGATATAAATCGACGCACGATAAAAATGCGAAAAGTAGTCACAATTCTTTTTTGCTCCCCTCCCTCCTATCTTGACACTGCACTCGCCTTTCCATGACGACGACGATGACGGCGACCACGACGACGACGAAGAAGAAGTATACAGGGAAATAATACTTACGTTTCTGCCTGCCACTGTGTGATTCTTTGCCTTCTTTCCACTCTGCTGTCTGCTAATCCGTGTTGGTAGTTCTGTGTTTCTTTCAAGCTTGCATGTAGGAACACTTTTTCCAACGCACAAAGTTTACACACTCCCGAGCCCGCTAACCAAAACACTAACGCACTCACTGGGATGCCATCGTTGAGACACCAATTCGACCGATTCTACTTTGCAAATGTCGGAAAAAGTTTGTTTCTTTTCACAGGAGCTCGGCTGCTGCTGCTGCTTCTGCTTCTGCTGCATTTGCTTCTTTCCCTGAAAGGCACTAGGTTAGGTGTAGTGTTGGCAGAATCAGGATTCGGAAGATTTGAAGAATCGATCCCTTGACGGATTCTAAAGCATTGAATCCCATTTGACGGATTCAGATTAGATTTGATTCGCTTGGAATTTGAATCACAATTGATTTGTTTGGGACTCGATTCAATACAATTCTGACTAGATTTGATTCAGACTTGATCCTTACCTATTTCAATTTAATGTGACTCCATTCAGACAAGAGGCGAGTCAAATATTGTCACGTAGCGATTCGCTGTAGAGACAACGTGATTGATTGCAATGCACTCAAACGCTGGATAAAATGAATTGGGCATATATTGAGCATCTTCCTCCCAAACACAGTTAAGAGGGTTTTATCAGAGGCGTATGTAAGCACTGGAACTAAAAAAGCGAGTTATAAGTTGTAGTTTGATGGGGATTAAAATTTTGAAATTCGTTTCCCACACTCACTTTTACATCGTCTCACGATTGTTTCATGGATTGGGCTTCGGAGTCGGAGATCCGGATCTCACAACGGACCTGAATCGAAAGATTCGAGTCGCTAAAGGAATTTGACTTTCTCACCACTACTTTTTTGCCCGAGGCTACTTTTTCGCCCGCTCGATTATACGGGCGAAAACGACGATTTCGCTCATTCTAGTTTTTCGCTTCTAAACATTTTCGTCACGTCCGGTTGCTATGTCTGATTTTATTATGCGAAGGATGTCTTGCCAAAATTACAATATTTTTCAGTTTCTCACTACACAATCTACCATTTGCAATTTTGAATCAAAAGGAAAATAAAAATACAGCCGTACTGTGATAAACAAGACTCGTTTCATCCCATTACGTTATTCAAACGAGAAGTAAAAAATACAAGGCCAAATTTGGATTTTTTTTAAATTGTTGCTTCAACGGTTTATACTCTGTTTATTACTCAGCAATGCATATAAAGTCATACATTGTGCTAAAAAATTAAATCATCAAGAAAAGTTAGGATTGAAGAATAAATAAAGTTCATTTCCTAAACTCGCTCAGTTTCATGAAGATCTTTGATATGTAGAAAACTAGCTTGCAATAGCGAAATTTTCGTCTATGTTTTGATTGCTTCGGGTTGTTTTTTTTTTTTTTGTTTTCAAACGAAGGCGACAAATTTAATTTCTTTTACTGAAAATGTTTATGAATTTGCGCCACACACAAGTTCCTTATTTAACGGTTTTATTTCCGTTCACTCGAAAAAGAAATTAACCAATGAGAATCCCATTTTCATTCATAATTTTACTGGTTTTGGTATTGCAAACATTCCCCAACTTGCTGCAAGTGGCGAAGCGTACTCAATTCACCAGTGTAAACAAACTTTTCCATCTCTTTCTCAAAGATGTTTTGACAGAAATGTCTGCGACACGAGTCTTGCATGTTGTTTTTCTACACCGCACCAAGTGGCCGGTAGTCTTTCATGCGGTGTCTACAATCGGGACCGCATTCAGTTCAATTATTCTGCTCTCGACAAGTAGGTGAACGGTTTAGATGAAGCAATCGCTCTGGTTGTCCGAGTGCCGGTAGTTGGATGTGATTGGTTTAAAAATAGTAGTAGTGCCTTCGTCAGCTTAAAGCACAACAGCGGGTTTTGCCTTTTTTTTACTCTGTATAACATTATCTCATCCCGTCCGTGTGCAACGTGTGGTGCGTAGCGCGCATTTGTTACTTTGTTGAATAAAGTTTGTTATTAGCATTCTCAGTACCCGCACTGCCAAAGATTAGATTATCTTTATATAATCAATATGGAAGAGCTTAGGTAAGTAAGGCTGTTTGCGCGGTTCACATCCGGTTCCGCAATTGTTTCCTTCTGTGGTGTTCAGCGTGATGCGAGATAACGGCCTGAAAAGGTCAAGCCCCCTCTCAAGCGCTTAGTGATTACTGTGGTCTATGTATTTAATGTAGTTGTTTTCAATGATATTTGTGTCTTTTTTAAATCATATTCAGGGATGGACTACTTGTCGGCCTTGGCAACCCGCTGTTGGACATTTCGGCGGTTGTTGAAAGCAATCTTCTCGAAAAGTACGATATGCAACCGAATAATGCTATACTGGCCGAGGAAAAGCATATGCCAATGTAATGTAATTTTTTGTTCAGAGGAAAACTTGAATCTTCATATACTGACCTTTTTTTCCTCTTCGTTTTTGCAGCTACAAAGAATTGATTGAAAAGCACCAAGCCGAGTATATCGCAGGTGGCAGCGTACAAAATTCTCTTCGAGTTGCCCAATGGATTCTGCAACGGCCTCGCGTGGCCGTATTTTTCGGCTGCGTCGGACAGGATGACTACGCGCGCATCCTTGAAGAGAGAGCAACGGCGAATGGTGTCAACGTGCAATACCAGCGTTCATCATCTAATCCCACCGGTACCTGTGCCGTGTTGATAACGGGTACACAGCGAAGCTTGTGCGCCAATTTGGCTGCCGCGAACGATTTTACCTCCGAGCATTTGAAAAGCGATGCAAACCAAGCGTACCTCCGGGAAGCCCAGTATTTCTATGTGTCTGGGTTTTTCTTTACCGTCAGCTTCGAGAGTGCGCTCGCGGTAGCAAAGGACGCCGCAGCAACCGATCGAATGTTCTTGATGAATCTAAGCGCACCGTTTGTTCCCCAGTTCTACAAAGCGAACCTAGAGGAAATATTCCCGTATGTCGATGTGTTGTTTGGCAATGAAACGGTGAGCTACAATCGGTTGAGTTTTCATTTCTAGCAACAATTAACTAACGACACCAGTCGTCCCGTAATTGTAGGAAGCAGCTGCCCTGGCGAAGGAGTTCAACTACGGCACGGAAGATCTGAAAGAAATTGGACTACGAATCTCCGCTCTGCCGAAGCAAAATACGAAACGTGCTCGCACCGTAATCATTACGCAGGGCAGCAGTCCGGTGCTACTGATTACCGATGGTACCGTACGGGAGTTTCCTGTGCAGAAGCTAGCAGCGAGTGAAATTGTGGACACGAATGGTGCGGGTGATGCGTTTGCGGGCGGTTTTCTGGCCCAGCTGCTGAAGAGACGCAGCGTTGATACCTGCATTGAATGTGGGATTTGGGCTGCAAGGGAAATCATTCAAAGGTCTGGCTGTACGTTCGAGGGAGAACCTTCGTTCACCGGTGCTAAATAAGAAGCGAACCCGCTGTTGGCTTTTCATGCATGAGCAATTAATATACTCGAATAAAAGAGAAACCTCTTTATATAAAAAAAGGAAGTTATAAGACGTATTTTTGTAGTTTTGGAAAATATTTATCAGTAACTGAAAGCCTGTTTTCAACAGCGCTTCATTAATCATCCGTCTGCTCCGAATAAAGGTTCGCTATGACCGGATCTTCCGTCTCGTAAATAATCAACACCTCACGAAACTTGTCTACCAGCTGGAGAAGCTGCGATCGACGCAGATTTTCAAAGTACATAATCTCCTCCAAGTGATGCTCGCCCATAAAGTATCCCTTCTGCCAAAGGCGTACCATCAACGCTAAATCCTCTGGATTTTTCGCAGCGGGAATACGCGCCACCGCTTTCCGGTCGGGTTCGGGAAAAGCGGCCAGCAGTCGGCGCAACTTATCGTCCTCATCAATCGATGCGATACTTTCATCGTTTTCGGTACTTGAAGCTGTCTGTAACCCTCCAACGCTGGAGTGGCTCATGTTTGAGCGATGGCTTACCGACGAGGGCCTTGTATTCGACGCCACCGAAACGACCGAAGTTGTGAGCAAAGCGGAAAGACTATCGGAATAGCGATCTTCGCTGAGCGAATGCTTCCGGTTGCCACCCATCGGCACAGCCAACGGTTGGCTGGAGGAACCGCTCGGGGCCGAGCTACCGTACAGCGTGTGTTGTTGGTTTGCATTAGCTCTAGAGCTTTCAGTCGCTAAACCTCCCCCACTGCCTGCTCCTGCTAATCCTGCCGCCCCTTCCATTTCTTCCTCCGTTTCTATCCCATCTAGGTTGGCCACGAACTGCACGTACGTGTGCAACTGCATGAGCAGATGGTGCTGTAACATCCAGAGAACCATCTGAGCGAGCCGACCCTGACGTGCAGGATGCTGCAACGGGGTAGTCAGGTGCCCGATCGAGGTAGGCAACGAGAAGTCACTGATCACCTCGAACAATGACATGCCCGGAAACTTGGTGGCGAACTTATCCGGCAGATTGGAGTGAATGTTTAGTTGCGCGTCCGGTGCTATCACATACACGTTCGTCTCGCAGAGCGGATAAATGATGGTCGCCTTGGCCCAGTACACGAGATGACCCACGATCTGGTTTACGTACTCAATCAGCAGCTCCGCATCTGACGCCATGTTTTGGAGACTTTTTAGCGGGTTGTACACTTCAATCAGCTGAAGCAGCATGTTGGCCGCCGATGGTGGCACACAGTCAAACAGTTCGGACGGATCGACGAGCAGCAGCATCCCGTGATAGGGTTTCAACGAATCCACGCAGCGGTCAATCGTTTCCGGCTCCACGACTACACCTTTCTTGTGAAACTGATGTGCCTTCTGGGGCAGGCAGAAGCTTAGCGTCACCGTTTGATTCATCGTGACGTTCAGAAGACCTGTGCTGCAAAGGTCGTGATAAATCTAGAAAAAAGAGAACAAAATAAGTGACTTCACAATTTAACACATTTAGCGGATGCGTACAGTTTTGATAAATTGCGCCAGCGTGGTGTTCTTCAGTATCGTATCAAAAACACTGACGGCAATTCCGGCTGCAGTTGCTGCAGCATTTGTTACCACCGTTTGGCCACTAGCGCCTGTGGACCCCGGTCCACCACTGGGCCCACCTGTCACACCAGTTCCAGTTGTACCAGCTGGCTGCTGCTCCTGCTCCTGGAGGGCACTATTTTCATCCATCACAGCAACCATCGTTTTGATTTCGCGAGAAATGTAACCATCACGTCGTTCCTCGTAGATCAGCGCGAAGCCGATACGTTTGCTGAGCTCGTAGTAACTATTGACCACGGAATAGCTTGCCTGGGCGTGCAGTGCAAACACCACGTTGATCTGAATGTAGGAAGACGTTTTCTGTTCGCTGCTACCCTGATCACTACGCAGCAACGTTGGATGCGAGACAAATCGTACGTCATTTACTTTAAGCTCAAATTTTTGATTGCAGAGTTCAGATTTCACGGCAAACAGCGTTGCTAGATCTTTATCCGAGATGCCATACAATTGATCTGTAAGAAGCGAAAGCACATTAGGCACGTTGGCGTTGGGTCGTTGGCAAGACCATATCGCACGTTTACCTACCGAAGCAAATGTTAGAAGGTGGAGCATTCTGGAGAATATCTTCCCCGGCGTTGATTAAGGAATAGGGCGTTTTTCTCGATGGAATAACGGCCGCCTGGAACTGCTGAGGTAGATTGTACGGATAGCGAAACAACAGGCGGTCTCCTTTACTATCCGATTTAACGAGGATGATACTCAGTGGATTTACTTCCATCGTCGTTCTATGCTTTCATGTCGACTGCGCACTGGAAGAAACTTGAATAGAATGTGGTGATTGTTTTCTTTTTGATAACCGTGCCAGCTGATGTACGTCAAATGTTGTTGCTCGATAGAAGCGATGAACATAAACAAACGGTGGATCCTCGCATGAACACCGTACGAATGAATGTACAAATGTTGAAATCGGGAACATCCTTTTGGATCCTTTTGCAAAAGGATCAACCTCCTTTCCAAAAAGCGAGGAGTCCGTCGACACAACATTGTAATAACTCTCCCTCGAATAATTTACAACATAGGAATGCGAGTGCAACGGTCCAAGTTAAATCAATATTCGACCCAAATCGGTAACGATGTTTACTACATCATAACAACACTACACGATGCACCTTTGGTTAGATGTTTGCCATTTTATTCATCGGGAAATGATTGCATGGTTACTGCTGCTGGTGATGGATGTTTGCACTTCCGAATGAGTCCACCGAGGTGTTTTACTGCTTAGCCAATGCCATTTGGCTTTGATACTGTTGCTGCAGCTTTTGTAAGTTTGCACGATATTTGTCCTGTTTCTGTTCCAACTGGTTGATGTTTTCCGCACACCGCTTCAGCTCCTTCGTGATATACTCAATGCGCTTCCCCACGTTCTGCTTGCTTTCCTCGAGGTCTTGCTTGACCAGCACCGGACCATACAATTTGTACACCTACGAGCAAAGAAAACACCCCGATTGTCAAAAAATAATATTTTGCACATTGCCTTCCTTCCTTACCGTGTTGGCTGGCTTCAGCATTTGAAGCTCTTCCAAAATACTCTTGTTTTCAAAGAACTGTCCATCGAGTTGCTGCTGGGTTTGCACGAGTTTGTTGAATTCTATAAAAGGGAACAATTGGCAATGATTAATGCCGGTCGAGTAGCTCGTCTAGCAGGAAACCTAAAAAGGAATGCTGATGTTTGGTACCTTTTTGCGAATCCTTGAAATTCTTCAACTCCGCCTCCAGCTTGCGTTGCAATACGGCGACTTCTTTGTCCATTTTGCTGAGAAAATCTATTAAAGCTTACCAGGCGGACAATATCGCGTGCGGCTCGCAAGGAATTTCTTTTTCGTGTGTTTTTATGAACCATTCAGTTTTGACAATCCAATGGCAGTGCTGCCGTCGCAAGCGTATGGACCCCAAGATTTCTAGTTCAAAGCTGTACTGATTTGGTTCCTTTCTTTTGGGTTTCTAAGTTTTGTGATTGTAATTATTTTAGAACGGGCAGTTTTGACGATTCTCTGCTTCAAACTTTAGCCTACAACGTTTTAAAACGGTAAGCAATAGAAACCTATTTCCTGGCACGAGGCACTTTTTTCTTTAAAAGATCACTGTCTGCAAAACACTTGTAAAGAAAAATGGTGACCCAGAAACAAGTGGGCGATGAAAAGCAAAACCATAATATAAAACCACACATTTTGCATCAAACATTTTTTTAGAATAGAAAATTACACTCCAAATTGATCCCATTACCTCATGAAATGATCAAGACCTAACCTACCACAAACATATACAGACCACAGCCAAATAGTTACCGTCTCGGTGACCTCTGCTAGACTAACGCTCGGTCAATCGACCGTTTCGCCAAGCGATTTGTGTTTGTAACTAACACATGGCGCACAATACGTAGAACTTGTGTAGAACGAATCGTCGATTAAATCGTCAGTTTGTGTCATGAAGGTGCCCGAGACAGACGTGCGCCGAGCAATCAACGTACGTTCAACAGACCTGCGTCGACATCATTCGAACGCGAAACGGCCGACACGATAGATAGCTGTACCAACGACACCATTAACCGTTGCCTACAGTTTCCGACAGTTTTTTCTGCATGCAGGTACGCACGGGGACCCATTAAGTCGGAAAAGTGGTAGGAAGAATGGAAAATTGGCAAGAAAAATCAAATGGCCCGGTGGCGGTTACTACGGTGGGGTGTTACACCACAAACGAGACGAACCGGGTCGCCGGACAAGAAGCGATGGGAAAGACCTGAAAGTGCCCGTGTGTCTCGTACGTGTTGTTTGCAAAGTGTTTCAGTGCAGTTCCGTTGCAAAAAACAATCGAATGCAAAATCACACCCGGCAAAACGATGTCAGTCGTCGAGAAAAGTTGTCTGTCTTTCATTCGTGCTGATTGTATAACCAAACGTTAACGCCTTCCCCGGCATCGACTGGCCGTAATATTTTCCCAAATACATTCTTCAACCAATAAACTCAACACGCACGTGTGAACGAGTCTGCGAAAATAGTGAAGCAATTAGAAGGAAAACTATTCGCCAAAGGAAACGTTATTCTCGCCCCTCCGCTAGTGCGCCGCAATCCGTTTCGTCCGTCTTTTTCCATCCACATAATCATAACCACGCGTGCTAAGTGTCGAGGAAAATCGATTTTCCGTGTTTGTGAAATGCACATTTGCAGGGGTCACCGGGGTCAAGCGCCTTTCCGGAAACTTCCGGGTGTGCTCGAATCCTTGTCATTAGGATTAGGTAACCGATGCCGATTCTGAATTGTGCCCCCAAACCTGTTTAACGGAAGCATATCAATCACGTGATTTTAGTACGGCAGAGATAATGAGCGTGTAAAAGTGTGTCACTAGCAGCAGGAAAATTCGAAATCATACTGAAATCAGCTGACCAACGTTTCAACAAATCCATCTGATAGAAGCATTTTTTTCCCGCAATGTTGAAATGACTTTTGACCGGTCCATAGAAAGGAAGCTTCGTCAAATGTTTGATAGTGTACACTGGTATGGCGAAAGAACTGGAGGTGGTAGTGGCAGCAACAGGAAACCGGCAGCAACAAAGTGTGATGTTCTCCGTCATGTGCTGTTCGGTTCTTACACAATCCACCGTAAACGATTTGTTTTTCTATCGCCATTTAATAACGTTTTTGTCATTCAATTAAAAAACGCCAAATTAATCTCTATAAAATGGACTGAGAACTTATGAGGTAGCGGGATTTGTTTGAATGGTGCGGGAGAGTAAACAAAGATTAGGTATCTTCCTCCCACGCAGATGGAGCTGAAGCGTGTGTTGAATAACACCTACTATTTTGTGGCCACCGGAGCTACAAAATTTCCGTGCCGAAGAATCTCTTACAAACTCTCCAGTAAAACCTGTGACTTCGTAACTCGTCAATATATTTTTTCGTTTTTTCACCTTCTTCTTTGTCTGATTCGACTGGTTTGGCGTAAACTAGCATCTAATATAGTGCCAGGCTAGAAAAATACATATTACTCCGTTATCAGTCATTCGGCGCCCCATGTCCTCCCCCTATGATCCTCCTACTTGCCCTCCGACACTCGAAGAAAGATAATGGCGAAGGGCAGTGGTGCGGCTAAAAGTGCAATTTCCCGACCGTTATTACATAACAGCTGATCTCGTGCATAACGTTTTCGCTAACCCTCTCTCTCCGTCTTACTCATTTTCCTCCCGAATGCGCTCTCAATTTATTCTAGTTCTCAGCTCTCCTCTCTGTCTAGTCGATTTCTCAAGTCTTTTTCTTGTTGAGAAAATTTATGATGTTCGGTCGTTTTCCTTTGACTGCGTTCGATGGCTCCATTTTTGTGTTTCCAAGTTTGCCGTGACGTTTTCCTTCCCTCCGGGAGGGGGCTGAAAAAATACCGTTTACCGGCGACCGCGGTTTCGTTTGCCTTTAAGAGAAAGAGAATGCAGAGCACTTGATATTATGAGAACTGAGAGCTGAGATCGTCCTTTAAACGCGAGTTTTACCTCCTTGGAGCGATTTTAAAACAATTAAAAAAAGTTATAATACCCTCCATATATGGAAAACGCAAACTCGAAAGCCTATCCGGACGTTGTTGTGTAAATTTGGCTCCATGTGTCGTGTTGTTGTGCAATTCAGCCAAGAAAACAGGAGAGCAAAAATAATGCGGATCGATTAGCACGGCAAAGGTGGGTTGTAGTGGAAATGTGTGCAATGGATGGATGAATTGAGAAATGTTTCACAACATGACGTTACGTTCTTACCATGAAACCCAATGTGAAGGAAAATCGTGATTGTTCAGTAAGTTATTCAGATGTAAACTAAAATGTTAAACCTTTTTCCTAAAATTGCTCCAGCTAGCAACTTCTAGATAATTTTTATGATGATGGCGCACATCGTGACCCCTCTGCACAATGATTGCAATTTCTTAATCTTCCGATTTTACCGATTTTGAATAAGCTCACCCTCAACATTTGCTTCTAAAACAATGTTGTTTTATCTCTTTCGTTGCCTTTTCCCACCGTGCTGAAAGGAAAGTCATGCAGCAACCAAACGAATGCACACGACAAATGTGTTTTGTGTCGTCATTGAGAACCAAAATTGCAATTTGCAACCTTCGTGCGTAACCAAACGAGAGAGCAGTAGTTAAATGAATCCAAGTCGTCGGGTAAAAGTAGAAGGTTGCTTCGATTGGTTCATCAACGTTTAAACTGAAGCAAAAGGACGCAGGAACAGAGCGACGATGGTGGGCTACCCGCGGTGGTGGCACATTTTTGGCAATCCTTTCCAATTTCCCGTTGTTGGCCGTAGCTGCACCGTGATGCTAATGTGCTTCTTGCTCCGCTTCTTCAGAGCCAAGCCGTGCGGACTAAAAGCGACTTGTCGAAACGGACTACATTTTTCTAACGGTTTGCCCGCGGTACACTGGGCTGCGATCGCGTTAAGCATTTCCCGACTTCAACGACGATCGCCAAGAATGTGTGGTGCTTCCTTTGCAGCACCATCTTGTTGCGATTTCTTTTCTTTATCGTTTATTCCTCGTGATCGTATCATCTACCAAATGCAGTCGTAGGCAGTGAAATAAACAAAGCCGATTGGTCTTCCTTCTCAACTTAAAAAACAACTATGTTGTGGCTGTTTGAAACAGCGTTAAATGAAGCAGTGCTGCTGTAAACAAATGGAGTTAAATTGTTGCCCAAAGAGCTAAATCCTATCCTAATGTTCAAACCACTCCATAAGTTTGCTTATAAGTTTCAATTCTTTAAAGCCGATTGTTAATAGTCAACCATGCGGCTCCATTGCGGCCACGTGTTCCTATACTTTCGGTTTGAAAATGTGTTTGACTTTATTTACCGATGTTTACAATCATATTAGCGAGCAACTACTGATTCTCCTGCTTTCTTTTTTCCAAAAATATCTATTTGATTGACGTATTTTTATACAAACAGTAAAAAAACATGTATAATTGAATCATCGCTACACACTTGCGTTGACATGTTTTCCGACCTTGCCTTCCTTGTTTTGTTGAGGAAATATTTTCGGTCGAAGCTGATGATAAACAAGCAAGTCGATGTTGTTGAATAATGTTATACAATCGTTTGTCGTACTGAATATATATACATAATAATACTGTAAACGTCGCAAAGTTGGGGGTACAGTTCTGGATATGTTGAACGTGCATAAACGTACGAGTTACATTGTAACAATAATATTTTTCTACAAAAATCCCAATGTTGGTCCTCGCAGGGCGCAGAGCATATTCCTTTTACTTCAGCGCACCCCACAGAAGTATTAAACGAAGCACGTGAGTTCGTCAAGCTGTCATCATCGTCGTCGTCTCCGCCGCCGTTTGTTGATTATGCAATCTACCCCCTCGACGGGTTGGGGCGTGAGGAGGTACAAGTAATAAACGCGCTCGCCAGTCACATCGCAACGCCACCACGAAGACTCATGGCTGATAGCCGTCGACACGGCTTATTTAGACTATTTTGTGCGAGCGCGCGAGACGACGCAGGGACATAAAGGGACATTTTTAGATACGTGTTTTTAGTTTGATCGCATGGACTTTCTTTCGCGTGAGTATGTGTGCCCTTTTCTCCCCCTTCCCGGCATACATTCCCCTGCAGGAATTGGGAAGCACAGTCCACACAAGTGCTGCAGCGTCCGATGATAGTCGAGTCGTTGTCTCGGTGAGTGATGTCTCGGTGGCCGACTGACAGTCTGACGTTTGCTCTATCCCACATCGAATGTTCACGCACCGTGGGCCACAGATCCGACCGTTCATTGTAGACGCCAGCAGGGCAGAAGAAGGTGATCGGGTGGTGCCACATCCCGATCGAGCAAACGAGAATCTCCTTCGCGTATATAGCGCAACCCGACGACGAGCAGTGAAGTTCGACCATCTGAGGGTGTCCGTGTTTTTGGTTCTAAAATGGAACGAAAGGATGATCGTCGTTTGCCGTTGGCACGGTCGGGATGCTGCGATCGTCATCATTGTAGTGTGTAGTGTGCTCGGTCTTCTCGTTCCGTGGCCAAAGCCCGTGCCAGGTCCCGAGACGTTTCTCGCACGGCAGGGCATCCAAGAAGTGTCGGGACCGTCGGAGTGTGCTGTTGGAACTGTGTTTGTGAAGTCAGGTCGACCGTGTGCTGCTACCGTGAGTGATTATCTAAGCGCGATCGATCTCGATCGGTAATCGGTGGAAAAAATTTAAAATAAGCGCTAATTACGTGTGCATATGCTGGCAAATTTAATTCGGTGGAATAATGTTTCGTTTTTCGACCTGTAAAATGTGGAATGCTCTTGAAGTTAGTCCTTGGCAAGGATGAATATGCAATGAGTGCAGTGCCTTTGCATTTATTTTCTGTATGACCTCACCAAAGTGACTCTTTAAAACTGTGTTATGGCATAACACGAGAAAGGAAATTTTTTCTCAAACACATTGTGCTTCCTCTCGTAACCGAAAAGTTACACAATAAATTGCAGTGTGCCCATAATGCTGTGTTTTTGTTTCGATTTAATTTCATTGCAGATAACGTGAAAGGAAAAGTGTGAACGTAATATAACTAGTGTAGAAGAGTTAGACATAGTCCTAGATATTAGCTGCCCCCAACAACCAGTTGATAAACCCACCCAACACCCACACGGCCTCCTCCCCCCGCAAATCGATCCCACCCGAAATATTTCCCTGCTCGAAACGAAGCGAAACGACTCCGGTCCACGAAAGCTGGATGATTTTAATCCATGAAGAATCACTTTGAATGCGCGTTGAGGAGTTGATTTAAGTAAAAATATCCACCAACGAAATTCGGTATATCAAAGTTGGAAGTGAATGGTGAAGTCCTAGGGAGTGTCCGGGAAACACAACGTGCCGTAGTGCTTGGAGTAGGCCACCGGGTGCCGTATCGAAAAAGGATATTGGTTGGATCATTTTGAAGAGATCGGAATCGGAAAGAGTTTCAGTTATCAACTGTTCGGATACACGACCGGAAAGCGCTATGGCGAAGGGGGCGAAGAGAAAAACCAAATGGGTGTCCTTGTCGCTTGCCAACACCACGACCTCGGTAGCGACCGGCTCGGACAGTGAACAGCATCCGCACCCCCACCACCACCACCCGTCGCACCATCACTATGGAGCAGGAGCCGGAGGTAAGTGTGTTTAGAGATGTGTGAATGAATTCCTCTATCGCCGGTCTTCTCGAGCAAGCAAGTCGAACCAAGTCGAAGACCCGCGCGAAGAACGCACATGTTTCCAGGGACGGAAAAGCTGTTTTTAGCGCGTTCGGCGTTCGACCACGCGGGTTCGCCCGTTGCGTGGTGCGCTAGGCAAGGTTGACAGGGGGCAAAAAATAAAACAGAAGCAAAAGACCATCTCGCTCCGTGCTAGAGAGAGTTCCCCCGGGATGTTCCAGAAATAAGTAACGCACCGCAAATCCATCACGCGCCTTTCGACAATTGTCTGACAGCCGCGAGATGCTTGTGGAAAGCAGAGCAGTGGTTCTCAAGTGGTGTGCTTCTATTTGCTTACCGAAAAAAAAAATTGGATTTTTACCGTTTGTTTTCAATCCCAAAAATGACTTTTTGGAAGGTCAAAATTTTAATTTAAAAAAATCATATGTATACGTATTGCATAAATTTTTTTTATGAAAATCAAACACATTAAAATAAGATTTGTTTTGAAAAGTTTGTATAGATTCAACACCATTCTCGCATTGTATGAGCTACATCGCTTTTGCAGTTTTAAAACTCTTAAACTCTCTTGCGAGATTATCTTAATTGAGATTTTGTAAGCTTGTAAACAAAAAAATTAGCTACATTTTCAAACACTAAAAAATGCCATTTGAGATACTTTAGATGAAGCCTGAACGTGATAGAAACTACAAAACTTATCTTTTGCAAAACTATTGACTAAGTTTGAAAGTGGGTTACGAAACTACAAAAGAAGCACTTTTAATGAAACTTCAAAGTACTAAAAATAAGTTACTTTACATTGCAGCAAGTGATGCAATAAAAGAAAAACTCCGTTTTTTTTTATTAAAATCAAACGAAATAAATAGAAATGAAGCTCTATGCATATGGTAGGGCATAACTGCTTTATTGTTATAAACAGAATAGGGTTACGAAACACTGGAAACGGAGCATCTATCAGTGTAAACAGACGGCTTTTTATCTACCAGTTTGAACTGGTAATTTGATGCTTACGGGAAGACCCTGCAGCCGATGCACGCTTTACCCAATGCAGAGAGTTCGAAGCGGGCCGAAAGAAGTAAAGTTGGTGATGTCGTGGACTTAACGATTAGGTAGCGCAGGGTGTCGCTCCAGGGCTCCTGATCTTCGTTGGTCTCCAGCCTCTTACGTTGCCGTACCACCACAGTGCAGCGCCAAGAGATGTTACATTTCGCGCTCTTCCGGCAATTCCATAGGCAGATATACGGCGCTTGGTTGCAGACGGTGGCCGGGAAGAAGCCAGTGATGTTGGTAGATCTAATTATCTGCAGCATTAAACACGATATGCCCATCCGGTGGCGGTCCTCCGGTGTGACGGGGTGTGATCTATTTATCTTTGTGGCTTCTGATGTCCGCTCTCTTTCGCGCTTACTATCGGTATACCTGCACAAGCCAATTATGATATACTTTCTAATCAGAGATAGTGCAGAGCGTGAACAAGCGCGTTCGGAGACACTACACTGTCGTTTGCGACAAGATCCAGGCCCGGGGGCGCGGACTTAAGGTGGCAAACACGTGGTGGTCGTGGTCGGTTTCAGCATTTTCCGTCCTCAGTACGCGTAAACCTCTTCATCCATCGAACATCAAGCATTCGTTGCGGGTTTCAAAGATAAGATATTGGGGCGACATAGGCGTCAAGGAGGGACTCGAAGATATCCGGCAAACACATGGTTTTGAAGCTTATCCAACCTTGCCTCATGGCTGTCGTTTTCTGACACAGTGGTGTGGTTTAATTTTTTCTATCTATACTTCCCAGTCATCAGAGAAGTTTTCATTTCTCTCCAAGAAGGAAATGAAGACGTGCCTCCTAGAGTTGTTCAAAGCAAACACCCCTTAACCCCCGTCGATCCCTGGCTATGTTCGCATGGAAGGGACTCACCTGCGCCTATGCGTTATCAGTGACGCAAGGCGACAGTCTAATGACCAAAGAAAAAGGGAAGAACCCGTCAACATAGAGATTGCTGCACCCCGTGGAAGCCAGTAGGCAAATCAGCACCGAATCCCAATGCTCAGGTGTGCGTTGGGCAAACAATCTCTGCCGTACGGGCGCAACACATGCTCCAGGGGTTATTATCTCATCTACCGAGCTCTTGCATCAGCAAGTAGGATGGTTCTTATTAGTCCCCGCTCATAGTTGCCATCCATCTTCTCTCTGCTCGCTTAGATCGGCGTTTACTTCTCAATAGGAATTATTCTTCCGAATTTGTATTTGGTGTAATCGCGCTGATTGGACCTACACTCAATCAAGCCACAACGAGGAGTGGCCTCTGTGTGTAACCCGCCCTGGTGTCCACTTACTCCTTCAAGCGGCTCCCAGTTTGCGGTTCCTACTTATCTTACATAAGCACCTTCGTACCGGTATATGGGTCACGAGTCCCATGATCGTGATGCTAATGATGGCGTGGAAACCAAGAGCAACGGTGAGAAAAAATGACACAGCAGGCGGTTCAGTCACTGTCCGTCTCCATAAAAAAAACAGGACACAGACAGGATGTGGTCGTGATTTTGTTGGAAGGGGTCGCGTAACGCAGTCGCTCTGACCGGTCTGCTCTATCGATGTTGGTCGCTCTTGGATGCTGGCCAGTACGTTGAAGAGGAGGTGCTTCTCTCAAATAAGCATTGTTCCGTCTAGATCGGAAGCTACGGAACGCCTGAATGTAGGCAATATAGTTTAGAACCAAACCTTTAGAACAGAGTACAGAATAGAACTGTACAACGTGAAACGATAAGAAAGACGTAGCAAGAATACAGCGATAAGCACTGTTCATCGCTAGTACAGCATGGTGTAGAACTAGGATAAAAAGCAGTAGCTAGGATTTAGATATCGCTATAATAGCATCCGATCGTGGGATGCCTTGAGGCCACGAAACTGTCAAAATACATGGAGAACTTGGAATAAAGAAGCATAGGCATTATTTATCAAGGCAATTAGATCCGAAACGGAATCCGACCCACGGTAGTTCTATTTGGACACCTTTTTGCCGTCTAAGTCTCCATAAGTTGGAAAGGAAGAGTACTAGTCTGTTGGCCTGCCCATCGACTTTACTGATATTTCCAGAGCGAGTAACCTCAATCCGCGGAGGTTACTTCCGAGCTCTTTCCATCCAGGCAGTGGTGGCTTCCATCCGCTGAAGTCACTCCCTGGATCCTTCCTCACGCCACGAGGAAGGTCGGTGCAAGTCTGTGTGTAAGTTCGTTCGGCCGCACACCGAACATATGGTCCAGTCGAACCGGATCCATTGTGCTAGTGAAAAGTGAAAAGACAACCCGATGCCACGAGTTAGGCACACCCCATCCAAGCAAGCGGATTCCCCTACGAAGACGCCGAGTGAGTCAAGTGAGCCGACAGCGAGTACTTCAACAAGTGAACCTCAGGACAGCGAGAAGATGGAAAAGGCGCTGAAGACGGCAGTCCGCCAACGAGCGCAGATCAACGCCAAATTACTGAGAATCGAGCAGACGCTGCAGGAAACGAAAGAGCCAACCGTTTCCCAGCTGAAGGTGCTCGCCAAAACCGTCGCGACTGTGTACGCGGAATTTAGTGCCATACACACCACCATCGTAGGCCTAATTCCAGACAGCGCAATGGCAGAGCAGGACGGCGTCTACGACGAGTTCGAAGAAGTATTCTACGAGGCGTCCAATAGAATCGAGGAGTTGCTGCTAGCCGCGGAATCAAAGACAACGAACAACAAGCCTGCCGCGGCTCAAGTTGTCATCCAGCAGCAACCGCTCAAGGCACCGATCCCGACTTTCGACGGCACTTACGCTGCATGGCCCAAGTTTAAGGCCATCTTCGAGGACCTGATGGCCAATGCCGGCGACAGTGATACTATGAAGCTGTATCACCTTGAAAAGGCATTGGTCGGCGAGGCTGCAGGTGCAATTGATGTCAGCATCCTCAACGCTGGCAATTACAAGCAAGCCTGGGAGATTCTGACGGAGCGCTTCGGCAATCATCGAGCCATAGTGGACAGCCACATCCACGGATTGCTGAACCTCAAAAGGATGACGTCAGAAAACTTCCACGAGCTAAGAGCTCTAGTCCAAGAGACTTCCCGGCATGTGGAAAGTCTCAGGTTCCTAAAACAAAACCTGGAAGGAGTGTCGGAACCAATGGTGGTCCATCTGTTGGTTTCGGCTTTAGACAAATCAACCCGAAAAGCCTGGGAAGGGACACAGCGGAAAGGAGAGCTGCCCCGTTACGAGCAGACGATGGCATTTCTAAAATCCCGATGCCAGATTTTGGAAAATTGCGCAGCAGCGTCATCATCAGCTCCTGTGGCCAAACTAAAGGGCAACCATCCGCTTTCTCCGAGACATCCAGCCCAGAAGAGCTATACAGCAGCGGTCATTCAGTGCGAAATCTGTGGTAAGGACCATCCTAATATAAATTGCCCAGAACTGCTGAAAGGGACACCACGGGAAAGAAGTAACACCGCACAAAAGGCAGGACTATGCTTCAACTGCCTGCGGAAGGGACATCAGTTACGGGAATGTCCCTCCAAGAGAAAGTGCTACAAGTGCCAGCGTCGCCATCATACGCTCCTGCACGAGGACGTAGCACCCACCGGCCAGCCAACTATTTCCATGGCAGCAGAAGTAGAACCTCAACCTCCGACCCCAAGAGTGCATCCTCCATCGACAGCGGCAGAGTACGGCGGACCAGTGGTACGGGAACAACTTTCGACAGCGTGTGCATCGCAAACCATCAAACCCAGTAAGAACGTCCTGCTATTGACTGCCGTGGTCAACGTGCTGGACGCCAAGAACCAGCCACATCGCTGCCGCGTTCTCCTAGATAGCGGTTCTCAGGTCAATTTCATTACCGAGGAAATGACCAACCGTTTAGGACTGCCAAAGAGACCGGCAAACGTTCCGATCATGGGAATCAACGCGTTGCGCACGCTCGCTCGCGACAAGTTGACCGTTACCATACAATCCCGGGTGAACAGTTACCAAACAAGCTTGGAATGTTTGGTAACTCCAAAAATAACAGGCACGATCCCGTCGTGCAATATCAACATCGACAACTGGGACATTCCGGAGGGAATAACCTTTGCTGATCCAACCTTCTATACGCCAGACAAGGTGGATTTACTGATCGGGGCTGAGTTATTCTTCGATATACTCAAGCCAAGCCAACTCGATCTTGCCGATAATCTACCTCGTCTGCAAGATAGCCAGTTTGGTTGGATTGTATCCGGAGCCATAGCAGAGCAGCAAATGACCATACCAGCACTGTATTCCCACCACGCTTTGGTCGACATCGAAAAAATGATCCAGCAGTTTTGGCAGATTGAAGAGGTTCCAGACGTCCCGGAACGATCCATCGAAGAACTGGAGTGCGAGAACCATTTTCTCACTACATATCAAAGGGACGAATCTGGAAGGTTCATTGTGCGACTACCGTTTAACAAACAACAAACCCTGTTGAACAATGGTCGCACGGTAGCCCTCAAACGGTTCATGATGTTGGAGAAACGACTGCTTCGCAACCCAGAGCTACAACAACAGTATGTGGAGTTCATCCGAGAGTACGAAACTCTAGGGCACTGCCGACAAATCCGTGAATCCGACGATGTACCCAACCAGCTATCCTACTATCTGCCACAACATGCGGTTTTGCGGCCATCTAGTTCGAGCACGAAATGCCGAGTCGTGTTTGACGCCAGTGCAAAGGCATCTCCAGCCGAGTTATCGCTCAACGACGTGCTGCATGTAGGACCAGTTGTACAGAACGATCTCTACTCCATTGTTCTGAGATTTCGAATGTACAAAGTAGCCTTTTCGGGAGACATCGCCAAAATGTATCGTCAGATTCTCCACGCTAAAGAAGATCAACGTTTCCTGCGGATTTTCTGGAGACCACACCCTTCCGAGCCACTACGAGTCTTCGAGTTGTGTACAGTTACCTACGGTACAGCATCAGCACCATTTCTTGCCACCAAATGTTTGCTCCAATTGGTCGAGGAGGACGGGGATGCCTTTCCGATTGCATCCCGCATAATAAAGGAAGATACATACATGGACGACGTTCTCTCAGGTGAGGACTCGGTTGAGGAAGTTATAGAAGCCCAACACCAACTTAAGCGGCTTCTCAACCAAGGAGGGTTTCCCATCCGCAAATGGTGCTCAAACTCGCCGGAGTTTCTTGAGCATATTCCAGTAGAAGAGCAAGAAAAAGCCATCCCAATGGCCGAACGAGGAGTGAACCAGGCGATAAAGGTGCTTGGGTTACTCTGGGACCCAAAAGCAGATCATCTATATATCGCTCACCAGCCGAAGCCAGTCGCAACAGCTGACCAAAGGGTTACGAAGCTCATCATTTATTCGGAAGTAGCCAAATTCTTCGAC
This sequence comes from Anopheles ziemanni, assembly GCF_943734765.1. Lineage (NCBI taxonomy): Eukaryota > Metazoa > Arthropoda > Insecta > Diptera > Culicidae > Anopheles > Anopheles ziemanni. The sequence continues at coordinate 75,486,562 of NC_080706.1, forward strand.
CCTCTGGGGTTAGTGTCTCCGGTCATCGTGTTAGCTAAGCTACTCATTCAACGTCTTTGGAAGCTGAAAACTGACTGGAACGACCCCATCGACGAAGGATCGATGAAACAGTGGCAAGAACTCCAACCATCCTTGCAACACGTGCATCGCATCCAGACTCAAAGGTGCGTCACATTTGAGGGAGCAACGTCGTACGAGCTGCACGGATTTTCCGACGCCTCAAATGTGGCCTACGGGGCTTCTATATACCTACGAAGCCTGTTTCCTGATGGTTCAGCGAAGCTATGTTTGCTCACTAGCAAATCCAAACTGGCTCCACAGCACGATGTGTCCATCCCACGCAAAGAGTTGTGCGCCGCTCTTCTCCTCTCCCGGTTAGTACAAAAGGTTTTGCCATCCCTGAATTTGAAGTTCCAAGAAATTGTGCTGTGGTGTGACAGCACAATTGTTCTGGCTTGGATTCGAAAACCATTGAACCAGCTGCAGCTATTCGTCCGAAACCGAATTGCGGTAATCCAGAAACACACGGAAGAGTGTCGATGGGAGTATATAAGGTCTCATCACAACCCAGCTGACATCGTTTCGAGAGGCATGCTACTAGAAGCCTTGGAAACCAACAACCTCTGGTGGAGTGGACCCGATTACCTTCATGAGGCGAGCTATATGGTTAATCCAGCAGATCCTGTTCCTGAGGACGAACTTCCCGAATTAAAAGGAGTGATGGCCAACCCAACCGTGACTATTGAACCATTTTCATTTTTTGAACGGTTTAGTTGTTTTCGAACGGTTCAGAGAATCATGGGATACGTTCTCCGGTTTGTGGAAAATTGTAGAAGACCGTCAACCCAACGACATACGAGCCAGTATTTAACGATTCCCGAGTTGCGCCGTTCTACTGAAGCGATCATCCGTGTCACCCAACTCATCCATCTTGACGACGAAATCCAGCGAGCAGTGAAAAACGAACCATCGAAGAAGTTTGCAAACCTTCGTCCAATCTACTCTGAAGGATTGCTCCGTGTGGGAGGCCGTCTGGATCGGTCTCTTCTACCCTTCGAAAACCGCCATCCTATTATTCTACCAAACAAGGATCCAGTTATTCGTCTTATGGTTCGACAAATGCATGTGGAGTTACTTCATGTGGGACAAACCGGCTTGATGAACGCCCTACGTCAACGATATTGGCTCTTGAACGCACGCTCCACGATTTGGTCTATCACCCGAAACTGCGTCACCTGCTTCAAGACCAACCCAGCCCCCAGATTGGGGGTCGTCTTTGGGTATCGTATGGAAAAGTTAAACCTTTTGTCATTTTCGGTTTCGAGTGGTATTTGCAAAATCCAATGCAGGTACATTTGTAATTTATCGTGTGTATCAATGTTTGACTTCTCTTTAGGTATGTCTCTGTATAGGCTGCATTTCTTAACGCTCCGAATGGTGGACAACGAAGCCACGAAACTACTAGCAACTATTTACCTCTCAGTGGGCACATTTGGTTTGCAAATTTAAAAATACGCCGCCACTACCACGAAGCGTTCGTTAAAAAGTGGCCAAACTTTCATCATCCTTGCGGACTTTGTTTGTCTCGATGCAGAATGAGAATCCGGGCGTACACATGGGGAAAGTAAAGTGCGACTGGGGGCGGGTAAAAAGGAACGCTGTCACATGACTGTCCAATGGTTTTTTTGTGCAGTTGTTGTTGGTTGTTTTTCTGCGCCATCAACCAATCGCGCAACCAAAGCAACCAAATCCCAACCATGTTAGTCCGAAAAAGATCAGTATGCCATGAACGCGGTGTGGATCACGGTTTACGGCGATGGTTTTTTCGCCACCACTTCGAAGCACGGCGGTGAAACGGACGACGGGGCGCGTTTGTGAGTGTGCCGAAGTTTTTTCTTTCCCTTCCTCCCGCCCAGAATTTCCCGCCTTCAAAACAACGGTCGAAGGAAGGGTGCGACCGGACCGGTGTGGTGCGAGTGCACTATTTTTGGTGACGCAAGGACTCGGAAGGAGGCAACATCGGGCGAGAGTGACTGGCACAGCACCGTGTGACACATCGCGTACGCCATTCGATACTTCAACTACCTCTCGATCGAGCAAGCGGGGAGTGGCGAGAATGAGAAACGGTTTTAAAGGTACCACCGGCGGGGAAGGGACGTGCAACGAAACGGCGGAAGGAGGGCCCTCACCTTTCCACCACCAAAACCCTCCAACACAACTTGCACAGTGCGCCATGGTAGTTTCCTACCGTCCGGTAAAAATAGCATACATTTTACGTGCGCCTTTTGTGTTGCCAAAATTGTACAATTTATTTTCCACCAAAGACCAAACAACACTGGCGCTGGCGGGAAAAGCGTGGCGGGAGCGGGCAGGCAGCGAAAACCAGCGAACGTGAGATAACAAACATTCGACATTGTGTGGCGCTTGCATATTTCTATCAAATGCAACGAAAATTGTGGGCCCTTTTTCCACCAACTAAACTTGTGGTTTGTTTAGCTAAAGACGGCAGGAAGTCCTTCCTTAAAATTAAAAAGATTATTCTCTTACCTCAACGTATGTTTGAGAATAGCCGAGTTATCTTTTACGTATTTGTAAAGAATTTCTAAGCAAACCACGAAGCGGTGGTATCAAAATGATCCTTCACGAAAAAGACCAGTCAATTCGATTTTCCTTGCGTTTTCCTTCCGAACTTATCAGTCATAAACTACTAGGATTCAGTTAATCACACCACCATAGTTTTTCTGCTACAAATCCTGATAACACCAAGGATTAACGGTATACTACTGTAAGATTTCGTAATGCCTAACATGAAGGAATTATTAAAATAAGCCGGAATCTCCGGAAAATCAGTGAAAGTTCAGCGATCTATGATTCATACGGTGATAGTTATTCACGTTCTGATTGTTTGACGTAGCCAAATTTCTTGTAGCAAACAAAGCAAATGCAATTATCTATTTTAATCCAAGGTTGATGTCTGTTGCACTGACAGTGACACCCTTAATTTCTTTACGCAAAGAGCGACGAGAACGATGCTCGGAGATGCATTTGAGCACCGTTTGCATCAAACAAATTCATGTGGTGTAATTCCTTTGTCTGTGGCCAAAGGTTTTGCGGGAACTGGGAATGTGCGTGTGGTTTATTTCTGTTCGAGAATAAGATTTGCTTGGTGTTCGTTGCAAGAGAGGCAGCACATATTGCTGATGTTCTTCGATAAGAATTCTTACAAAAATATCTACTCTGTTTGTTCCGCCCTGCTTCAGGTCACCGCCAGAAGACACTGAATGGATCGGACACAACCACGACCAAGCACAGTAGCAGCAGTAAAGAGTCGGCTAGCGGGCTTGACTCGTCGGAGGAGAACAACACGCACGAACTCCTGGACACACAGAGTGGCCATCGAACCGACACCAGCGCGAGTGGCAGCGAATGTCCCACAAATGGAACGACGCCCTCGGATAGGCGCACCGGCGGCGCTTACCATCGGCGCCGTCCGCCACCATACCACACGCGTTCCAGCTGGACCGCAGGCGGAACGGGGACCGTGGCGACGAATGGACGAGGGTCGTACAACGGGGGAAACCGCACGGGTTACTACAACGGTGGTGGTTACTACGGACGGAGATCCTACTACGACTCCCACTCCAGACGGCCAGCAAGCAAAACGACCTCCGGTGAAGGAGGTGGAGAGGGTGCAGGTGGTGGCGGAGGGGGAGGAACTACGGTTAACGATGGTAAGCATGCTGCGTCGGAATAAAGCTCGTCGTGCTAGAGGAAAAACCTCATTTTCCCCCTTGTTTTTAGATGAATACACACGAATCACGACGCCTCGACAGGATGTTCTGTTTAAGAAGGGCTACCTTTCGCGTCCGAAGCCGACGACGACGGCGACTGCCAGCACGTCGAACGAAAATACGGCGTCCAGCTCGATCGCCGGCACCACGAGCGAAGGCAGCGACGGTGGCAACGGCGGGGGTAGTAACAGCATTTCCACGACGGAATCAATCACTTCCGAGTACGGCGGCTCGTTCGCGGCCGACGGTAGTCCACTGTTCGACTATCCGTATCCGTTTCTACCGTGTGGATACTTTACCGAAAATGGAGTCCTCGTGATGAACGGTAGGTTGTGCCTTAGTTGTTATCTGAGGTCCAAAAATACGATAAACTGTCTGCTTCTTATAGTAATCTATATTTAATTTGTTGTTTTCGACAGGATTCGCTGTGGATAATAACGGTTACTCGTACTTCAACGGCGGCCAGACCTACATCTACCCTCCGAACTTCAACAACTGCCAGCAGCAACCACCCTCGACGGTGGAACCGACCGACTCGATGCCATACCCGGCAAACGACGAAACGAACACGAACAATCCGGAGGACCAGTCGACGCCGACGATGGCGGAAGTGGTCGTACCGGAGGGTGGCATTACTCCGACCGATGATTCCTGTAGAGTAGATGTAGGGGCCGGAGGTGACGGTGGTGGTAACCCTTCTTTCCCTCCGACTACAACCTCCGTGGACCACTGTGAGCCAGTGGAGCATGCCTCCGATCTTCCGGCTTGCTCGGAGTTGCAGGAAGAAGCTCCAATCGATCCGAATGCCGTTGGCGATGGGGTGGCTGCGGAGGGTGAAATGACGGTTGTGCCGACCCAAGAGGTGTCCGACTATGAGAACGGCTTCTATCAGTTCAACGATGGGTACGATTTCGCGCAGTTCTACAGCTCCATCTATTATCCTAGCTGGTTGATGGAACAGTACCGATTGTATGACGATACAGGTAAGATCAGATATATTTATTTAGCATGAAATATGGAGGTTAATAATGTGCGGAATTGATTTAATTTTATTTCACCAAACCAAAGGGGCACCGATCTACTGCCCGGGAGAGTATACCATGCCAAACGGGGACGTGTACACGCATCAAACGAGCTTTAAGCGACGCAAAAAGCGATTCCGTCACTTTGAGGAGGTAAGTGCTTTGAAAAATAACTTTCTATCGCTTGTTGAAAGATTTGTTAAAATAATGTGAGTTGTAAATTTCTTGTCAACTTCAGTAAAACCAGTGTTATACTAGAAATGTAATAATCATGAATAGTTTAAAAAAATTTGAGCATATTGTTTTAACACAGCTCAGTGTTAAAATGTTTGATAATTGTGTCTCATTATTCGTTTCATTTCTATTGTTGAAACAAAAATCAAAAATTTTAGACGAGCAAGTACACGTCTCGACTCATGTCTTATAAATCTAATCTACATAACAGTTTATTTTAACTCTACTAATTTTAATATCTACTTATGTGATATACACATCTTAATGTTATCTTTCATCAACCGATCCTTTTTGGATCGTTGGATTAACATGTTCGAGCTAAATTTTTCGGAAATCGGTTGCAATTTTTGTTACTAAAATTCAGTTCTTAAATTTTATTACAATGAAAACTAATACTTCGGACATGTATTTGATGTGTATTTTGTTGAAGCTTGCTTTATAATCTTCTTCTTTTACCTCTGTTTCCAATTTATTAGAACACTGGAGAAAATGGAACCACTTACGATGCAGGAGACGTATCCAGTACAATGGTGGTAGGTGCTCTAAAGAGATATAAAAAAATTAAAATATAATGATGAATTTTTTAAATTTTGTTTTATCAATTCTAGGCTGAAGGTAATCCACCCAGTGATACCTTGCCTAACGGCGTGACTCCTGTCAGTGGAGATTCAACTCACGAGCATCAGCTTAATGTCGACGTGCAAGAGTTTTTACCGTCCACCACTACTACCGCCCCGGTGCAAAATGGTGGAAGTGTTTCATCCGATTCCGAAGCGGCCAAACTGGACAAGAATCATTCTCCTAGAGTAACGAAGAAGCCACCACCAGCAGTGAAACACCCGAAATCGTCCTCAAACTCATTACCCACTGGTTCTACCGCTGCTGTCGGTCAGACAAACGGCACGGCAACGGCTGTACGACCGGTTGCTGCGATGTCGCACAAGATTCGGAAGAAGGATCTCATAGAATCGACACTTGCCTTCGCGGAACAGAACATTGATCTCACACGCTCGAAGGCGCTCACCAACGGTATGTCGTCATTGGAAAGTGATCTTGATTGTTGGACGACCATCGATCGCAATGGGCGAAAGAGGAAGGAGCAAGTGGCAATCGTGAAGGAGAAGCAAGTTCCTGCGCACGTTGATCAGCGACCCGTAGTTGAGAAAGCTGCATCACCGCCCGCCAGCGCGCCTTCCCCAACCGTAACCGTTTTAACGGACGATGCCAGCACTACCGGTTCGCTGGACTTAAACAATAAGAAAAACCTGCTGAGCACTAAGAATAAGAAAAAGACAAAACCCAATAAAAGACAGCAGCAGCGAATGTCGGCCAGTGGCCTTCATAGGCAGCACAAGCACGAGGGCTTCCAGCTGATCGAACCGGAGTTCCCTTCGCCCGTCGGCCATCGGGCCAGAGGAGGTTGTGATAGTGTGGACAAGGATGACCAACTCGATACCGAGGGCTCCCAGGAGGAGCAACAGTCCGAGCAGCATCCGCTGGAAGAGATTCCCAATGGAGAGTTGTTGGAGGAAGAAAAGAAAAATGAGAGTGTTGTTCCGCCAACTGTTGACCCATTGGAGGTTATTGCGGAGCAAATAAAAGAAGAAGAACACAACGCGATGGAGCAGATTAAATCGGTGGAATTGAATTGTGATAAGGATAACGAAACGGTGCCTGCCGAAGCGCCCCCGATGACGCAGGTGGACGTCATCGAGGAGCAACAGGAAGCTCAAGATATGGTGCTGCTAGCAACTCCCCCACAACCACCACAATCACCAACGGTGTCTGCTATTGCCGTGGTAGAGGAACCGATTATTGTTAAAAAGACTGAAACTGACCTACAGCAAAAGCCACAGATTGAACAACCGATGTGCGAGGAAGAGCAGAGCTCTGTACAGTGTTCTGTGCCCTTGGTTGTCGTTGGTCAAGAGGAGCAAGCACTCAAAGAGGTCTCAATCTTCGAACAACCAGCCTCTCGGTCCGTTGCAGAACCAGTGCCTGAAGACGAGAAACTCGATGGGACACAGTCCCCTGCGGATGATGACCAAACGATTGATGAAATATATTCGAACAAGAACGTGCTAACCAGTGCTGCCAAACAGCTCGCGTTGGGTAATCGGCGAAGTCTTCAGCTCCTGCAGGAAAAAGACAATGACGTGGGTGAAGCAGGACACGATCATGCTGGTCGATTGGAAGAAGAAGACGAGTCTCGTGGCAAGCGTGGCAGTGTGTCGGGCGTTGGCTACACCGAGAGTATCGACTCGGGACTGCAGAGTCCGGTGTCACCATGCGGTGGCGTATCATCGCCGGAAGCATCGGCGATGGCCAGTTCAATCGCGAGCGATGAGGCAACGCCGGGGTCACCTCCATCGGAGGAACCACCAAAACCACTGACCCAGACCGTCGCTACGTGGCTCCTGCGTAAGCTGGAAGTGCACGATTTAGAGGAAGTATTTGTTCTTCCGAGCGATCCGCACCTCTTGCAGCGCCTCGAGCGGTTCCAGTTGCTGCAGCGTGGCGACAATCGGTTACGCGCCGGAACCTTCTCTTCCGACTCCGAAGACGTAGACGACCTGGAAGATGAAGACTCCGATAGCGACTACATGAGTGACGGTCAGGGCAGACACGATCGTGCTGCTGATGGCGCTTTCAATACCCTTGCAATACCCGTCAATACCGAACCAGGTGCTTCTCCGACTGAAAACGATGCCTCGCTAGCTAACGCCAAAATTCAGCTTCCCTCGGAAGGAACAGCACCGACGAAGTCACCTGTACTTAAATCTAGTGATAGCCGTAGCATTAATTCCCAACCAGGTGCGCCTCGTGAAGCTGCTTCCTCCGGTTCCGTCGGTGATTCAAAACGATGCGTCATCATGTAGGAGGGGAAGGAATACGGATCTGTGGAACAGTTCGTCACGCAAATTGTTCGACGAGCTCAAGCGACATCATCATTATCACCGCCACCATCCATTCGTCATCGTATACATATATTAACATAAACCTAAGCCGCGAGCAAACCCCGCATCTCCCCCCACAGTAGCCGTACGACACACCGCCCAATGCCTTTTCCCCATGTTTTGATTTGGAGATACCTTTAGACGTTTAGATGCGGTGGGGTTTCAACTGCTGCTTAAAGCGATCACTTAGCGCCAAGAAAATGCCATAGGATTGCTGGTGAGAACGTACTTAAGCACAAGAACTGAACTGGCAAAAACTTTGTTGGGAAGAAAATCGACGATAAAAGTGAGTCGAAGATCGCAAACCACGGAAAGCGATGAGTCATGCTATTGTTACTACTGTTATTGAAGATCAATCAATTATCAACACATTCTGGCGATGGAGGGCAGCGTTAAAATTCTAAATGATGCGACCACAAGAATTAAAACAAACTACCGGAAGTGTGCTTCTTTTGAAACGTAGTACGTAAGCGCTCCCGTTCGCTATGTACGTTCCTTGGTTTGATAAAACTCTTATTTTTGTTTCGTATATTTTTGCGTACGTTTTTAATCGTTTTGTAGACTTTTAACGACCCAGTACTCACCAAACCCGGCCTCGCCTCGCTATGGAACTCGATTAGTGCGCTTACCGCGCCACCATTGTTGAAAAGTAATGCATATTACAAGTTAATAAGGGCAGTAATTTAATAATTATTAATAGCAAACATACCGAACGCAGGCGAGTTACAAATTTAAGAAGCAACGGGACAAAAGAAACAAACACCGTTGAAAGGATAAGACATTACTAATAAAGATAAAGTAATAAAAGAGGAAAATCAAACACAACCTAAAAACTGTTGGTTTTGTGATGAAAAATGTGTTCGACTTGTTTTTTTTTTTTTTATTTCCTGGTTCTGATGACATGATAATGATAACATTTATTACATTTAAAAGTATTTACAAAATGGGTAGGATTGGTTTTAATTTGAAGAAGTTTGTCAACAACCCGCAGCCTACTAAATAAATTTATGTCGATAAAACCCATAAAAATTCGGTTGAGAAATACTCCCCACTTCACAGCAGCCCCATAATATTAGGTAGAAGAAAAGTGAGACAATATGCACCGGCATACTTGTAGTTACAAAATGTAATTTATTACACACATTTTAGAAAGTATTGAAATGAGATATTACTGTCAGACATTTATCAAATACGGAAATATGTCATTTAACGATAACAGAAAATAAATTGATTCATAACTCTTGCATTCAACTCAAGGTTGTACATATTCTGCATCAATTACTCACAAATGATAATTTTTCTATAACTTACGTTGAATCATATAATAAATCTTTGATTTGCTGGTAGAGTTGAAGAGCCCCCGTACACTCAACAGATATCAATTATATGTAAATAATACCACATATAACTGAAATTTGATTATTACCTGTGCTTTCTGTTCCATGATTTCGGCAACGTTGGATATAACATTTCAATTGATTAAAAAAAATGTTATTTCAAATTAATTTTCTTCAAAATCTCGGTGCTTTTAACAATTTGAGAGTTTGTTGAGTTGAGAAAAGATTGAAAAGGAGTTTTCCTTCAAAATATGGGGTGATTTTTTAAACCTGACTGCGAGCAATCGAAGTTTTTCAGTTAAAAGGAGCACATTCCTTCACCTCAACTGGATTATTTCTTAAACACCCCAAAAAACTAGCTAACCTTTCGATGATCGTCTGTGAAATGGACCGTGAAACCCTGTTGTGATGTGCAGTTGAACTAGAACCTAACCCCACCGGTCTGCATCCCTGCAATTCACTGACCTTATAATTCACCGGACGGACACTTTCCCTCCCCAACTCTACCGCTCAGGATATCCTTGACCTATAATGTGCCCAACATGAAACGAGTTATTCTTGGATCGTGTCACGGTGCGTCTTTTGCCAGCATTTCGTAATATATTGCCGCGGGTTGGCGGAAAGGGGCACCGGCTACGTTCATGTTGATCTCTATTTTATTTCGGAAAAAAAATCTAACAACATGATCGCAAAGCAAGAGAAGGTCGCGCAGTAAAATGAACCATACGACAGTAAAGAGATGCAGAAATCAACACATCCAAACGTCCAACCGGTGTGCCGGAAAGAGAAAGTCCTGCCGTTTGTATTGTTTTCTCTTTTCCGTACCGTAGACGGGTGATAAAATTAGAAATGGCGGTCGAATGGTCACTGTTTTCGACCACCACCAACAGCGCCACCACCTGCAAAGTTGATCAACAACATTTTACGGTATGTGCGATCGATTAAGCATGTTGTTTAAACAATATTTAAAACGTTTACGATGAGTTCGTGCACCTTTGCGGAATTGGAGCCGAAAGCAAAAAGGTAAAAAAAGAGTGTTAAGATAAATCACATTAACTTAGCGCATTCGATAAGAAGTCTTGTTGGAAATAAAAGAAACTGTAATTTGGACAGTTGTTAAACATACGATTTAAAAATGATTTATTCTGTCAAAGTGACTTTCGATCAACGTGAAAATACCAGCCATGATGGTTCTTAAAGTCGATCTCCAAAAACAACCCACCATCAACCATCGTGGACACCCTCGTGTGGGGGGTGAGTTGTATAAGTGCGCTCGATTGGTCGTTTGGCGTGGTATTTGATTTTTTCCCCATTATTACGAAGAAAAAACGTAAGGAAAACAGTAAACCAACACAAGCATAGGATTAATCGGCAGCGCATGTGCCGAGGTTTTGGGCAAATTTTTGGGTGACTCGAAAACAGCTGAGTCGAGATAGTTTGAAACGTTGCCACCGAGTAGCACAACCTTTGAGCTCGATCGCTTTGGGAGTCGAAAATTTTGAAATCTGCTCTAAGTGAACCGTGGTGTAAGAGTCATCCCTCAGGATGGACGGTGGTGGTTTCCGGAGTGTGCTGCACCTCAGCTACCGTGATTACCGCTCGGTGCCGGAGGAGGAACTGAGGGGCGACGGTAGCGACGAGATCGAGGAGGTTTACTTGAAGGAAAACCTGATCCGCGACTTTCCCAGCTGGTTTTTCGTGGACATGTGTCACCTGCGGTTCCTGTGTCTGGCCGGGAACGTGATCGACACGCTTCCGGCGCAGATCGGTCACTTGGAGTGCCTCGAGACGCTTGACCTTTCGGACAACTCGTTGCAACGGTTACCGCACACGTTAGGCCAACTGGGGCGGCTAACGAGGCTGCTATTGAATGGGAATCTGCTTACCCACTTACCCCCAGGTGAGACCAAAGTACGCTTTACAGGTTAGGTTTCATCTTCTAATAAGCTTGTTCGTTTTAGAGCTTGGACACTTGAAACGGTTGGAAGTGTTGGAGTTGCGCAAGAATCGTCTCACAAGTATCCCCGTTGAGCTCAGCCTGTGTCTTACCCTTCAGGATCTTATCCTTGACGACAATCCAGGCCTCGTGTCCATTCCGACGCGCCTCTTCAACCTCCCACGGCTTTGCTACGTTTCTGCCGAACGTTGCAATCTGTTCCAGCTTCCATTCGCCATCAACACAACAACACTGCAGTTCTTGCGACTGTTCGGGGGAAATCACAGTCTCACCCACTGTCCGCTGGCCCTGGAACGGTACGCCCAACCGGACTACGACGCACTGGCGGACCGGATCCGGCGGATACGCAATCCACCCTGCTACCGGAAGGTCCAATGTCTGCCAGTGCCGTACGTTCTTAACTTTCCCGCCGAACTGCTCGCCCTCAAAAGCCATCGCGACGCTTCGCAGTCTCCAGCAACACTGCTAGAAACGACGTTACGAGCCTGTGCCCTGTACGGTGTTGCGGGGGAGGTTCTTGAAAAGATCAATCTTCCTTGGGCTCTCTCCGACCGGTTGCTTCACGGACCGGTGGCTTGCTGTTCCAGTGTACCGTGTGGAAGGGACCTATTCACTGAAGCTGTGTTGGTGTTGGTTAAAAGGTAAGCCATGTTTCACACATTGTACGTTCGATCATGAATTCGCCATACTCTGATCGAATGCCGTGAAGTACCATGCGCCTCCATTGCACCCGCCTAACAATCGGGTTACGTTAATCAATAACTTACGTAAATAAATTTTATTGTTTATTTTCTATCAGTTCATAATTCAAATGAAAAAGCTCATCAACCTCACGTTACTAGCGATTCACAGCGCGTTGGAAGCTACACGTTAGATTTTAACGTGATAAGAATTAATTGATCACATAATTTCTCGGTCTTCTTTCGAAAAGTTTTCTCCTGGACGGAAGTTTACAGTTACTGATCAAGCTCATCGGTAACCAGCCAAAGACTCATGTTCATAGTCTCAAAAAACAAATTTAAATTTTAATTTTTTTTTAATTACGGCTTATTTATGTCAGTTAATAAAAAATAGCGCTTCGTTAACGTACGAGACACTTTAGGTTCGTTCGCAAAGCTAAACTATCTCACAAGCTATTGCAGTGGAAAGGAAGAATTTGATTTAAATTGAATTTTAAGGAACTTTAGCAACAACATTTATTCAAGAAAATAGTATCCAGTCCACATGCAACATGCAGTTGATGTTGGAGAACAAAAACATATTTGTTTTATTTCTTTTTGCATTCACTCATTTGTGTATTAGAAAGTTGTTAATGCCTATTATAGTTTTTATGTTGATACTCAATGGATGAAAATATTTGTAAAACATATTGTTAAGACTTCATTTTGACGTTTTTTGTTGTAAACTTGCGAAAAATCAACATTAATCGATGAGATGTGCATTTTTCGTTGGTTAAACTTAACTAGTAACATTTATGTTTTATGATTCTGCTCGCTAAAACTATAAGCCCGGTTCTTTGCCTAAAACCTAACAAGTTTTAGTAAGTGCAAAGCTGCCGTGCCTGATTCGATCGCGATCGTCGGAAACTGTACATTGACCCCGATGGTTAGCATGCACCCACATCAACTGATAACGGCTCCCATTATCGGCGAGTGGCCCAAGGCTTATTCATCGGGTCAGGTCCTACCGCAACAGTAACATTTCTTGATGCTGCTCGGGATTAAACGATGAGATTTGCTATAGTGGTTTACTATAGTGTTCTCGATCGAGAAGCTGATGTAAAATACCTATCACATGGATGAATGCATCTATTAAAGAAGTATAAAGAGCTTTTCTGCTTATCAAATGAGAGTTCACTGAACTACCTGGAAACGTCAAGAAACACCAAAATGTTCGTACTCTTGTACGTATGTTGCAAAACAAATGTATCAGTTGCAAAAACCGATAGTCAAATAATCAAAAACCGAACCCGTACGCGACGCCCTGAAAGGAAATTTATGTCATCGTCTTATCGTGATTGCCACCGTGCGTTTTCTTTCTTTCGTTTCTTCGTACCTAAAAGATGTGGAAAGATAGCACGTAACAGTTTGATAAAGTATATGGTTATCGGTTTGCGAAACGGGTTGGTTTCTCCCATAGGGAAGTACAACCACTTTGAGAAACAACAATGGTATCAGTATTGCCTACCCCAAGCGGTAATCGATGTCGCTTTCGAATTGAATATCAGATAAACGCAAGACGCAGTTCGAAGCTTGTGTGCTTATCAAGATTCTCTCGTTGGTTGGTTTATTTGCAGAAGAGAGTACGCCCGAAACTTCCTCCTGAGTGCGCTGTTCTGCTCGAAACTGTGCGCCTTCCGGTGGCTGCAGTACAACGTCGACACCTACGAGGAGCTTCCTTGGGTGGTGCCTCCGGCTTACAGGCGAGACTAAACGGAGAAAAGAGGAAAAGGAGGAGTGATGCGTATGAAAAAATCAAACCAGTAACCAGCTGTCCCTAGGTGACCTACCTCACTGTGGATGGCGAGCACTCCGTCCTCGGCGGTGGCGGAGATGAAGATCGAGGCGTACCCATTCGGCTCCACTATCACGCGCTGGCCGGTGCAGGTTTCGCCTTCCTTGGCGCCGGAAATGACATCACAGTAGATACCGGCCGGTAGACCCGTCTGCAGGATGACGTTCATGTCGACCGGCTCGAGATTGAACGCGACGAAGCCGACGGAGCCGCGCGCGAATGCGATCTGGTTGTTGCCGTTGTCCCACCAGTGCTGGACGGGCGTACCCCAGGCCAGATTGCGGAACCGGATCATGCTGTAGATCTGACGCCACCGATGCTCGCACACCCACCCGCCACCGCACGACTTGTCATCGTTGATGATGGGCGACAGGAGGTTACCCTGGGCATCGGACGGCGGACCCTGGTCGGAGTAGGTGAACGCGAACGAGCTCATAGTGCGCAGCTGTCCGTAGGGGTAGGCCGCCGCGAAAGCGGTCGCCATCTTGTACTGTTTCGGCTGCTTGTACGTGAGGATTCCGTCGTGGCCGCGCTGGTTGTCGTGGTTGTCGATGAACACGAAGGCATCGCGCGACGGCAGAAGACCCCAAGCCTCACCAAAGTTCGACAGCCACCGGAGTGGGTTGTTGCCGCTGAACGCACGTCCCAGCTCGGACGAGAACATAAACTCCGTCACCGTGCCGAGGTGAGTGTACTCGTACTTGCGGACCACTTCCTGCGGGCCCATGTCGATGACCTCCTGCGCGAGGAAGGCACGCGAGCCAGGAGCGAAGCCGTACGCCGTGTTGAGGTTGTTCAGCCGAGCGAAGATCACCTCCATGTCTTCGGGCCACATGTGCTTGGCGGCGTCCACTCGGAATCCGGCCACACCGAGCTCGATCAGGTGGTTCAGGAAGTCGACGATACGGTCGCGCACCCACGGGACGGCCTGGTTGAGGTCGTGCAGACCTACCAGCTCGCAGTTACGGATCTCCACCGGGTCGTTCCAGTTGTTGATGGCACACGGTGTGTTGAAGTCGGGCCAACCGTACGGAACCGCTGGGAACTGACGGTCGGAGGGAATGGCCGTCGAGCTTCCGGTGCCCGGTGCCGGTTCCACCGGCTGCGTCGCTCCCATGTGGTTGATGATGATGTCCACGTACAAACGCACGCCAGCCGCATTGCAACGGCGCGACATCTCCGCGAAGTCCGCCTCCGAACCGGAGCGCGTCTCCAGCTTGTACGAGATTGGCTGGTAGCGCTCCCACCATGGGCGCGAACCGTCATCCAGTCGGACGATAATGTTCTCGTTGGCCGGCGATAGCTGGACGCCACCGTAGCCCTTCGGTGCGAGGAACCGCTCACACTCATCCGCCACATCGCTCCACTTCCACTCGAACAGGTGCACGATTCCGCTGCGGCCGGCAGTAAAGTGGGGGTCATGTTGACCCACCACCATCTGACTGCCGACGGACAACAGCGACAGCAGGACGAGCCCGAGGCGCACGGAAGATGCCATACTTATCGATTATTTTTTCTCTACCAACGACCCACTGCCTGGCAGGTGTTTCGCTGAACTGGACCAACGCGAAGCACGTGCCTCCATTTTTAAAGCTTTTCCAAGTCTTAATCGGCTGATGGGAAAGCGATGTACTATAGTATTGTTGTTTATCGTAAAACATTGATACCCTCGCCATGATAACGTCATGATTGTGTACGGTTTGGGTACTAGCCTAAGAGGGAGGTGGGGGAATCTTTTACAGGAAGATTAGCTATCTCGCGTCGAACTGTCTGGAGTCTTGTGGTGTAGGAACGATAGAAGCAATTTATAGTTATTAGGAATCCAGAATATCTAACGAGGTTTTCAAACGAGGAGGGAACACAAATACAAAACAAATAGAAATGGTTATTAGTGGATTGATAAATTTTACCAAAACAAAGAAGCTGACATTTTTTTAATAAAAATCGTTAACCTTTATCGAACCACGCACTAGAATTTAAAAGAATCATATTGAACTTTGTATATGATTCTAAATATTGCACTTTGTTTACGATTTGTCGTTTCAAGTTTGGTGAGGTATATATTAGAATGTGTTGCTCCACTAAGTTCCACTGATATTCAAACTAAATCTACAATAAAAAAAACAGCCACTTTTTCAAAAAATTCTTGCATTTTACAGCCTGTTGCTCGAATCGAGCAGTTTGACGTGGTTCGAGCAGCCAAGATGATTCTGCTGGCAACACTGTAACGCAATAACTGTCATTTTATCGATGATGCGTACTAGTGATGAGGAAACTGAATCCCCACAGGGATTCGAGTCTTTCGATTCAAATCCATTCTGAGATCCGGATCTCCGAATCCGAATCCCAATCCGTCATATCATACATGCTCATCTAATGCCGATTTTTCATATGATGTATTTAATTTAATGAATGATTTACATAAGAATATCAGTATAGTTGACATTATTCTTCTAATTGTATTCAAACGAACAACAACAACGCGAACAATCTAGTCCTTTTTGGGAATATGCAGACTAACTGATTTTTTTTAAGTGGCACGACATGCCCGAGTGGGACAAGACCTTTCTCCGAAGAGAGTTTGTGTGACCGAAAGACGGTATATTATAGATCGGTGGTCAGCCGTTCGTAATACCGCGGGGTGCCAGACTCGAGATTCGATCCCACACCTGTGGCGTGGTGTTTCCTCGCGCTACCGCTGCGCCCAACTGATTTTCCCGAGTTTATTCCAAGAAGAGTAGCATTTATTATGTTTTAAAAACAATTATGACAGCGTTATCATTGAAATTGAATCCATCGTGGGTCACTGAAACAGTGAAGCAAGTCCTTTTATCCGGACTCGAATCTTTGGAATCCGTCTAGGGATCGAATCTTCGAATCTTCCGAATCCCGATTCTGTCAACACTAATGCGAACCATAACCTCACCTCAGTTGTTGTTGTATGACAAGCGGTCGAGTCGCAATAAACGCTTCATCTAGTTTTTTCGCGAAGAAAAAGGTAAAAAAACGCAAACTGTTATTGATTTTCCGACGCGTGCCCTGTTCTTTTCGACCCCACCGCGGAGGGAGCGGCGTACATTCCAGTGGAAAATGGTTTCGCAAAAGTCGCTCCGTGCGAACGCGGACAGTGAGAAGGAAAACAAAGCGAATGCAAGCGTCTCCTCTGCCTCATCGCCAAGCGGCGGTGACGGCGGCGGTAGCGGCAGAAGCTCCCGACAGGTGAAAGAAAAAGCCGCCGATTCGTCGACGGGCGGTGGTGGCGATGGCGTTTCCAGTGCAACCGGATCACCGGACGGCATTGGCGGTGATGTATGTGAATGATACAAAGTAGCCTAGGTGTGCCTTTCAATGCCTACTTGTCTCTTTTTAGGGCATCAGAGATGAGCTTGTTATCGGTGAAGAGTACATGGTACAGCGGCAAGACGGTTCGTGGCATCTGGCGCAACTGATTCAATCCCGACAAAACCCGTGCGATCCGAAGCAGCTCGAGTATTACATACACTACGAAGGATTGAACCGACGACTGGACCAGTGGGTGACGCGTGATCGAATATCGAGCGATCCCATGACGGCCGGCGGCAGTCCGACCGGTTCCGGTGAAGTAGGCGGT
The DNA here is from genome assembly GCF_943734765.1 of Anopheles ziemanni. Lineage (NCBI taxonomy): Eukaryota > Metazoa > Arthropoda > Insecta > Diptera > Culicidae > Anopheles > Anopheles ziemanni. The sequence continues at coordinate 75,503,984 of NC_080706.1, forward strand.
CCGGCAAATTCCACCGGTGACGGTGGGACGGCACGCAAAAGTCCGCTTGCTTCGAGCAGCACAAACGCCAAAGATCGCTGCAGCGGAGGGTTGAAGCCGGGTTCGAAAGAAACCGGCGGCATGATTCTTCTCGGGGGCGATCCGAATGCACTCGACGGAGGTGACTCGGATCGCAAAATTACGCGCAACCAGAAACGACGCCACGATGAGATCAATCACGTGCAGAAAACGTACGCCGATATGGACCCAACGACAGCCGCCCTCGAGAAGGAACATGAGGCGATCACGAAGGTAAAGTACATCGACAAGTTGCGCATCGGGAAGTACGAGATCGACACGTGGTATTTTTCGCCCTACCCGGAAGAGTACGGCAAGGTGGGCACGATGTACGTATGCGAGTTCTGTCTGCGTTACATGCGCCTACCACAGACACTGAAGGCTCACAAAACAACCTGTACGCGCCGGCAACCACCTGGTAACGAGATCTACCGCAAGGGTACACTGTCAATCTTTGAAATCGACGGCAAGGATCATCGCTTCTACTGCCAGACGCTCTGTCTGATGGCGAAGCTGTTTCTCGACCACAAAACGCTGTACTACGACGTCGACCCGTTCTACTTCTACGTGCTGTGCGAGATCGATCGCGAAGGTCAGCACATCGTGGGGTACTTTTCGAAGGAAAAAGAATCACCGGAAGGAAACAACGTAGCGTGCATTTTGATTCTGCCACCCTATCAACGTAAAGGCTATGGTAAACTGCTGATCGCGTTCAGCTACGAGCTGTCGCGGCGCGAAGGTATCATCGGTAGCCCGGAGAAACCGCTTTCCGATCTCGGCAAGCTGAGCTACCGGAGCTACTGGGCGTACACGCTGCTCGAGCTGATCAAAGACTACCGCACGACCACGATCAAGGAGCTAAGCGAATTGTCAGGCATTACGCAAGAGGACATTATTTACACGCTGCAGTCCATGAACATGGTCAAGTACTGGAAGGGCCAACATGTTATCTGCGTCACGGTGAAGCTCATCCAGGAGCACCTGCAGATGCCCCAGTTCAAGAAACCGAAGCTGATGGTCGATCCTGCCTACCTCAAGTGGACACCCCAGAAGCGCAACAATCCCGTGAAACAGATCAAGAAGAATTAAACTGATGGAACTGTATGTGTGCATGGTTGGCTTGGCGCTGCCCTTAATTATTACCTTAGGATGATATTGCTTTAAACTTCAAGCAAAATGAATGGCGATAAAAAGAACCATATGGTGATGAGTCGATTAATGAAGAATCGACGAAAACAAAATTGACTACGAAATTTTATTTATTTAAATACCCAACTAACCGTATCCGAAATACCTTAAGCCACATCCCATTGTTCAAAATGTTGAAAAAATATAAACGTCGCAAAAATTCATACTCAAATCGAAATTGCTTTGAACGAACCTATGTTTTACAAGATGTTATCACGACATTTTTCTATATAACTGATGGAAATTTAAAAAATATCGCAAATTGGCTTGGATTGATCAGAAAATTAAAAAAAGAGTGGGATGTGCTTACATGAATTTCATCCATTCTATAATACTAGATGGTGTCTAATCATTATTTGCTTTTCCAACCATATAGTCTACGACGTCACTGAAGGTGGCAAATATTCCACTCACTGCCGGACGATTTTCTTCAGTATACATCTCCGGCTGGTACTTACCGGTCTCCACCAGATAACCTTTCATTCCAATTTGCATCGCTCCGAGACAATCGTCCGTTGGATCCTAAATGAAAGTGGGAATGCAACATTGAACAGGCGAATTTTGTTTTGACCATACATTTAGGGAAGCATGATACACACATCACCTATCATTACGCACTGCTCGACGGCAATGTCCTCCGGCAGCGCGGAACGGAAAAAGTATTCGTTCGGTTTTCCAATGCAAACGGGTTTTACGCCAGTACTATACTCGAGCCCTTTTACGAAGCAACCCGGTCCGAGCGCGATTCCGTCCTTTGCCTTATAATAGCGTCCCTCGTGGGTGGCTACCAGCGTCGGAGGTTTATCGTTGCGTTTCTGATGCAGTACCCGGAACGCCTCGTTCAGATGCTCGTAACAAAACCGTTCCGGCGCAAGCCCAACCACAACCGCATCGATCGGACGATCCGGGTCATTGGGCGGCATGTCCGTCCGAGCGTCGTCCGTAAGCAGATAGTACGGGTTGAGAGCATTTTTGCGAACGTATTCAGAGGCGGCTGCTAACGAACCGTAGATTTCTTCCCGCTCAAGCTCGAAGCCAATTTTACGCAGCCGGCTATACAACGACTGGACACTTTCCTTCGTTGTGTTCGTGACGAACTTTACCCGGACACCATGTTGCCGAAGTCTGTAATGAAAGGACCTGGATCATTGCTTTGCGCATTCTCAGATGGCATACGGACCTTTTCAACGCATCGACGGCTCCTTCGGTCGGCTGGTCGTCAACATGCAACGTACCACTGAGATCAATAAGCGCTAGTTTTACTTTCGGTACGCTCATACTGGTGTATTTTTGCACAGATATTTGACTGGTTCTGTACAGACGAAAAAGATTCATCTGCCCCGTTACGGAACGACAATCTGTTAACAACTTTTGTCGGTCTGTTTTGTTTATTTCAGTTCAAAGTATTTCAGTTTCACAAATTGTCAAAGCAACCGGGAAATGCAACACGGAGATCGGTTGGAAACGATAACATCCTTTTTGATTCCATCTTTTGGATTGGGCAATTCCCTTTGTTCAACTCTTTTTTAACAAAACTATTTGATGGTATTGCTCACGGTTAATGACTAGTATTACATTAGACCATGATATTGCTTTTCACTTCGTTTTCTGGGGACAATTTGAACAAGCGGTTGTTCTAAACTGCGCGCACTGAAGATGTTCTAAATGCACCAAGGTTGCTACACTATTTGCGAATTTCGACTCCGAGAAGAGTGTGAGAGAGAAAGAGATAAAACGATGTGCACTCTCCCAAGAGAAAATTGGCGCGTTTTTGATCGATTTGCAAAAACACCAACTGCTTCATCAGTCTATTGTTGAGCAGCTTGCATATCGTATCAAGAACGGCAATTAACCACGATGGCGGACAAAACGAAGGTAGAGGACCCGGCAAAAATCAGCGAGAATCATGTAAGCAATTCCTTAGCATCGCAACCCGAGCCCGACAGGAAAAGCGACAGCCGAAATGATTCCAACGCGTTGCTTCAAGAGGAAATCGAAACACTGCGCATGCAAATGCAAGGCTGGAAGGAATTGTGGCAATCGGCGCAGGCGCTGATAAAACTAAAGGATGCTGAAATTGCCCGGCTCGGATCAGCCGGTAGTACGAAAGTCCTTACTGCTGCAGCTGAAACAAGCAACGCTGTTTCGGAAAACCCAGCCTCAAAGGATGTTGTAGCAAATACAATTGCGAATAACACTGAAGCTAGTGGCAGTACGGAGCCTCGTCCTAACAACGATCGGATTCACCATCTTATGAACAAATTACGCGCTATCCACGGCAGGCATGACGAAATGAATGCCGTTTTTGATTATGTCGATCTGGCGGAACAAATCTGCCAAGCAGCCGAGGACACGGAAGGCAACATCGATCCCTCGTACGACGCTACGTTGTTGCCGCAACTAATAAAACTTATGCCGCGGTCTGCCCGTGCAAAATTTAACAAGCTCGACTACAACCTGCCCAAGGAATCACTCGCTGAATTCGGTTTCTGGATAAATGAAGTGGCAGAGGATGCTACGGACCGAATGAGCCAGTTTATGTACGAGTAGGTTATGTTTCATGTGCCACCTACCCTACCCTGTAACGATGGGAAATGTTTGGTATGTGACAGAAATTTACGAATGTTTTCCATTCCAGATTTGCTCCTTATTTCGCATGAAATTGGAGGAAGGTGCTCTAATTCGTCGGATGCGTTATCTTTCAACCTCTAATTACTCGAGAACCTACGAAGCAAGGAGGACAACCAAAAGTACAACCCTCGAATAATCGTAACATTTTTATTTTTTTAATTATTGCATATGCATTTATCTATCAAAGCGAATTCTCAAATGTAATTGAAAGATCCTAATACGAATATGTTTGTTAAAGAATGCCAACCGTATAGTATTTTGTTAAGAGAAGAACAGCACGTTTTTATCAACAAATGTTTCCGAAACCATCCTGCATGGAGCTGAATTGGTTCACAGTTTATGATAAAAATTTACTCTCGAAAAAGCATTGCACTATTTTTCTCGCTGCTATTGCGGCTTATTGCGATTGAAAATGGTGCTAATTGTGTAATACTTTCATCATGTGAGATATTGCCGCATCGCTGTTTTACATTGTTGGCTGTTACGCTGTGATAAAAACTCCACCTGAACTTTCTTTCAAACAGTTTTTTTCGTAAAATCAGATGACCTATTACCTGGCAATGGACTTCACTGTAGGATCCATTATTCTTTCGATGGTATGGTAAATACACGTAGCGTTAGCAGGCAACATCCGAAGGGAATGCAAAAGAGCATTGTTGCTCAACCCTCGAGAGAAATGACTTACACGTTCCATTCGACATGCCTTTACAAACTTAAAAAGCAAGAGTTTGTTCTACCCAAAACTATGTCCTTATATACTACTTTTCTAGGTATGCTTTCTCACTTTACGCATTTTCGCTTTCACTGCCTTACTCCGATACATCGCACATGTGTTGGCCACATGTTTAAAAACAACACGTTTCGGGTAATTTTATGCTCTTAGTTTGGATAGGATACGTTATCCTTGTCCTCTTTAAACGGAGACCGACGCTTATCGCCTGCATCCTGCGAGTACACGCTATCGTTTTACGCTCGCCTACACATCTCGTCCCCGATGAATCGTGTCATTTTCGACTTGTTTATTTATTTGGGCTCATGAATCCGAACTTGAAACAGAAAGGTTTGCAATTTGTTTTGGGTTTTTTTTTATGGGCGCAATCTACACGCCACTTCAAATGGCCCGCAGCAACGGGCTGTATAATAGCCGGTTCTTTCTCTACTCGTGGCTGCTTCACCCTGATCAAGCTAATCGGGTTTTCGCAATTTTTCACTATCGCCCCGAAGTGGTTCGTCTTTCAATATGTTTTCCATATGGAGTTTTTACGGTTTTATGCCCGAAACTTCGAAGAACATGTTCCTTTTGTAAATGATTGCTTTGTTTTCCATGCTCGAGGATGGGATCATTTCCACAAAATTATGTTATATACCGCCGCGTTCACGGAATATTTTGAACATTTGAAATTTACTAAAAGCGTTGCCTTTTTAGTGAGCTTGTAAGTGTGTGAGAAAGAAAGAAAGAAAGAGAGGAAGAGAGAGAGAGAGAGAGAGAGAGAGAGGAAACAATGATCACGGTAGACAAAGCAATTTGGTCATCGGGTAGTTGTGCATAAAAAGCCGGCAGTTCACTGTCAAACGTGCGACGCTTTGGGTCGAATATTTTTGAGAAAACGCGATGGCTGATAAAATAAAGGAAGAGGTTCTGGAAACCACCAGCAAAAAGTGTGGTAATCAAAACGGACAATCGGAAAACGGTAATACGGTATCGTTGTTGGAGAAGGAAATTGACACGTTGCACAGGCAGCTGGAAGACTGGAAGGACCTGTTTCGGTCAGCACAGGCGCTGATTAAGGATAAGGATACGGAAATCGCCCGGCTGCGATCGTCGACCTGTAATGCAGAGGACATCACTTCTACACCTCAAACCAACGTGGTTGCACCCACGGTGCAGATTAAGCTGGAAAAGCCGGACGAAGACACTACTACTACGGCTCAAACTAATGGGACTGCGCCCTCAGTTCAGAATAAAGGACAAGTAAAACCAGTTAAAGCCGAGTGGTGCAGAGTAGCAGCATTCCAGAGCAATGGGGAAAAGCATGCCACTCAAGCAAATGGAGGCAAGGCAAAACAGAAGAAAAGCAATGGCAAGCAGAATAAACTGCCCAACAACGATCAAATTCAGCATCTCATCAAGAGTTTCACGGAAAACGACACTAGGGCGATAAATGAGTTCGAAGTGCTTTACGACTATTCCCACATGGTGCAAAAAGTCAGCATGGCTGCAGAGGATAAAGATGGAAAGATAGATCCGTCGGACGATGCGACACTGCTAGCACAGCTGATTAAACTGATGCCCAGGTATGCTCGCGAAAAGTTTGATAACCTTCGCGAAGGTAGTTACCATAAGGAATCACTGGAGGAATTCAGTCTGTGGGTCCATGAGATCACTGAAGATGTTTTGGACAATGGGGATGCGCAACGTTTGTTCCAAGCAAAAATACCCGTACCTAAAAAAAGCAAAGGTTTACAGTGTCTAGCTTGTGGCAAAAAAGATGGATGTCCCTCGTTGCAGGATTGTGCCGTATTTCGGAAGATGACACCGACCCAACGCTGGGATAGGGTGGTGCGTATATATCGGCTGTGTTACACTTGTCTCAAAAAGCACGATGACCCGTGTACCAACTCAGTTCCGTGTGGTGTTGGAGGATGCAGTACCCTGCATCACTGGCTATTGCATATTGTAGGCGTTCACGATTGAACTTTTTGGTTGGTCAATTCGCGTAATCGAAACATTGCCTTTGTTTCGACCATCATATCATCATAGGTAAAGAATTAGGACGAATTAGGAAATTCGAATATGTAATTTGATTGAAGTTACGACTTTTTTTTCTTTATTTTACAATTTCAAACGAATTTTGTTGATGCGAAGTTGGAATAGGAATTCAAACAGAAATACGAATAAATTTTCTAATTCAAATAATTAAACATGAAAATTTCTTCTTTTCTTGTGGGAAGTGTAATGTGTTCGTATAGTAGCACTAAAACAATTGTTCGGTTTTTTTAGTAGCACTAAAACACGGTTAACCGTGTCGAAAAACATCATATTTTCAATGCTGCAGGCAAATGTAACAATGATAAAACTTCTTCGTTTCAGCTTTCACTTTTTGAAAAATTATACGTACAGATGGCAGTAAGTGAAATACAAGTTTAATTTTACGAATTGTTCAAACCGTAAAGCTCCATCCAAGAAATTAATATTTTATTCTAGTAATCAAGGTCTTGGGACATAACCTTGATTGCCAGAATAAAGATAAATGCTACTTTATCGAAATTTCAAGAATTTATCATTTGTCAAAATACAGTATTTCGACTATCTTCATTGTAGTTAGCTATGGAATCCTTGGGCATTTGACTGATTGAGTGAGAAAGAAATTGGAAAACAATTCCAAGGAAAACTAGCTGCGTAATCGATTTTAGCGTCGAACGTGAACAAGTTTGCAAGTCTACAATTGCTGCATCAGCGCAACGTCGAGACGAGTCGAGCAAACTCGTTTTGCCATTGTCGTAGATTCCGTTAGTGAACAAAGTCAAGCGAGCAGTGCTGCGGAAATGTGTGAAAAACGGGTATCGCAGTTGCCGCCTTGGGCGCAGAACGAAATAGCTTCATTGGAGAAACAAATAGCAGGCTGGAAGGAGATTAGCCAATCGGCCATGCTTATGGTCAAGGCAAAGGACAAGGAAATAGCACGCCTTCAAGCGAACAAAGGTTCAAAAGAGGGCTTCGCTTCACCACTGGCTACGAAACAGCGACCACCGTCGCTAGCCGGACCCAGCGCGTTGGAAACGAAGGAAAACACGATTAAACAGGAACAAACTAAAGTAATCGAAAATTATGTGAAAAAGCTACAGAATCAACCCGTTGTGCATGGTACCGTTAGAGATATCCTATACGACTACGCCATGCGTGTGAACGAAATCTTAATGGATGCAAGGGACGACAAAGGCAACATAGATCCGTCGTTCGAGAAACAACTCTTACCAAAATTGGTTGCCAACGCACCGTACTTTGCTGGGGGCGAGTGGAATAACCACGTCCGTAAGCTTCCGAAAGGTCCATTGCTTGACGAGTTCGGCAGGTGGATCCTGCATGCCGCCGAAAATGCACATCGTTGGTTTTACTACATCACACCATGTATCGTGTGTGGCATCAACTCCCTTTGTCAATCGCTGGAGGAGTGCGAGACCTTCGAGGAAATGGACGTCAACGATCGTTGGAAGGTGGTACGAGAAAATAACCTTTGCAAGTTTTGCCTAACGAATCATATTGGATGCCGGTGCAAGTATGAAATGCCATGTGGCGAAAACGGATGTACGGGAAAACATCACTCGATGCTGCACAAAAATCCTCAGGTTAACGTTTTCTGATCTACATTAGCTGCAATCAATGTGGTGACTCATTTTTCATTACGCTTTCATCATTACACAAGAATCGCAGCAAAAAGCTATAGAAATCCTATAATTATGTTATCTTCATGATGTATTTCCGCCTCTAATATGTTTCCCCTGTTAATGTGAATTCCGGAAGGTTAATCGGTTGTTTTGGTTTCTTAATTATAACAGATTATCGAATAAAGATATTACAATTTCAGCTAAAAAACTTGAGACAATTCTTTCGTAAGTTAGGTGTCGTTCTCAAAAGAGCCATATTTTCCTTGTTTTTGTTTGTGTTTTATTTAAAGTTTGTTAATGTAAAAGCATTCATTCGGAATGGAATATTCAACAAGTAGCTTTGTTAAACAATAAGTCAATTATTACTATTCCACATGATTTTTAGGCAAACCCCATCACGTTAAACGTATCATTTTGAACTTCGCCGTTTGAACTTAAACTGCGCGCGATGAAGCTGTTCTAAATATGCCAAGGTTGCTATACTACGTTGACGTTTTAGGCTACCTAGAGCGAGACGAACTGATTTTTCACGGTAGCCAAGTCAAATTGTTGCCGTCCTTGCGTAGCCTTGAGAAAAAGCCGGCAGTTTATTGTTGAACGTGCGACGCTTTGGATCGTACAGCTGTGAAATTGTGATGGCGGACAAAATCAAGGTAGAGGCTTCGGAGAAACACGCTGTGGAAGGTGAAGGCTTGCAAATCGCGGAAAACGTGGCGGCTGAGGCGTCCGCAAAGCGATGTGAAAACAACAAGGACCCAATGGATTCCAGCACGGCATCGCTTCAGCAGCAAATCGAATGTCTTCGTAGGCAGTTGGAAGGGTGGAAGGAACTGTGTGTAGAGGCACAGGCGCTTGTCAAGGATAAAGATGTCGAAATTGCCCGTCTACGATCGACCGGTAGTGCTGAAGGCATTGTTTCTTTCGCTCGAACCGTTGAAGATGTCCCTACCGTTGAGGGTAACCCGGAGAAGCCGGTCGAAGATATCACTTCTGCAGCTCCAACCGGCGAGCTGTTACCCGCGGCCAAGAGTGAGCCGGAAAAGCCGGTTGAAGAGGAGGCTGCATCCGCAGCTCAGAACAAGCCTACAAAAACAGCCAAAACGGGAGGCAATGGACCCAAGCCAAAAAAGAAGGAAAAGAAGACCAAACAAGAACTTCCAGACTGCATTTACATTCGCAGTCACACGAAGAAAATAGAGCAGATTGCCAAAAAGAAAAGCGGAATGGAACAGCTTAGCGCGTACATTAATCTTGCGCAAGAAATCTGCTTTTTCTCCAATAAGTACGAGTGCATGCTCGATCCATTGTATGACGAGGTCATGATTGCGCAGCTAGTAAAACACATGCCGCCGTTTGTCCGCATGCAGTATAACCAGCTTTACGACAAATACCCTGAGGATTCGCTTGTGGACCTAATTTTGTGGCTTGACAAAGTCTGGATGGATGCTGAGCGCTTACAGGCCCAACTTTCGCGCCAAACGAAAACTCCCAAAGGGCAATGTTTGGCGTGTGGCAAAAAAAAATCAGCTAAAATCTGTCGTTCATTGCAGGATTGTACCGTATTTCGTAGGATGTCCCCGGCCCAACGTTGGAATGAGGTGGTGCATGTACATCAGCTGTGTACCATTTGTCTCAAACAGCATAAGGGCACGTGCACCAATAAAACACCCTGCGGTGTAGGAGGATGCAGCACCCTACACAATTGGCTCTTGCACATTGTTGGTGTCCACGATTAATGGTCAGCAGAAATTAATGAAAAAAAAAACATGTGTGGATGAACATTCCTGGAATTAATTGAATTATTGTTATCATGTTATCACTCAAAACTTATATCCATATGTGAATTCAGGAGTGTGGGAGAGTTGAACGATTAATGTAATTATAATAAAACTAAAAAAAACTTCGAAAATAAAACTAAAAAAAAAATATTTTTCTGTTGTGTTTGAAAATTGAAATCAACTTGACTTGTATTTGAGTTCCATGTGCATGGAGTGTTTTGTAAATTGTAAAATGTATTTTTTCGTACCCCGCCAAAGCTGGATTTGCGCAGACTCAATGCAATAGATAGCGTAGCCGGAACAAGCTATGATTATTTTTTTATTCCTACTTTAAATCTAATCAAATAAAGAGCATAGAGTTTCATGTCCCTCTAATTTTGATTTAACTTTTTTTAACGTTTTTTTTCGTATTAAGCTATACGAACCTTGAGTATGTTGTACTAATAACTCTCTTGATAAGCGTAGGCACTGATGCGTGGGTAGGAATGTGTCAACCAGTGAGATTTGAATGAGTGAGAGAGAAAGAAATTGCAATTGAATACAGTATGCACAAAAGGCATTGCTCAAACGGTTTCAGTTTCGAGGAAGAATAGCTGCGCAATCGATTTTAGCGTCGGACACAAAGAAGTTTACAAGTTAACACTTGCTGCATCAGTTCAAGGTTCGGAATAGAGGAAACTCTTTTCAATAATTTCGAGTACCCGAAATCTGAATCAAAGGCGACCGAAAAGTGTTGTGTGATGTGTGAAAATCATCTATCACAGTTACCGAAGTGGGCGCAGAAGGAAATGGCTTCATTGAAGAGACAAATAGAAGCCTGGAAGGAGCTTAGCCAATCGGCCATGTTTATGGTCAAGGAAAAAGACAAGGAAATAGCACGCCTTCAAGCGAACGGCGGTGCAAAGGAGACTTGCTCCTCAGCGCCCATTGTGAAACCGGGACAACCGGGGCCGCCTGCAAAAGGAACCAGCGCCATCGTTAAACCGATGGAAAACACGAGTAAACAGGCCAAAATAATCGAAAAACTGTTGCAGAACTTACAGAATCCCCTGGAGGAGGGTACCGTAGGGGAAATCCTATACGACTATGCTATGCGTGTGAACGAAATCTTAACTTATGCAAGGGACGACAAAGGCAACATAGATCCGTCGTACGAAAAAAAGCTCCTACCAAAATTTGTTGCCAACTTACCATACTTTGCTGAGGGCGAGTGGAATGACCACGTTCGTAAGCTTCCGAAAGGTCCATTGCTTGACGAGTTCGGTGGCTGGATCCTGGATGCCGCCGAAAATGCACATCGTTGGTTTTACTACATCACACCATGTATGGTGTGTGGCATCAACTCGCTTTGTCAATCGCTGGAAGAGTGCGAAACCTTCGAGGAAATGGACGTAAACGATCGCTGGAAGGTGGTACGAAAGAATAACCTTTGCCAGTGGTGCCTAGCTTCCCATCATGGACGGTGCTACGGCGTACCACGATGCGGCGAGAACGGCTGTGCAGGGAAACATCACTGGATGCTGCACAACAACCGACGCTAATGATCGCAAAATGGTAAGACTTATTATAGTCACAACAGCCGACAACGGTTTGGTTCGAACTAGCAGCAATGAAATTAGTAATTAATTTTCCTTGACCAATTATTTCCAGTATTGCTGCAGCTGAAGGAATGCAGAATAATGTGCTTCAGAATTTAAATTCGAATGTAATATTCAAGTACTTTTTCTTTTTCTTATGCCAGGAATTACTGCTACGATGCACTCGCTTCTATATTACGTGCTTACAATGCTTTCCCTACTAGCTTGAATTCAAAAAGAATAATCTCAATAATAGTTTATATGATTTTTCAATGAACTATCGATCATTTCGATAAAATGTTTTCAAAATATTTCTAATGTTTCAAGCATGCTTCGTATGATCTAATAAAAATCTACCACACTTCTTACTGGCAAACCACAATTGTGCTTGATTATTGTTCAGCATTTGTTTGGGTAAATAGTATGTTACTATTTATAAAGATCCGTTTGAATTAGTCTTGGAAAATGTTTTAGTTGTGAAATGTGAATGTGAAGCATTTTCTTTCGTTTTGTGCACGTGAAACGATCATTTTGTTTGTACCCCCCCTATACCAATTAATGATTTAATAAATCATTCATTGGTTTAATTATAAATTCCGGTCTCTTAAATGCACGAAGAAAACATTAACGCAAACGCTTCGTGCTTAAATTGGCTGCGTATAAATCGGAAGCTATTAGTAGAGCTTTTTCTCGAACGTACTTGGGAACATGATCCTCCCGGGAATTCCACCCGCCGGGCCCATATTACGAATCCTCGCACGTACGTTAACGTAATTCACCGTGGGTCCGTTATTTTGTGTTCATTGCTTAAACAACGTACGCAACTGCCATTTAACCCCCGGCAAACGCAAGACCTTGCGTTAAGCTGTGACCGGTTGTTTAGACCTTTGCGCGTTTGTTTGATTATGTTATGAAGTGTTTACTTTACGAAAGCCAATTATTCCTTTGTTTATTTTCTTTTCGCATATTGTTATGGTGAGTAAAAACGGCCTTTCAATGTAACACCAATTTTTCAATATCTGGATGTTATTTAAAATTTGGAAAAAAATTATTAATTTTTTTAAATTTTATAATTATACTATCCTTTTCCATACATCTTTGGGAAACACTTTCATAGAACATTATCATTTTAGATATTTGAACTCCGCACTGTTCTAAACTGTGCGTATCGAAGATGTTCTAAACAGTCCAAGGTTGCTATAACAACTCACAACATTGCCAAGAGCGAGAGAGAACGATAGATAGAGAGAGAGAAAACGATATTCACTGCAAAACCAAAAAATAGCGGGAATTTAGCCATGGAAAAGACCGGCAGTTTATTGTTGAACGTACGTTGTTTCGGGAGGTAAAAAGACGTAAATACACTATGGCTGAAGCAGTAAAGTTAGAGATCGCAGAGAAAAGTAATAATCTAAGCGCAAGCCAAAATGGACCGTTAGAGGCCTTGCTACCACCACCGGCGCCGCCTGCGAAAGGAACCAGCGCCATCGATAAACCGATGGAAAACACGAATAAACAGGTTAAAATAATCGAAAAACTGTTGCAGAACTTACAGAATCTCCTGGAGGAGGGTACCGTAGGGGAAATCCTATACGACTATGCTATGCGTGTGAACGAAATCTTAACTTATGCAAGAGACGAAAAAGGCAACATAGATCCGTCGCACGAAAATAAGCTCCTACCGAAATTTGTTGCCAACTTACCATACTTTGCTGAGGGCGAGTGGAATGACCACGCTCGTAAGCTTCCGAAAGGTCCATTGCTTGACGAGTTCGGTGGCTGGATCCTGCATGCCGCCGAAAATGCACATCGTTTGTTTTACTACATCACGCCATGTATGGTGTGTGGCATCAACTCGCTTTGTCAATCGCTGGCAGAGTGCGAGGCCTTCGAGGAAATGGGCGTAAAGGATCGCTGGAAGGTGGTACGAAAGAATAACCTTTGCCAGTGGTGCCTAATTTCTCATCAAGGACAGTGCCTCAGCGTACCAGGATGCGGCGAGAACGGCTGTGTAAGGAAACATCACTGGATGCTGCACAACAACCGACGCTAATGATCGCAAAATGGTAAGACTTATTATAGTCACAACAGCCGACCTCTTTTTGGTTCGAACTAGCAGTAATGAAATTAGTAATTAATTTTCCTTGACCGATTATTTCCAGTATTGCTACAGCTGAAGGAATGCAGAATAATGTGCTCCAGAATTAGAAATGAATAATCTCAATAATTGTTTATATGATTTTTCAAGCGTGCTTCGTATGATCTAATAAAAATCTACCACACTTATTACTGGCAATCCACAATTGTGCTTGATTATTGTTCAGTACTTGTTTGGGTAAATTCTATATTACTATTTATAAAGATCCGTTTGAGGGGGTCCGCGACAGCCGAGCGGTAGCGCCGGTTAGAAAATCGGCCCATGAGCGCCGAGGCTCAGCACCTCGACGGCAAGGGTTCGAATCCCAACCGAGACCGGACCCTCCCCTGTACGAGAGGACTGACTATCCACGTACAACAGGGAAACAAGCACGGGCAGGCATGACCAAGAGGTCGTTACGCCAAGAAGAAGAAGAAGAAAGATCCGTTTGAATAAGTCTTGAAAAATGTTTTAGTTGTGAAATGTGAATGTGAAGCATTTTCTTTTGTTTTGTGCACATGAAACGATCATTTTGTTTGTACCCCAACCATCCGGATCTTATACGAACCGAAATTCGCTCACTTTGAGCACACCCCCCCCCGTTTACCAATGAATGATTAATGCTGAATTCATTATAAATTCCGATCTCTTAAATGCACGAAGAAAACATTAACGTAAACGCTTTGTGCTTAAATTGACTGCGTATAAATCGGAAGCTATTAGTAGAGCTTTTTCTCGAACGTACTTAGGAACATGATCCTCCCGCTAATTCCACCCGCCGGGCCCATATTACGAATCCTCGCACGTACGTTAACGTAATTCACCGTAATTTAACCCCCGGCAAAAGCAAGACCTTGCGTTAAGCTGTGACCGGTTGTTTAGACCTTTGCGCGTTTGTTTGATTATGTTATGAAGTGTTTACTTTACGAAAGCCAATTATTCCTTTGTTTATTTTCTTTTCGCATATTGTTATGGTGAGTAAAAAAGGCCTTTCAATGTAACAGCAATTTTTCAATATCTGGATGTTATTTAAAATTTGGGAAAAAATTATTAATTTTTTTAAATTTTATAATTATACTATCCTTTTCCATACATCTGTGGGAAACACTTTCATTGTACATTATCATTTTAGATATTTGAACTCCGCACCATTCTAAACTGTTCGAATCGAAGATGTTCTAAACAGTCCAAGGTTGCTATAACAATTCACAGCATTGCCAAGAGCGAGAGAGAACAATAGATAGAGAGAGAAAACGATATTCACTCCAAAACCAAAAAATAGCGGGAATTTAGCCTTGGAAAAGACCGGCAGTTTATTGTTGAACGTACGTTGTTTCGGGAGGTAAAAAGACGTAAATACACTATGGCTGAAGCAGTAAAGTTAGAGATCGCAGAGAAAAGTAATAATCTAAGCGCAAGCCAAAATGGACCGTTAGAGGCCTTGCTACCAGAGTTGGAAACAATTGGATCCTTCGAGGCGATCGGCAAGGAAAGTGAAAGCAATCCTGGCCCATCGAATTCCGCGGCATTATTGCAGGAAGAAATCGAAACGCTTCGCCGGCAGGTGGAAGGCTGGAAGGAACTGTATCAATCTACCCGGGTATTGATGAAGGATAAGGATGCTGAAATTGCGCAGCTTTTGCTACCAGCTACCGGCACTGCTAAAGCTATCACAAATGGAGCGCAAAATGATCCGGCGCCGGCAGCCCCCGCGGTGAAGCCTACGACGGAGCTGAAGAAGGGTACTAAACCAAAACCGCAGGGCAAAAAACCTAAAAAACAGCAACAACCCAACGATGTACGCATCCAGCATCTCATGAAGAGATTGCGCGATCGCGCAAACATTCCGAAGGACGAATTTACGGAGCTGCACGATTTCGCCATGGTTATCGATGATATTTGGTTGGCTGCGAAAGACGAGAACTTCGTCGTACAACCATCGTACGATAAGAAGCTGATGCCAGAGCTGATCAAACTTTTGCCCCGGTTTGCACGCGAAAAGTTTAACAAGCTCAACAATGATCTACCCAAGAAATCGCTGGAGGAATTCTCAGTCTGGATTAACGACGTCGTTGACGAAGCTATTAGGTATTATATAGGTACTGGATCATCGGACGAATGGGAGGATTGTTCCGACGGCGAATTATTTTACTAAGCTCGAAGAAAGTTGGCAACTTTAAAAACTGCCAATAGATTGTTTTCGAAGAAGGTGGAAAAAGAAAATTAGATTCGCAGCAAATACAGGATGTCGATGACCACTAAAAAGCTATGGAAATTACTCGCTTTTAAACCAAAAGTAGTCTACGAGTCGAGCTGAATTACAAAACATGTGCTATTTCTATGTTATAAATTGTTACCCAATGGAATAAACTGCTCCATGAATTAAGTTATCCCAATACAAATGGGAATAGCAATAGAACATATTTCTTTCATCTCTTGGGTAAATGAAATGATCGGAATTTCTTCACATCACTCACAATAAAACAAATGGAATTATTTTTTTCAATGGAAAACTGCTAACCTGCTCGTTTTGTATTTTTTGTTTCATTCTTTATTATTACTATGTTCATGTTCATGCATTTGCTTCGTCCTAGGTTTCATTAGTTACTTCCGTTCAGTTTCGCTATGCTTGTACTGCCGTCCAAACCCTTTTGCGGTTTATCCATGGTTCGGTCAGTTGAGTATGTGTTGTGTGTTTTGTGTTTCTACATGCTGCCGGTTTGATAGCATTGATTCGTTTTGTTGGGTTGTTTCATTTTCATGAATGTACCTCACATTAGTTTATTATCCGCACCCTTTTTCGGTTGATTTTTCAGTAGTAGATTTTGTTTAAACACGTTTTCCTGTTTCCTAACGGTTTTCGGATGGCTTTTTGTAGTTGTCGCTATGAAGTACTGTTACTATTTTTGCATCTTCTGTTACCACTAGTTGCATTCTTTCTTCTGTTGTATATTTGATGTTGCCTTTTTTTGTTAATTTCTTATGCATTTCTTCATTTGCTCTAAATGTTCTCAGCTCGTTAGCCCTTTTAAAACTATTCTCTAAAAGTTGCATTACGTTTCGCGCTTTGTTAATTTGTGTTATCGTCTACATTTCCATGTTTGTTTTATGTTTCTTGTCCCCTTCGAATCCGATTCAAACAAAGGTGACCTTATATACTCAAAACTCTCAATAATGGCCAAAACACACCTGCTCGCTTCTTTGATAACTTCTTTCGATTTTGTCGGTTTTGTTTTTGTTTTTGGTTCCTCAATTTTGCTTTGCTGCTTAGATGCTACTGTTCTTCGCCCTGTTGCAATATCGGTTTGCTTGTTTTACGCACTACTTACCTAAAGTGAACTGGCTTTTTTTTTGTTTAATTTTCCCATTTCTCCCATTACTAATATTTTTTAGTTTTTTCCGCTTTTCGTTACCTTTGCTTACGATTATTTTTACGTGGACCTTTTGCCGTTCTATGCACTCGACGAGGCCACTTGCCCTTGTTACACTCTGCTGTTCTCATCTGGATTTCATTTTTGAGTATAAAGAGAAGGAGAACGCGAGCGCGCGAGATAAGCGGATTTGAGAAAGCGAAATATTTAAATAATAACAAAGATTGAAGAGTAGTAGTATTTTCGTTAGATTATTTAGCGCTGCGTTTGCCTAGTTTTTCATGTTTTCTTTAGAGATTATTTCCGTTTGGACTTTAGGTTAAATAAGAACTAGTTTGGATGTATGGATGTGTATAATTGTGTGTTTGTGTGAATAATTTGTTGCGTTGATGGTAAAAAGTCAATGTCTACCAATTGTTTTTTTATTGTTTACTTTCCTTTACGTTTTGTTTAATAGTTTCTGTTAACAATGCTTAACTCCGTTCCTATCCTTACGCATGTTGGGTCCCCTTCCATTATTTCAGTAGAGCAACGTTTGTTGTTCTAAGTCAATTTCCTACAAGCGAAAATCGAAAAAAAACGTATTGACAAAAATAAAAAATACCAAACGAAGAAGCTTAAATTGTGTACCAAAGTGAAACAAAAAACGCGAAGGCTGGAATCTCCAAAAAAACCCACAAAGCCAAAGCATGAATGGTGTATTTTGTCTATGGAAATGTACAACTTAACTATCTTAAAGTCCTTAATCAAACAAATTACTTGGCATCTAAATAATGGCAATTGTTCCATATTCCATGTGTGTGTGTGTGTGTCTTTCTGTCAGGAAGATGTTGATAATGGCAATGTAATATGTACGAGCGAGCGTAGAGACGAGTTAATGTTGTAGAAATGTGCATCGCTTATGCTACACGTTTTTTTTAAATGCAAGATTATCTATAAATGTTTGGACTACTATTGAAATGAGTTCGTTTGTATGCGTGTACCACCGGAAAGTCCTTTAAAAGCTTTCTTGGGGTTTCCCCCTTCTCTCTAATCTTCATTCCCTGTGTAGGTTTGTGTTTGTGTTTATGATGCTTAAGTTCAATGATGCTACGATAGGATGGTAAATAGTTGGCTTTTATTCTTACTTTTGCAGTTTTAATTAATGGTAAACGTTGAAGGTTGGTAACGCATGCAGTATATGAGCATCCCGTTCGCATTGCCCCTTTTTCTATTTTGTGTTCTTAATCGTTCGCCTATTAAATTTTACTTTTGATTTGACCACGCTGCCTTTTACTGATAAGCGAAATAACCGATTCGATTGCATTCTTTCCTCTTGTGTGTTTCTTTTCCACTATTGTTTGCCTAGAAGGATACCCTTTCTAGTTTAACACGTGTTTCTTTTTTGTGTAACGTTATTGCTACTGACCTACTGATTTCCAGCGCAAATAACTTTGTCGTTCATGCTATACTAGATATTATGGATTTTCTTTTTGAACTGACTTATCTGATTCCATTTTTGTTTTACTGTTTTAGTCTCTTTTCGATTTCTTCCCCCGTTCTTGCTCGGGTGTGTTGTTCATTTCTTCTATCGTCCAAACCGTACCCTTCTACGTTTACTATAATATTTGTTTTCTTTTTATCAATAATCGTAATAATTAATAATGATGTAAAATAAGTCTTCTCATGTTTTCTATTTTTTCTCCTATGTTCTGCTGTGGCTTGCCCATGTTTTTTCTTCTTTCCCCTCAAGGCTGTTCGCATGTTTTGCAAGGTCGTCATCGTTCACAATCGTGGTTTTGCGTATCTGCATTCTACTGATTCCACTCCTTGACTGATTTGAACATTTTACGTTCGTCCAGATTTTCTTGCTCGTTTACATCGACTTGTTTTTCTTCTTTACTACAGTTTAATAGTTGGGAATAGGTTGATTATGCTTGAATTATTGAACGCAATGCAAACCTCGCTACATCGTTATTGCTGCTGCTGCTCCTGACGATATCCTGGTTTGGTTGTTTAACGCGCGCGCGTGTGTCTGTATGTATGTGTGTTTGAGATTGTTTGTAATTTTTTTGTATCTTATTGTAAATACACTCGGGAAACATCTCCCAGCGCACGTTCCTGGATGTGTAGGTTACCGAAAATCACGTTTCTTCCGGAAGTTGTTCCAAAAATTGAACGTTTACCATAAGTATATATATATATATATATATTTCCTACCGTCCTTACAATAACAAGCGCGTGTGTGTGTGTGCTTCCCCCCAGGCCTTCACTCCTGCATCCCTCCTATTGCTCGCTTTTACTGTCTTGTTTTACTTTTATCGTCGTTTAATAGCTACTTTTTGTTAAGGCAATAAATTAATTAATTTAATACTATGTAATGCATGATTTGTTGTTTGTATGCGCGTGTTTTTTTTTTGTTTTGTTTCGTCCCACACCGTTAAACTAACCTTCCTCATCGTCCATCCGTCCCTTAACTACAGCACGGTTTGCCACTTGTTTTGAGTTTCTATTTGGTATGCAGTTTGTTGTATGGGTGTGTGTGTGTTTGTGGCTTGGAGTTGGCATCCTTCTGCAGCAAAGCACAATTAAATTTACATTTTTCCTCCGAAACAAAACACATCCTTTTATACCGATGTACGTCTTGTTGGACACTATTGAATTTTGCGTAAGGAAACAACTGTTAGCGATCTTTTTGCCGACAGGAGCGGAAGGTTTTGTTCAAGACATAGGTTTTCCGTTACCGTATAGCCCTTTCGTTAGTGTCTGCTTTTTACACTTCCATCTGCCCTACGGTTTCTATTCACGCACTTGTTGTACGTTCGCATGACTACTAAGAGCTGTGTGAGGGTATGTTTAATGTTTTACGTCTTCAGTTAGCCCCCCCCCGGGCCGCATACAATGTTTGTTTATTTTTGTTTTTCTTTTGTTTCAGTTTGTTATCACAGTTGATATATATATATTTTTGCCCTCTTTTACGTGCACCCACATTTGTGTTTGTTAGTTTGGTTTCATTGTGTCATATGTTTTTTTGATTTGTTCGTTCATTTTTATTTTTGCTTTACTTTGGGACCCTCGTGTTTCTTCTATTATTCTTTATTATTTGTTTTTCTTCCAACAATCTTCATCTAGTGTTTTTTGTTTCCTTGAACTGATGTGACGAACACGCGTTTGTTATGCGCGTTTTATTTTTTTTTCTTACTTGGCTTGCCTACGTACGTCGTCCGTCACTTTCCCCTGTTTCATTTCTACCTGTTGACTATTGAGTAGGTGTGTATATATATATATATTTATGTATGTATGTATATATAGATATATATGCGTTTTGCTTTACAATCTTGGTTTGTTCTTGAATTTCTTTTGCTGCTCTGTCAACATCTAACTCGTAAACCAAATGGCAACGGAAACGAACTGGAACGGACAAACAACACCGATTTGTATGATGGGCAAACAGAGAACAACACACACAAAAGAAAAAAGAAGCTTATAGATACACACGCACACACGTACCGTTGGCGCTATATAAACAGTGGAGCTTGTTTAGATATTTTTCTTCTTCTGATGCTCACCTATCTGTACAAGGAGAGGAAGTATTGAGGAATTCCTTTCAGCGCGGATTGCGATTGGGGTAAATCCGGGGGTTTGGAAGCATTCAATGAATCACTTTTTCGCAAAAAAAAACAAGAACATACAAGTATTCAAACGAATGCATTTTAAACTGGCTTGCATTTTTCCCTTCAGTTGTACCCGTTTAAAGGTTGATAGTTAGTGGCTACTGTACTAAACGAACCGGTGGCACTGAGATATGGCCAGTTAGTAATGGTTTTGTTTCGATTCCTCCACTCGAAACGATGTCTCCCGTTGTGATAGCGTTCAAACTGTTCACTTAAACAAGAAACACTCGGTATTGGTATATTAGAATGGTATACTTCGGAGCATTAGTCCCATGGTTCTGGAGATTTTTGCTAAGAAAACGCTGCTCGGTTTCGTTTGGCATTTAAAGGACTAGCGCAAACCAATGTTTAATGGCACGTCGTTTCGCTATGATGATGGTGACTCAACTCAACAATATGTTCGCTGTGTGCTTTCTATCGCGCTATGCAAAACCCCGTTTCCTTGCTTCCATACACTCTGATATGTAGGATTGGAAAACAGCTACCAGCTTCAACAAATTCCCCGAGCGGGGGTCTACTTGTTTTCGATCGAATCGCTTGACGATAGGTCAACAGCTCGTACACCTGACCCCGCACATTCTGATTTCGAAATGGGAAGGGTTTTGGGTAAATTATGGCACTGAGAAAAAAGCAGAAGAATAAAGGATTATTCGAAGATCACCTTGAACAAAGTGACGTTCAAGCTAAACGAAAACATATGCTGACCACCGTGCACATTTTCTGCTATGAAAGTTGCTGTAAAATGAGTATTTGCTTTCAGTGCTTTCCTCGTGAACTCATGCAACTAGCAGTATGCAGTGTGACCACAAACCAAACATTAACACCTGTCGATCTTTCTTTTGTTCCGTACGACGTAGTCCTTATTCGAGAAGAGAAGCCTTAGGAAGGATGCTAGCTGATGCCGGTGGCTTCTGTGTTATCCCCAAAAAGGGTTAAGAAGAACTATCCCTTGTGCATCATTCTGTTTCCTACTTTTGTTGTTGCCTTACTCGCGCGTTCGATTACTACTTGCGGCATGTTTCGTTAATATGTTGCCGTCGAGATTTTGTAACACTATATGCACTAAAGGATCACACGCGATTGTTTGCACCCGGTTGTTCAAAGCAATGTGGGGAGGAAATGGCAAAGATTGGGTGGCAGGAATATATAGATATTGTTCGATTCTGCCATCCCTTTGAGATTCTTTGAGTTTTTTTTGGTTTGTTGCAAATTGTATGGCGTTTAACATGCCGTTGCCCACGGGCTCCATCTCTACCGGGTTTCAGGAAGCGGAAGTTAGGACGAAAAGGGCCACGATTTGTGTGTGGGAGCGAGAGTTTTGTTTGGGCTGACGATAACACATCAAGTTAATGGCACCATGTTTTTCCATTGTTTTCTCTCCACTGTACCCGTTGCTGCTATGCGTATGCTGGATGCAAAGATTTTCTTGGCGTATCGACCTTGTTGGTCATTCCTGCCCGTTAAGGGCATACGAGACTTTTTTCCCAAAGTGTACGTGGTGGATAGTCAGTCCTCTCTTACAGAGGAGGGGGTCCGGTCGCAGTTGGGATTCGAACCCAGATGGAGGATGCAAAGATGCACGTTTTAAATTATCGTTAGTGAAAGCGTTCGCTTGCGGTCGTATGAGTAGGATGAGATGAGTTTTGTGGTTGAGCGAGTGCATCTCAACACCGTTCTTTTGTTAATAATTATACCTTTCCCATGCGCGCCTTTAACCTACAACTACTGTGTATGTGTAATTTGTTTGTTTGTTTGTTTTGTTAGTTAGTTAGCCTCTATGTGTTCGCACTAATTGTCCCATTTTCCAAGAGGAAGCCGGGAACCTAACGGGGTCGACTGTACACGCTCCCTCTTTAACGGAAAGCTCTAACGCTAGGGAGGATGGGGGGTGGCTTTCGGGGATGTTTTATCGTATGAGATTCCGATTGTACTTTCGATCGGTGGACTTGGAGCGGCTGCGGGTGCGCGGTTTCGTTCTCGGTACCCACCGACCCTCGTTGCTCCCGTTGCCGCAATCGCACTCACTGTCGTCCGAGCTGTGCTCGACACTGTTCTGGCCGTGCTGCTGCTGCTGCTGCTGTTGCTGTTGTTGCTGCTGGTGCGGATGGTTCATTGGATGGTGATGGCCTCCACCGTAGCCGCCGCCTCGGCCACCGACACCGCTGTTGTGCTGCCGTCGGGCCGTCATCATGGGGCTCTCGCTGGACAGATACTTGGCGCCGTTGAACGGGACGGATTCGGGGCAGGGGGCCGGTGGGCTCGCCGGCTCGAAACCCATATCATCCGAGAACTCCTGGTTCACGTTGCGGTAGAACTCTTCGGTCGGTTCGCCCGCCTGGCTGAAGAACTCGATGTTGCCACCGATCAGCATCGGATCGTTGATGCCACTGCCACCGCCTGCACTTCCGCCCCCGCTCGAAGGAGGCCCCGTCCGGTAGCACTGCTCGTAGAGGACCGACCCGCTCTCGTAATCGTTCTCCGGCCCGCTCACGTTGTTGTACATATCCTGGTGGTTCAGCTGCTGCTGATGGTGGTGGTTCGGATGGTGCTGGTGGTGGTGCTGGTTTGGATGCTGTCGGATCCAGTTCTGCGGGAAGCTCGGGATCGGTGGGGGAAGCGTATCCCACCGGGGTTGGCTACCGTTCGACTGGTTCGGTCCACCACCGCCGTTTTTGCGCATCATCTGCGGCGAAAGGGCGGCCGGGTTGGTCCGGATGGTCATATTGTTCGGCGGTCGGTACGTGCCGTACGGATGATCCGGTGGAGGCGGCAAAACATCCGAGATGTTGATCGGTTCCCTCATCGGCGCATTGTACTCGTTACTCGACGCTGGACTGTTGCCGTTCGAACACTTCAGGCAGGACTCCTCCGAAAGGGTCGGTCCCATGCCACCACCACCGGGTCCCCCACCGCCTCCGAGCCCCCCGAGTGTCATCATACCACCACGCTGGAGCGTCACGGTGGCATACGGTTCCGGTGGAATGTTTCCCCCGCCGCCCAGATTGTTCATCAGCTTTCCCATCTGCTGCGCCGACGGCATCGTGTTGTTGGTCAGCTCGGCGTACTCGGACGTGCTCGGTGGGTCAAGCGAGTGGGACGGGTGAGCTTTCACGAGCGTGTTGCCGTGTAGCCAGAGTGTGTGCTGCTTGTCCGGAATGATCGTCGTTACGGAGGGACCCGGGTAGGACGCCTTGACGCTCTGCTTCTTGCGCACCGTCCAGAAGATGGCAAAGATAGCTGCACTGATGATGCCGACGCAGACCACCACCAGGGCCGTACCGGACATCCACGAGGCAGTCCAGTAGCTGGGCGTTGGATCGGTTCTATTTAAAAAAACATGGAAAAAATTGCCCATCAAGATGATTCCAACAACGAAGGAACAACTTTCTACAACCGAACACACTTACCGCACAATGTTCTGCGGATCCATATGAAGCGGTGTCGGAGAACTATAAGGACCTGCAGCAAGGGTCGGAGAAGAGGAAGATATTATAGCGGGCATTTCCTAGTACCGTCAATTGAAGATTTTACTTACCAATCCCGCCGGCAGTAAGGCTCGCGACACGGGCAATGTACATCGCGCCCGGCGTGAGACTGTTGATGACGACCGACTGCGTCGACGAGTTGAGCGACATTTGTCCGAGTACTTTATTGGTAGCGTTCGATTTTATTTGTATCTACAAAATGAAACAGAAAAGACGGATCGAAAAAGTGATCGTTGAGAGGGACCAGCTATACGTAGTGTTTATACTTAGAAGACTGATATCTATGTGAAGTATTTAAGAGTTTTTACAAATCAATTTATTACGTATTGTTTAAATGCATTGTAACATATACTCTATCAAAACCTTTACTCGAATAAAGTCAGGTTTATGTCTGTGTTATGTAAACTATGTCGTTTTAAAAAACGCGATTTCTTCCAAAAGCTCGTTACAATCCGAAATTTGATTGATGTGAAAAATATAATTATTTCGTGGTTGTTTGTAAAATGTAATGAAAATGAAATGAAAATATGCTGAGCTCGGAAGGGACGATTGTAGTTTTCCAATCTTCATCAATTTGTTCTCCTATGATGGACATTTTTCATGGGGTAAACTCTGATGTTAAACGTACTCAGTTCATAATCAAAAACTATATTCAGACTGGCGTACCTAGATACGGATTAAAACTGTAAGTTTTGCCACTAGAGAAGGTTAGGCGTTGGCATCAATTTGTGACAATCGTCGCTCTTGATCAAAAGTTAAACTCGAGGTAAATAAAAATTAATATTTCTAGGGAACTTGATAGTTTTTTCATTAACAGAAGTGAATTAAAAAACCCCAGATTGATTCTGTTTTTGGGTCGCGGGGTTTCGTTTTCTTAAACCGGAAACACCTACCTTGTACCCCGTGAGTTCTCCATTGAGCAGATGGGCGGGGGGTGGAGACCATCGGACGAACGCCGCCGTCGTGTTGATCACACCAACGCGCACATCGGTAGGGGGCGCTGTCGGAGGCCCATCGAGCGTGCGTCCACGTCTTATGTTCGAAACCGAACCGGCCAAACCCTCGGGAATGCTGGCGAAGATCTCGTACTCGCTGTACGGCCGCAGCCCGGTGAGGGTAAGCTCCTTCAGGTTGCTCGTGGTCAGCACGCTGCTGAAGGACGAATTGTACAGATAGTAGTCGACCGGACGGGATGCGACGCGGTAGTACATGCGCAGCTGCATGCGGGACGTACTGTCCGTCACGTCCCACGTCACGCCGATCGAGCTGGCCGACACGGTGAACACGTTGTTCAGCACGATGAACTGGTGATGGTTGGCCCATCGGTGCTGTTCGTAACCGGCGGCCAGTGCGTCCTTCCGCACGTCCACCGGTTCGTCCTTGCCCAGTACGGTTAGCCGGATCTTCTTGACGATGCTGCCGGCTTCGTTGATGGCCGCGCAAGCGTACCAACCCTCGTCCCCTTTGGAGATCTGCTTGAGCGTCAGTCCTCCGCTGTCCTCGAACTCGAGCATGCTGCTGCTCGGTGGGTGACCGGTTGGTGGCTGCGTCCCCGTGGACGTCGGTGCCGAAGTTCCCAGCGTTTCCGCGTGCTGTCCATCTTCCTCCGGGGAGCTGCTGGTATCTCTTCGACTGCGCAGTAGCATGCGTCGGTGCTCGGGCGAATCGGCGCGGAAGGACGATAGCCGGGTTGGATATTGTCGCTGCAGTTGCCGCTCGGAGACGGGCTCAATCTTAATCGTCCAATTGCCACGCCCGCGACCACCCTCCTCGCCGAGGTCACCACTTCCATTTGCCACGAACGAGGCCACATCGGGTGGAGCGAACGCGAAACCTTCCACTCGCGACGCAACACTTCGGCGACGTCTTTTCGTGGCGGCCGCAGACAGTGACGAGGAGGACGAAGGGTCGTTCGCTAACGTTGACTCACTGCCCGCTCCACCCTCGACGCCTTCCTCGTGCTGTTCGCTATTGTCCACGTGCTTCCGATCGATACGATCCCAGAAGATGCGCACTCCGGGACGTCCCTTCGCCCGACAGGGCAGCATAATCGATTCGCCCTCGCGGATCACCACGTCCACCGGCGCCTCCATGAACGTGGGTGCCTCGTACACGTACAGATACACCGAGATCGTGACGTTACCGCCCTCGTTGTGGCCCTCGCAGAAGTACTTTCCCTCGTCCTCTTGGCGCGCGTCTTCAATGCGCAGCGTATTGTCGAGCAGCTTCCGGGAGCGACCCTCCGGCAAACGGCCACTTTCCTTGCGCCAGGTCACCGTCGGCTTCGGGTCGCCGGCGAGCCCACACGGCAGATCGAAGCCCTCCCCCTCAAGCACCTCCGTGTCGTGCGGGCTCTTTACGATCGTCGGCGGAGCGAGCACCTTCAGGTGGACGGCCGGGGTCGTCTTCGTGCCGGCCATACTCTGCGCCGAACACTCGTACTTTCCCGAGTCGCTCGGTTGAATCTCCGAGATGAGCAGGCTGCCCGAGTCCACCAGCGAATGGTGCTTCCCGTTGATGTCCAGTATCTTGCCGTCCTTGATCCACAGGACGGACGGTTCGGGAATACCGCGCGGTGGCGTACAGTTCAGCACCACCGGTCCACCAACCAGCGCGACCGTGTCCTTCGGCATCAGCCGGAAGTCGTCCCGGAGCACTGCAAAACGTAAAACATCGAGGATGGCACATCAGTTATACTTTTCTTGTGTGAGCAATGGCAATAGATTTGTTTCACGCCCAAAAACTCACCTGCAATCTGTAGCGTCGCGTTCTCACTGACGGCCACTCCGGCCGAGTTCCGGGCCTCGCAGTGGTAAACGCCGGCGTCCTGTTCCCGTTTGTTTTGCGTCACCCTGGGGGAAAACAACACGAGCAAACACAACACGACAGAACAATTAGTAGAATGATTGATGCGGGCCATGTCTATCCTTTGCGTTGTGGACGCCGGCAACAATGAATTATGAAAGGATATCGGACAGAAGAGATTCGGTTCTTCTCTTTGTTTAACAAACTTGTATGTTGAAGGGACATGTAGTGGTTCTAGGAAGAATTTAACACTATGGGAGTGTTAGATTTTATTTTCTAAAGCCGATGATTGCAACAAATCTTCTTTCAGTCTGAGATTTTAGAATTGTTATCTTAAACGGCAAAGTCTACGTCAGGATTTGTCCTATTTCTATTGAGCAAATTAGCCAACACGAGTCACTCACTTCAGAATGTTTTAATAGTGATAGTAAGTGCATTTAATCGTGTGAGACAGAGTGAGAAACGTTTTTAATAAAATCAAATTAAAAGTTCCACGACAAAAAAGTCTTTTATAGTACATTCCACAGTTAATGAAATGCAAAAGATTCTCAAAACAGAAACATTGTTCTGCCGTAAAATGGGTAGCCTGTTATTTTTGCAAACATGGAAATGCAATGCGTGTCGTATGCAATCATATAAACAGACCACAAAAAGGATATCTTCGAACGGAACGGATAAGCTAAATATGGGGGGAATCAAGCACAGTTTCGATCGGCTAATCTTCGATTGTCTGATTTATTTTCTTTCTAAAAAATGAGACTGAGGACATACATTTAAAAACAGGAGAGTTTGAAGCTTTTCAATTTCGCAACCTTTTTGGAAATGTTGCTCACACAGTCTTTTGCAATGGCCAGCTGCATTGCTATGCACTTTGAAATGCATTTTATCCACTTCTGTTGTGCTTTCTCTTATTTGTACAAGCTATAGAAACAATTTTTTAAAGACCAAGATTGAAGAGAGGATTTTTATAAGAATCACTTTAAATATTGTTAAGTTTGTGGTGTTCATGGAGTTGTCAAAAAGACACTATTTATTTTATTATTTTTTAATTTTACCTATCTAGGAAAAAGTTACAATAGTTACAACGTGGTTAGTTGTGGTGGGGTCACCCAAAAGAGGGTCGGAGGGAGGGAGCGACATAAAAATTATAGTAATATTTTATATCAATTCTTTGGGAAGCAAAGTTTTTGCTTTGCCTTCAAAAATCGTTGGTTTGATAAATGTTATAAACAAATTATATTAAAAAAGATTGTTCTAAAAAAGTATGCTAAAAACGCTTGGCAGTCAACGTGTTAAGACAAACCCTTTTTTTAATGCCACGGTAAATGAAAAGATTAGTTGAAAGACAACATCCCTCACTACCATCTCCTAGAAAGGATACACTATATTAATAAATGCCTTCTATATTTTTTTTATTAGATTAGATTCCCCCTTTCACCCATTTACATTCACACCCACACTTACCTCAGAAAGAAGAGCGATCCTTCCGGCAGGATGACGCGCCGATCGGACGGCGACAGCGGCATCCCGTTCTGGAACCAGACGAACTCGGGCGGTGGCCGGCCGGTCGCCTTGCAGTTGAGCGTCAGCGGTTCGTCCTTGGCCGCGACCGCATCCTTCGGGTGCTCGGTAATTTTCGGCCGCTGTTGTGCTGCGTTGGGCACGCGAAGGGGAGGGAAGAAAAGAGAAGAGAAAAAGAAAGGGGGTGTTGGTGAAACAGTGTTCGAAAAACGGGTAAAAAATGAAAGAAAAAGGGAAGCGGGCGTTCGCTTGCGTAATGGACTGGAATAAATTCAATGACAAGCCACTGTACACACTGGGCGGGCGGCGGACTCCGGAGGGGGTGTCAGGGAAAGTGGGGCAAAGCCAGCGAAACATGATGGCGAAACCAGAATGAAATCACCCGCCTGTGTGTGTGTATGTGGCAAATTTATGCCTCTTTATGCTCCAGCTTTGGACACACTTCATACAAGGGGCCAGGAGAAACGTGAGGTTTTTTTACCCTTAAACAGATGAAGAAAGAGAAGCTCTTTTTCCACCCTTCCTGAGGGAAATATACACACCATACACACACACACAATCTCTCATATATGCAGCACACATCGGTGGTCTAAGAATAGAACTCCCATAATCAAATATTTGTACCGAAAAATAATGGCCCCGATTGGCCAACGTGGGGAGGGGAGAGAGGAAGGGAAGAGCGCAGGGGGTGATGGCTAATGGTATTCAAAAGAGGCGCGCGCAACACCAGTAGACACTAAGTGGATGCCATCAATTTGGGGAAGGTTTAATTCTGTCTTGACCGAGCGTGACAAAGTGTGCAGGAAGGGCATTGGCGTACGGTAGCGGGAAATGGGGGGGATCTAAGGCCATCTGGTCCATCGAGCACGGGGCCTGCTGCTGCTGCTTCCAATTGCGCCAATAACCAGCCGAACAGCAGCAGCAGCAACAGCAACGCCGATGACCACAACACGACATTATATCAAAGGTTTGGTCCACTCCAGGGACGACGGAAACGCCTCGCCTCGAACACCATGGAAGCGGGGTGGTAGGCAGGGTGGGAGTGGTGTCAAGTGGTCTGACCTGCTTAAAACAAGGGAGCCGAACACGAGCGGGGAGTGGGCAGGTGTAGGAAACCAGAAGCGCAAGCAACATATGGGAAGCCACAGAAGAAAAGAAAAACAAGACCCAACCGAGCCGAGACCGGGGGGAAAAAAGGGACTTATTAAAAACTATGTCTATATGAGGCTTACTCATATAGACACTCGCCCTAAGAATTGCTTACAATTCCGAACCCTACCCCTAGGGATCCTCCGTTGGCTTCGTAAGCTTCTTTGCCATCGAAATGGGGGAAATACACCAGCACGAGGTTCTTTCCCAAGACAAAATAAAATTAAACGACTTAATTCGACAGGGGAACAGTAAAACATGGGGAGAAAGTACAAAGCAAAGAAGAAAACTCCCACCTTTGCATATTGAGAGAAATCGATGGAAAATGAGCAAAGATTTTCTTTTCCAACCAAGGGGGGAAATTGGACAGAAATAAGCAAGAAAAACCAAACAAATCCTCCCTGAATCAGTTTTCCCCGTTTGGATCCGCTTTTTTGGGTGAAATTATCCTTGACCCAATACCCATTTTGTTTCGTTGGCCCCAGGGGGGAATTCATTGCTACCATGTAGATATGGAGGGTAAAACGTTGAATTGTGGCCAAGCTAAACATGAGGTAAATTAAATTGGGGACTATGCTTGCAATGAAGATAAAAATGAAAAGGAAGCGGTTTTGTTTAGAAAAACGAACACGGAAAGTGCACTCGGTTCGCTCGGTTGCTCATATTTAATTATTTTCTTTTATGTACCGTTAGTGAGACACACTTGTTCGTTACACATTTAAAACTACGCCACACTATTTGCCCTTCAAAGTTGTGAAAAACTAAAAACGATTCTAGAATAAGTTCGTTCGTTGGAGCAAGGGAGTTCTTATGTCCCAAATTGTTGACTCTTCATTGCCCTTTAAATAAGTGTCTAATAAGATGTAGTTTCTCTACACAAATATTTAACAAATTCTAATTATGAAAATTAAATGATGTTCTGATTGAGATTTAATTATTATTTATTTATTATGGTATTACGGATGTTGCCGTATTGTTAGAACCAGTATACTTTAACTGAAATTTTGGTTCCTATAGCTTTTCCTCCCTGCTATTAAGCCTTTTCCTGGGATTCCTCGCTTAGAACTAATCATTACATGTACTTTTTTAATTGTTTTTTAATCCATGAATTCTTAGGCGAAGTTATACATTTTTCGTATAAATTTCTCTTTCTCCTCTTACCAAGGAGTTTTTTGGTGGAGCCTAAATAATTCACCTCATAAGAGTGACGAATTTTTATTGCTATTGTGTACACCATTGATTACAAAACATTGAAACAAAATGCTGAGTTTCTCCAATGACTGAAGTTCAAAAATGTCCATGAGTCCCTGGAGACTCGGGGTTTAAAATGGAGGTAATATCAACAATTTTCATCGGGATTGAACGCAAATTGCATCAATACAAGCTACCTCTCCATTACATCAGTGTGGGTTTGTATTATTGAACAGAAAATAAAAGCAATTCTTAAGTGCATTAATAGTTTTCAATTGTTCCATGAAAACCGAACCCGGAATTAAAAAGGTGATAGTTAATCATTGTGCATACTGAATGTTCCTTTCGTTGTACATAATTTTTCCGGAAAACATGCGGATGCAGCGATTTACGGGATCGGGAAAAAATTAAACAATAAAATCAATTGGCCTCCTTCCAAACGAATTTAATCACCCATTTCACGGACTATCACTATCACCACCAACAACCAACACCACCACTTGGAAAGCTGGGAAGGGTGGGGAAAATATAATAACATGCACTCTCGCGGCCTCCGCAGCCCTCCGTCTTCGTCGCTGCATTCGAACCTTTAACCCATCGGGACGAAACCGATGCCATCGTTGTTGGGGGCTGCAACGCCGCGCGACAACAAGAACATAATCCCCCCTCCCTACACCACCCCCCAAGCCACATCCCTCTCCCGATGATCGAACGAATAAACACCCAAAACGGGACGAGCATAAATGGGGCAGCAGAGAAGCAGCATTCGTTTTATGAAACGACGACCCACAACAAACATCGTTTGAACTTGTGTCGGCTGCGGTGGTATTGACACTTCCCTCCGGGGCTGTGTCTTGTGTTTGTTTGTGGGACGAGAGGAAGCTGGAAGAGGGTTCCCGAATTGATAGGCTATTTGGATCATTGCGTTAGAGTGGATTCCTCCAATCGTCTAGAAGCTCACTACTTCAACAGTCCGGGGAGAGAGAGGCAAAAGCCGGTGTCTGTTTTTAGGAAAACCAAAAGGGAAAACATCTTGCCTCGAATGTGCTGGTAATAAATTGATTCAATTGCGGATTTTCTTTCCCCATCCATCATCCTAGGGGGGCGGGTTTCAAAGAGGTGGATTTCAATGAACTCGCCGCTTTGCACTTGGAGGATGGAAAGTGAACTCCAAATGGTGCCAGATCTTACACGCTTTCTGGACTTTGCTTCGGTGCCTTTCTGCCTTTGATGGTAAATATTTTGCAACAAGTTGAGACCGGATCCACGAAGCATTCGGTGAGGACAAGAAGGTGGAGCAGAAACCGTTCTTATTTACGTTCCTTCTAAATTTTTTATTGTAACTTGAATAGCTGATTGAAAGAGGAGAAACTTTGACGGTATGAACATTAATTTTCCTTCATGTTATTTCACTTTTTCACTCCCACTACATTGGTTTACGAGCTTCCCTGTAGCGAGAGGAATCCTCTTCCAACCAACACCACTGCCAGAACACTGTAGAGAGCGAGGCAAAACTGGTCCTCGTCTCTTGCCAATCATCGACTGCAGCGATTTAGTGCGGCAGGATCATTATCCTTCACTTCTTTTTCTCGTACGGGGATGTGGGAAATTCTTTTGCCAACAGAAGGGGGGTGTAGTGTCCGTCCCGTGTGTCGGAAAGCCATTCGATTGATGTCCTGTGGCGCCAGAAAGTAGGCCACCAACTATTGTGTGGAGCTAGAACGATTGATGAAGGCTTGCAGGAGGAGGAAGGAACGGGAAACGGGGTTCTGGTAACCACACAGTTTTAAAAAAGTTTTCCTTCTTCTGTTTGCCATATGTGCGTTAGGAGGGTTTGAAAAAAAAATGAAACTCCACACGTTGCTTTAAATCATGGGAAACTGGTAACCGCAATATGGGTTAGCAAGATGTATTTCAACGTCGAAGTCGAAGGTATTCGTTGAACACATGTTGCAATGACTGATATTAAATTGCCCATCCAGTTTTTTTTTTCTATTTAATTAAGCACCTAATTGCTTTGTTTAACACGTTCAACGCCGAGGGTTTTTGGAGCATTTTTTAAGTACAATCTTTTTTGATGAAATTTGGAAGTAAAACAAACACTGAGACTTGTTTTTAAACAAATAAAACAATGTACAAAGCTTTCCTAAGGAAAATCTGTACATTTACCATAGCCTACCACAATAATAGTGTAATAATATATGGGATTTGTGACAAGTTCTAGATTGCCTGTCACCTGTCACTATGTGGGTCATTGGCAGCGAACGTGTTAATTAATTTTTACGAAATTTTGCCAACAAATCCTTGTTTTGAATCGAGTCCTGTAGGATTTTAAAACTTACAAAAAGCCGCTTAAGAGAGCACTTTACAAAATAAAGAATTCATCAGGTTTTATAGGACAAGAAAGTTCAAATTTGCAAAACATATTAAGAAAAGTTACAAAGGGTGATATCAAGCATTAACACGTTGACTGCTAAGCGTTTTTTTTCCTTGGTCGATAAAATTTGTGTATAACATTTGTTAAACCGACGGTTTTTGAAGGTCAAGCAAAGACTTAGCTTACCAAATAACTTATTTTTAACATAACTATAGTTTTTATGTTGCTTTTTAATTTTTTTATGAGTCAAAAACTATTTAGAACTAGTTGCTACTGTCACCCACTTTTGGGTGACATAACAGTCAACGTATTAAATCAAATAATACAGGAAATTTCTTGCTTTGAAAATTGGCTATAAAGAGTTGATACTTTTAAGAAGATGACTTGTAGGAAGTAAATGGAATATAAACCGATAAATAAATTGCGAAGTTTGAAAGATCTCCGAATCGAACCAGAGCTTAGAATAGTGAAGAAAAAGCATTGCCAAAAGTGGGTAAATATGAACCGAACACCGGCAAATAACAAGACCACCTAAACATTTCAGTCATCAAACTCGTAGAAACATCCAAAAACAAGCATAATTCGAATGTCATTTCTCTCGGAAGGGATAAAAATAAAAAAAGCAAATCTTCCTCAAAAACCACTTCACATACGTAACGGCGCTGCCTTCAATTTCTATTCGTAGAACACCATGTCTACCACACTCATCTGACACCTTCCTCCAGCTGTGTTTGATGGAACCAATCTACAACAGACCCCCAAAAAACCGGCACCGAAACCCGCATCAGACCCGGGGCTCAGGGGATGGATTTAACTTCGCCAGAAATGGGCTTGGCGAGGCGTACGAGCGAGAAATGGAAGGGTTTTGGATGCACTTCGACACTTTGAAGTAACACCACCTCTCCGTGTCTTTGTGAGAGAGTCATCAGATGAAGTGCTTTGCTGCCGACATTTATGATGGCCACTTTTGGAGGCCAAAGGCAAGCGTAGTAAAGCGTAGAGATAGAGGGAATGAGGATCTCAACCGGCGTGGGATGTGAATGTCTTCACTCCCGGTCCAAATGCCAACATACCAACTCGTGGTTTGGAAGCTGGCAAAAGGGCAAAAGACGACGACCGAAGAACTAACCGGCTCGATATCTCGTTGATGGCTGCATCGGATTCGTCCCGAAATGCTCCCCCAACTCCTCCAACAAGTTGAAAGCAACACACCAACCCCACCAGTTTATCATATGATCATCATACATATTGCACTTTATTGCATATAATATATGCACCACCGGGACTCGTTCCCAAACCTCGTGATCGTTTTCATCCAACCCGAAAGCGACCAACACACACCGCCGCCGCCGCATCAGAGCGTAATCTCGAATGCGTTTCGGGGGTTTTATTTTTCTGGGATGCTCCAGACAACATTACTCTCCCTCCGTTCCCCCCACACACACTCACACTCACGCCACTTCCGGTCGGAACGTTGAAGTTGAACGGACCCGCGCCACGCCGGATTTATTGCCATGAATTTATATGGACTTTCACCTACGGAAAACCCGCGTCGGTCACACAGTGTGGGACACAATTTTGGAAGCCATTTTTCATCGCACACACACACACACCCATGCATGTGGCTTGGCATTCTTTTATGCACCCGCGCGAAGCTCAACGTCGCTTATTTGGATGGCTTATTTAGAATTCGTTTCGCGAAGGAACGTTATTCGAGCATATTCAACACACATGAAACGGACGGACGGAAAATCGCAGCTAAAGGGGGAGAAAACTGCGGCACCAGTTTGCAAGGATGGCCACATGCACCGACACTCCTCCCCGCATTGCTCGCTACCCATAAGTAACATTTCAGCAAACTTTTATGAGCCGCTTTTCAAGCAAAACTAACGTTGCATTTCAAATGACGTCGTTGGGGCAAGGAACAGGAAAAAAAGGAACCTTACGCTTTTCTTTCAACGAGAGTAGCTTTACTAAAAAAAAAACATAAAAAGCTGTCGAAGAAAGCATTCAAGAACGCGCAGCGGAAAGCATCAAGAAAAAGATTAAGAAAAACGAAATAACACGTTAAGTCGAAAAGTAAAATAAAAATCACACCGAGAGAAGTGACTGTTTCGGGAGAAACAAAGAAAGAAGGAAAAGAAAAAAAAAACAAGTGGACAAATATCCTTCCACAGCTCGTGTCCTTTTTAAGGCAACGACGAAGGGCCCGAGGGGTAGAGGGGGGATGGTGGTAAGAGAAAAATTCGCAATAAGGAACACGATTACTAATTTTAGCAGCATCCTTTCGGGCCTCTGCCATTCCAGTCTGGTGGCTTTCGTCGGGCGGGCTTTTAATATTTGCACTGAAAATGGCATAAACCAGGGGTTGGGAATTTGGTTTTAGTGAAGCCAAATGTCCTACACTGCTCGTCAGAAAAGTTTATCACAACTTGTCAAAAAGATAACAAAATTAAGAGAATATGAAGAGTTTAAAAAGATATGGTTTGTGATCTTGAAATTTTTTTATCATTATAAAATGATAACTCACAGATAAGATCACACAATGCGCCTTAAAAACAAACACCCAAATACGCGTTTCTCAATTGAAAACCTTGTGTTCGTGTTAAGTCTTAAGGCTTTAAGTCCTTACTTTACGTCAACAATTTATAGATTTAAATATCATTGTTTATTTAAACAAAATCATCTGGGATGGAACTAAACTGTGTTTATAGGCCTTAAAGATAGCTTCTTTGAACGAAATTGAACGGTAGCTGAGTGAAAGAGAAAGAGAGATGAAAAGGAGAAAGCAGAATCGGAAAACTGCTTTTAATTAAAAAGCTCTAAGTTTACTGGAAAGCTAACAATTACAATGAAAAAATGTAAAAACTTTGGAGGAAAAACTGTGAAAATTTCCATGTGTCGATGAGGTTTAACTTTTAAATTAATCACTCAATGGTCAATGAAATGATATAATGTAAATAAGGAAACTTATAAAACAAAGCAATGCATTGAGACTAGAGTTGAGGAATTACGATTCAGATTCATGAGTCTGAATGAATTTTGGTATCGGTTTAGATATTCATGAAACTTTAACTGAAGGATTCACGAATCCCAGATTTATAAATGTTAAAAAAGATAACTTAAGACCAAAACATGGGTAGAGAATCGTTAAGATTCGTGAAATATCGATGAAAGATTTATGAAGATTCATTAAGGTTTCGTAAGGATTCGTATCTCAAAAGATTCGTGAATCAATCTGAATGAATCTTGGGTGCAAGATTCATATGAATGAATCTCGCCTAACGATTCATTTTCAACATTACATTAGTGTCGGTTTGTTTATTTTCATTGTTGGAAGTTTCGTAAACCGGTATGAAAGTGATTCTCAGGCCGGCCATTGGCGAACCCTGACTTTAACAGTTGTTTGACGTGCATTCACCGAAGTGAACCACTGCTGTTGGGTGCAGAATCTTAGGACACTTTTCTTCTGGCGCAAAATAGGAGCTATGGGGACAGGCAAGCGAGCGTTGTCCTTGCGGTGGGTGCGTCCGGAAAAAACGTCACAAAGAAAACCGGCGCGGGTGGGTAGAAAAAGCGGAAAGGGAAAAACGTACTTTCAAGACACTAAAACGCTGAACCCAACGGCGTGAAAAGCGGCGGAAAACGGCCGACCGTCGGGAAAGCTTTTCGGTGACGACTTTTGCTAATTGTAAAGTTTTCTTCTTCCCTTTCATCCGCCTACTGCTTCTTGTGCGGAAAAAGTTGCCTCATTGCAGCGCTTTCCCCTTTAACCCCTATATTTTGCGCTCCGTTGATAATTTTCCACTAGCCGATATAATTTTCCGCCAGCGAACCGTGGCCCGTTCGCCCCGCATGAAGAAAACAACAGGAAGACGGTGGAAGATGTGGCATTCCATGACTTCATTTGTGCGCGCACCCCAAACCCCGTAGCCCCTCCTTTCCCCCTGTGTTCCTCACCAACCGCCTTCTCCCAGCGGATGGGACCTTTTTCCGGACATCAGAAGAAACAAATGAGCTCGAGCGAGCGAATGGTTCACACCATGGCGTTGGAAATGGGACCCGGGATGGATGGAAAATGGTAAATGTTTTCCCTAATGGTTTCCTACCAGTGTGGTTTTCCACAATAGAGTGAGAACGAACGAGGGAACGAGTGCCAGTGATCGAGACGACGCCGAGGCGAATGCTCTTTTGAACCTTTTGACACGACCGGACGGGGGAAACGCACACTAACTATTGGGGATCACGCTCTATTGGAGTGGCACATTCCGGGCAGGGAAGGATTAAGATGCGAGAGAAAATGGTGACCACCGAACGCAGGCCGTCCCATTTCCCCGCCTGAGAGGTTCGAACATCGTCGGCGGCGGCATCCGTTCGGAGGAAAATGATTTCATTTTGTCTCGGTTCGAAAACAATCACATTTTCCAACAAAGCAGTATCCTTTCTCTTGCCTTTTTGCTCTCGTTCTCTCTCTCTCTCTCCCTCTCTATCGTTTGCTCAAAGGGTATGTGTTTTTCCACCTACTCCAACTTTAAAGTCTACGCCATCGTTCTGCGAGCGAAAGAGAGAAAGCGAGCAACGCTTTGTTCGAACGTCACGTGGAAAATGTCATATTCAAATTTCCGTCCTAGTGCTCATCGGTGGTGCCCTTTTCCTAAAGCACTTTCCACCCATACACACACACATAAACCGGTGCTTGGTTATCTCTTTCCCACACCCTGCAGCACTCGGTCGCGACCGGGGAAAACCCTTCCGCTTCGTTTGGGGAAAATCCCTCCATTTCTTCCGCGTCCATATTCACGCAACCGGCGGCGCACACGATCGGTTTTTGACAATCGGGGCGTTGTTTCGGAATTTTCCATGGAAAACCCCCCTTTTGCCTCCCGCATCTTTCTCCTTATCTCTCTGTCTCTTCCTCTCTCTCTCTCGTTGGCTGCGTGTCACATCATCCATTTTTTAAAGCGGCCACAATAAACTATCGATTTTTTTATTTTGACTCCTCTCTCGTGCGATAATATAGTGCCAAGCAAAGGGAAAATGTTGATGGAAAGTCGGCGGCTCCTTGGGCAGGGGGTTTTTCGCCGGCCGGGAGCCTTTCTTACTACTATTTTGGTGCACTTTTTTTTGAAGTTGGCGTGTGGCGTCAACTTTTCTCGGCAAGTTTCGCAATCAATTCGCTGCTGATGGCGTGACGAACGGGAAACGGGTTGTTGATTTGGCAAAATGATCGAACGACCTGCCAACCAAGCCGAAAGCAATATGGGAGGGGAAAGGTAGATAATTCTCGTGTTTTTGATGTTTTTTGGTTTCGTTTTGGGAGAGCCCAAAAGGTTTCCGGGTTAGGTTAGGTTATAAAAAGGCCGCAGTCAAGCCCCGAACTCTGGCTGGGTTTGAGGAAAGTATGATAATAAGGAAAACCTCCCCCTCTGTGACACACGACCCTACAACGACCATATTGGATTGATAATGGAAGGGAGCGGAGTGAATTGGGAAAAGTTCATAAAGATAAATTTTGCAAAAACATATTTCACCTCGAGCCGGAAGGGAACAGGACCTCCCTCCAGAAGGGAAAGTGTGAGCTTTTGAGGATCGTCAAAGAGGACCTTCGTTTTGTGATTCGTTGTATGTGTGTGTAGGCTTGGCAAAAATAGAAAATTCATTTAAATACCAGCATGGTGCACACACGACGGGAGGCACAGATCGACCTTCGAGAAAAGGTGCGTTCTTCCATCGATTTGGGGATTTGAATTTGGGATTTCCCAATGTACCTTTTCGTTCCACTTTTCTTGTCACGCCAAACACAGTTCGGGGTTGAGTGTTGTTTTGTGGCGCCACTTTTATGACGAATAGTAAAAGAAGAGATAAAACGTATGTTGGACATATTGTTCGTAATTTTACTTTCAAATTATTGGCTTATTGTCTTTCTTCGTAAATATATTCTAGCCAATCTAGGTCGTGGTTTTTTGTAAAGTAATAAAATCAACCTTTTTAAAGATTAGGCCGCATATCAAAATTATTCCAGAAGTCTAATAAATTCCTACTGCTAAGGTCAGAGATCTACTCCGTCAAAGGTTAAGGCTGAGCGATATGTATAATTAAATAAGCTTGATGTTTGCCCTGCAGCTTTAAGGTTTTAATATTTAAAACAGGTTGTTAAAAGTTCAAAACATCATCTATCCGGGCTTATCTGCGCTTCAGTCCATCCCTAGCAAACAAGGGAGTGTAAAATCAATAAAACATTGAAGAGGTTGTTTCGATTTATGATGCCAAAGACCATACTCAAGGCTGGCATGCGAAACATCGAGCTCAACAGTTTTTCTCTCATAAATAAGGATTTCATACAATGCTCTAGTTTACTTAGGACAACAACAATCAGTATATTTTATTGTTTTTAACTGTTCTTTTTGAACGAAAGGATTTAATGTCTTTGAATCGCAAATTATGATTCACTAATTAGAGGAGAAATGTGCTTATTTAATGTAGGTTGATTCGTAAGCATATATTCCAAATGTTTACTACAACTGTTTGCGGGTTTGGGTTCAAAAAAGCATGAATTAAACATGGCCATCCGTACTTTGTTTACGTTCACCCTTTAAGCTTAATCCGATTTGCCAGAAATGATTGGGAACTATTACGGATAAAAGCAGATGGTATTTTTAGAAGTGATTTGATCATTTTATCTCTTAATAAAAAATATTTTTCTCTAGTACTCTATTTTGTTTACAACAAAAAAAAAAAGAAGTTAACGAAGTTGAGGTTTGATTTGATCATAAAACTTGAAGCCAGCCTGAGAATGAGGAAAATCACAAATAATCGATCGCCTCGTCAGCCATACGGTTTTCCCAACTGGCGTCATCAGAGCCTTTAATAGTAGCGTGCCCTCGGATGTCGGCCTCCGGTTCCATCATCCGCTTTATCATCTAGACTACACTGGTCGGCATCATGACTGGTTTAAGAAATTAGGTTATCCGGATCCAATCCACGGAATGTCCCCACTTTACGTCCGGCGGCCGGCGAAAACGTCACCCGGGGAGGATTAGCGAGGCAAACATTTTCTTCCCTGCTTGTTCGCTGCGAGATCGAGATGTTCCCAATGCAGCGAGGAAGGCGGGGGGTGGGGAGGGAAAAACGGTGCAAATGGGCGAACTTTGATCTCCGGCCCTGTCTGTGTGATAATCC
Source organism: Anopheles ziemanni (assembly GCF_943734765.1). Taxonomy (NCBI): domain Eukaryota; kingdom Metazoa; phylum Arthropoda; class Insecta; order Diptera; family Culicidae; genus Anopheles; species Anopheles ziemanni. The sequence continues at coordinate 75,544,469 of NC_080706.1, forward strand.
GCATCCCTAATGCGGCAAAATCATGTCGCCGGTTTTAATCCGGACGACAATCGGGTGGGGAATTTGGAAGAAGATAAAGACGACGAAGGAGGAGGAAAGAAAAACGCACACCCATAGGCTAAGGCCTGGAAAAACTTGTGCACCAATCGGATCGGGAAAATGTCCGACCGGGGTGGCAAATTGCTGATGACTTTTTCGATTGCGTAAGGTCGGACGGTGAGCAAGGAACTCTCTCACTCTGAGCTGAACGGTAGGAAATGGAGGGACAAAATTGAACTGCATTATCCAGTTCCAGAGGGATGGCTTATTTCCCACCCACCAGGACGACCAGCCCACTTTGGGTGAAGGAAAATTAATTATTCAAACAGAAGGGATTTGCCTCGTTTGATCGGTATTCTTGAGTTGGTTTTTCTTCAAACGTACGTCACGCGATGTGTTTACGAAATGTGTCCTTAAAGCTGCAAAATATGATTTTTCCTGACAGTGCCGAACATCTACATAGTGTTTTGCCTTTTATTAAAAGAACTGATAACATATTCCATGGAGTCCTTTATTAAATTAAAGACAAACCTCGGAAAAGCCTCCATTATTTGTGGCGTAATCGTTAAACTAAAAACGATTAAGATTTGCCCCACAAACAAAAAAAAACCCTGATTTCCATTCTAATCCACTTCGGCTTCCATTGCTGTCTCCGAACAATCTGTCGTCGGAGATAAATATGTTCCAGCGAGAACGTCGCATTAATTTCCTTTCTCTATGCACAAGCCCATTTGCAACATGTTTACGAAGGCCATTACAGTATTAGTAAGCGGGGAAGGGGCGGTGAATGATAAAGAAATAAGCGAGGGAAAAGGAAAACATAATTTAGGACCACCGGATCTCGCCGGTTTGTCCTGCCGACGAGCTGGCGAATATGGACCACCTCCCGAACGTTATCGTATTTCCATACCGAATGTTATCGCGTTTGTCGTCGGAGGCTAGTAAATTTTCCTCCCACCCGGGGAGGGGGGCCCGGTCGAGGGGCAAAGCGTTTTTGCATAAAAAAGAATTAAAAAGGACAATCCAACAACCCACAAGGCCCCGGTCCGGAAAAAAGGGAAACACTGGGGAAAGTGTTTGGAAATTTATTTCCGATTGCTTTCACGTCCCCACTTTTTTTTCTCGTGGCATAGAGGATTTTTCCGATTGGATCAGGAAGGGTGGTTGTGTGGGTGTATTTGTCGACGGGGGGAGTGATCGTATCGTGTGATCGTGTGTTCTTCGTCGAGGAAGGATGTGGAGGATTGGAAATGACCCAAGGGGAACCCCGCTCCGGGTGGAAAACTCGGATCGATCGAAACGCACGAACGTCGACGAACCCAAAAACCAATCGTTACCGAATATCCGGCGCTTGTTTTCTCGGGCAAAATAAAAACCGTTCCGACCGGATGGAAAACCTTCGGTTTGTTTGTTGGGTTTGTTTTTTCTCGTTTTGTGGAAAATGTTAGGCGAAAGCCCGTCTGTCTCTGATGGGGCGTTATTAGTTATTTTTGTATTTTGGCGTTTGGGAAAGCAATGCGAAAAAGGAAAACGACCGTTCCAAGGACTGGCAAGGCGCTTACTATGGCGCCTCAATTCACTTTCTTTTCCAGACAGAGAAAGAGATTTGGGGCCGTCTCCTCTCGCCCAACCCTCCATAGACATCTTTTGGCACCAGAAATTAAACATACTGGCCGTTTCGTTTTTCGCCAAAAAGGTAATAAAATCGAAGGACACGCGCGGGCCGGGGTGTGAGTGGTTTGCCATGCAGATTTCGGCTGTCGAGTAGTGACCTTCCAGGGTCCACCACCATCACACACACACACACCCGTTTGCCCATATGTGTAGCATGGTTATTTGGCAGAACACACAGTAACGGCTCCAATCGTTGATGGGAATACGAAGGAAAAACAGATGGCAGGAAGCAGAAAACCCAAGGGCGCAGACTTCCAGGCCTTCGAGTGACAACGCTCACTGCCAACTACCACGACACGACGACTGGCGGCGTTTGCTTTCGATAAGATTTCGTTTTCTTTCGCTCTTCCCCTCCAGCTCGTTGGAACAGCCTCTCCCGCCGGTTTTTTTCCCGGTGCCGTGGTAGGATATTCCGCCAGATGGGACGAAGCGGAAAGATGGAAAAATATGATAGACGCAAAGTGAGCCATATGGTAACAGAAGAGCCCTTCATCCAACTTGAGTGGGCAACGGAAAGGACAAAGAGGAAAAGGATCCGAAAACCGAAAGGAAAGTGGCGTTCGATACACAACATGCTGTATGTCGTATTGTTCTCTTGCGTTGATTGAAATAGAATTAGTTTGGAAACGATACAGGAATTGCCAGCCAACTTTGCCTCGAAAGCGGGTGATTTTGTCTCTAACGCATCTTGTTTTGAAATAACTCATCAACTGTTGTCTCTAACTCATCTGACTTGGTCTCAACAAACGTCACTTGACAGATAAGAGCGTGCGTTTATACCATTGAGCTAAACACCACAATGCTGCCTTCTTAGTTGATATACGTATGCATGCACGTATGGAGAAATGAATAAACAAAATACGCAAAATTGTTCAAAAATATATAAGAATAACATTAAGGCATACAAAAAATTAATGTTTTGCGTTTATGTAGTTTTAAAATGTAGCATAACCACAATTACTTTGTTTCTTCCCTGTTTTTTGGCTGGAGGCAAACCCAGATGGGTTAGAGACAAAGTCAGATGAGTTAGAGGCAAAGTCAGATGAGTTAGAGACAGAATTCGATGAGCTATTTCAATACCAGATGCTTTAGAGATAACAGTTGATGAGCTATTTCAATCATCGGTGGATTAGAGCTGAACATATGTGATAAACCCTGTAAATCGGAAGACGTCTTCGTGGGGTTTTTTATCCCATTCCGAAGGGCGAAAGAATTTCGAACGAAACATCATGGTTTGAATTGTTTTGAAAAATTTCTCGGAACCTAAAGCCTGATCCCATCCCATCACCAACACACCGTCACACTCCGGGTGGTCATCAATGATGAATGGATGTGTACAAGAAAGCGGTACAGCCGCGTTCGGTAACCACACACATTCAAAGGACATTACGAGCGGGATAGGAAAGGATACTGCTGCCATCGTACAATTATCATGCTCTCAATGATTTCTCCCGACGCACACAACGCTGCTCTGGAAGGCCGGAAAGAGACCGGTGGAGTGAACAAAATAAAAGGCCAAAGAAAAGGCTATTTCGGCCTTTGCCATCGTCCAAATCTGAAGGACGAGAAGATTTCGTTTGTTTGAGGTTCTTCTCTCCTGCGAAACGTCGGCTGCGCTGATGGTGTGAATGAAAGTGTCCGGGAGCGGTGATGGCGGTGTGACTGTAGGTGTGTCTGTACGTTTGTTTCGAAGTGTGAAAACGGGAAAACACCGAAAGTGTGGTCTTGCTTTGGCGCGCTCACACACACGCGACGGTCGACATTTCGGGGATTTCATTGAATCATTTTCCGCACGATGACACAACGCACCGTTTCATAAGAGAAAAAAAAACAGCAAAAGGTTCAACTCTCTCCCTTTCTCTCTCTCTCACACTTCTGGCAATCACATTTTTCCAAAACGTGGAAAACCATCCGCCGGTACGCACACCAAGCCACCCCGAAACGGCAAAGGACGAGCATGGGAATACGGCTCGAACGTTTTTCCTTCCATATTAGGCGATTTTCTCGCCCCGTCTCGTGACTGACTCGTGAAACTCGGCTAGAATTTTTGGGGGCTATTCATCGTTCGACATTTTCCGCAACGCCGTTTTGCGTTCCGAAACATGCGAACGGAAAATCCTATGATTCAGAGGTAGATTTTTGAAATAGGTTAAAATAGGTAATATGATAGAGTTTATTATTTGTAGCCAAGGATTTTTTTCACCTTTAAAAGAGAACCTTCTAAGAAAAGAAGATTGAAAGGAAATTTTAATTTGTTAAATCTTTTTGACAAACACGGCTTCAAATTATTAAGAGTTACTGCTATCAACTTTTCCTGGATTTAGTTGCCATTCTTTTCACGGCTTCAGTTGAGAACTGCTCGGTTTTGCAAAAAACCATAAAAACCTTTTCCTGGGTTGACAGGAAATTTAAGGCCATGGCAGGATTTCTGTGTAACTTGCAAAGGTGCGTGTTTTAGCGCGTATCGTGCGAACGTACTAGCAATAAAACGCTGTAAATCCTTCCTCTTCACACTCGGTCAGCTATGGCAAACCGGCCAATGGTCATGCTTTATCTAATAAAAAGGATAATTTCTTTATCTCCCAATAAATAACAAATACACCGAGCTCTAATAGAATAAAAAGCAAATCTGCTACACTGGAAAACAAGAGAAAATTTTCTTACTGATACAGGACAGCTTTTCAAATGCCTTCTACATGTTTGAACAATTTAAAACATGATTTTATAACGATTTTGGTGATAAACCTTATCAAAAGAAATAAAACTAAAAACTATGAGTATTGGGTTTGCAACTTCAAACTTTTTTCTCAATCTGACTTGTTTTGTAAAACGTGATTAAAAGTGCGAGAAAAGAAACAATATTAAATATTATATGTTCATCTTAAGTTAAATTCAATATTCAAAAATTAAATTAAGTTTAGAAACCTAGAAATATAACCATGTCCCTGCGTTTACATAAGAAGTTTGCCACCTCTGACTTTAACAAAAAAAAGGCTCACACCCGTTGTCTCTCTTACCTTCGACCGACGGATTATATAAACTGCTAATTATCAGCAGCACCGCCACCACCTGCCCGATGCCGCCGCCGCACGCCGCCTCCCATCGCCCTGGCCCTCCGCCCAGCGACACCGTTTTCCTTCGCATTCTAGCGGGACGTCGTCCTGCGTCGGCCGGTCCCGTCTGGCGATCCTCCGTGGATCGTGATACCGGAGCGCCTGTTCCGCTCCGCCACCGCCCGGGGGCACTTCCGGGGGAAATGGATTTTATTGTGCACTCTCCAGTCGCCGGTACCGCCTCCTCAAACCGTGCGCCACGCACCCTCCCGCCGTTGCTGATTTTCCTCCCGCTTTTCCGGGCGCATGGGGCGTTGGTCGGTCGGTGGGTGGCCCGGTCTAGGTAAAAAACCCGGAACGCTGCTGCTGATGGCCAATGGGTTGGTAATATATTTGCCGCAATTTCCCACGTTGCTTATTATATGCCCGAACCACAATAATAATAATAACGGGTGCCGGTCGGCAGCAAAAAAAACGGGCCAATTGCACCCACTTGCACTCTCTCTTGCACTCTCCTCTCTCCCACTGTGATGCACTTTTTACTTATTTTTCGTTTGCCACTAAACACAACACGCTCCTCCTGGCACCATTGCCTTCATTTCAACAGACCTTTTTTTAACTCCAATTTTCCTCTGCATACCCCACACAAACACTCACACACACATACACACACTGGCACGGAATTATGGCAACCGGTCAATCGGTTTTGATTTTTCACCGCAACAATAATAACACTTTGCGGCAATCGCGCGTTTCCCGGCGGTGTGTGGAAAATAATTCCCTCCCTTTCCTCGCCGTGTTTTCACTCCCTTCTCCTTACCCGTACCCGAACTTTCCCCACTGGGAGGATTTCTTCTAGCCTGGCGGTGGAAGGCTCCGTTCCATTTCCGATATTGAGCCTTTTTCCGGTGAAGCTTTGTTTTATTTTTGCTACTTTGCGGGCACTGGGAAAACTATTTTAATCATAATCACATTTTTACGCTTCGTTTTCACCGAACTGCAAATTGAGGCGCAAAAGAGAATGTTTAAAAATTAGTATAGCTGTTGGGAAATTCATTTTTCATTGGGAAAAAATGGACGATAGCGCCAGGAAAGCAGGATGCTCAGGATGTCTGAAAAGTTGGGTTTTGATTGATTTTCCTTTTACTCTATTCGAGAACAAAGCCGATGTGGGAATTAAAGTCAAGTATGTTGCCTACATTCTGGCGGATATCATTAGCATAGAAAAAAGGATTAACGAAAAGGATTAATGAAAAGAGAAATAGGAACTAAGTCAAATGAATTATAAGGTAACGCGAATGAACTATATTTGACAGATTAATAAACAGTAGCAAACTGGAGCTCAAAGTGTAAGGTTTAATTGCACAGCACGAAGACCATCCGAAAATTCACACATTTGGTCCTTCGAACCGGATTTTTCGTGTTGAGTGAAAGTTTTACTCAGTAATTGTTTTACGAACAATTATCTCGGTTTACGTCTACGACGTACGCAGTGTCTTACGGACAATTGTTTTCTTCGACGTTCACGACGTCAAGACCGCGAAGCAAGTGTTAGGAGAACATTCGACGAGTTCCTCGTCAATTGTGAACACTGATTTGCACAACGAGTGCAACGCAAAGGATTTGCACAACGAGTGCAACGCAAGGGATTTGCACAACGGGTGCAACGCAAACAACAGTGCAGTGAGAAAGAGTGCACACAATACGAAGTTAGTGAAAGTCGCCTACGCATCTCACCGCATCTCGATAGTGCTGCATCATCTAACCGCCATCACGTTTTGCGCGCCATCAAAGTTTGAGAGAGTTCGCGCGCATTTGATCTTCCAGCGCGTCACCGGTTAACCCTTGGGGGACAGCGAAAAAAGGCCACAGTGAAAACAAAAAACTTTTAAGAGAAATGGAGAAAAAACTCAAAGCGGCTCAGCATAAAAAGAAGGTTGCGTTGGAGAATATCAAATCGCTTGAAAGATTTGTGACCACGTTCTCCAAGGATGAAGTGGGTCAGCTTCCAGGTGCATTGGAGAGGCTTCAGCAGCAAAAGGAGGATTTCTTCGCAGCGATGGCGAAATTAGAAGAACTCGATGATAGCAGTGAAGCGTTGGAATCGTGTATCAGCGATAGGATTGACATGGAGGAGCGTTGCCAACGTTTGAAGGCATTCTTGCGGACGAATCTTCCGAAGGAGACACCAGATTCTTCGATGCTGGCAAACTCAACAATGGCATTTGGACGGCCAACTGCAACCAATCTTCGGCTTCCAAAAATCGAACTGCCTACTTTCGACGGTGATTCCACAAAATGGCTTTCGTTCCGCGACCGTTTTGTATCGATGATCGATGATTCGGCAGAATTGTCATCGATTGCTAAACTGCAGTATCTACTGTCATCTTTAAAGGGCGACGCTGCATTACCCTTCGAGCACACACCGTTAACAAACGAAAACTACGCGGTCACTTGGAAGGCGCTGTTGAAAAGATACGACAATACACGTAGCCTTATTCGTGAGTATTGGCGGAAACTTCATTTTCTTCCGGTGGTAAAATCAGAGAGCGTCGAAGATCTAACTAATTTAGTGGATGAATTCACACGGCATTTGAATGGTTTGGCCAAGCTGAAAGAACCTGTGGAGGCATGGGATACTCCTTTGTCCAACATGCTGCTGATGAAGTTCGACAGCGAGACCATTCTTGCGTGGGAGAAGCATTCCGTCCACTTCGAGCGGGACAAATATCAGGAACTGATGAAATTTGTCGAAGATCGGATCCAGATCCTCAAATCCACTAAAAGCCTTACCATTGTAGAGGATTCGACGATTAAGGTGGCCGGCAACGCACGGCAAAATACCTCACGGAGAGCCATTACAAACACCGCAGCCATTCACAAATCCTCGGGGCAACCACGGTGTTTATTGGAGTGCGCTGAAAATCACTCGCTACGCATGTGTCCAATATTCAACGGCAAGGATGTGCAGCAGCGACGCGACATCGTGGCAAAGAAGCGCTGTTGCTGGAATTGCCTAAGCAATACGCATCTAGCGAAGGACTGCAAGTCGGATCGGTCCTGTCGCACGTGTGGGGAGCGTCATCATTCACTGCTACACATTTCTTCGACGATATCGATGGGAGTGAACTCGGAAGACGAAACGGTGTTCCTTGAGACGGCGGTGCTACATCTCGTCGATGACTACGGAACAAGGCACGAGGCGAGAGCGCTTCTCGATTCCGGATCGATGTCTAACTTCATCTCGGAAGCGTTCGCTCGGAAATTAATGGCCTCTCGGTCTAAGGTCAACGTTTCCATCTCTGGCATCGGTATGGCGTCGCAGTTGGTGAACGGGTCGATTGTGGCAACCGTCCAGTCGAAGATACAACCATTCGCGACTCAAATGGAATTCCTGATCCTGAATAACCCATCGGCGGACATCCCAACGACTCCCACTGACGTGTCTTCCTGGAGGATGCCGGTAGATGCAGTTTTGGCGGATCCATCGTTCTACATCCCAGGCAGAATTGACATCGTCATCGGGGGAGATGCGTTCTGGGAGATTCATTCCGGAAGGAAACGGTCGCTTGGCAAGGGACGTCCGTGGCTGGTCGAGACTCCCTTCGGTTGGGTCGTCGCGGGTAACACTGCCCAAGCTGCAAAGGAGGCTCCACGAATTTGCCATGTGGCTACGTCAAACACCCCACTGGAAGTGATCCTGAACCGGTTCAGGGAATGCGAAACCCTTCCCAACGAAGCAACGTTTTCGGCCGAGGAGGACCTCTGCGAGAAACATTACGTTTCTACGACGACTCGGGACGCTGCGGGAAGGTATGTGGTTAGTTTACCGTTTAACTCGAATGCCAATACAATTTTAGGAGCTTCCAAGGAGATCGCCGATCGCCGGTGGGCGGGAATGGAACGTCGGCTGAATTCCAACCCGCAAATGAAAGAGGCATACATCAAGTTTATGAAGGACTACGAGCGTTTGGGGCACATGAAGAAACTTAGCGAACCCGTTGATGATTCAGTTCCGCATTACTATCTGCCGCATAATGCAGTAGTAAAGGAGACCAGTACGACCACTAAGGTTAGGGTTGTCTTTGATGCATCCTGCAAGACAACTTCCGGGTTTTCACTAAACGACACTTTGCTCATCGGTCCGGTAGTACAGCAAGATCTGCTTTCGATTGTCATGCGTTTTCGGGCTCATGCGATAGCAATTACTGCAGACGTGGAGAAAATGTATCGTCAATTCCTTCATCACGCCCAAGACAAGAATTTTCTTCGCATTCGGTACAGAGAAAATTCCGCAGAACCCATAAGCACCTACGAACTACAAACGGTTACCTACGGCACGGCATCGGCACCATTCTTAGCTACACGAACTCTGAAGCAGATTGCAAACGATCATGGGGAGCAATATCCACGCGCAGTTAGCCCTGTACTGTACGATTTCTACGTGGATGACCTACTAACCGGTGCTGACGATCAAACAGATGCAATCGAAATAGTGAGCCAAGTTACAGAAATGCTGCAGTCAGCTGGTTTATCGCTAAAAAAGTGGGCATCGAACATACCTGAAGTGCTCTCTCGCATTCCACCAGAAGACGTAGCGATCTTACCAACATACGAATTACGAGACGCGCAATGTGTATCCACTCTCGGGCTTGTATGGGAGCCAGCCCTCGACTTGCTTCGGTTCCGGATCGATCTTCCATCTACAGCACCAATATGGACACGAAGGATAACAATGTCTTACATTGCAAAGATATTTGATCCACTCGGATTGTTGGGACCAGCCATAACAGTAGCCAAGCTATTCATGCAACAGCTTTGGTTGCTAAAGCAAGACGGGAAAGCTTGGGACTGGGACGTTGAGCTGCCATCACAGGTCCAAAAGGAATGGCACAAGTTTTACTCTACATTACATCTTCTTCGGGAAGTACGCATCCCGCGTTACATATCAAGCCGGAAACCCACGAGCATACAACTACACATCTTTGCAGATGCATCCCAAGCTGCATTTGGGGCATGCTGCTACCTTCGAACTGTAAATCGAGACGGGATTTCTGTTCAACTCGTGGCAGCCAAATCCAAAATCGTTCCATTAGATAACCCGCATTCTATCGCTAGATTGGAACTATGTGCGGCTCGACTGGCAACACACTTATACCGGAAGGTCAGCCAATCCTTAAACATTACTATACAATCCACGGTATGCTGGACCGATTCCATTACCGTGATACATTGGTTGAATTCCTCACCTCGACGTTGGAAACCATATGTGGCAAATAGGGTGGCTCTCATACAGAAGGAGTCCAGCATTACGTGCTGGAAGCATGTACCGGGCACAGATAATCCTGCAGATGACATCTCGCGTGGTCTTCATGCAGATAAGCTATTGGAATGCGATCGGTGGTTCCATGGCCCGCACTGGTTGTCCTGCAACGAAGAAAGCTGGCCTGTGCACAACCTATCTACAGAGGAGGGAGATTGTGTATCGGAGGAAAGAGCAGTGACGCCACGTGTGGTTGCCGTATCAACGACGGCAGATTTCAGCAACAAACTCTTTGCATCATTCTCGGCATACCATCGCCTTCGCAGATCTATGGCGTTTTGTCTGCGTTTTATTCATTGCCTGACAGGACGCGGCGCATTCAGAACCACGGAAGACGGAAATTCACCGGAACAGCTGTCACTGGTTGAGAGAGTGCCACCATTAACACGGGAAGAACTTCTCCAGGCTGAAATCCAGTTGTGCCGGTTGTCGCAGGAGGATAGCTTTGCAGAGGAACTGCATACCGCAAAGCATGGCAAGGAGATTCCGAAAACGTCGAAGCTGCGGTGGCTATCGCCCTTTGTTGACTCAAAGGGATTACTGCGAGTCGGTGGTCGGCTTCACAATGCGCAGATTCAGGACGCGACCAAACACCCGATTCTGCTCTCCAGTAATCATTCATTGGCCAAGTTATTGACAGTCGCGTATCACTTGAAATTATTGCACGCCGGACCTCAGTTATTATTAGCCACACTACGTCAACGATTTTGGATAATTGGCGGGCGCAGTCTCGCTAAGTCTGTTTACCACCATTGCCAACAATGTTTCAAGGCGAAGCCAACATTGGTGAAGCAAAGCATCGCGGACCTCCCAATTTCACGGGTAACACCTACGAGACCGTTTGCTGTCAGTGGAATTGACTACTGCGGACCAGTCTTACTAAAGTCAACGATTCGGAACCGCAGCCCGACGAAGGCGTACATAGCTATATTCGTGTGTTTCGCGACCAGGGCGGTACACATTGAATTAGTGGGTGATCTCACGACGACGTCCTTTCTGGCAGCACTTCGACGTTTTGTTGCAACAAGAGGGAATATCTCAGAACTTCACTCCGATAATGCAACGACATTCAAGGGCGCCGCGCATGAGCTTCATCGCCTCTATAAGATGCTCAAATGCATTCAACAAGAGCGAGATTTTCAACTGGTGTGCGAACAACGAAATTAAATGGAAATTCATTCCACCACGTGCTCCGCATTTTGGCGGTCTTTGGGAGGCAGCGGTACGTTCCGTAAAACAACACATTGTTCGCACAGTAGGAAGTACGAGCTTAACTTATGAGGCAATGGTAACTCTGTTAGCCCAAGTCGGACAATGTTTAAATTCACGACCGCTAGTGCCATTGTCTAACGAACCCACAGATACAGAGCCACTAACACCAGGGCATTTTCTAGTAGGCTCCAATATGTGTGCATTACCACAAATTGATAGGTCGCAGGAACCATCAAATAGGTTGAAGGAATTTGAGCTAGTACAGAAACATTTACAAGCCATCTGGGCGCGCTGGTATCCGGAATACCTTCAACAATTACAAGCGCGTGCTAAAAACTGTTCAAATAACCCTGTAGAGCTAGAAAAGGGACAACTCGTCTTGATCAAAGAAGATAACGTACCTCCAACTATGTGGCCCATGGGGCGAATAACAGCAGTGCATCCAGGGAAGGATAGCATAGTTAGAGTTGCTACAATTCGAACTGCATCAGGGAAGGAAATTGTACGAGCAGCAGCGAGACTCGCTCTCATTCCCAATCCCCAAGTGTAAAACCCATAGGCGTAGGATAAAAAAAAAAACACTCACGCAACAGTTAAAAAAGGGATACCCTTTTTTGGTGGCCGGAATGTGGGAATTAAAGTCAAGTATGTTGCCTACATTCTGGCGGATATCATTAGCATAGAAAAAAGGATTAACGAAAAGGATTAATGAAAAGAGAAATAGGAACTAAGTCAAATGAATTATAAGGTAACGCGAATGAACTATATTTGACAGATTAATAAACAGTAGCAAACTGGAGCTCAAAGTGTAAGGTTTAATTGCACAGCACGAAGACCATCCGAAAATTCATACAGCCGATGAGGAGGATTGCAGTAAATGGGAGGTCCAGGTTTCCCTAAAGCTTCAGAGGAGGAAAAGAAAAACAAACTCCATTTTGATGGACACACTTTGTATCCACACGCGCGCGTGTGTGTATGTTTGTTTGTACGGATTCAGTAGCTAAAGCCATTTGCATTCAGACGGAATCGGGGGGTGGTTGTTTCATTCGCGTGGAAAACCCTTTGACTTTGGAAAAACCCGAACGGGGAATAAAGGGGGGTTTGCCTCATTTTCGTGCTTTCCCAACAGAACGAGCCCAAAACACGCGACTTTGTGTATCTTCTTATTCCTTTTGGTTTTTGTTGTACCGCCATAGACAATTCCGTTCTTTTGAAGTTTTTGTTTGCCTCCTGCACAATTATCCTGGTTTTTCCTGTTTTTTTGGGGAACGTTTTTGTTGATAATTTTCCGTGTCCGGAAAAAAAAACAATGTGTACACAAATGATGGCGGTCTGTTTCAACCCCCGTTGTGGGGCGGAATCGATTAAATGGTCAGTGAAAGAATTGCTTCACTTTCTGCATCCTTGTGTCCTTGTGTTCTCTTTTCCCTCGTTTGCATTTATTGTAGTTTTGGTTCGAATTTATCGTGGGCACAACCGGAGTTTAAAATGCTCCTTTCACCTTCCGGATTCGGTGAAAAACTACCGATGACCCGAACACACACATATACACAAAGACTACGGCCTGTCATTTGGGCCTGACGCGCGGAACGGAAAACTCGCGGAAAAATCCGCTCCCGCAAACTCAACGATGTGATGTCCTCCTCTTCGCACACCGTGCCATTTCCTTTTCGCCTTCACCGCCGAATTCCGTTTCGATTGTACCCTAGACGTCTCTTTCTCTGTTCCGAATGCATTTTTCGAAATGGTTCCTCTTTAGTCCGGAATGCATGGAACCACGGATTGGATGCCAGTTCCTTTGTGAACATTATCCTGGCCTAAGCTGGGAAAACCCATAGCGAATCCCGAACGCCAGGCAAATCGATTTCGCTTCTCTGCTTCTGATGTTTTTCTCGCTACCAGCACACACACACCCTCATATTTAGAAGGATATATGCGACAGTTGGACATAATTGTGTTAGGCGATCGTGCGTGTACGCCATCGAAGTGGTCGTCCTTTCCAAAGCAACGAGGGAGTTTGTTTTTCCAACTCTGGAAAATGGTTAAATTGGATTTCCAGCATCTCTGGAACATCCTTTTCCTTTAATCGCTCGCCTTCTCTGTCGCTCCGGGGACAAGTATCCTTTCGCGTGACAAAAACGGAAGCATACATGGCATGCATGCACACACCTACACCGAACCAACGGTGTAGAGGAGCCGCCAACACACAACCACACACGCGAAATGCAGCATCGGACGGAGAAATCGAAGGGGGAAAATAGTCCTCGCAGCATCATCCGGTGGCCTAAAGCAGCAGCAACATCATCTCAACGTCACCGATTGCATACATCTGCCCGGTTTCGAGTGTTGGTTGTTGCTTAAGCTAAAAACAACACGAAAACGCACGGCTCGTCTGAAGAACCACACGCACCACCTCTTGCTTGTTGGTTCTCGGGTTTCCTTTCCCGTCTTTGGGAGTGCATCTCGCACCAGCACACGCATTTCGACAGAGACTTTGAGAAAACACACCGTGTGTGTCACGGAGATGAAAATCTCTCCCCACACAATGGCGTGCTGCGATGTTTAGGGTCTTTGTGCTCCTACACACGGGGGATCGTTTGCTACTTCAGCTGTGTTTTCCTTTCGCCCTTAAATGGTAGGCTGTGGGTTTCAGCGTAATGCAACTCCAAGGAAACTCCACGATGGTTTTAATTACGCTTTCGTTTCGGTCGGCTTCGCTTTGACAATTTTTCATGACGAACAACAAGCCCAAACCCACACGCCCTGGTCAGGATCGATTGAAGGCTATGTCAAATGCAGCGGTCCTTCTGGTGTGCATGGCCCCCACTTTTCCCTGCCGCCAACTCCCCTCCTCCCATGCCAATTATCCTCCGGTGTCGAATTACGGCACGAGGGCATCCCTTTTTCCGATGTTGCGGTTTATTAATGGGATCAACCCGAGACTGGGCCTCGGGGGAGGATGATTGCGATGAATGATTAAACGGAAATCGAACCGTCTGCAAGTCCCTGTCCTATGTCTGTGTGTATGAGCGCTGGAAAATCAACAACTTCCACGGTCGGAGGGGCACACAATTTCTCCAGCGACTCCTCACGCCTTGGTGTTGCTGCTGCTGCTTTTGCGCACACAATATTTATACACACAACAGAGAGTGTGGAACAGAGAACACCCGTCGACCGACGACGATGGCGACGTCCGCAGCACCGAAAACCCTCAACGGTACGTGCGTCGCCTTTGGTGGCTTACGAAATGCATCAAAATCCGCTGCGTCGTTCGGAGATGATGGCAATTTGCGTTTTCCCGTTTTCCGATTTCGGCTTCTGGTGTGCCCTCTCACGTGCCCTCGGGAAAGGTGCGTGTCCTTTTCTCAGCCAGCTCAGTCCTCCTCGTCCTCGTACCGCATTGGAAAATCGGTCTATCCGTGGCCGGCGACGCACCCCTTCGTTCAACAAAGAATACACAACGGAAGGCGATGGGATTGGTTCTTCTGGAGGTCGCTTTTTTTTTTTGTTCGATTCGGGGACACACGCAACTAATTTCCGTTGTCAATTTCTATTTTCCATCACTCCTCGGTTTTCACTGAAACTAGATCGGTACGCTCACAGAAACGCGAAATTGAAAAATTGGTGGATGGTACCGCGCCTACTTTACCGTTAACGAGGAAAAACAACGGAAAACGCTTCGCGTGTTTGTTGTTTGCACTGCGGGATTTTCGTTTTATTTTTGTCACACAGTGTTTAGACCCAAATCACAGACTTGTGCTGAATCGATTTGTACTCCATGTGAGTCGATTTATATACCATAGAACGGATTGAAAATGGATTGATTTTTTCACGCGATTTTCAACTCTCAGGAAAAACTAAAAACTTTGCTGTTCACGAGGATTCACGCTTTCACTCGACTTGCACGCTTTATTTCCACTTCTGTCTCGTACAAGAGTCCAAGCGCGAATGAGCTAGTGTTGGCAGAATCGGGATTGAGAAGACTCGAAGAATCCCTCCCTTGACGGATTCTAAAGGATTGAGTTTCATATGACTGATTCGGATCAGGTTTGATTCGTTTGGGATTTGAATCAGATTTGATTCGTTTGGGACACGATGTGATTCGATTCTGACTTGATCCAAATCTATTTGGTTTGAATGAATTCGATGTGACTTGATCCAGCCACGAGGTCAGTTCAATTAGTTACGGAACAAGTCGTTCTAGAGGAATTTTAGATTTATTTCAGTTTACGCAAATTAATCGCTGCATAGAATGGAATTGGACATGTTATATCCTTATCACACTGGTCACCAATAGTGGCATTAGTAAAACCATTGTGCTGTCAAACGAGAGGGCCGTTGGTGAAATGAGCTTACTCAATTCACCAGTTTGACAGTCCAGTGACTTTGCCATTATATTGACTATTTTCGCGATTGTGATTTTCATTATCAAGAGAAATACTAACAGTGGTGAACCTCACATCGGAAATGTGTGGCATGTTTTTATAACTTGCCAGTTGTGATTTGATGAAGATCCAGATTAGGATAAACGATTTCTAGACCGGCGTTGATTGCGGTTTACATCGTCTCGCGACTGTTTAATGGGTTAGGAATCGGATTTGAAGATTCGAGTCCGTGGATGTACCCACCACTAGATATGATTTCGAGCTGTCGATTCTAGAAGTGACAGTTCCACTGCTCGATAAGCTCCCATTGAAACCCGCTAGAGGACACTACTACTGGCTTCAAGCAGTTTAACGTACGAAGTTTTGAAATTGTTTTTCAGCAGCTAGTGAGGCCACCAGATGACGCTAGTGAGGCCACCAGATGGCGCCAGGACTATTTACGGCGTAACCGGTTCGCTGGGAACAGACCCCGGTGATTTACGATTTATGACCTTTTATGACCTTCAAGAACCGTTTCGGAGAACCGTTTCGGAGAACCGGTTTCGACCGGTTCGGGGCGACCAATACAGGCCTCCGTTTAATGTGTCCGTTGAACAGTTCTAAAATGCTTGCGGAATTAAAATTTGTAAATGTTTAAATGAAATCAAGACGAATTTCGAGCATTTTGCAAATTTTGTGTCAAAGATGAAACATAAATGTTTAAATAGGAGGAACTTATTGGTTTTTCGAAAAATAACCTCAGATCGTTGACTGGTATTCCGTGAATCGAAATAGTATCATTGGACTCTAAACCATATGTCATTTCTATTATTTCATTTTCTTTAGTTAAGAACCACTTATTTTTGCTATCATTTTTCAAACAATAATCCTCAAACTCGACGCATACATGGGCCATCGGCAGGATAATGTTTATTAATTTTGTTCTTCAATATAATTAATCAATAACATGAGATTATATTTCATTCACTTTGTCCAATCTAAACAGAGCTGGAAGGCGGTGTGGGTTTCAATCCATTTTGTTAGATTGATGAACCTAAGTAAATATTTTATACAAATCTTAAACTAGTTTTGATACAATAATGAGTAATTTTACCGTAGCCTTTCAAAATGAAAGGTAATGAACCTTATCGATAGAATTAAAGGATAATCCGGTATATAATCAGTGTTAAAATAATAATTTTGACTCTATCAAGCAAGGTCAATAGACATAATAAATAGAAACAAGCAATATCTATCGTCCATTCTATAGACATATCCTGTGAGATGCTGCGGTACAATAGAACACGTTGCTAAGGATTCCAAAAGATAAATTATTATTTATTCTAAAATAGGCATATTGATCTTTCATTGATCATTATATTGTTACCGGGTAAGAGACATATTATTATTATTATTGATTACGAATTGTTAGGCAAACTGATAAAATCAAGAAACATCGAGTCGGCCAGAAAAATTGATTGATTGCAGGAGAAAAAGTCATACGGAACTTTTTGACAAACATATCGAGAAGAAGAAGATATTATGAGATTATACTGTTCATTTTCTCACCTTAAAAAGACCCTCAAAAGAGTAAACCCGTAAACTGAGGAAAGGTGATAACTGAATTAATTTCAAATAAGTGTACTAGAACTATTCATCAATTCCCGGTTTATTTCGATCGACACGAACCAACTCGGGACGTACGCAGACACGAGCTTATTCCTTCGCAAAGGCTCGAGATGTCCGACCATGTCCCTGGATCATGATTGAGTGCAACACACTGGGACAGTCGACGTCCGGTTGCATGCCAAGGACAACATTGTATCGAGGACTACGACGATGCGAGATCGTGAATGCGTAATGAAATTATGATTTATCATTACACACCAAAGGAGCAATTTTATCTGGATTCTTCGGAGTCTCACACTTTTCCCCCAAGCAATGGCTCCTCGGTGCGTAGACGGATGAGAGCGGATCGCGGCATGATGTCTCCTCGAGGGCTGGAACATGTCTTCGTAGCCTTGTTCCTTTGGCTATGGCGGGACGTAAACAGTAGTGCATCATTTAAACCATTTAAGTTTAAATCGAGCGAAAAAGTGTTACTGTGTAGTAGTCGATCCTCACCATGGGACAGCTGAGATGGCTTCTGGATATGGTGTGATTAATCTCGAATCTAACCGAAGGGGTCTGCGTTCTCAGACGGGATGTCTTGTTGGGAATCCTCTGGATGTCTAATAAAATAAATTATTAAAAAGATAAAATAAATTATCTCCAAGAGAGTCTCATTATCAATTCGCTTTCCACCGTTCCGTAGTTCGTGACAAACAGGAACGACATGATGTACCTAACCACATGTGTGTGCACTGTGTTCGGAAGATGCATATCTCGCGCATCCAAATGGCCATAACGTGCCACTGATGCAGCGAGCGGATGAGCCTTCAAGATGAACAAAAAAAGAGCCACAGACACGGATCAAGGTGTGACCCATGCAGGCTGTGAAGCGAACAGGAAGTTTTGCAAAGATTCTCTGCAAACAAATTTTTCGAATAAAATTGAAAAGAAAAGATTACTTTAATATATAATATTCTTTGCAGATATCCAGAAAAGTCGTAACAGTAGCACCAAGTCCGGGTGGAGGCAGACGGGCAGGTTTGTCCGATTATTCGGAAAGTATTTGCGAAGAGAAGGAAGTGTATGCGGTTGCAGCTGTTCAAAGCCCGTTCGTGTGCGTGAATGTAGATGTCCGTTCCGATCATGGCTTCCACCCAACATGTGACGCGGTCTTCGGCCCGACTGGCTGGAAAAACTCCGGGTATCTCTACGCTAAGCAAACTGTCACTGCGGCCCAGGCTAGCGCTCAAAGAGGGTTAGCTGATCCGTTGTCCATTGTGAAACCGATTAAGAAGACTGCAGCCTCCTCTATTACCAAGAGAATTGACGAGATCGGCGAAAAGGTTGAACTCATGGCTTCCGAATTGGATCGAGAGCGTGAATCTCGTCGGGCGTTGGAGGCGCTGCTCAGCGAGAAAATTGAACTCCTGGTTACTGAATTGGACCGAGAGCGTCAATCTCGACAGGCACTTGAGGTGTTGCTCATGCAGCAGCAGCAGCAGCAGCAGCAGCAGCAGCAGCAGCAGCAGCAGTATTCTGTCCAGCATGAACAACAGCAGCAGCAGCAGCAGCAGCAGCAGCAGCAGCAGCAGCAGCAGCAGCAGCAGCAGCAGCAGCAGCAGCAGCAGCAACAGCAGCAGCAGCAGCAGCAGCATCAAGAGCAAACTGACGCGCCTTACACGATCGTAAAGAGAAGGCGCAGGGACAAGCGTAAGGGTAAGGGTAACTCATCGAAGGCTACACAAGAGACTGTCTTTCTAGCTGGCGAGAAGTTTCCACGAAAGAAACGCGCGAAACCGGAAGCGATCTGTGTGTCCCCAGCTCCCGGGGTGGGATATAAAGAGATATATTTCGCAGTACGGAACGATCAAAGGATCTCCAAGTTTATTAAGAAGGGAAACCGAACCGTGAAAGACGAGCTTATGATGGTCCTTACGCGAGATGCGGATGGAATGGCCACTAAACAAATTTTAGAAGAGATCGTTCCAGTAGGGTGTAAAGTGTCCCTCTTGGTAGAGTCCGTGAGCATTGTCATCCGAGGGATCGACATGCTCACATCAAAGGAGGAAGTAGCTGAGGCCATGACTGAAAAGCTGAATATCCCAGTTACTGCTGAAGCGGTCCGACTACGAAGATATGCCCAAGGCGATCAGAAAGCGTTGGTGCGAGTGCCGAAGAGACTCGTCGACGCCATCGTCGGTAGTAGATTGAAGATCGGCTATTCAGTCTGCAGGATACAAGGAGCAGAACAGCAACGCCTAGAGGATGTCCAGTGCGTCAAATGCCTACTTCGTGGGCACTACGCTCGTGATTGCAAGGGCCCAGACCGCTCCAGAATATGTCGTCGGTGCGGAACGGAAGGCCACAAAGCTAAGGGCTGCAACAAAGCGGCGAAGTGCATAACCTGCGGTGGGCCACACCACACGGGAGCTGCACAATGTGGATCCCAGCCATCATTTTCGCAGTAATTCAGCTAAATCTGCGGCAGAGCCGGGTGGCTCAGGACCTGCTCACTCAGCTTGCTCGTGTGAAAGAGTCGGACGTTGCTCTATTGTCTGACTTTTACCGCTTGCCCCAGAACAACGGGAACTGGGTTGCAGACCCTGTGACTAGGACGGCGATAGTAGCACTTGGAAATCACCCGGTACAGAAAGTGCACTGCGTGGTAGAAGGTATGGTGGCGGCTGACGTGAACGGCATCACGTTTGTTAGCTGCTACGCTCCTCCCGCGTGGGATTTGGCAAGGTTCCGGACTCTCATGGAGGCGATTGTGTCAGCGGTACGCGGATGCCCACGAATTGTTCTTGCAGGCGACTTCAACGCGTCGGCCGTGGACTGGGGTCGTCGAATTACTTGCCGCCGAGGAGAAGAACTACTTGCGACGGCCGAACTGCTCGGTGTAAGATTGCTTAACCGCGGCAATAGACCAACCTTTGTCGGTAACGGAGTAGCTGCACCGTCGATACCGGATGTGACGTTCGCAAGCTCCAATATCGCGGCTCCCGAAGACTGGCAGGTGCTCAGTGATTACACGAACAGCGATCATCGTGCCATCATGTTTAAGGTCGGTTCTTCTCGAGCGACGAGATCCTCAGGAATGGACCGTCGTGTACCACAACAGAGTGGAAGATGGGACGCGACGACATTTGTCCCTGAAATCTTTATTCACTCCTTACGAGCTCACCGATTCGACGAGTTGGCGAACGACCCAGCAACGATGATACGGCTGATAACGCGAGCGTGCGACGAAACAATGCCACGAATCAGCGGATCTCGTGACCGCACAAACGCATACTGGTGGACAACGGAAATTGAAGGGTTACTGTCATCATGTAAGCGCGCCGAGGCGGTTCTGAAGCGCACTAGGAACGAAGCGTTACGCGAGACGAGAGTCGAGTTATTGCGCGCAGCCAGGAAGGCACTACGCTTGGCTATCAACATCAGCAAGCGCCGGTGCGCGGATGAACTAGCAGCTTCCGTCGAAGACAATCCTTGGGGGGACGCGTACCGCATTGTCATGTCATGGGTGCGGGGCGCGCGTGTACCTCAAGAGAAAAATCCCGAGATTCTTGGGAGAATAGTCGATGAACTTTTCCCAACGCATCCACCAATGGTTTGGCCGGAGTCATCCGATAACCCCATCGCAGCCTGCCGACCAGTGACGGAAGAGGAGCTGGTTAATATTGCAGCCGGTATGCATCCCAAAAAGGCTCCAGGCCCTGACGGTATCATGAATGTTGCTGCCACTGCGGCGATAAGAGCGTTCCCAGAAGTGTTCCGTCGCATTTTCCAGGACTGTCTCGATCGCGGCCACTTTCCGGACCAATGGAAACATCAGCGGCTTGTTCTGCTACCTAAACCTGGAAAACCACCCGGACGACCGTCATCTTTTCGACCACTGTGCATGCTGGACACCGTTGGCAAAGTGTTCGAGCGTGTTATCCTTAGTCGTCTCAACGATCATTTGGAAGACGACCCTAATGGTCCGCATCTCTCTGCCCGTCAATTTGGGTTCCGAAAGGGGAGATCGACGGTAGAGGCGATCCAGGAGGTGGTGGCCAGAGGCAGACATGCAATGTCTTTTGGACGAACCAATCGGCGTGATCCGCGATGCTGCATGGTAGTGACATTAGACGTTCGAAATGCATTCAACTCGGCTAGTTGGAGCGTGATCGGAGAGGCTCTTCACAACAAGCAGACACCCGACTTCTTGATGCGGATCCTCCGAAGTTACTTCGAAAACAGAGTGCTCCATTACGCCACTGATACGGGGACCAGATCGCGCGCAGTCACAGCTGGGGTGCCACAGGGCTCGATATTGGGTCCGACGCTGTGGAACGCAATGTACGACGGTGTGCTGGACGTGGAGCTGCCAGCGGGATCATCCATCGTGGGATTTGCCGACGACCTTGTGCTGACCGTCGCTGGTCGCACACCAGAGGAAGCAGCCAATGAAGCTAGCCGTGCTATCACCTCGGTGCAGCGGTGGATACAGGATCACTCGTTATCACTGGCGGTTGACAAGACCGAGATTGTGATGGTGAGTAGCCTGCGGCGTGGACATCCGCGCATTCCTGTTCGTGTCGGGGACGTCGTCATCAGTTCGCAGCGCAGTATTCGATACCTGGGAGTCAAGATCGAGGACCATCTCCTGTGGACACCGCATATTATACACGTCACGGAGAAAGCCACCAAAGTGAACAGGGTTCTTCAGTATCTACTGAAAAACCACGGAGGCCCATCTAGTACCCGAAGGCGAACATTGGCGAGCGTTGCTTCCTCCATAATGCGGTATGCGGCGCCAGCTTGGTACTCAGCGCTGAATATCCAAAGTAACCGCAGATTATTAAACCGTGTGGACCGCATGTCAACTAAGATGGTCGCTAGCTGTTTCCGGAGTGTGAGGTATGAGGTTGCCAGCGTTGTAGCAAGCATGCCACCTATATGCTTGTTGATTGACGAGGACCACCGGTGCTACGAAGCCAGAAGTCAAACAGGAAGAGCGGCAAAAGATATACGAAAGGAGCAACGAACTGTCACATACTCGAGGTGGCAACTTGAGTGGGATGACATCGCCATGCAGACGTCAGCTAGCCGGTTCGTAAAGTGGACGCATCGTCTTCTACCCGAAATAGAGCCATGGGCAACCCGGAGTCATGGGCTGGTTAACTTTCACCTGTCTCAGGTACTCACGGGTCACGGATTCTTTCACGAATTTTTGTTCGTGAAGGGGTTTGCTCTATCCCCGGACTGCATCAGGTGTACAGGGGTCGTCGAATCGGCAGAGCACGTGCTATTCGAATGCCCAAGGTTCGACGAGGTTCGCAACCGATTGCTGTGTGGGTTCGGGCTGATCCCCGTCTCAGCGGACAACCTGCAAGCGTATATGCTTCATAGTCGCGAGTCGTGGAATCGCGTCGCAACAGCAGCTTCGGAAATAACCAGGGTGCTACAGCACGAATGGCGAGTCGAGCAGCAACAACGAGCTACTGCAGCAGCAGCAGCGACAAGAGCAGACGCAGCGGAAGCGGCGGGGAGACGGGGACAGAGTCGGCCCAGGCGGATTGGGGCCATCCCGAGACATCGACCGGCTCTGGCTGCCCGGCTTCATGCAATGGCGCCTAATGCAAGAGTAGCCTGGAACAGAGAACATCGGAATCTACTCCAACGCATTAGGCGGCTGCGGAACAGGACGGTCCGACGAAGAAACCATGAAGTGCTCGAGCGTAGAAACGAGGCGATGCTACGCGTGCTCGAGGCGGTCAACGAGCAGGAGCTGGAGGATGCCAGACGCGACCTCGCTACTGCAAATGCACAGCTAGTGCCACCACAACCGGCGCAGAGGAACCGCTCGCGACGACGCAACCATGTGAGGCGTCAACCTGAACAGGTCCTTCCTCCAACTCCGAGATAAGTCGGGAGGGAAAATGCTGGGAGCTTCCAGCGAGTGCTTCGGGAAGGTTTTTAGGGGGTAGTAAACGGGAGTAATTCAATTGGTGGGCAACCATGTCAATTGTATCCCGTTTGAGTCCATCGTCGAGAGCAGGATAACTTTGGTCTGTTGATCCAAAGGTTGTCTAGAAGCCTCTCGGCGACATTCGCTTTCCCCCTTCAGGGGATCGTCGCGTGCCACAACGTCCGTAAAAGGAGATTTTTGTCCTTCCGAAACCCTCCCATCCTAGCTCTACCTTATTGGTGCACATGCGGGATGGGGACAAAGGGTCAGAGAGGTCGCCTTAGAGGTCGATCATATAAAAAAAAAAAAAGACAACCGGGATGAACGAGGGCAGGTTGGTGTCATATCCTCGCTTCTCATCCGCTGTTCTTCCCATATGGTTCCTGCTGTAGGACACGATCGGTTTACGCAGAAGAAATGGAAATCAGATAGATACAGACACTTAAGGTAATTCTTTGCGTAACAAGAACTGACCCTTCACATTGCGGAGGATGGAGCGGATGCGGTCTGACGGATCAACGATTAGGTGATGCAGTTTGCTGTATATAATGATTAGCAAATACGAAATAAATTCACTGTGGTTGAAATAAAGGGAGTTGGGGGCGTTTGGTGCAGCTCAAGGCAACGGGCTCAATTGAAACTGGTCTAGCGATCAATAAAGTAACAAATTCTCCGACCGGCCGAAGCCGGTCCAATGGTAACAGTGCGTTTGATTATTACTTTTCATATATGTTGAGAAAACGAGAGACTCATATTTTCCCCCAATTCCAGCCTTTCGTAGTCGGATAATGAAAATTAAATTTATATTAAGCTATCGAAGCCACACGTTTTGCCGGGACAATTTGTTTTTGTTCGCACTACAGGCGGGTTCAATGAACCAGGGGGTTGGCGCCGTGAATACCGAGGGCACTGCAGATTACATTTTTACTTTTGTATTAAACTCCGTTCCGAACGAGAGTACTGCTTTGCAGTGCAATGGGATTTTACGATTAGCTGGTATTTCAGAATTTAATGTAGCTTTTACCTACTCTTTTACCACGGGAAGTAGAACAAACTCGTTGAGTTTGAGACCTGAGGCGCGAGTTGGCGAAGACGTGCTCGCAAAAGTGTCCCGAGCTGGCCGACCTGAACCCGGCCGAGGGCGTCATCGTGAACAAGCGGCTGGAGGTGCTGCGCTACGAGACCACCTGCTCCCTGTCGGCTCCCAACAGTCCGAAGAACACGCGAGTCCTTCTCCCACGGAAGACACACGTGTCCAACTTCATGTCCCACCACCAGTCACGGCCCGGACGCGATCCCTCGGCGCCGGAATCCGCCACTACCGACCTCAAGCAAAGTGCCAACTGTGCGTCACCGCCACCGCTCCCGCCCCGACTGGTTTCCAAGTCGCCGACCATTATGCGGCGACGGTTCCGAAGCCAAAGCCCTCATCTCAACATCGAGTCCGACTCCGACTCCGACGACGTGAGTCGCAATCTGGACTGCAAGAGCAACGGCAAGCAGCATCGCAACGTCGGTGGTGGTGGTGGTGGTGGTGGAAGCGGAAATAAGGAAAACCTTGTCAAACACGCACAGGGCTCGGCGATGCGCACACAGGCTCCACCACCGCCTCCGCCACGCTGGGAAGTGGCTGGCAAGCAGATGAACAACTTCCGGCACACCATTCACGGCCCTTCGGCGCCATCCGTATACCGGGGTACAGGGCCGTGTCCTGTTTGTCCCACTCACGACACACAGGGGGGGTTGCAGTTTATGCTGGGAACTCGGTTGCCTTGAAGGTGATTCAAAACGAGTCGCTGGAAGGCAACTGGTTTTTGGGGTTTACTGTGACTCGAGGCATGGCGGCTGCAAACTATGGCGTTCTGTATCACTCACCTAGTTCAAGTGACTCACGATTTGTCGAAATTCTGGAGGACTGGTTAGACAGATTTCTAGATTTTGGCAAGCGTAATGTCTTGGTTGGGGACTTCAACATTGATTGGTTCAATGATGTGAGGTCCGAAAAATTGAAGAAACTTATGGACTCGGTGTGCCTGAAGCAGAAGGTTAGTGCAGCTACCCGTATTACGAAGAATAGCAGGACATTGATTGACCATGTGTACTGCAACACAGACTCAATTAGCGTGGTAACAGATGCTTGTGCAAAAATATCTGATCATGAAACTTTGCTTTTAAACTTGAATGATGAACGTTTCAGGACAGTTCAAAAACAAGTTAAATGCTGGAATAGGTACTCTAAAGAGGGTCTTTGTCAGGCAGTCACTTTGGGTCTACAGAGGGAAACTACAAATTTCCATGAAGCAGATCTATTGAAGGATACACTAGAGAGTGCTATGAATAGTTTAGTTTATGAAAGGACCGTGGAGACTAGATACTCTGGCAGATGGTATACGTTGGCTCTGGAACGTCTAAAGCGGAAAAGAGACAAAGTGTACAAAAAATTTGTTCGGACTAATCTGGCTTCACATTGGTGTGAGTACACTAAGCTAAGAAACGAGTACAGTAGGTCTTTAAAAACTACTCGTGAGGAATACTTCAATAGGGAAATTAGCAAGCATCAGGGTAATAGTAGGGAACTTTGGAAACTTCTTAAAAGCATGTTGAAACCCGACGAGAATACAGCTTCATGTGTGAAATTCGATAATTTCGAGTCCGATGAGGCGGTGATCGCAGCAGGGTTCAACAACTTTTTTGTCAATAGCGTCACACTTGTTAACAGCAACATTCCGACGGTAGACGAACCAGTCGAGCTGAGACAAGTTGATACTCCCAGGCATAGATTTTCTTTTCAACCAATAGACATGAGCAAGCATAGGCAGATATGTTTTGACCTGACCAAAACGGCAGGAATAGGGAATGTAAATGCAAAAACTTTGCAGGATTGCTTTCATGTAGCGGGGGAGACGCTCCTGGATTTGATTAACCAATCGATGGAGAGGGGTGTTTTTCCGGAGACATGGAAGGAGTCATTGGTTGTACCTATTCCAAAGCTGACTGGAGCTATCAAAGCGGAAGAGTTCCGCCCCATCAACATGCTTCACACTGTCGAAAAGGTCCTGGAGGTTGTTATCAAAGACCAATTGGTGCAATACCTGGACCAGACCGGCCTGCTGGCCCGGGAGCAGTCGGGATATCGGGAAGGACATTCCTGTGAAACTGCACTGAACCTGGTGCTTGCGAAGTGGAAGGGGTTGATGGACAGTGGACAGCCGGTGCTTGCAGTTTTCTTGGATCTAAAGCGGGCATTTGAAACAATATCGAGACCCTTGTTGCTCACAACACTTCGACGATTCGGTATTGAGGGGAAGGAACTCAGTTGGTTCAGCTATTATCTGACAGGTAGAACCCAGAGGACAATTTTCAAAAAATCTGTTTCAGATCCCATTGAAAACACCCTTGGGGTTCCACAAGGAAGTGTTCTTGGACCAATTTTGTTTATCATGTATATAAATGACATGAAGCAGGTCTTACGTTCCTGCGAGATAAATCTTTTTGCTGATGACACAGTAATATTTATATCGCGAAAGGACGTGAAACAGGCAGAGTCCCTTTTAAATGCAGACTTGGATGGCTGGTTGAAATACAAGAAACTCGCATTAAACATTAGTAAAACACACTACATGGTGATGTCGAGGAGGGAGTGGATCGGCCAGCTTTCCATTGCCATCAACACGGAACCAATTGACCGAGTCTCCCAGGTGAAATATTTGGGAGTCATTCTTGACGACGGACTTACATTCAGTGCACATATTGATGGGGTCATCGCTAAGGTGGCAAAGAAGTGTGGGGTGATAAGTAGACTGGGGAACAACCTAAATTTTTTTGGGAAAGTTCACCTCTACAAATCCATTATCTCACCACATTTTGATTTTTGTCCATCAATATTGTTCCTCGGCAATCGGACACAGCTCAAAAGGTTGCAAAAAGTGCAAAATAGGGTAATGAGGTTAGTGTTGTGTTGTAGTCGGTACACGCCGTCTGCTGTTATGCTGGATGTCCTGCAATGGATGTCGGTAGAGCAGCGGATAGTGTATCAGACTATGATACTAATATTCAAACTCCTGAGGGGCTTGTTACCGGGGTACCTTGGAGAAAGAGTAGTTAGGGGTTCTGACGTTCACCGGTACAACACTCGAAGGGCTCATGATCCTAGAACGTCGAACTTTTCAACAGTATTTGCCAGAAATTCTTTGTTTTGTAAAGGTATACAATAGTATAACAGCATGCCTAGAGAGATTGCCGAGGCTGCAAACGTTCGCGAGTTCAAGCGCTTGTGTGCCTTGTACATTAAGCAGGTTGTTAAGTAGCACCCAGTAGAATGTGCAATGTCTCGTAGTTGTCTATTGTGAAAAAATTTAATATTAATGTTTGTAAGCATCGCACTTGTCATCACGATCTCACAGATGATGATGATGAGATTTTTGTTTTGCAAATTTAAATGTAAATAAAAAAAAATGGAACAACATATCTTTGAGACACGCGCGCGTAAAAGTGGAAATTTGAAGTTGATCTTTCTGTAGGAACTGCATCAGTCGCTCTTGTGCAATCACGTGGCAGGCGCCTCGAATTCATCCATTGATGATTTTTTCGACGTGACCAATTGTTACACGGATAAGGTTTGCTTAATTTGCCAATCCTGGAAAGTGGTAACTCCCCTCCATATGTTGGATAAGGGAGATACCGGCTACACGAATAGGAGAGAGCATTTTTTGGCCGTGCACTCCGGAGAGCGGTTCCACGATTCCTGTCTTATGGAAGTTGTGCTAACCGCTGTACGCAAGGAAAAGAG
Source organism: Anopheles ziemanni (assembly GCF_943734765.1). Classification (NCBI taxonomy): domain Eukaryota; kingdom Metazoa; phylum Arthropoda; class Insecta; order Diptera; family Culicidae; genus Anopheles; species Anopheles ziemanni. The sequence goes on from NC_080706.1 coordinate 75,572,490, forward strand.
AGCTGACTGGTCTTTTTCGTGAAGGGTCACTTTGATCCCACCACTTCGTGATTTGCTTTAAAGTTTAAACAAATATCTTTTGATAACTCCGCCATTCTCAAACCTGTGTTGGGGTAAGAGGTGGGACTCATCATCATCATCATTTATCTATTCATAAAATCATACCAGAAAAATGTGATATACATACTTAAAGATAGTGTGAAAACTACATCGAATCTAATACAAACGATGGTAAAATCCCAAATGAAGCCCCCCCTGCCGAAATCGCTGTTGTGGCTACACCATTTGTGAGCGGATGCACCTTAAAAGTATGCAATTGGTGAAACAAATGCCGTTGTGTGAACCGTTCGAATTGAATTCTCGTTAAATTAAAGATGATGATTATACTGGAAAGGATGTACTACATAAACTCCCTCATACATAACTTGCATGAGTGTATGAAAATTCGGCTACGCCATCAACCTAGGGGTGCGGTATGAGGGGGGCCCACGGGCCCCCCTTATTACACAAATTTATAACAAACTCCCTTTTTCGGTAGACCTAGCGCAGTCCGCTCGCTGCGCTCGCTGCGGGCGCGCCGCCGTTTCAAAGTCATTTCTTCAGTCCAACTCATTGGTTTATGATCTCCATCTTGCTCAGTTTAACCGATTAGTTCAAGTCATTACAGCTTCTAACGGAAATTCAACTGTTCAAATATTCAAACTGAATTGATGTGCCACCTATTGCATACTTTCAGGCGCACATGTGGAAAAAATGACGACGATGCGGCGACGGGGGGGCTTCATTTGGGATTATACCCAAACGATAGTTCATTGATTGTTTTCCGGTCGGTAGGATAGCGTGTTATTTTTCCAAACATGTTGTCGTCTACTCTTTCGATATGAAACAGTGCAAACAAATTCAAATCATAACGAAATAGTGACAAACAAAGCACCGATTCATCGGTATGTTTCCCCGGGACGCACGCACTTCCAAATAAAACAACACATTTTCCCTGGCAACCGTAGCAATGGAACGAAAGCGCAAACAAATCACAACCGTTGCCGTTCGCGGGTCCGCGTTTAGACCATCCTGTTAATGTTTTCGTGGCACTTGCAAAGAAAAGTTGTCTAGGAAGTAAAACAGTGTGTAGATATATTAAAATTCGATAGTTTAGAAAGTGATTTATTGTACAAAAACACAGCAATAGTAAAAGGTTAAACAAAGAAGGACGTTCCACACAGTAGGTGAAGTTATAAATGACACTGGTCAGGATTGGGATCCTGCTGCTGCTGGGCAGTGGAAGTGTTCCAACTGGTCAAACGAAGTATGTCGAAGGTCACTTGAAAACATCCGACGTAAGTATCACATTCGTACTGTATGAGTTTAGCGTTTTTCAGTAACTTTCCTTTCGCTAGAACTGGGCTTTTTTGGCCAGATTTTGCTTTCTCTCCGGCCGTGGCCGATATGAGTATTTGATCGAGTATGAAAAGAAGCTGGGGGAGTTGAAACTACTCTTGTACTACGACGACCGAACGCAATGGCCAGCGATTTACAAAACAGATAAGGTAGTATTGAACTCCAGATGGTTGGTTCTGATGTTTATAGCCTCTAATGTGCCTTCCTTTGTAGACTTGTACCGAAAAACTCTCCGTGTTGCACCCGGAAGACAATCAGATCGTCACGCTGTCGCCACGCACTCCGTACAATCTCTACTCGGGGTGCTTCCTGCGTACACCCACACCCAAGGAATCACCGAATGATCCACTACCTAAGGATGGTGGTAGTCCTAGCACCAAGCATCCTCCGTCCTCCGCCCGACCGGGCAGTTCCGGAGGAGACATTAGGCCTCCGGACGACGATGCACAGTACTTCGATCAATTTCTCAAGACGAGCACCTACGAGCCGGAGTTTGCTTTCGATGAGCGATACGAACCGGACAACGGGACAGAAGATGGAGTGGCCTACGAGCTGTTCCACACGTCAACAATGGCCACCGGCGAGGGTGAGGCTGCCGGAGGTTACGCTGGAGATAATGGTGCTGTAAATCTTCTCGAGAACACTACCGACTATCGGTCTCTGGTGGAGCAACTGTTCCCGGATGGTGAGGGAAAGTCCGCCCTCTGGCAGGAAGAGTCTGTAGCGAATGGGACTATAAGAGAGCGTCGAGCGGCTCCTGGAACCAGTGAATCCGCACGGTACAAGGATCGGTTGATCGTGAGCTGCAGCAATTTTGGGAGTTTCACCAGTTCCCGGGAACGCTGGTGGTATATCGCCATTGCGAACTGCGATGGAAGCGGACGAGGACTGGATGTGAAGTATCGATTCCGAATGACGAACGGACCACCGGGTGACTTCTGGCACGAGCATTTTTCCGCTGACGAAATGTGTAGGTACCATGTGACTGAACTTTATAGACATTTCACAAGAAAAACAAAACAAATCCGGAGTCTTGAGTTTCAAGAATTTTCAAGAGCTTACTTTGATTGGATCAGAAACTTTGTGCTTAATCATCAATGAATGTCTACAGTTTACTGAGGTTTCCTTCCCGGAACAATCATCAAACTGAACTCTCTCTCTCTCTCTCTCTCTATTCCTTAGATATCCCTCCAATCCTGATGACGGAATCGATCTCGTACAGCATGCTGCTGTTGGCCGTATTTATCTGCGCTGTTGAGCTTAAGGCACGTCATCTTTACCACTGCACCTATCGACTGTTTACTCTCAGCGTGCTCTTGCAGTGGTTCGGTGTCTTGCTACTTAGTGTCACCTGGACCAAGTACGCGGTATCCGGCATTGGACCATTCCCGAACTTTGGTGGCATTTTCACGAGCGCCAGCGAGATTACCTTCCTGCTGTTGTTGCTCCTGATGGCTAAGGGTAAGGGACACTTTTGAATGATCCATTAGCGAAATGTGGAATAGTCTCAAATCTTCCGGACTTGTCAGGTTCCTCGCAGACTAAAAACTGTCTCGTTCTAAAACTTCGTTTTTATCTTTCCCTTCGTAGGCTACACCATTACCCGGGCTCGGCTAAAGACTTGCGCCACGGTGAAGATCACGATCTTCATCAATCTGTACGTGGTGGTTTATATCACACTGTACATCTATCAGGCGGAAGCGTTTGATCCGGGCGAAGTGCTCAATCTGTACGAGTCGCCCGCCGGCTTCGGGCTGGCCGGTCTGCGTTGCGTCGGCTGGGGCTTCTTCATGTACTCCTGCGCCGCCACCATCCGTAAGTTCACCGAGAAGGCACCCTTCTACTATCCCTTCACGTTACTCGGCTCGCTCTGGATCATGAGTGGACCCGTTCTGACGCTGCTCGGTGTGAACGTACTCGATCCGTGGGTTCGGGAGTCGGTCATGCATGGGGCCCTCGGGACGGTCGCGTTCGTCGGCCACCTGGCGTTCCTCTGGCTGACGTGGCCATCGCGAGCGAACAAGAGCTTTCCCTACCACGTCCGCACGAACCATGTCGGTGTGTCGCTGGGTGAAGATGACGAGGCCACGTACCCGAAGCACACGTACGAACCGACGGCAACCATGGTCGCTCAGCTTCACAACCATCATCAGCATCACCATCACCACCAGGATGGTGTTCCCAATGGGAATGGGTTCATGATACCGGTGGCCAGGAGTACCGTCCCCGGGGCATTGGATGGCCTGTACGATCAGTATCTTCGGGAGAGGGACGTCTACCACAGCACGTCGACGCCACTGAGTTACGTATCATTTCCAAACGCTCCACGACATCCGGCCACGAATGGCGCACCGATTTCCACCATTTCCAATGGCGGCTATCGGAATGGCGTCATCGGGAGTCCCCCGGTGGAACGGGAATCGATGGATCGACCGACTGGCGATGCCGTGACGTCTCGATCGGAAACTAGTGTCACCGGAAATGACCGGGAAGCAACGCCCGCGATCCGCCACTCGCTGGCCCTGGAACCGGAACACGATCCTTCCGGACACTCTTCACTTGAGATTGCTCGCCTTACCCCTGTTGCCGCCTCGAATGGTTCCGTTCCATCATCATCCAGTGCCGGACAACCTAGTGTAAACGGATCTCTGGCCGCCGACGCAAATGGTGGCATCGGTGCGCTAAGAGAACCGGAAGAGAGGCGTCCGTTCAATCCGTTTCTCGCAGCCGCTGCCGATACTGCCGATCGAAAACCGAACCGAATCATTCTGCCCAGCCTGGAGCATGCACCCGTGACGCCTCCAAGTGCGGCGGGAGGTTCCGAGGAGGCTTTGGTCGGTGTACCAAATCATTCAACGCCGGAAGCTGACCGAACGGTTACCGCACCGGCCGTTCCGAAGCACCTGTTTGCGGCGAAACCGAGGGAACCGATTCATTCGTAGACGGCGATCACCGTGTATTCATGGAGTGTGTTATTTTGTATTTCCTTTTCCCACTATTCAATAATTGTCCTCGGTTTAAGCCATCTTTTTAAATGTTCCCATTTCTTTCTAGGCAATAGCAATAAAGTGGAAAATGGTTACTAATTCAAAACATTAGCACTGCAATAGCAATGGTTAATAATTTTCTACAAAAAATGGAAAGGCCCAACATGAAAGAAATAAACAGTTCGGAATGACTGAAAGAAAACTATACAACAACACACTGGTTTCATATTAAATGCAACAATGAAGCAATAATTTAATACTTTATTTCCCTTGCCAACCAAACTTTTGCCTCATATTTCGATTTATCCTTGATTTGTGTTTTTTTTCTGTCTGAAATTATATCTCCACCATGTCTCATGTATTTCTTTTGCTTTCGTTTGTGTTCGTTTTGGATGTCCACGTTATCTTGTTAGTTTCACAGTTCGTTTTCAGGTTTATGGGGTTTGAGTTTTGAATGATCAGTAGATTTGTTGTTCCTCTGGTCAAAATACTACACTGCCTTTCTAAACTTACTTTTGTTCCACTCGTTTATTTCTGCTCTTGTTTTCTGCGTGTTCCACTTTATTGTTTTTATTATCATGCGTTCGTTTTCTGCACTGACTTCAATACTTTTTCTTGGTTTTCTTATGCAGTTAATGTATCATTTGCTCCTGCTTGCTAGTCTCGCAGTATAATATGAATCTCTGTTCTCTGCTGTATTCTAATATTTTACTTTATTTTCATGCATGAAGTTATTTGACATGATGGTTTCATGCTGACTTTTTTTTTCTTTCTTTTGTTTTTCTCTCTCCTTCGTTGGGTCTGACCACCAAACCTGATAATAGTTACACAGCTACATCTTCCTACATACTATCGGCTTATTGGGTAGTCAATAGTTGTTTGGTTTAATTATTATTTTATTCTGTTCAACATACACGCACGCGTCTTAATGAATATATTTTGCACATTTTTAGTTCATTCCACTTCGAAAGGGAATCCCTCTGTCTAGAAGTTTCAGTTTTGTTTTCAAAATTTCCTGCGCATTTGATTTGCTTACGGTTTGATAATGAAAGAACCTTATGAATTAACAGTCTCATTCCGCCAAACAAGCATCTACTAGTACGCTCCTCTCCCTGCTTATAATATTCACCAGATAGTTATGATAATTTTCCCCCTCATTTTGTCTCCAAAAATATCAGTTAGCTTTCTCTGTTTCGTTCGGTAAATACCGCATTGATTCTTAGATTTTCTGTTATTTTCATTGTTAGTGCCTCAACCATCACGTGTTATATTTGTTACAATATTTGCTCTTTTCTTTCTTTGTCATTGCTTTTAGTGCTTTCTTTCAGTTTCCCACTATTCTGCTCCCCCACCCTCTCCAACCCATCGTACAAATCAATGCGTCCAATGTATTTTTTATGGTTTTTCTTGTTTTATTTTGTTGTATTAAAATCAGTTTATTTTTTAATTGTCTTATGGTGTATAAATAAAAAAACGCACATTTAATCAATTAAGGAAACTCTTTCTTCTTCCGCTCAATTGTCTTCACTTACAAATTAAAAATAAGAAATGGTTTTTTTACCTTCTGCACATAATCCCTTTTTTGTTTTGCGTGTTGTGTGTTTGTGTGTATATTTTTTGTTTGTTTTCTCATTCGTCTTCTCGTTTGCTTATCCGCTAGATTTCCTCACATTGCCATCACTTGCGTCACTGACTTCTCCTCAAAGTCCTTCATTCTTACCAGTAACTTATAAGGAAAAAAAAAACACGGACTTAAAATCTCTTACACACTAGCGGGTTTTGAAAGTGAATTCTTTTCATTTTTTACACAGTACCGATCGTCCTCGCTCTTTTATTTCTTTTTCGTCTCTTTCTCTCCACCTCCATTTCCCAAACGAAACTAATTATCAAGAGCGGGAGATAAATCGAATCGCTAAAAGAAGCAGAAATGAAAACTTCCACTAATATCCGTTGTTGAGTGTTTAGAAGTAAGCAACAGGCGAAACAAGACTGCTATATTAAACAAAATCTAAGCGAACAGTATGTTTAAAAAAAAACAGAAGGATAAAGATGAGTAAACCGTACATTTAAAAGCAAAATGGCGTCCAACAAGGCTGGGCCACAAAGTAAAAGGGAATCAAAAGTTAACGTTTGCGCTAAAGAAGTTTAATAAATAAAATAAATGTTTCACATGAAAACACGAACGATATAAGAGGCAACGAAAACGGTAAGAACAAATTTTAAAGAAAAACACGGTGTTTCTTTTTTCGAAAAAGAACAAAATTGGAAAAAAAAACTAAATTGAAAACACGACGCTTAAGATATAGTAACAGCACGGCTAGCGTGGCGTAGTAATAAAGGGAAGGTGGTTTTATAGTAGAACACACGAGTACACGAGTAGTAAATAGCAAAGAAGGATACTAACGTAAAGGGGGAGGGATGGGAAAAAACGAAAGCTTTAGCTAGGCGCGAAGTGGAAAACGACGGTGTCGTTCCTTCGGAATCGCTCGATAGAATGCTGAGTGGAAGAGTTGTCGTCCACTACAAGTGGGATTATGATTTTCGATTGGTTGTTTTCGTTCCTTCTCTTCCCTGGGAGCGCGTTTTAGAATTAAAATTGGATCAAACTAACTTTACACAACTATGTACACCGTATTGCGTTAAAAATTAGAATAATATTAGAATAATATAATAATTGTAAACCTACTTTTAATTTATCTTTTTTTTTTATCTCACTACGCCCTTTTTCCACACGGTGTTGTTTTGTTTGCTTTTGATTTCCTACACGCCACGCTCTCATGATTGGAAATGGGTGACGAAGCGGAGCGTAGTTTGGAGCAAACAAGGGAAAATAGATCGACTTGTTTCCGATGTCTAATATCGCTTAAACAACTAGAGTTCGCCTTTGTTGCATTCGCCCTCCTTAGCCTTTTTTCGTCTTCACTCTTCAACCTAACGCAATCGATTGGATAAGAATAATACATGAAATGTGGAAAAAGCAAGCTTATCTGTGTGTGTGTGTGTGTGTGTATTCACGATAGTGTAAATGTTTGTGTATGTTTTTTTTTGTTTAGTTTGAGGTTGGTTTGGGTTCGTTTGTATGTTGATAAGTGCATTTGAATGTTTGTTGTTTTCAAACCGTTCGACAAAAACCACTCGGGAGAATGTGAAACAAATACAGGAGTATCATTGAATCCGTCGTCCTTTACCTAGCTCATTATCCTACCCTCTATTGCTCCTTCCCTTACCCATCTGCTCTGCTCTACTTGTGTATGCTTTTCATCTTTTGTTTTGTGTTGTTGCATGTATGTATGTGCAGGTTTAAGCATTGCTTTCGATTTCTTTTTTTTTTGTTGTTCATTGAACTGTCTCCTTTTGCTTTCCATTATTTTTTTTAAAGAATCTCAAGTTTTCTCCACTCTACACGCACCTAACACGTAATATTACTCTGCGCATCTTTGTAAACCTCTCTTGCTCGTATGTTAAACTATCTCTATCTGGCGGAATTATAGTTTCATTTTCATTGTTTTGTTTATTGTTTAATCTCATGCCCTTTTCCACTTGCTGCGTTTCTTTGTCCCTTCATTCTTGCTCGTTACAAAGAGGTGTGACTTTTCTTGTTTTTTTGAATTTGTTTCTGTAATGTATTTCATCTGGCTAAACTTTTCCTGCATTCCATATCAATTTATCTCCATGCTAAGAACTATGTACACGAAACTAGATCAGCAGCTTTTCGCTTCCATTTTATAGTTTTTCTTTGTAGTTGGTTGCACTCAATAGTTTTCTGTTTTGAATAAACACACGGTTTTACTCTCTTCACTCTTGCACATTTCAGCGTTTAACGGTAGGAGTGTACTGTATTGTATAAGAAAAGTTTTACTTTGTCCTTCCACCCCCATCCAACATCTTTCACACACGTACCCTAATGCTGATTCCTCTTTGCTTACAGTCCAAACGGTCCAAACACCTGCCGTTCAATGTGATTAGGTGTGTCAATCGATAAAAACTTTTTGTGCACAACAGTGACCTTTCAGGGGTTCACACACATTTGCACTTTGTTAAATAGTTTCTCTCTGTTTAATCTGAATGTGAATCCGATGTGTGTTTAATAATGCTTGAGTGTAGTTCTCTCTCTCTCTCTTTTTGTCTGTGTGTATTTTTATACATCTATTGTTACGGATTAATATGTGTGTGTCTGTTTTTAAACTCTCTGAGTGTCTCTTGCATTTTGTAAATGGAACCTTTTTTCACTTAGTTTTGCTTCTCTTCACTGTTATTCCTCATGTTTCTTCCTTCCAGTATATGCGCAATTTATTCTCTTGTGTTACTAGATTGCTACTGTACAAAAAACTTGAAATCATATTCAAGTTGTGTGTTTTTAGGATTTCGTGTTGTTTTGTTTTGTTTATTTGCTTGCATGATAACCCTCGACTTATAGTTTGGCTGTTGATTTTTCTCCTTTTTTTTCGCTACATCCTAACTTGTTTCTAATTTGTTTTCCTTTTCTCGATTACCATTTCCATTTCACACAAATTGTAGACCAGCTAGGTTGTAGATATATCTTTTTTCTTCTTTTTTAATGCAACCTCCTTTCTCCTCAGCATAACTTAACCACTGCTTACTTTCTGCACTATCGCTACTGCTACGAAACTACTTTACTCTACTAAACTTTCCTTCTTCTCCCATAGTTTTCTCCATTTCTGGCTACATGTTACATGCTCCCCCCGCTTTTGCACATCACACTAGGATTGTTTGCACCGATTTGCGAACCGGCCCAAGCACCCAAGGAAGAAAGTGTGTCCCGGTTGCGTGCACTCCACTTCCATCACTACTTTGACTTTCGTTCGGGACTCTTCCTTTCCCTCCCCTCTCCCCCCACCCATTACACGCCTCTTCTTGGTCGGTTGAAAGTTTCTTTTAAAAACAAAAAATCGAGATCTGTTGGAGCAAAATAGGAGTCCTTCCTTCACTTTCTATTCATCCGCCGAATAATTTGTATTAACTCACTCTCTCTTCCTCTCTCTCTTTTACACACACGCATACACACAAACACACAGTCACACTTTAGCAGCGCTTTGCTTAGTTTTTTTTGGCTTCGCATTGTATAGTTTGCTGCCCTTCCCTCCGAAATGAGGATGAAGGGCGCTTCAAACGGGGACGACTTGGACGAGAGCGACTTCTTCTTGGCGCTTGCGGACAAACTCGTGGGAGGAAGTGGTCCCCACCTATCTTCCTGGACATCCCTCGCGTCGGTTGTTATTTTTGCGTTTTGTTTTGCAATAAAATACTATCGTACAGTTCGCCCAGTACTATCCACCTAGTGTGTGTTTGTGTGTATCAGTAGTGTTCGTGTATGCACGTGTGTATCGCACTAGCACACGCATTTGTTGCACACGTAGGTTTGCTTGCTTCCTTTCTCCAACTTTCATCTTATATACATTTAAAAATTTGTACAATTAGATTTCGAGCGGGGTGTGGGTTGGTTTGTTTTATGTTTTTTCTCCACCTGTTATAAACCCTCCTCCACTCGTGTTTGTGGGATGATGCCCGCTTTCCTGCCCATTATGTTTCCTAACTCCCACCCCTTTCGTACGCACTAATATGTCTGCCTCTTGTGGTTTGTTTTTTCTTCTTTCTCTTCTTTCTCCCTAGGAAATCCTCCCCCCACAGACGCACTTTCGTGTTCGCACTGGAGGAATATAAAGTATTAGAAGTAAACTTAATTGCAATTGGTGGTGATGGTGGTGGGGCCCCGTTTAAAGCGGGTGTTTATGCCTCGAGCAGGATCTTGTGGATGGTGGGGCCATTGCTGCTGCTGCTGCTGCTGGTGGCCACGACGACCGCGGTCGCTGCCGGTGAGGAAGGCGTCGGAGAGGGAGCCGGACCGACGACGGAGATGGGTCGCTGTACCACCGAAACGACGTGCGGTGCGGGCGAGGGTGACTTCTTCGACAGGTTCAACGGTTGCTGGCACGGATCGAGGGAGGTGAGTGTGGTGGTGGCGATGGCAGGGATGCCACCGGTGGTGGTGGTGGTACTACCAATGTCCACCTTGAGCTCGAGCAGCCGCGGGGAAGGTGATGCCGGCGGTGGTGCCGGTGAGGTCATCGTCGAGTGGGGCGACTGGAAGTAGCGGATGCTGGAGGAAGAGGGCGACGCTGCGGATGGCGGCGAGGAAACCGAGGACGAGGACGAGGTGTCCGGTGGGGTGAGAGTTCCTGCGCCACTACTAGTGCTGCTGCTTCCCGGCGAGGGGGGCGTTTGTTGGGCACGCAGTCCCGTCGTGGTGATGACACTTGCAGCGGCACTACCACCACTACTGCTGCTTCCCGGATGCCATCGGGTGGAAGCGCTCGCTCCTCCGTAGGGACATCCGGCCGGACTCGACGAGGACGGTGAGGGCGAAACGGCCGACACGGTCAGGTGCGGTGAGGCACGCTGGAACACGCTGCCATTGCCACAGACGAGCAGTCCACCCTGTTGCTGCTGCTGCTGCTGCTGCTTGATATAGTTCTGGTGCTGCTCCTGGGCCGACTCCCGCATGATGTAGTTGTGGATGATGTCGGTGCGCTTCATCTGCTCGGGCGTCATGCGCGGCTCCTCCATCAGTGACTTCGCCAGCACCGAGTGGGTGCTCGAGAGCGACGAGTAGTGATGCTGGCCGACCGGTTGCGGGCTGCAGCGAAGTGCGGCGGACAGTGCCGACGAGGACGAACCCGACTGTTGCTGCAGGAAACTTTGGTTGGCGCTCGCCGACGACGACGAGGAGGAGGAGGAGGAAGTGGACGACGTTTGCGGGCGCGTTAAATGCATGTGCAGCTGGGATTGGTGCTGGGGTGGCGGCGGTGGAGGTGTCTGCTGGTGCTGGTGGAGGTGATGGTGGTTTAGCTGTTGGGTGGTGGAGGTCGTCGAGCCGGCGGCTGCTGGCCTTGGCGAGGAAGAGGATGCCAGCACGGTGACGACGGTCGTCTCCATTCGGTGGGGAGCGCTGGATGCCGGCGACGAGCTGCTGCTACTGCTCGCCGACGACGACGACGACGACGACGACGAGGAGGAAGAGGAGGAACAGGTGGCCACGACCGCCTCCGCCTCGCTCTCCCGGTGGCGCATGGCGCGGAACTTCTTGTGCGGTTTGTACGCCTCGTCCATCAGGCTGTTGGTGTCGTAGAGCGGGGGCGCTTGCAGCACTCGCTTCAGCACCGGCATGTTGTCCACACTGGCGTGCCTCGTGGCCGATGCAGCCTGTTGCTGCTGCTGCTGCTGCTGCTGCTGTTGCTGCAGAGGCGTTTGCAGCTGAGGACCGTTCGCTTTGCTTTGGGAGGTGGTCGTATCCTCGAGGGCTTGATCTTCCAGCGAGGAGCGAGGGCTCGAGCAGGACGACGATCCACTGCTGACGCTGCTGGCCGGCTTCGCGTGGTGGTGGAGGTGGTGGTGGTGGTGATGGAGGTGATGGTGGTGCTGCTGGAGCTGCTGCTGCTGGTGCTGCTGGAGCAGCGAGTGGGGCGTCGACGGTTGGTCGTGCTTCTCGTTGCCGGACTCGATGCCGGAGTCGGTCGGCGAGTCGAGCTTGCGGTACCGCGACACGTGATGATGGTGGTGATGGTTGGTGGTGGAGGACGAGGAGGTGGAGGTGGCCGACGAGGACGAGGAGGACGAGCCGACCGAGCGGATGACGGGCGTGATGGTGAGCCCGTTCTGCGCGAGGTGTTGCGCCGTGCCACCGATGAGATCGTCCTCGGCCGACGAGCCGGAACTTGCCCGATGTCGGATGATGGGGCACGCCCCGGACAGGGTGGCCGCCAGGAGGGGGGCCGACGCGGACGACGCCGACGAAATGCTGCCATGGTGGTGTAGGTGATGGTGGTACTCCGACGACGACGACGATGACGACGAGGAGGAGGAGGACGTCTCCGTCGACTCGGTGCTGGAGACGGAACTCATCGGGCTCTTGGCGATCTCCACCTCGACCTGGTTGCCGTCGCAGCTCCAGCTGGCGGTACTGCTGGCCGGGCTCTTCGCATCCGACAGTACCGCACCATGGTCCTCCTCGGTCGACCACATCTGCTGGCGGAGCAGCTCCTTGTGCTCGGTGCGGAACACCACCAGCTTCTCCGTGTGCAGCGTACTGAGCGTGCGCAGGTCAGGCATGGTGCGCAGCAGCTCCTGCATGAACTCCGGCTTGTCCGGCCGGTTCTGCGTGATCACCGTCTGCAGGCACGCCTTCAGCTTCGTGTACATCCGCTCGATCAGCTCGACGTTGCGTAGACCGGGCCGGTCGGGCGTGATCAGCACGATCGCGCAGAACAGACCGATCTCGGCGTCGGTCAGGTTCATCGAGTTCATGCGCTCGGCAAAGTTGAACGTCGAGTCGACCAGGAAGCGCGCGTTCGCGCCATTTTGGATGGTGTCGCGCCGCATCACCTGCCCGTTGAGGCAGATGATCGAGTTGATGGACGTGTCGAACATGCAGATCAGGCGCACGAACAGCGCATCGAACAGGCCGGCCTTCAGCAGTGTGAACTTATCATCCTGCGTCAGCAGCTGGAACCCGGGGATCATGCCGGCGAAGTCGATCACACCCCGGATGACGTGCGCGAACCGCTGGCTGAACTCCTGCTCTGACTGCAGCTCCGGGGCCGGATTTAGTGGACATGCCTGCGGAAGAGAAAGGCGGAAGGAACGAACATCAGATATTGAATTGCGGAATATAAAATAATGCTTAGTAGGCGTCGCTACCAATGACGTCTGTCATTGAAAACTTCCACAATATGTCAAACATCTTAGTACTCCAAGTCAAGACTACCGTTATCAAGAGTATTTCATTAAATCTCATTAGAACTTCGTCGTGCACATAGGCTGTGGCTCCTCAGAGACCAACACGACGTCCCTTCTAGTCTCACCGTGACCTTCAGCAGCTACTCTTATTGACATTTTTCCTTCTAAGCTCGTGTTAATTGCGTTGCCGACTGTCTACGACGCCTGTTGTTGACTGTCCATATTCTCCGCCGTGCGGCCTTGAAACTTATTGACTTTTTTCCCCTCACCCATCCAGCGCGTTCCCCCCCGGGGTACCGGTTCTCGGGTGCCATTCCCCCTTCTCCTCCTCTTCCTCCACTCGGTGACCTCCAGTTCCTAACGGTAGGAAGTGTTACTGTATCTGTATCCCCTCCGACTACTCCTCCTCCTCCCTGGTTCTCCAAAGCCTAACACACCTCCGACATTGAGCCGGAGTTGTCGTCTCATGCAAATCCCGCAACCAGCGAGTTACCACCGTATGTCTAGACGGTGTACAGGCGTTGCGCATCCAAGAAGAATAAACCGAGTAGGCTAGAACTTTGCATGATCAACGGCCGAGCACGTTTCCAGCGGAAACTTTGTGAGGGATCTGATCCCCTCTCTCGCTCTCTCTTTATACGTGTTGGGCTACTTAGATCGCGGTGACGTCTTTCTTTATCGAGCGACATCTTCTCCCGAGCCGAATTCGACATCGTTCGTTGACCGAGCCGTTGGAAGAATTGGTCTCCCGCTCGCATGGCAACTCGAGATAGACGTTGCGGGGCGTGTTCAGCTGCTGTAAGTCTCCCGATTCCCCCGCCACCGTGTGCCCCGTCTCCGTTTCCACCGCGAGGAATAACAACACCTATTTGCTCGACTCAAGGTCGACGAACCAGGTTCAAGGTTTTGCTCGGGAAGCGATTGAGTGACAAGCAGCGACGGGGCGATATCGCGACTCACACGCCCGTCGGCACGTACCAGACTCGAGCTGATACAAACACACACTCGCACTGCATGAGTGGACCCGCGTGATATGACAAAATAGACAAAAAAAAACCACACGTCCTCTGATGACGTTCGCGTATGCGGAAGCTTCGGCAGAAGGGCCCTATTTGTCCTCAGCGAGAAGTTACCGAAAGACACGTCAACCGACGTGGAAATGTGACACGCTTTGCTTGAGAAAAACGTCCAGGATGTGATAAACGATATCAACTCCCAGCAAGCGATGTTTCAAAATACCCAAAACAATGGGTTTGGGTTTGTATATCCAAACGAGGGTTTGGTTTTTTGCATGTTCCACAAGGAACGTGTTAATTTTCAGTTTTAATTTAATTTTACTTGCACCGCTTGCTTTTTTTTATATTTTGGACTTGTTTTACGACATTTTCTTAATTTTGAATCATCTAATAGTTGAACCTACATAGTAAGTAACAGTCAGTAACAAATATGAAAAATAATTAGCACAACTATTGTAAGAAAGTGTCATGATTTTGAACGAACTTTGCCCTAACATGTGATGAATATTACTACAAATATTTTGTTTTAAGAAATAATAAAAATTAAAAAAAATATTTTTCCGTTGTACTCTTGTTATTACTCTTTTTTCGTTCCCAAAGTGACGCAAACTCAGATTGCTTTATCAATCCGAAATAAATTTCGGTGGTCGTGTGTTCCTTCTTTTTTTGGGTCTTTTTTTCCACCCTCTTGATTAGATTACGATGAGGGGTTTAATCGCTCGCGAGGTTGTTGACTTTTCCGGACGGACTATTCATTCGTTCTTGTTTTACCTATTTCGACATGTTCTTCTTCTACCAAACCGACAATGGGTAATTAGCTAATTAATCGACGCGTTTCTTTTTTTTTCTATCGGCCAGGTAAAAAAGGTAAAAGTATTATCATTTATCGGTCATTAACACAGGCGTAGAAGATGGTTGTACAGTCGATGGCTGATGAGCGCGACAACTTTATCGATGTTAATTTGCTTGAGTTGTTTTTCGTTTCCAGTTCCACACGAGCA
This sequence comes from Anopheles ziemanni, assembly GCF_943734765.1. Lineage (NCBI taxonomy): Eukaryota > Metazoa > Arthropoda > Insecta > Diptera > Culicidae > Anopheles > Anopheles ziemanni. The sequence continues at coordinate 75,587,646 of NC_080706.1, forward strand.
CACACTTCCTCAAAGCTAACAGCAACCGACCACGCTATACATTGTAACGGTCAGCTTAGTACAGCGGATGTTACTGTTGTTGTTGTTGTTGTTGTTATTGTTAACGGTTCCATGGCGTGCTCGGATGCCGCAAACTCGATTTCAAGGGCAACCCGACGGTGGACGACGTCAGCAGCAGTAGCAGTAGTACTTGGTTGCTTACCACCACCACCACCAGCACCACCGACGGCTTCTCCGCCATGTTTCGAGACACATGGCGTCTCACAACAAATGGCGACGGGCCACATGGCAACGACGGAACGATGGAGGCGCATGGTCGGTGACGCTTTCGGGACGTGTTCTATATGCTGCTCGGTTGCCGACATCACACCCTGTTGCATCACATAGATACACACACACACACCCCATCGTATGAATGCGCAAAAATCGAAGTCTTTTTCCGCATTTCACCCCGTGTGTGCGTTACAAAACAACCGTCGTTTCGAACCTTGCCTTTTTGTAACGGCGGTAACGGTAGGTCGAAAAAGAAAGACACGACTCTACTCGTCGGGGGGGTTAATGAAATGCGAAGTGTGTTTGTGCCGCTCAACCTTCTTATCGGTCATCGGTCATCAACCAAACGGCGACTCACGTAATCGCGAGCAAAAAAAAAAGCGCATGGCGGTAACAAAGCCCGATAGGGGGAACAACGGCATTTCTGGGAAATGTTGGAATGTTTCGCTAAAAGATTGATAAGGAATCTTCCTCTTCCACCCCGGATGGGGATGTGGGAGCGTGTGTGAGTGTTACTTGCAAAAAAAAGGAAGGTATACCACCTCTAATTCGCTTGCTCGACGGGTTTGAACTTAAGTGAGGTTAGGTATAGAATTGCGGGGAGGAAAAACCGATGAGTAAAACGGTCTTGATCATCCCCGGGATGCGTTGGGGAGCGAGGGTTTGCTCAATTGCTCCCCCTGTATCTCGCAGGCAGGCAAGCAAACAAATACACACACATACACACACACACACACACATACTGATATTGCGCACACGAGCGGGCGATTAAATTAGCGAAACACATTTTCAAGGTTATCGCGCAGTCTGCGATTCGCCCGTTCGCTGTTTACATTCCGTGTTGCTGCCTCCTGCCCCCCTACACCTCCTCCATTCTGGGGGGGAAGTGAATCGGGAGGTTTCTTATCGGGATTGACGCTCGCACGCTCCTCCACCAGCACCAACCCCCCTTAAAATCACCCCTTTACACTGGGACAACGAGTAACTGGGGGGGAGCGAAGAGGGGTTTCCAAGTGACAAATTGCCTCGCACAGTGAGAACTCACACCCCTCGCGCCCTATTCCCTGGATGCCACCCCCAAAAGACACTGCTGAGTTCCCGGGAAGGGTGGTTTCGGGGGGACATGAGTGACCGTTCGAATGCCGTTGACCTTGATAAAGGTTTTCTCGGGAACGCGCCGAGTGTTTTTTTGTACAAGGTTCTACCTACAACACCGGGAGGGAGAGGTCTGTCCCTTTCGCTCGCTAAGCTTCTCTTTCGGACGGTGCGAAATGTGGTCGAGTGTGTGTCCAAAATGGTGGCGAAAAGTATTCCCAAAAAATACACACCTAAGATATGGGATCGATTAACGAACCATATTGTACAAGAAAGGACAAACAGTAGCAAATTTGCTAGCTAATAGGATTTTACGATGTAACATTTTTAAACAATCAAGAAATGACACTCAGAAATTTTTTTTTCAAAAATATGGAAGTAACAAAAAAATAAAGTAACTATCAAACAGGAACTAAAAGCAAAATTTAAAGAAAAAAAAACATAAGAATAAATTCTTGGAATAACAAACAACGAACTAGAATAAAAGGAATTCTAAAGTGAGAAAAAAAACATAATAAACGATCGGAATTGAAGAGAAGAGTTTAAAACATATTGGGATTTAAGAGAAAGAAAACGTAGAAAAAGAATATTGACCGAGTGGAATAAAAAAATCCAGTTGTATCATCAACGATTGACAAGTTCCCTCTTTGTTAGACTAAAATACTCTAGTGCTCGTTCCCTTTGCGTATCAAGTTACCACTTCCTTATAGTGTTTCTTAGTCATTCTTAGCAGCTTCCTAGGACTTACCAGAGTCGGCATCGAGTAGCTCGGGCAGTCGCGTGCTCGCTGACGCATCGCCGTGACCTTTTCGCGCGTGAACTCGCACGTTTCGATGTGCGCCTGAAGTACGCTGGCCAGTAGCCGCGGCTGGTCGTCGAGCTCGCTGGCCAGGGCCCGCTGGTTCCCCCGGTTCTGGGTGCTCTGCTGCATCGCGGCCAGGATGCGGGCCTTCTCCCGCTTCGGCACGCGCCCGAACCTGACGGCTGTTCGAGGAGGAGGAAAAACAGAGAAAAGGGAATTTAGATTAAAAAACAGTTCAAGAGTTGGTGGAGAAATGTATTTGGGTTTCAAATAATTATAATAAAAGGGGTTAGCGAAGTAGAACTGGATCAAATTTCCGTAATCGATCGGTGGTGAACTTTAGGTAGTTCCACCAGCGCTGAAGGTTAGATGGTCGTGCGGAACATTGAAAGTCGATACTTCCTGCCCAACAAAGAACACCGTGGCGCTCCGAAAAAGCCCTTGGCTTGCATCGAGGACGCGGGCTCCACTTCCGATGCAAGACATCCGCGTTGCAGACACGGACAAAGGAACTGATGAAGAAGGTGTCTAAACATTATTCGCGACCAAAAATGCACCCGAACGACCGTGACCTTCCCTTCCCAACCGTCACCCCGGTCTCCAATGTCAACCGGAACCGGAGCGATTACCAATCACTTGACCATCGATACGGTTCGAGACCCTGGTGGTGGCCCGTTTAATCAATTGGTTTCGACGGCTTAACACATCCCACACACTCGCAACCATTTTCGGTGGCAAAAGCTGACCTCCGCCGAGCGGCGTTGCATATTTCGATCCACCTGAACCGAAGGTGTCTGCCATCCTTCGTACGGCGGAATGTGTGAAGGATTCTGCGGTTTTATTTCGCCAACGGAGGCCAACGCGAATAGTTCGTAAACCCCTCCACTCTCAGGCTGGATGGAGGCACAATTGTCTGCTTGATTTACCGGTGGTTAATAATGGCCGCACTCATACACACAAGCAAGCGTACAAATTTATTCCGTACGAGGGACAACGTGATCGATGGCCCTGAGAGACAGACGGCGGGCGCGAATAAATAAAAAAAAACAAACCGTCACCTTTTCGAAAACGGTTTCCGAGCGCGCGCGAGCGGTGTTTCGAACTTCCGCATCGTCACGGTGTCATACGATCGTGGCGGGCCACAGTAGAAGGACGGTGCGGAATACGGAGCCTGCTGCTAGCGGCGGGTGTCTCGGTGTGTGAGTGATAAACTCGCGATGGAAGCGAAAACCTGTCCGCAGCGTGCGCCAGACTTCTCGCGTGCTCGTTAAGCAGCGCGGTTATTAAACGTGTCACCTCGATTTCTCGTTCATTCACTCTGGCCCGCTCAAGGGAAGGGGAGAGCAGAGCAGAGTGACGTCACACAAACGCACACGCACACACATGATCGCGGAATTGAGTGTGTGACCTCAAAAAAGGTTCGAATAAAACATAAATCTACCAATATCCCCTTCTGTGACCGACACTGGTGGTCAAACGTGCATTTTTTACACTTAACCGATGTTTCGGGGGCTTCGTTCTTGGCGTGCCCTTACTAAATTTGCCCTTTTTACCTTTTCTACCGTTTTGAGCCACTTTCTTTCACGTTTTGCTACCATTCCGCGTCGCTTAAAAATGGTTCTTCTTTCACTTTTCACTTTTCGGTATAAAAAAAAAAGAAAAACAAAAGCACCAGCTTCGCTCCGAAAGTGGAGACGCTGTCTGCGGGTTTGACCCTCTTTTCGATTGGGCCCCCCTCCTCCCTCTCTCATTCCCACCCCGGAACTGTCTGGTATGGCACTCTCACTTTCCGGCTAACCTACTTTAGAGTGGCGCGGAGGTTGTTTGCCCGAAAAACCGTGCGCCGCGTGCCCGAAAGCGGGAGCGACCGGCGCACTCTCACTTTCCATCGTGGGTAACCTACTAAGGGCGGATGAAAAAAGCAAAACAAAAAAAAAAGGTAAACCAACGCCAAGGGAAATAAGGGGCACGATAGTTCCAAGCCGGGGACGCCGGGTTCCAGATAGTACCAAATACCAAATCCGGCGCGCGGACGGCTGTGAAACACGAATGGAAAGCGCGATCCGAGCGCGCGTCCACGAGTGAGCAGGACGGCATCCCCGCTCTCGGGACGGGGGATGATGTGCTCGCTTTCCACGATGGGGGGGCTCGATCATATGATCTCCGAGCCAAGTACCCGGAGGCTGCCCGGCTGAAGAGACGGTGTCCTACATTTCGCCGGACGGCCGGCTGCAGACCGGTGACAATGGTGCTGTGCAGCAAAAGCAACCGCAGTTGAATGACCCCGATCATCCTTTCTCCAATTCACACGAATATAAATACTTTCTTTTGGGGGGTGCTTTTAAGGCGCTCGCTGGTTTCGCTCCAGTCTGATCGTTAGCTTAATTTGAGTATGCTCGTTAAAGTGACACATTTCATGTTGCATTGTCAATTGTTTCTGTAGTTTTTCTTTTTCTTTGTATTTTTTTCAGAGTTTGGTATACATTTGAACCAGCTTTCTTACATTTTATATATGTTTAGTAGGTATTATTTTTAGTTGCTTTTTCTCTCATTTCTTTTTATTTGTTTTCTTAGATTCTTTATTAGTATTATTTTTATTTTTTATTTCATTTCTTATTTTTTTCATATTTTTGATAAATTTTAACCTTTTTATTACATTTTTACAGCAGTTACTTGATTTTAATTTTCACTGCTAATAAGCTATAGCTTGCTTTATACATTTTTATATTTTTTTATTTTATATTGGAATTGCTTGGTTGCTTATTGTGTTATTTGTTTCACAGTTAGCATGCTTTCCGAAAACTTTTTAAAAGATTGAAAATGTTACAAACCACTCTGGCACAGACACAGCCATGTTTCACTTTCTTTTAAAAGGAAATTAAAAGGAAAACAACTAGCCCAAGAAAACAATGCACCAAGCGAAAAAAGAAAGATCGAAACGATAGGAGCACCTCGTTTTGCCCGCCTCGTTAGTGGTTTGGAAGAAGGAAAACGAAGATTAAAACAAAAGAAAAAACACAAACATACAATCATGCTGCTTCACTTTCCTCCCCAAAAGCTGTTCGATTGTTTGATTCCGATTGTTAACCAGCTGACTGGTAGGTGGAATGAAAACGGTTTGGGGCTGGCTAGGAAGGGGGGGAAAAGTAGGTGAAAATCGTGTGCCGTTCTCCCCGGTGCCCACGTGCCCAGACAACGTGGATCAAAGAAGACACAAATCGAAAGAAAAACGCTCCATCTGTGAGCCCGCAACGATCGCCCAGGAGGAGAGAACACCCCCGGAGTGAAAGAGTCGAGCGGTGGAAGAAAAGTGAAATGAACCGGCAAACACACACACCAACTCCAAGGTAGGAGGGGTGATTTAGTAAAACAATGGCGGTGGTATCCACCGATCGCCGTTTTTCACCGGGCGAGAAAGAAAAATTTAAACCGGCACACGACAACAAGAAGAAAGGGGTGCAAATAAATGAACAGATCAGCCCACGACGAAAGCTTCGACGGGTGCGAGATCGATACACGCTTTCTTCAGCAGTCGACGCGCCGCTTTTTTTTCTTCTCTAGCTTCCTTTCTTCCAAGCGATCGCTCACTTCGATCGTGCGCGCGCGCGTGTGTTGGGAGAAAAGAAAGATTGGCTTCCCTCGGATCGGCGGGGCACCGGGACGGAAAGGAAAATAAAAAGGAAAAGTGTGTTACTTTCCCTCCACACTTTCTTCTTCTTTTTCTACTTTGGTTGGTGGTTGGTTCACGCACTCACCAAGCACACTCTCTTGATCTCCCCTTCTCCATCCCACCCCGAAGCAAAGCGAAACTCACTTGACACTCTCTTTTGACTTCGGGCGGGGATTAGATCTGATTGAGTACAAATAAAACGACATCATTTGGTGTCATCTGCCTGCAGGGGAGCCTTTTTTACCAGGATGATTGTTTTCTATGTTTTTTTAAATTTTTTTTTGTAAATTGATATAAAATTAAAAACAAAGTTTAAACAACATGATACAGTTTGGATGGAATAATTTCTAATTCTTTTTCATTAAGAAATTAATAAAATAAAAACAAACAACTCCGGGTGTTGAACAGAAAGTGAAGGTGAGAGTTGAACAAACGGTCCGGGGTGCCGATCCGGGTTAATGAGGTTCAATTTTCATTTCAACGTTTCGCTCATATCCCCCGACCGCAATCTACATTTTTCACCACTCGTTTTCCCCCATTTTCCCACATTTGTTTTTCGATATTTATCCACCCGTGGTTGTCGTCGTCGTCGGAGTTTCGCTTTTTTATTACTTTTGCCAGCAGCCTTTTTTCCTCTTTCCGTTTTTACATGACAATCGATCGAAAGCGAAATGGAGAAAACCGGCCGCCCTGCTGTGTTGCTCCACTAACCTCCGGTGACCTTTTCGCTTTTCTCTTGCTCATTCGCCTTTGCCACAGTTTTTGCTCTGCACCCCGCCCCGAGAACCCACCACCCTCGTCGTTGTTGGCTCTCTCTGGGATGTTTGGCGGGCGTCACCCAAAAGGCGGTGACCGTCACGCATTCGGTGTATCGGCTTCCAACCAACATGCAAAACAGACAACCCGGGTGGTGTCTCGTTTTCCGTGCGCCATTTCACCATTTTTCCCGATACGCCATTTGCGCTCCCAAACCCCTTTAATCCCCACTCCCCCCTTCTACCAGGCACGTGTGCCCTTGACCCCAACTGAGTGGCGCGTGAGTGGCCTGGGTTTTTGCTTGTTGTGCCAGAGCCGGGGGGATGCGCGATCCAAATGGCTTTCTCTTTAGAAAATCACCAAACGAGGCACCCCACCGGTCGCCTCTCCCCCCTCCGTCAAACCTTCCCCGTGTAATCTGTCACCCATCGCTAGGCAGGGGAAAGCTTTCTCTCGCTTGCTCACTTTTTGCGTGAAGGGGAGCGTACGCGGGGGGGTGCTTTCGCCAAAAAAAAAACCGAACAACTGAACACAGTGAAAGAGTAGACAAAACAAAAGTAACAAAAAAAAAACAACATCCTACAGGCAAGGCAGGTGAGGTTATTCCCATGACAAAGTCACGGCTTTCGGTGAGCCACATTTAAAGGTCATTTCCTTTGGCTGTATTGAGCATTATTGAGTGTGTTTGTGCACTTTCTCTCTCCTTCTTTCACCGGCCCTTTTCTCTCACTTTCTTTGGCAAAGCCCTTTGCCGATACTGGTATCCGCAACTGGTCCTTTCCAGTTGTTCACGCTTTTACGACATTTGCCGTTTTGTATGGTTATGTGGTGCGAGCGAGAGAACGATGATCCGTGCGAGTGAGTAGTGTGTCTCCGGCCGATGGCGACGCCCGGTGGTTCAACCGAGGAAAATCAAGGTCAAAGATCACATTAATTTTGACATCTCCGTGACCCCCGGGAGAAATTGGAGAAGGATGGCTCTTCCAAAGCGTACCGTTGCAACCGGCGGAAAGAGCGGGAGCGAAGTGGATTCAGCGCAAAAGTGAGTGATTTGATGTCCCCTCTTCCTTCCCATCGGCATTAAATTAATTAATCAAAACCCTAATGATATATCTCCCCACCCTCGGATAGTTTTTCCCAAACACCAAAAGGTTTAACACCTACGTGCATTGTGGTAGGACACTACTCCCTTCAGGATGCCCTTCAGTATTGGTAACTCTTCGGCCATTGTTGGAATTATCTGTTTGCAACACAATTTGGTTTTTCGCTATGCCTTTTTCCCCGAGTGGGTTTATTCTTATTTTCTTTCCTCCAGCGAAAGTGGTAGTCAGTTGACGTGCGCACAGAACCACATGCACACACACACACACGCCCCAAATGGGAGCACACGACGTTGGAAACAATTATTTTTGTTCACTACTGTTGCTTTTGCTTCTGCTGCTGCGTAGAAGATGATTTAACTGTGCATTTTAACATTGATTTTTATACTATCTTTTTCTCTGTTTTGATATATTCCCCACACGTCATTCACTTGGCTTTGGTTTATGATTCACTTTTCTCTTCTTTTTCTTTTGTTTTGCTATATTACTGTTGTTTTGTTATTAGGAACGATGGTAAAATTCTCTACCAAGATGATTTCACTTTCTTCTACGTTTTTTTACGTTTTTTGCATCACCGCATGCATTTGTAAACTTGCATTACACTTGGCGAACCGTTATCACCATTTTCCGTATCACTTTGGCTTTACTTTGGAGGAATGCGCAAGAGGCTGTACAACAAACAACTGGATGAGGGTGGAAAAAAATTAAAACGATGTAAAAAAAGCACACTTTTTTTTGCTCTCCAGTTCGATGGTGCTCGACTCCCACGCACAGATGGTCAGCATGAAGGACACAAAAACCACCGAACACTCACACACACGCGCACAAAAGCACACAGGCACCCGCAACTTGATAAAAGTGGTCCGGCTACAAAGTTGCAGAGTATGGAAAACCCTCTCCCTAACGCATGCAAAAATTATTTTCCCATTATTTTGCGTAAGAACTAGTTTGGAAATGTGACGCTTATCACCACCTCCTATGCGTCAGTGCCTCCGATTGTGGCACAGAGTTCTGGGCACAGCGCCCAAGCTGGTCGGCGTAAGGCTCCGTTCTGCTTTCCGATGGGTCAAACGCTAAATTTAAAACTAAATTTTACAACTGCCTCCACCTTCTTTCGATTGTCCATGTCGACATTGAACCGTCGGCTCCTCCGGGTGACCTCTAGAAGAGCCGCCTTGCATATTTGCGCAACCTTGGCCGAGCGCACACACCGCACCGTAGAATATTATCCCTCCCCCTCTGCCCGGCACCGGAAAAAGCCAATAGCCAATATATCATATCGGCACGGGAGCGCACTACACCCAATGTACGTCGTCCGTCGTCGGCGTTATGGTGCGTGTTAGACCGAAAACGGCATATCAAGAGCACCGCCGAGACACACAAACACACATGGATGGATGCTCCTTTTCGAGGGGGGTAGGTGGTGGGAGGAGAAGGGGCCGTTGCGCACCGACAATTCCACCGGATGACCTCGAACTTGTACTCTGGTGGCTTTGGCTGATGATGGGGTTTTTATCTCCTTTTTTTATGGTACCATATATCCTTCTCCATATACTATACCGACGAAATGATTACCACTACAAGCTTACACGGTCGGAGTGCAATGATGGGATGGCAGAGAGAGCGAGAGAGAGGGAGAGTGCTATAGGACCCCAAGGATACACTCTGTTGTAAGGACTTACATCGTACCATGTACCATTTCGTGTCGTTATTGAATTTTCCGATCGAGCTTTTCCCAATGATGGTTTGAAGTACATAAGCCCTCTCGGTTAGTATGTCTCTCTCTCTCTTTTTCCCTTGTTTGCTCCACTATTACACTTGGCTCGGCTTAGTATCGGAATGTTGGAATGTCGGTCCTTGGCCGGAACATGGAGGCACACACACACACACACAACCACCGGATGACGCGCGAGGAAAAGGACCGCTCGTGAGGATGGTATGACCTTCGCCTTGCCACCCATTCAAAGGCCACCGACGAGGCGACGTACAGAAAGGCCGATATGCCGGACGTCGGTTTGATGCGCATTTATATTGTTTTTTTTTTTTTACTTTTCCAGAGTTATCTTCGTGATGACTTGCATCATGTTGTTTTTTTGTGGGAGGAAAAAAGCTAAAGTATTTTAAAAATTCACTTTTTACATGCTCCTTGTGCCTTCCGCTTCTGTTTGCATATTTGTTCTTATCATTTATCCCATCGGAGGATCAACTTCTATGTTTTCCTGATTTCTTTAAAGTAAAGTTAAATTATAAATTTCCACCTGTATTTTTGCTAGTGCTTGTGTGCTTCTTGTGCGGGTTATAGCAATCAATTATTCAGTCGTATTCACCGTATTTCATTATTCACCAATTAAGCGGCACAAAGATTCACTTCAGGGGCCTCCAAAAGGCATCCTCTTTCACTCACTTTATGAGCTTCGGGGTTAAATTCACACACACAATTTTTTCTACCTTTTCAGCCAGCTTTCCATAAGGGATGTAAGCCTTTAGTAAGGACTCGTTTTTTTCTATTTTTTAACTTGTGAAATTGGGTTTTCCGCCGGGTGTTCACGAAAAGTCAGCCTACTGCGACGGTGGTGTATCAACGTCGGTCCGCTGCTGTTGCTGGCTCTGGTTGTTGCTGCTGATGCTGCTGCGGCCAAAACGCGAGATGCGCACGACACACACACATGCACACACGCGCGCTCACTCGCTCGATCGCAAAACCGCCTCTTCACGGCTTCTCGGCACAGAGAGATGCTGCTTCTCGCAACAGCCCGGTTCAACGTCTCATCGCTCACTGGCGATGGCCTCCGCTTCACCGTTCGCGTGGACCCCGCGTCGTCGTCGTTGAACGCGCGGCCACCCTTGAGGCCAGGCAGCACTCATCGGATGGGCTCCCCATCTCGATGCCCCCCCGCTCTCGTAACCGGTGTGTGCATTTGACAGCAGGTATCGCTCGCTCGCTCAAACATACACACACGAGATATCGAGGGCTCCCCGTTTATTTTTCCGGCCGGCCACTCACGGCATTGAGGCCACAAACCGCACCGCACGTTGCCGTTCAACCGGGAAGCGCAAATGTTTTTATCAATGTCACAACCGAGCCCCAACACGCGCGCGCTCGATAAAGCGCGCATGGGGTTTGGTTTGACTGTTGCCGAGTCACTCACTTCTGGTTGTTTGCTTTATGTTTTTTTTCTATTGCTCCCTTCCCCCCCACACGGGAAGGAAAATCTCGGAACACTGTTGCTTCCGTTAATCGCGAAAGGTTACTATTTACCTGCACGTGTGCCCGGCGGAAGGTTACCTCCCTGAGGGCGCTCGATATTATCGGGGTTATCGGGCCTTGGCACGAGCATCGACCGGATGGGTTCCTCCCTCCATGGGAGTGGGAAAGTGCCACCCAACGCGCGTGGGATTGATTGATTTGATTAGGTTCGGACAACCAACCGGGAACTTTTCTGCTGGATCATCCCAGCCGCCCACGCGGTGTTGAAAAGCGCTTCCAACAAAGGCCCCTCTCATAGAACTCAATTAAAAAGAACGAGCAAGGGACAGGGGAACTCAAAGCTATTGCGCTCCTGCTCGCCTCGGATGTTGGCCTTGAACTTATCCGAATTGAATGTCGACCGCTTACTGGGATGGTGCTGTGTGGGGCAGTTGGTGGCAGGTGTGAGCACGCGCGCGCCTCTGTGTGTGTGTATGAAGGAGTGGGTGAACTACCGGCGATGCGCGCAGAATCAGCAGCAGCGCCAAAAACGGAAACAACAGAACCGAGCGCGCGTCAACGACACCCGGCGTGAGAAGACCACAACCACCATCGCCGCCACGCTCCTCTTCCCGAGGATAATGTCCCCCGCCCATCAGCGGGAAGGATGGGGGTTTTGTGTGGAGAACCGGGTAGGGGTAGTTTATTTTTACACACACGTCCATGACCCTCCCGGCGCACATTGGCACCATCCTCTTTACCTCTTCATAAGCTTCCCCGACATTGTGCCACAAAAGTTCATTCGTCTTTCTTTCTTCACGAAGAATCTTTATAAACGAAATGCAAAAAAAAAAAACAACAGAACCACCCTGGACTAATTGATTCTGGAGCAAGGAGAAAAGCAGAGGACCCTTCTATCCTAGCTCCCTGTCTCTTTCGCTCCTTCCTTGTTTTCTTAATTCAGCACCCAACAAATAAACATGCAAATAGAAAGAGAACCCTAGTAAGCTTCTTACATCGGTTGGATGTGCACCCGGACACGTAAATTAGATAAGAAAATTGCCCTTAGGAGGGAAGAGGCCTTTCGGTCCCTTTGGCCACCCCCTACCGTCCCTCCAAGACTGCATCCTTCGAGCCAAATAAAAGCCCCAACCAAGGTCAACCGAAAAGGACTACAACGAAGAACCGAGAGGGGAGATATCCGAGGGTTTGTGGAGTACACCTCCTCCATTTGTCGGTGGTTTATAATTGGGCGACGGGGCTGATATTCGGTAGGAACTATTTCCAGTTACATGCAATAGCCCTCCCGCTGCCGTTCGCGTTCTATTTTGTGTCCCCATCGCCGTGCACAACCTTCAGGAAACGGAAGTTCGATTTAAAATGGCCTCGGTTCCAATTTTGAACACAGCAGCAAACAGCAACCACACCACACACAGGCACACACGACACGTACGGTTATAGGCAAGACGGAAATTCGAGCAACGACGAAATAACCCCCTCTGACCTTGCACTGCACGATAATGCGCAGCCCAGCAAGGATATTATAAATACATTTATTTCTAGAAAAATATGTGAGTGATTTCTTGCTTACAACCAATGCCACACACTATTTCGTTTGAGATGTACTTGAACGAAATTGTTTTTCCATAATATATTGAAGTGAAAATTTGACCTCTTTGCCGCCTTTCCTCCTTTGGAACCAGTTGTACCTTTTTAGCACAAATCGTTTTGCAAAAGCGCGTGGGCCGACAAAGTAAATAAATCGTTTCTGGGAAAATTCCTAGTACACGGAAAATGACTCCACTCAGTCATTGCCTTTCCATCCATTCCCCCGGGAACCCCGATTCTAACGAACATATAACCGATCGAAGCGTCCCAAGGAACACCCAGGGAAAATGGAGACTAATTGGGTGTGGTTCACTGTGGAGGGTGAGAGGAGGGCGATAAATGGGATACATCGCACCGGCCTGTGCGTCGGGTCGGTGTCCTTGACTTGTGATAACCTTGATTCACCCTCGATTCGCCGTTTCTTGCGCTCCGGCCGAATTTTCCCATCAGTTGTTCTCGGTCCGACACTCGGTAGCTCGCTAGCCGAGGAAGCAGAAACAAAAAATCAATGCCCAAAAGTGAAACAAATTGATATATTGCTGAGGCAAGTACGGGAAAAGAGAGAAAAGGAGCGCACCAATCGTTCGTTCCCCTTTTCGCCCACGCGATTCTAACGCGAGCGAGGATGCTGCGCTCTCTGTCTACTACCGTTGTTTTTTTATTCTCCCTATCTCATCTGGGGAGCAATGAGTTGCTCATTCTCTCACTGTGAGTGCCTGGGCGAAATCCCCCCATTACGAAAGCTCGAGCGCTCAAAGCACAGCGCAAAAGCCCTCCCCAGTGACAAAAGCTCGAATATCGGTTGTTAAAGCGAAGGTGTGCCGTTGAAGGTGTAGAGAGCCCCAATTTGAGATATTTACATCTGAGATATGCCTTGATTTATCTAAAAAGAAAATTATTATTCTAAATTATTTGGATTAATATCGTAAATAAAATTACTTGAATAAAGAAATTTACTTTTTCTTAAATTCTTATTGAGTTCTCTTCATTCTCATTTTCTGATTGAGTTGTCTTCAACCGAACGATGGAAAAGGCGATGGCAACTTAAAATGCATTCATCACACAATTCATCCGCCCTCATTTTTCTTCACACGGTTGTTCGCGCTCGTTGGGAGCTTATGCTGCTGTTATTGTGTTGCTTGTTTTTCCTTTTGTTTTTTATGCTGACGAACCCGAACGAGAACAAACCGTTACAGGTCACTGACACTCGGCGTCGTAAGGGACATCAACTGTTCCGAAGAACGGTGGTTTAGCATTGCTTTAAGTGGGAGGAGGGGGGTTAATGTTCAACGACTTCGTTGGCGTTTCATGATCCTCCGGAGAATTTTCCTCGGTTGGGGATTGTTTTCCATAACAAATTTCCAAGAGGCACAAAAACTCCTCGGAGGTCGACGACTTCCAATCGTAATCGGTGTCGCGGAAAATCAAGCACAAGGACCATTTGTTTGTTGATCGACCAGGCAGCAAGCTGTAATCAGCGCGTAACACCGATGGGGAAGGATTACAATTATGTAATAATCAGTAGTATGTGGTGTGGAGCAGCGCTTGGCTAATGAGCGGAAGCATTTATGGTCGCGTAAAACATGCATATATTTACACTCGGGCTGACTTCTCGACACTAATGAGCTGGTACTCAGCTATCCATCGAATGTTGGAATGATTTATTCATTCCTAGCCGGTCACTGACACGAACAAAAAACACTACTTGTGCTTGTGTGTGGCCAACCCTTCCTCCACACGGAAAATGTGTCATGTTTGCGTACCATTTGTATTTGTAGAAAGCTAATTGAGTCACATGTTTGGGCAAAGTTTGGCCATCCTTTCGTTTAACCCCTAACTCCATCAGTCATCAATTTGTAAGCTACTCATACGAACTGATTTTTGTTTGTTTTACCTCTTACATGAGTATCAAGTTATCACCAACACGCTAAGCTAGGAAAGTTCATTGACTTCACAATCGCTTAAACAAACGGGGCGCCCCGAAAAACTTTCATTTTCATCCACCAACCACCTTTCACTATCGGTTGGGGAGGTTGGGCTATTATAGTTTCGGAAAAAAAGTTTCCACCCAATTTGGGCTTCGAAAAACACACCGTGTGCTCGCATCATCAAATGGTGCCACAAACCGGGGCGGATAGTGGGAATAATAGTGCACTGGGAAGGGAAAAGAAAAAAAAACAGTGTGCACGTCAGGGTAAAACTCCCATGCGTAACCCACATTTTCCCCAATTGTTCCCAAAGCCGAAGATGCGCACACCGAAACACACAGAGTGGGAATTTATTGGTCTCTCGAAGCATGTTCGAACGGAACAACGGGAGAAAGCCGTGCCGAACGTTAAGCAATGCGATAAAAAAACTGCAATGAAACAGACAATGTACAGAAAAAATCTAAACTCTTGAGAAAAAATGGTAAGGAAAGTTTTATATTTGTTAAACCTAAAAGTATGAACTCTTCTACTGGAGTTTTAACGAAAAAAGCACAAAAATAATACATTTTTCGTTCGTTTGATATCCTGTTGCTCTGGTTTAGATAACAAAAACTGTAATGATATATTTATAAATTCCTTTTGCTAACAGAAATATAGTTCAAAAAACTTATATCCGACCGATCAGGCAACAAACCACAGGAAGTCGGTTCATGACCCCATGCGAAGTGTAAGTGAAAGTTTTTCCCCTTCTTCACGCACCCAACGAGCACAACAAGAAAGCATTATATTATCGTCAAGAAAGAGGGAGTGAGAGATAGATCGAGTGTGATCGAGCAAAGCCATCCGCCAATCCAACCAGCCCAATCTGGGGTTTCACTTCCTGCTGCGAGAAAGATCCCCATAAACCTGAATTTCCGCGATCACATACAGGCGGCGTTTGTGCTTTTTTTGCACGCACGCACGAACGAAACCGGATTGGTAGTGTGTGTGTGCGTGCCTGTGAAGGAAGTCGCGCGAAAAGGAAAGTGAAATGCTGCCCATCAAGCGACCACAAACCGGTGACCGATTTTTTTGCCATTTGGTGGGGAGGAAACCGAGAGGCGGTTGGTGGGAAGGGCAGTCCCGAAGTGTCTTCCTGCCTGTCCCCGCGATGCTGGCGATGCGTTGATTGACGGATGTCACACTGCCGAGGAGGGTGGGGGAAAGCTGATGAAGCTTTACATAATTTCTTGCCTTTCTCCTGAGCCGTGGCGTGTGGCGCGAGTCCGTCGCGAGTGAATTAATTACCATAAATGTTTTCGTACGACGGTTTATCCTCATTGCACCGAAGCTTACCAAGCGGGTGGTGATGTTGAAAATAAAATTGTCAATCCTACTGTGGTTGATATTTATATAATTGATCAGTTCTACAACAGTTCGAACCGGTATTGAATAATTGAAAATAGATAAATTCCACCTTCCCCGAACTGAGGCAGGTCTACCAAACCATGAAGCAATTTATCTTCCAGCAAAAGCAAAAAAACACACACACACACACACACACATTCACAACACTCTCTACCCTTTGGTGGGTGGCGGTCCGCGCTCCCGTCTTGAAGTGACACGGCAGTCGGCAGCTGCAGATAAAATAGGTCAAAATGAGTCGCCTCAGCAGATCGGGCAACCGCCCTGACGGCGATGTATAGCAAAAATTTCCTTATTTCTCCCAAGCAACACCAGCAGCTGACTCAATACTCACTATACCTCCGTGCAACTTCCCACTTTTAATTCTCTCTCTCTCTCCCTCTCTCTTACGCTCGTGCTTGGTTCATTTTGCTTGGCCCCGAAAACGAAACTCTGGCGGTCCGATCCGTGGGCACATTAGCTTATGCAGCGCACATACACCCCACGTACCTCCCTCCCCCGCCCGCGAGACTGCCCACCCTTTCGACGTTTGTGTTGTTTGCAGGCGACGATTGCGATTGCTCAAGCATTGGACTACTATTCCTCCCGACCCGCAACACCGCAACCCATTTCCATCCCGTGCATTTATCTTGGTAAAAAAAGGGCCACCCAAAACACCCCATCAGCACAAACACACGGGAGGACGGCGGGCGCGCGAGAAGAATTGTGCTCCAGATTGTACCGTCACAAACGGTGGGGCATCATGGGGAGGGGGAGGGTGAGATCGTGCGGCCGAGAGTGACTAAGTTAGTATTGTACGCAACACACAAGAAGAAGATGCATAAAATGATCAAGAAAAAAAACAAACAACGGTACAAATATATGCTCCACACTACGGAGCGAGGTGTAATGAAAGGCGTGGGGGGGAGGAGGTGTGTTCGATGGCGGGTGTATGACCGAGGACAACGACCATGCAACCTAATTTCCATCGCCCATCGGCGCTGTCGTCTTCGTCATTTGCTTCCCTTCGAGAGGAGGCAAAAATAAGTGAGCAAAAAAAAAAATGGGCCCAATATGCGTAGGGTACATGAAGTAAAGACGAGTGAGAAAGAGTGAGGGGGAGTTCGTCGTCTGCCGCGCTGTTGCTGTCACTTGCAGCCATTTTGCTTTGTGCCGTTGTTACGAGAGAGAAAAAGAAAGACATAGAAAAACAGAGAGAGTGAGAAGGAAAGGGAGAAAAATAAAAGGTGCGAACAAAGAGCACGAGAGCGAGAGAAAAAAGTGCACACAAAGGAGAAGGGTACGCTGCAAGGGGGGTCGCGGTGGGGGATTCGGGGGGTTCGCATGAATTGTAAAACAAGTGAACGACCGTGCATGACCGAAATAAAAGTCAACGACCCCAGACGGCGCTGCGATGACGAGACCGGGCCACACGAAGCTAGTGCGAGGTGTGCGAGAGCGTGACAGTGACAGACTGCACTGTCGCTTGCTCGCTCACTCTGGCGACAGCGAGATGAATTCTGGCTCCCCACAGTTCGGAGGGTGTTCATTTGCTCAATCGAAGCAGGCGGGCTATGCGAGCGGAACCTTGAAGTTCTTCGTCCAAATTGCTCAACTCTAGCTGAATGCTAAGCTAACTTGATGACGAATTTTCGACCCGTCGAACGCACATTTCCATCCACTTCAAGATGTCTTTTGATTCGGGTTAGTATTGTTCGAAATTAAATGTTTGAGTTGCATTTACGTACAAATCCCGGAACACGGTTTCATCGGTTGCACAACGTCCCGCATAAAATTTTCTCCGCAAAATAACATTCCGACACATAATTTGTACTCCTCTCTCCTACAGCGGGGGTGGAGAGGGAAAAGAGATGTTACTATTGTGTCACGTCTCTAAATCCCCATTCGGCTGGCCCGCAACGTTTGCCCGTGCAGCACATTGCTGCATGGTGCTGCTGGTCTGCGTCCGGGAATAGAGGTAGACACACGATCACCGATCCTCTGCCGTGACTCCCGTTAAGTGGAGTTGATTCCCGGACTCACACGAACACACACATTGAACGAAGGTGCCGGGGTACATTCAATCAAAAATAGAAAATGAAAGTTTTTCGCCTCCCGTAACCGTCGCTGTTGGCCACAACGGAGGTGCGTGGTTTGGGATGTTCGGAATTCTGGGACGTGATGTACGTGCGTGCGTGCATGCGCTTGGCACGTACACGAAACGGTCCAAAAACTGTCGTTCATAGTCACACACTGTACGAATCGGACGACCCGTTTTCCATCAGTGCAATTTGTTTTGCACAAGTAGTTGCATAACTACTAAGAGTTGCAGGAAAAGAAAGCCCACAAAAAGATAACAAAATACAAATCAACTACGAAAGTATATCATAACCAGATTTTTCTAAAAGGCGATTAATGATACTTCAATTATACACACAAGTATTGAAAACAATTAATCGTAACATACGAACTGGTAAGTTGAAATAAGCCACACAGAAAGGACTGTTGACAAGTGTAAAGATTGCGGTAAAGTGATAACTGTCAAATCCCCACACAAAAAAAAAAACACACACTTAGCCTAGATAAAGTCCGGTCGTCCTCCAAAACGCGACGCATCATCGCCAGCCAAAACGGAGAGTCGAATAATAAAAATAATAATAATAGAAACATCCTACACCCCATAAAACCCAATCATCAATCTTCCAAATCCATTCCGGAGTGATGGAGCGATAGTGAAGGATGTGTATTTTGCGGATGAGGGAGGTGATAATGAGCTGCGCGGTACGCGCGGTGCGTCGGAGAGAAAGTGAAACTTCAAAATTTCAAATTCCCCACCCCAGTGTGCCTGGTTGCTCCAGTAGGTCTATCTCTATCTCTAGCCGCTCTCTCACTCTTGCCCGTTCTCCTCGACCCACTAAAAGCATGAGCAGTTTGTGGATCGAAAAAGAGGGAGCGCGGGTTATGCAGAAGGGTTTTAAAGGGTAGACGGGCCGTTTGTGGGGATGTTTGTGTGTCGTCCGCGACTAGGGGTGAATGTACTCCGATTTGGAACGGAGGTCGTTCACAGAGCGAGGGCGCAACACTTATGGCGGTCGCAGGAGGAAAGAAGAAAGAGCTACATACTTGGAGACTTTGGTATGGTGTAGCCGTAGTAGGCTGAAGGAGTTAAAAACAGCCTACTCAGCCCGAACGCCATGGTAATGGAGTGAGCGTTCGTTTGCAATCCATTTGACTCTATTCATGCACACGGCGAGCTTGAACAAGAGTCAGCTCCGATCAAAAAGAAGCAGAATGCCGAGGGGGCCGAGTAGGGTGGGCAAAATATTTGCCTTGAAATTGTGGGAGCGAGACAGCAACAAGCAGTGTTCAGAACGAACGAGCGAAAAGGAGCACATGTTCAGCAAAATGAACCTAGTGGATGAGATGAACTCGCTCTTCTTTCGCGATTCCACGAAGCCGCTGCTCCACGGATTGTTCGGGATGAACATGCTCCCCAAACCCCCGGCCGAGGGCGTGAACGAGATGATGAAGAGAAAGAGAGGGAAAGCGAAAGAGAGCGCGAGCGGATTGCAGCCCGTAGCTCGCTCTTTGACGCCGCTCGAGGTTGCGAGTTTATTTTTCTGACCTAAATAAAGTTCAAAATGATTATGACCCAGTTAGACGGTCGTTGAACTCGCGCACCGTCGGCCTCGAGAGTTTGCTGCTGCTGCTGCTGCTGCGCTATCGCGGTAATGGCGGTTTGCGGACCATCGCCGTGTGAGTAAGAGGGTGCGAGCGAGCGTGTAGCTCTCGGAGCGCACGAGTCCGAGCGGGATGCAATGGCGCCCGTTTTCGCTTTCGCTGTACCGAACACGATCACCATCGAAAGAGTGTGCGATGAAGACGTAATATGTTCGTCTTTCTCACTCTGTCGCGTGTATAAAATCGTCGCTTCTTGTCGATTGTTGCGCATGTGAAAACATGTTGGTGGTGGGTGTTGTGGGGAGTGGAGCGGAAATTGTGTGCGAAGGTTCGGTTTTTGCTTGCTCCCCATTGCACGTCACCATCACCACCACCAGATCGTGCCCATGCAGCCTCTAGCTCTTCGGTGTGGCCATGAGCCGTCCCCATCTCTACCTTCTTACCCCCTTTTGTCAGCGTCAGCCATTCCCTCGAGGGACCCTTCTCTTCCAGCGATGGCGATGGATTCGGCTGGGTGTTACGCATCAAGGAGGTATTCTACTGCACAAAATTGCAACAAATTTGATGCGATTTAATTTGGTCACAAAATGGTGGAACCTGTCAAAAGTATTTTGAAGTTTTCGCCCTTCTCTGGGAGGTATTACGTGCAATTCGTTTTAAATACAAAGTAATGCAAATTATAAATAAAATAATCATTTTGAAGGATTACTTTTTCCGAATTCTTTGCCTATTCCTGTTTCTTATTTCCCAAACTCGTCGTGTTTGGGGCATCGGGAGGCCTTCAAACGGCTTCAGGGAAATGAAACCATGGCCCAGAGGCCCCAAAACCTGCTCTTTATTACCACCTTGCCTTGAGAAACTAATCCGCGCGCACCAGCTGACCTTCAAAAAAATTAGATTACGGACGACGACTTCAACCACCATGCAAACAAACTTCATTCCGACCATCTCCTCTGATCTTCTTCGAGAGGAAAATAACACTAATAAGCACCGGCAGTAGAGTCGCTCCTTAAAAATGGGGCCAGCAAACACACCACTCTGGTAGCTCTGGTTTGCTTTGCATTTTCCCTACTTATTTTCCTGGCCCTCCCACAGTGGGAGGGAGGGTGCTGGTAGAAATTCTCAAACCAAATCTTTCCCTTGCCAGAAACTGGAGCGTACGCCCTATGCCGTTCGGAACGGATCGGAGTTTTGCAACAGTTTGCTTGCTTTTCAGATTAGCTCTGCGCGGCCAACTCCCCACCCTTTCAAACGAATCTCTCCTTGGCCGTGTTCCGAGAAAATGAAAATGCCCGAAATGAAGAAAAAGACAACAACCCGCCACCCCACGGTACAACATGGATGGAGGACGGCGTTCCGAAATTTTCGACACGAGCAAGTAAAGGGAAGGAAGAGAGCGAGGAGAGGTGGCCACGAAACTGGACCACTGACCGACGGGCCGAGTGTCCTTCACACCGAAAAATTTCGGTCCAAACGAAACGGCTTATGGCGCGACGGAGAGCAAACATAATCCGACTGTTCGTGTTTTTTTCTTCTTGTGCCGTCCACTCTTGGTTGAATTATTACGCGACCTTCTCTCGGCGTGGCCCCCACCGTCGCCTTGTTATTAATTTTTTGAACCTTTTTTTTCACTCCCCATTGGCGGTCGTTTGTTTGTCTATCCTTCGGAAATGGTCGCAACCAAAGAGAGATAGAGAGAGATGAGCTCGGGTGAAACCGTCTCCCATGGTCAGGTGGGAAAGGGTTCCGACAAGCAACCAGCCGAAAACCTTCTAATGCACTATTAATTACCCTTTGACCTTATGGATAACGGAAATTTGATCTGTTTCTTCAGCAAATTTGGGTTTCTTTTGGGACAAAAACGGAAAAATTCGGTACTCACCATCGCGGCTCATGCCGACGGCAATGCACTTCTTCAGCCGACAGTACTGGCAACGGTTGCGGTTTATCCGCAGGATGCTGCACTGCTGGTTTTTCGTGCACGGCCGGTACTGGATCTTCTGCTGAATTGACCGCCGGAAGAAACCCTGTGAGGAAAAAATACGGAAAAGAGGCATAAACAATTAATAAATCGTTGAAAATCATTATTTTATCGAACTATTTTCGTGTCTTCAAGGAGGAAATTGTGATCATGTTCTAGTTTCAGGGCCAGAAATCCTAATATTAACATTTTTAGTACACTTTTTAGTACAATCGTTTTTAATAAAATTGGTTTGCAACATTTATCAAACCAACGGTTTCAACGACTTAGCTCTCCAACAAATTTATATTGAATATTTCTTTAATTTTTATGCTGCTCTATCATCAATTTATGTGACAAAAACTTTTTAGAACTTATGACAGCTGACTATCAAAAATGATAGCCATAGCAGTCAACGTGTTAAGTAAAGTATCGTATGAATTAGAGTTGATGATATTTTCATAACTTCTAGTATGAATCAAGAAAGAAAATAAAACGTGTTGTTATGCGCTATTTGACACAATTTTCATTTCCTTTCCCGTGTTTCTAGTTGTTGTTTGTGTACTATTTTTTTCATGTTGTGCCTTAATAATATTCTTCATTCTTCTGTTTTATTTACGAATTAGTTTTCTCTATTTTCATACGTTTCTTCCATAGTGGTTTTTATTTTTTCTTTATTTTTTATCTTTCTGTTGGTTAGTTTTTCCTTTTGTCACTGTTGATTTATTTTAGATCTATAGTTTTTCGTTTTTCCTTCGATATTATATTTTATCCTCTTTTTTCCCCTTTTTCCCCATTTTCGTTCTCTTTTCCATCGACAAACAAACGTACGTGATCTTCGCAGAGATTTTCCTCGAACTGCTGGCAGAGATCGTTGATGAGATGATCGGACGAGCAGCTGCAGGACGATGCCATCGACGATCCTTCGGCGGAGGACAACCCGCTGCTGCTGCTGCTGCTGCTACTGCTTTCGTCCCCGCTGCTGTTCGGTTCGGGCGACGCCGCCGACGAGAGGGACGATTCCCGGCTGCGGCCGGAACAGTGGCCGCTGCTGCTCGAGCTGCTCGAGCTGCGCGACTTTTTGCACATCACTCCCACCACGTCCCCCCGCTGGCCCTCGTCCAGCTCCATCTCTTCGTCCTCCTGGATCGCTTCGTCTTCCTCCACTTCCGCCTCCCGCCGGGGCGTCGCTTCCTCGTCCTTACTCTCCATGGCACACATGACTACCTTAACGCCTTCCGGGTGTTCGTGCGGCGGCGGCGGCGGCGGAAGCACCCCGTACTGGTGGCCACCGTCTTCGGCGGCCGGAGGATCACTGAAACGGATCGTTATCGTCGGAGCCTCGCCGTGGCTCGGTTGCTGCGGCAGGACGACGACGCTGGCGTGGGTATCCTGCTGCTGCTGCTGCTGGGCGGTGGCACTCGTGTTGGTGGGAACTTTCGTCGCCGTCGTCGATGCTTGTGCATTCAGCCACTCTTTGGCGATCGTCGTCTTCTTCCACGGGCAGAAGTCGATCTTGGGCGTTACCGCGACCACCGGAACGGCGACGGCTGGCGGTGTGGCAGCGGTGGAGGATGGCGGTTTGCTGGCCGGTTTACTCAGCGGGGCGGACTCGAGAATCTTCACCAGCGCACTGTGGCTCCGCTTGAGACTTTGACCCCCACTCCCTACCGGAGCACCAACATTAGCGTTGAGTGTTTCCAGAGGAACGTGTTGTTGCTCGGAAGACGGTGCCGATGGCGGGGGTGGTGGTGGGGCCGGCTGCTGCCGAACGATCACGACCGTATTTCCGGTTGAAGGTGCCATCATTTGCTGCTGCTGCTGCTGGGTAGCAGCTTGCTGTCCTTGGGTATTGGCGGGCGGTTGCTGTACGACACTGCATCCCATGGTTTTCCCTAACTCGACCCCGTACCGCCTTTCCACGTGCAGCCTTACGTAAAGGAAACGTTCTTATTTCCTCAACACTTGCCGCCACAAACACTCACACTACACACACACAAACCCACACGCACCCAACTAGACACAGTTCCCGCTGGTAGAACACGCACTTCGAGGATGACGGAAATGGAGGCGCCTGGTGTGCCGTAGGCTTTCAGTTGCAATTTTCCATCGTTTTCCCGCGCTGTGCACCTTAGTGAAAACACCCTGGTTGATCCTTTCGGAGCAACACAAGCACAATGAAAAAGCAATGCACAACGCTATCCCTTTGTGGATGAATATTTTTGCGTACACGTGGTTTTAAAACTTTCGATTGCACTGTTTTTCTCTTATCATTTCGACACGTCTTCCGGTGTTGGACTTATCTTCCTTCCGCACCACACAGCTGGGCACTCGGGAAGCAGGTAGGCCAGCACACTAGATCACAAAACCCCCAAAGGGAAAACCCTGATATTTGGTATCCTTTGGAAGGGAAATATCACGAAAGTTGACTCTCTGCAACTTCGTGACGCTTATTTGTTTCACTTCGAAGCGATTGCACGAACGAATTATTTTTACTTTGCTACTATGTTTCCGCAATACGACCGAGTTGTTGTTTCCCGCGCGCGGGAGAGTTCTGTATTTTCCGGTTTTACGAAAAATTGCACTTCAAACGGAAAAAAAACCTGACGCCCGACACTACGGTTAAAGGTAGATGCACCGAAATGGCAACCCAAAGTTTGCGGGTTTCGAAACAAACACGGAACAGGTGGAGCAGCGCGAGAACAAGCACGGAACCAGCTCCGACCATAAAAGCACTAACAAAATCACAAAACGCTCCGGCGTGAGGCGAATTTTCCGACCGTGTTTTCGAGAACGCTTCGCTCGACGATGCTTGCGCAGTGGCGTCCAGTTTGCGAATGGCACGAACGGGATCCGCCGACGGCACGAACTCTCGCGGTGGGGCCCACTCGACACCACGAACAGGAGAGAGGTTCACGAGAATGAACACCGCGGCGGGGGCCAGTGAACACCGCCAGCCCGAGCCAGATGAGATCGTTCGGGCGGTAGACAAAAGGCCCTCCGTTATGGGGGGGCGAGGGTAAAAGGCGAACGAGTGAAGAGTCGAGCCGATCGTGCTTGTTCCCTCTCACACCCAAAGCCAACTATGCTACGAAAGAGTGTATGCGCGCGCACGGGATACACCAGTCCCCGTTATTTTCGTTGGAAGGGAAAAAACCGAAGCGAACGAAGCAAAAACCGGACGGAGCGGAGCGCGGACGCGGGCACACAAGTTCAACGACCTGTCATTGTCGTTGGTCATTTCCAACGCAGACTCCCTCTACCGGCGCTTTACCATCCTCTTTCGCTACGAAGCGAGAGAGAGAGAAAGAGAGTGAGGGTGAACTAGTTCACTTACACTCCACCGGTACGCAACAACGCGTGCCTTCCCTTTCCATCGCCTTTTTCAAATACGGCGCGCTTGCTGTGTTGCGTGCGGTGACGAATGGCTTTGTACGAATCCGGGCCGCGGCTAAAATGAACACGGGCACGTGAACGGATGAACGAAAATGTGCCTGCTGGGCGGGTTTTTCGGTACGTGACGTACGGCACACACAGTTCCGAGGGCACGGGACCGGGCGGTGGCCACCTGTGTGTGAGTGTGTGCGGTGGTCGGAGAGGGTGTGCTGTCGCTGTTCGGAGGTAGCGTTTGCGCGACCCGGGGGTGGGAGAGCTGGGTGTCGGTTTCGTGACCCAATTTTTGGTCATCCACCCCGGGTATCGTGGATGACGCTAGTCGGGCGAGCGGAGCGCGAAAAAGGGAAAAGGAGACCTGAACCCGAGCAGTAGCAGCAGAGTAGCACAGCTCGGTTGGTCGTTTCAGCTCCACCGAGAGCGTCATTGCGGGTGGGAGGGGGTGGTGGTGCACATTTCGAGGCTGCGAACATCATGAGTTCGAAGCGGTGTTTGTCGACGCGAGCTAAAACCGCCGTTTTAGCGTGCACTTGGGACAAATGCACAACACGCCATCGCGATCGCCCATCTTTCTTCTCACTCGCGCACACACACACGGGTGTCCGGGGTTTTTGGCGCCGCTTTTTGACGTCTGTTTGTTGGTCTGGTATATTGCTTTTTCAGCCGAAGGTAGTGCCGTGCGTGCGTGCGGTGGGCGCTATTTGATTTTTCTAGCTGGCTTATTTAGTCGTTTTTTCTTCTCTTTTAGCAGCTTCACACACTTTTCGGGCAATGGGAAACCCTTTCCTACACACACGCCGGGCGTTGAGATTTCTTCTCTGGGCGAGTGGATTGAGTGTGGATCTTTTCCATCGTGACGTTCGGCCGGGGAAAAGAAAGTGAGAGGAATCCGACGAAGCGAAGGAAACCTCCTCCAATTATGATGAAGACGCGCTTCCCCCCTCCCCCGGCGGGAGGGAAGATTTTTCATTCGTCTTCTCGCACCGAAAACACCGTGAACCCGGGGTTGGGAATTCGGAATTTGTGTGTAAGGAAAAAAGGTATGCGGTGGTTGTTGGCTCAATGGGTTTCACCGCTCAATGGAAATCGTGAGAAAAAGATTTCGCCGGTGGATGAAAGATGAAAGTGGGAAAATTCGTAACCGATCCGGGTGGAGTATGTGGAGCAGAGGAATTTTCGTCGGAATGTACAAACCATGCCAAAACGAGGGAATAGAACATAGAAAATTTTGCAAAAAAAATATCGCCTACTTTGGGATGACTTTTTTGTTACTTAAACACCCATTGAACTTCTTTGTCCCGTTTGGATTGGCTGTTTAAAAGGGCGCGGGGGGTACGAAACTGCGTGACTCATGTCAGCAAGAAAACAACAACACCAAAATACTGCACCCGATAATGGGTGACAAACCAATACGGCCTAAATTTTGCCTACCTTTTACCGCAAACGTATGACTCAGTAAGGCGTAAACAAAGCAAAAGCCCAGGACCCACGGGCTTTTGTGAGTGATGGCAAAAATATCTCTCGTACGTTTCCGGTTTTTTTTTGTGGTCTCCAAAAGTTGGTTGATTGGGAAACATTTTTGGTGGGATATTACCACAAATGAATTTTTTCAATTTTGATTCATGGGATGAAACAACTGAAGTGATTATTCTGAACAATTTTTGTTTTCAGGTTTTAAAGTTAACCCTGTATTTGATAGTAACCTGCCATAAAAACCGAAAATCGTCCGGGTAAACACTTATTTTTAATATAAGATATCTCTTTAGGACTAGCAAATCGTATTAAAAATCCCGAAGAGAACCTTTAATGAACTCTCTTTGAGATCACTCTAACAGAGACTCTGGTCTCAATTGAACAAAGTGCATATTTCAGGTTGTTCGTAAACCTTTTCTTGCCAGTGATTTAGTCCCTTTCCTCTTCTTCACCCAAAACGTCAATCGCAGTAAACAATAGGCCATTGCGTGAACGTCGTTCGTCGTTCTGCATCATCATCGCGCGTTGCAACACAACGTGTCCGCCAATATGCTCACTCTCGTTCGAATTCGTTCGTACCTCGAACGGATCGGGATCCACGATAACGAACCCGGCGTCGCGAGAACCGACGAGTCTCGTCAGACGGACCCTTAGGGTTCATGGGTGGTGGGACGGAAGGGGGAGGGATGCTGTTCTGCAATCGTCTATAGCGCTTCCCATCTTGCTCGATTCCTGTCTCGGTCTCGCACGTTGGAGCACGCTTTCTGCGAGCGGTCAGTGGCCTCCCGAAGAACCACGAGACACACGACGAGAGGGACCTCTGCGATTGCGAAGTCGGCCACCCGACGTCACCGTTTTCAAAGGGGGAAGCGAAGCGAGGGGGAGGAAGTAGGCGATGAGACCGCGAGCTCGCGAAGAGTTCGTTGGCCCCACCGGTTCACAACGGGGTTAGGCGTAGGTCTATGTATGTATGTGGCGATGAGAGTCGCGACCCAGTAAGAACGCGAACTCGTTTCTGCTCCCGGGAAGCGACCGTTGACTCGATGTTTCAGCGCCGGAGCGACTCTAACTCTAGTTTTACGCTCCGTTTTCCCCGGACTCCGTGTGTCCGAAGGGATTTTTCAGGGGGAAGGAATTTTTGCACTAACAAAATAATATTGAAATCAAACCAGACGTGTTTAAAATGTTGCAAAATAAAAACCAACAATCTGGATGACCAATTGATCCAAAGACTTATGAAAAATATATAACTTTGACCCATTAGAGGAGCTGTTTCTCAAGAATGATATGCTTTAAGAAAACAAGACATTCAAGTTCATCTATGAATCATTTTTGGCGTTTAAAGAGAACAATTTACCGTGAGTTATAAATTACAAAACTAATGTGAAAGCTCAAGCATAGTATTTAAAATTCATCATAAATTATCAAAATTCAAAAACTGAAGTACCATTGTACTTGTGGAAACAAAACTTGTTGAATAACAAGCATACAAAACTGCAAAACCAACACTTTGAAAGCTATGTGTTCCTTGGAATATAATTGAATCCTTTGTTCCTTATAAAGTTGTAATTTTAAGGATGGAATAAAATAGAGAAATTGTTAAAATTTGAGAGAATAACAAAAAATATAGTACAATCAGCATACAAAAAAGCAAAACTAATAAAACTTAGTAAACTCACAATGTCAGACTAGAGCATAAAAGTAGGATAAGGAAAGGAAAGTTTCGTAGGATTGAAATAAAAATATACAAAATAATGTGGCAACATAAAACAAAAAAAAAACAAAAAAGACTGTATCACATATGCAAAGTAAAAAAAAGATAGAAAACATAGTTGACAAGTTACTTCACCAACTGTTACCGACAAAGCGGTTCAACTTCAACCATAACTCTCAGCTGGAATATCGAGCAACATAGCTGAACTCAAGCGAGGAGGGAAGGCGGCGGTACTAGAACGCTGTTGCTGCACGGTGAATCATGCTCAGAAAGGTCACTGACCTAACTGGGGGGCCCAAGGGGTGACCAGTTGTTCCTGGTCAACCAGTTGCCGCCGGTTATAACACTGCACAACGCACTCCACACTCACTCCGCACCAAAAGCCTCCGAAAGTGTGAAAAATTGCGCTCCAAAGCGAGAAGCGCGGACCGCCCGTTCGGAACAGATGAACAAACATACAAAAATAAAAAAGAAGTACACTCGAGGTACCGTTGGGTTCATGTTGATGTTAGAAGACAAAAAAAAAGAAGCAAAGATGCAAATAGAATGCAAAAGCAAAAAAACACATGACAGAGCTGAAAGAATAAAAAAACGCAGCTACAACAAACTGGCTTAGAGTCGAATGCGAATCAACTTGGTCAAACCCGGAATATGAACACGTTGCCCCCAAAAGAGTGCCCCCTTCCTACCTCCTGTTGCAAACACACACACAGCCACACGCTGAGGGTTTGACCATCCACCGTAACCGTCATTGATGTTGTCACAGGCCGGCGTTTGTAGATCGGTGGGATTTTATTTGTAGTTTTATTTAATCGCGCTTTTTCGTCACCGGCTCACGTTGGTTTAGGGTGTATGTATGTATGTTTTTTTGTTGTTCTTCTTTTCGCACGTGATCCCTGTGCGCGAGGGTGGTAAGCATGCCTAATGAAGGCAGGGACAAGGCACAACAGAAACAACCGTTAGGCGTACGAAATTATTGTGCGTACACCTCGGAGGGAAAAACAAAGATGGCGGTAACGCGATGTAACGTCACATAACGAAACGTCAACGTCCTACCCCTTGTAGGGGGGTGGGGGTAGGCAAAACTCGGTCCCAAATCGGCCCCATTTCATCCCTCTTGTAGGTGCCGCGTTTTTTTTTACTATGACCATAATACACCGGACCCGGACATGCGAATGGAACACCCGGTGTGTGTCTCCCTCTCTCTCTCTCTCTATCCCCACCCCCAACAAAATGGTGGTGGGTACGAGAAACTACAACAACAACAACGGAAAAATAAAAAGAAAAATTATGTAAGCCCAACACGGCGTTACTTCTATTTTATTTTTCTTTTCCCTTGCTTCCTCTCTGTGGCTTTTTGCGCGTGCGGCGACACAAACAGCGCGTGGCCAGGGCGGGGTGGGTGTGAAAAGTGGGGGAAGGGGGTGGTGGTCGCGTGTTGCGCAAGACGGTTTGTGTTTGCGTGTACCTCCCACCACCGGCACCACCATCCGTCTCCCCCAAAACCTCCACCCCAGAAGGGGTGAAAAGTTCGTTGACCGCAAGCGAGCGCGATCGCGCGCGCGGAACTAACATTTTTCGCGCTTCGTCGTCGTTAGTTGCTTTTCCTTTTCCCTTTCTCCCAGGTGGTTTTAAAACGTTTCGTCCCTCCTTCGTGTATCTGGCATCGTCCTGAGAGGCCAAGATGCGGGATGCAGCCTTAATTAAAAACATGGAAAGCGCATGCAGCACGTGTTTACAACAGCAGAAAAGAAAACGGCAATAAAAAGTTGGCGCATAAAACATATAACAGAAGTTAAAAATAACATAAAACATATGCATAAACAGAAACCGTCTACGAGTGGCATATCTAAGCGGCTTGAAACACTTAAAGTGGATAATGGACAAACAAATTGAATCAAACGAAGTGAAATTACCTAAACGCTCCACCGTCAACAGCGTGGAGCCATCTCACAGGAGCACAGTAGGCGAAATGAAACAACAAAATGGAGATATATTTTGCCAGCCCCACAA
Source organism: Anopheles ziemanni (assembly GCF_943734765.1). NCBI lineage: Eukaryota > Metazoa > Arthropoda > Insecta > Diptera > Culicidae > Anopheles > Anopheles ziemanni. Next base: position 75,617,682 of record NC_080706.1, read on the forward strand.
GTGTCATTGAACCTCGCCCGTTTCGAGCGAGCCTCCATCCATATACGTCTACAAACATTTCTATTTTTCTATTGGCTTCATTAGAACGGTTTCGGAGGACCCCAACGACAGCTGGCGAAGTTCATTTCAGAACCCATGCTTTGCTTGACCCTTGGAGTGGTTGACCCAATTAAATGTCAACCTCGTCGGGGCTGGTTGATACCGTTTGTCGGAGCTGGTTCGCCGTTTTTCATCAATTGAGTGAATCATTTGGGAGAGTGGAATACAAATTGAGTCTTCTATCTTACGTGCTTTTATTGAACTCGCATGTTTCCATATTATTGACTATTTTCGTACTATATTTAGGCTTGGCTTTCTATGTTTTTCTTTCTCACAAAGTGTGCTATGGCAAATTTTCCTCGCTAAAAAATATAGCAAAGCAACAGAGCATCATCGAGTTCCAAAAGCGCCAGATCCCGACGAAGGCTACGAAAATAGCTGTTCTGTTGCACTTTGCCTGCCCTTAAAAACGAACGGGTTCTAACTCCCGTTTTTTCCCGTTCTTGTCCCCGCTCCAACTTCCCCCTCTTTTTCCCCCTTGCTTCTACCTGTGGTGAATGCGACTAGTGCGCTCTTCCCCCCGGGGTCAATCTCCGGGGTGGAGTGAATTTTTGCGACAACCTCCCTCCTGCTTCCTTCCTCCTTCGGGATGAGGATAAAGCATAACGCCACCCGAAACCTAACGGGGATCTCCCCAGTTCCTCCCCCCCGCCACGGACCGTGGGTGCTTGGGAGGGAAAAACCCTCCCGGGTGGACTTTTCTCTCGCCGACGCGTCATGATGTTGTCGATGGTGCGCGCACCTTTTTCTCTCTCGCGCGCGCGAGGGAAACCTTTCCGACGTAAAACGCGAGAACGCGCGACCCGAACACGTTCCGAGAAGAGGAGCGCGCGCGAGTTCTTACCGACGACGACATGATCGGGATGAATGCACCACACACACACACACACACACACACAAGAGTGTGTGATCGGACGACGACGACGACGACGGTGATGTCGATTGACGGTCAATGAACCCGCCGGTTTCGTTCGTGAAGAGCGCGCCCGACAAGTGTTCCGAGATGAGCGGCAAATCCGGAGGGGGAGGGTGGTGATGCCGAGGACGCACGGTGGAAAACCGGCCAGCGAAATATGCAAATCCGAGTCCAAAAACCAGGAAATCGAACCCCCGTGCCTTGGTCACACACACACACACACCGCTGGACATTCATTCCTTTTGCTTCGCTTTCTTCTCGTCCATTTCTTCGGGGATTCCACCCCGTTTGTTGCTGACTTCGAGGCGTGTTTTTCCTTTTCCGTGTCGTTCTTGCGGGTGACGTCACGGATTGGTGGTCGTGACTGGGATGTTCTTCCAGCCCCGCGAAGTAGAACTCCACCGGGTGTTGTTGGTGGCCGCGTTCATTCACCTTTCCCGACCGGGCGCGGTGACGCATGTTTCGGAGAAATAGTTTCCTTCTGGTTTGTGCCGTGTGTTTTATGCCTTGGATGAGAAGGCGATTTTCGGACGAAAAGGTTGAAAGATAAGGTAGGTGGAGTTGGTTGGGAAATTTTGACATCCTTTCACCTACTTTTCCCCCCAAACGATATGATTCATCGAAGTTCAAAATAATCGGTTAAAATCGTTGATTTAAATCAAAATGGATTGTTTGACTCGTTTGTAAGAAAATGCGTAAGTTTTGCGACATTGCTTTTTATGTACCATATTTTTCTGTGTATTACCTCCCTAAAAAATCATTCAATGTAAATGTCTAATTTTCACCAGTTTAACAACTTTATTCCTGTCTTAAACACCACTCTATGATCTTAGATCTGCTTGGAGATGATCCAAAATGCTTCTATTTCGCATCATTTCCATTCACTTTTGCGTATTCAATCACTTTTAACTTTAAACTGGATTTGTACGCAACTCTTTTTGTTGGAAGCATGAGCAATCAGTTGTCAACAAACCTGACAAACACAAAAGTTGTCAAAAAAGTCTAGAAATGTAAAGTTTAAATCGACCGGTAATTCATAAAGCTAGAATCGAAAAGTTGATACCCGTGTATAACGACCCCCTTAATCTGACTGGGATCATTTTTAAACTAAAAGGGGGTCGTTATATACGGAAAAATACGGCATTTAATTCAGCAAATTAAATATAATACAGATTAAAAAAGGTATTTCTCTATAGTTAAAATTCTGATCAGTATAAATAATTTGCTGTGCAAAATATGCTCTTGTTGTCCCCTGTTTTCGGCTTTTCTCTTTGATCTTGGCACATTTCGCGACAGATAGAAAATATCAACAACCCAACCTCCAACTGAAGAACACGAACAAACAAATATGCAGACAATTTGGGCGCCAAAATAAACGGTTCTGGACAAAATAAACTTGCGAGTATTAAAGGCGCTACTTAAAACGCAAACAGCCAAAAGAATGGCGTACGTCGCGTACCCCACATGCACATGGAGTGTTTGTGTGGGGTTTTCGTAGAGGAACGAAACGGTGGCATGAACAATACCGAAAGTTCACTGACTCCATCCACCGACACGGGCCAGGGGCAGGGGGGGGTGTTGTTGTTGTTGTTGTTCCGGTGACAAGGGGAAAACAACACAACAACAAAAAAACCCACCCGTCATCCAAACGACCGCTATTTATCCGTTACACTACTCGATGACTTATCCGACTGGTGTCTGTGACTCGAGACAAACCAGGCAGGACGGGGGGTGAGCTTCATACATGATTCAGCTTTTTTTTATTTCCATGCCCGCTGGAGAGTCTTTGGCCCCGGTTTCCCGTCACCTTCGAGAACCTTCTCCCGTATCGAAAAACATTGAAAACTGCTGCCAATGCGAAAGCGCTTTTCCCAGCGGTGGCGTTTTAAAAATCCATTATCCACCGCTTCAGCGGGCCAAGGACAGCGTCGACGTTTAAATAAAAAATAAGATAAAAATGGTTGCAACAATCTCTTTGTTCCTCTCTCTCTCCCCACCCCTGCACGCACATTGGCCGATTGCACGAAACTGCATTCCTCTGGCATACACGATTGTCAAATTTGCAAACCCCAATTCCCAGCGAACAGAAGATCGTCGAGATTTTGGGGCGAGAGCGAGCGTTCTCGAATTTGCGAGAAACACGCGTGAGAATCCAATTCCAACGAATGAGTGACCAACTAACTATTTCCCTACCGGGTGTCCTTTGTCCCAGGAATCTGGTGTGAAGATTTATCCATTTATTTGCTTTAAACCCCCCCAAAGAAAAAAAAAGAATTCGAAATGTAATATAACAACAGCGGATTGCAGTAGAACTGGAAAAACGGAAGGTTTGATGCAGAAATGGGTCAGTTTCAAGAGCCTCTCCGTACGTCGTCAAAGACTTCGTTCCCTTAAAATCGTCAAGTAGAGGGGGAGAGAGAGAGATAGAGAAAAAGAGGGCGAAAAAACTAGACCCCATTCTCGACCCGCCGCCAGCATTCCAGACGGCAGCAAAAACGTTCTGGGCCTGTTTATTATTATTATTTTTATTTTTATGATGGCGATCTTCAGTTCAGGCTGCCGGGGTTCCTCTTGGCATCGTTTAAGCGCCCAGAAGTCATTGCACTCGCCGTGTCTTGTTGTCTGCGGCGATAAAGAAGAAAAGGGCACGAGTGGAGTGGAGTAAAGTAGAACCTCGTGGTAGAGAAAAAAAAAGATGTACAACGAGTACAATGAGATTAAATGAGCCCATCAAGCACCCAAACGAGATGAGAATATTCTCTCATTCTCGAGAGATCGCCATCGCCTGGCTGAGAAGAGAGTTGGTCCCGTGCAGCATCGCGATCGCGCGCTTCGAGATGGCGCACGTTCTCTCTCTCTCCGGAACATTGCGGTCGAAAGTGGGAATTTAGATCGCCGACCTATAATTACTCCGTCTGATCCCGCGCGCCATCCCACTGTCATCTTCCGCGAGCGAAAAACGGTACAAAAAAAGAACGGTGCACTGAGGAAAGGTTGGGCAGAGTGAGAAAGAGTTCGTTGTTTCTTTTACCCCCCCTCGCTACCAGCGAGTGGCCAGTTACCGATAAACCAGTTTTCCTTCTGGCAGGCGTTTGGTTTATTTTTGGTCAAAACATATCTCGCGTTTTCCTATCTCGCACTCGTTCTTCCCCCCACTGCTCGCTCTCTTTCCAGCCTCCACTGTGGCGATCCGGGAACCTACTAGTGTCCACTCGATCGATTACGGTGAAAAGAGGAAGTGAATGACCGATCTCTCGACCGAGACTCTCGTACCACGTCATTCCAGCAATTGGATCCGACACCGCGATGATGTTGCTCTGCACGACACAGCATCGACCGGTCCGGGCACGATCGTGTTGCAGATTTTTGTGCTCCCTTTTTTATTTCCACTCCCCCTGCTCACGAACCCACCTCAGCTTGCACGGTGAGATCTCTCTCACCTCACTATCGCATCATCCCGGCCGGTTTACTATCGCCGGTTGGGTAGTTGATTACGCAAACCGCGCGCTTATTATGATGGTTGGCATTTCCGCGTGATTTCTGCCACCTTTCTTCTACCCCCCGCGCTCACTTCTCTCGACGCTTTCTTTATGCTTCTCCTTTTTTGCCATCGCTCCTTCTCTCACGCGATAGTTTTCTCCGCCTGGCGTAATATATAATTGAAGACGAACGGAAACGCTCCTGGGGCGATTCGGTAACGATGGCGAACTCCATCGTTGACGACGCGCGGAGTTGGAGTATTATGCAATTGGTGTTGGCGTCTTGGGGAGCGAAGGGAGGTGAATTAACCGCCCGTTCAAATGAAGCAAAAAAAAACACACACACACACAACAGGGAAGGAGGACAGCAGCAAAGAAAAGGGAACAACACCGGGGCCGGGCCAATGAACCCTTCCGTTTCGTCGGTTTGGGGCGGCTTCTTCCGAAATGTGAAAACAACATTAACGAAACGAAAGCCGGGCAGAAACCGTAATGTCGTAAGTTTTTTACACGATTTTGATTTCTTTTCCCCGCACCATCGCGCGTTTTTTCCATGCTTTGCTCCCCTCTGTCCGCTAGTGTTCCACTACTATCTTTTTTCTTTCGTTTGCTGCTTTTTTCTACGATTTCTTCTTCTCTTCATTTCCCTTTTGCCGCGATTTTGGTGAACGTACTTTAATATTCTCCCACTTTCTTACATTACTCCCATGATAGTTTATGTTTGGGTTTAATTTAGATGTTTTGTTTTGATTTCTCTTTTGTTGTTTTCTTCTTTCGGCCATTTTTAACTTCCTACCGACCATGGGGAAAGATGGAATGGCATGATGCGCCCCTAGAAGAGTTGGACTGTGGAATTTTGTTTTGTTTTGGTTCGGTTTTCTGTATGTCTGTGTGTGTGTGTGTGGGTGCCTGTGTGTATATAGTTTCGGGGGTTTTCCCTTCGAGGTAAATGACCGCATTAAACCGCGTAGCCACGGTTTTCTTACATCGTTTACGATCAACTCACGACGCGGTGAAAGAAAGTCATCTGAGAGTGAGACAGGAAGGGTTGTACGCTAGAAAGGGTTAGAGGGCTCCATTTTTTGGCCGTCGTTGTTGTTGTTTTGTTTACGATAAAAAAGAAGCTTATGAAACACCACCACTGACCACTGGTGGTGGTGAATCGTCTCTTTACGGGTTTGTTTGTTTCGTTTAGCGCTTCGGAGTTTTCGGGTTCCACCGAACATTCATCGCCGGTTCCATCTCACGCTCCAAAGAAGGTGCGCGGCTTTCGGTCGACACTTTCGGTCGCGATGTTTAGCTAATCTTTCTCCCACCGCTTCCGCAAGAGGCCCGGCGAATGGCTCGAAAAGCGGAACAACACCACACAAGGCAGCGAAAAGGTCTTTGAACCCGGTCCACTCCGGGGCCGGGATGCGTGCGTGAGTAGTTCGTTATTACCTCCCCGCCTTACATTTTACAACTTGTTACTTGCACTTTTTCCCACATTTCCGCATGTTTCCACGGTGGGGGATTTTCTTCTCCGTTCCTTTCGGGTTTTTGTTTTGGTTTCTGTTTGTGTCGATTTGGTGGAATTTCGCGGCTTTCCTCGGCTTGCCTTTGGGGATGGTTGTTTGTTGTTTACACTTCGTTCCACCAGGATAAGCGGGTGGCGGAAAGGTGATAGGTGTGTTGTTCTTTTTATTTCTGCCACGAAGCGCTCCAAAAAGTCAACAATTTCGTCATCATTTTGTGCGATTAGATAATCGTTTCGAAATTGTTCCGCTGCCATTTGCATTTCTTTACGTCACTTCGCCAATTTGTGATTAAAAAATAAAAAGTGTGACACCATGAAGAAAAATTCAACTCCTGGAGTTAATGATTACTCACTGGATTTCTGGCCCCGGTTATGAATCATCGTCGTCAGCTGGGTGCGTAGGCAAAACTGGAAATTCAAGCAGTTTTTCTGGATCCTGTTCCACCCTCGCTCGACTGGCTGGTCGAAAAGGGAGGTTCTGATTCATACATTTCCTTTTTTTCGGCTTTTCCACGCTCATTCGTAGTCGCAAAAAACACATACGTTAGCAATTTTTGACATTTAAAAAAAAAAAATGTATGCTTTGCAAGGAATTTTTCATTGTGCTTTTGCATTTACCCGAATTTGAATGATACTAAGAAAAAAAGTGTAAGATGTGATGAAAAACGAAACCCAATACGTTTCTAGCATGAATTAAAATTACAAAATTACAAAGTTTCCTCAAGCTTTGTTTTTGATTGAAATTTATTTTAATAACCACTGGGTCGTTGTATTTCAAAAAGGGGAAAACATTTAGTTAGGAGCGCCGCTAGGAAAAAGCTAATCATAACAATTTCTCATTGACATTCACGGCTGCTCGTCGAAATTATTCAACACAAGCCGCACCACTTGCCACCCCCTCCGCCGGAACCCAAAGAAGAAAACCCCTAATAAAACCAGAGGCGCGCTAGCGTTCGTCGGGTGCCATCAAGCAACAACAACAGCATAATTGAAATTCATTGCTTGCATTCATGCAACAAAAGCGTTGGGTAGGGTTGCAGGGCAGGGGTGAGGGCCTGCTGCGCGAGTTGACGGCACGACACATAAAACAGTTACGAGTCAATAGACTTTTTACGCGGATCTCGTGGAGCGATGGTTTAAGCAAAACAAAAAAACAGAAATAGTAACACAATTAATAAACTCGGTAAGTGAAGGAAAGCTCGAGAAAAAAGGTCGGTAGCGGGAGTTAAATACGAGGTCGAGAGGAAAATTTAGTGCGAGCGCCACATATCAAAATGGTTATCACCCGTGACGTCACGTTCGGGTAATAGTTATCAAGTTGATTTTGCACATTTTTTCTCAAACAAGATCATCTGGCAGTTGCACATTTTTCTGCATAACCAACGCTTTTTCGGTGCGACCTCAAAAGGGTTCATATTTCTCGACCCGCGAACGGTACTCTCAACTTTGCTGGACGCATTTTAAAGGGCCACCAACTGGCCCGGGTAGGGCCTGAACCCGGCGTTGGAGATGTTAGTTAAAGGCGAAAGCGAAGCAAGAAACAAAAAAGCAGAAAAAATGGCGTGTGTTGCACTTTGGTAGTAAGCATACTTACAAACCGGAGCTAACTGTGGTTTGCTGTGTTTGTTTATTTATTTTTTCCTTTCCTTCCCGCCCCTTCGTTGGTATTTCCGATGCCAACTGCGTGTCGCAGCAAACACACACACATACCGGACACGACGACATGGCCACGGCACACACAGGGCTTGCGAAACGCGCTCCGTCGTTGTCCGCCATCAGTCGTCATTGGAGTTCATTGCACTCGCGCGATCCACCGAGAGGGAGGAGGAAGAAGGGGGAGCGATGGGATGGGGAACGAGCGGGGGTCTGGTTGTGACCGCGTTCGGGCGAATCGAGACACCTCGCTCGTTCTCTTTCCCACACGGTTCTCGCTGTATCCCCGTCCGTCCCGTTTTCACGCGATCGCCAGCTTGTGCGATGGTGTGCGTTACTCTACCAAACACCGTGCGCCTCCACCGCGCACCTCCACCATGCGCCTCCATCGGAGAGTGGGGTGTTTCATGACGCAGTGCATGAAACCACCCCCCGATGTATGTGTGTTTTTTGTGTTCTGTTTTTTTGTTGCCCACTTCACAATCAATTTACCTTTTGCTGCTCGCACACTTTAGGTGAATAATGAACTGCTGGTTCGGTGATTTCGTAAGGGTCGGAGGGGGTTTTACCTTTCAAGGTAAAATGCAAGTTTTCTCCGGATCGGAATCGGTTTCTCGTGTGCAGGGCGAACCGAGCGAGCGGTGTTCATCGTTCGTAAGGGGATGAATTAAAAACGTGCCCTTCGAGGAAGGGGGTGGTTTACCCTTTCGCACCGACGTAAATTGATTTGAAGCAATTAAAATACTCCTAAACATGTTTAAGGGTTGAAAAATATCGGTTCGCAAACGTATCGGAATGAATACGTTTTGCGATGTAAAATAAAGTCAGTGTAGGCATAAGTTTTCAGAAGGGACATGCCCCAAACAGTTGTAAATAGTTTGGTGAAAGTTTGTCCAATGCCATAAAAAAGTAGAATACAAAGTGACCTCTTGGGTAGCACATTTTAAAACTTATGAAACATAGTTTTTCCACTTTTTTAATTTTTCCAAACACAACATTTTCAACAACTTTGTGTTTACTATGGTGTAAGGTGACCTAATAGATAATTTTTATTGTTTTTTCGAGAAGATAACCATAGAAAATGCTTTTTGAAATATTTTAATAATTGCATTACAAAAAGTCGAGATTAGTTTTTAAAATTGTAGCATAAGAAAATATATCCAGTTTTAATTACATAAACCTGACATACAGCAAACAAGAAGAAGCTACTGCGACAAAATTTCTTTGTTAGATAAGCGAAATATTTATAACTAGAAAAATTAGCCTTTAGCCAATATTAGTATGATTGTCCCAGTTATTTATATTTCTACATCTTTTAGCAGGATTTCTGTTGCTTGATGCTTTGCGTTTTTACTAAAAGTTTAAAGCGAATATTGCATTTTTCCAACTGACTCCCCACACCCTTAGGGCTCGGGTTTGATTCGGAGAGAAGGAGTGCAATGCACGAAATGAACGTACACCTTACTGTTTTACCCTCATCTCGCGTTCTACACGCTTCTAGAAACGACGATCATCTGAAAATCAAAAAGGCACAAAACCCTACCGGGGCGCCTTCGGAGTCGTGTTCATCCGTCGCTCGGACTCCGTCGCTGTTGAGCCGTCAGAGGCGCCCTCTCTCTCTCACTCACTCTGGTAGTTACGCTGGGGCGCGCACCACCGCACAAACAACGCGCGTGTGTAGCATTGACACATTAACAGAGCAAAGACCTTTCGCGGCTTCGGCCCTGGGCCGCTTTGTGTCGTGTGCGCGAAGGGTGGAGACGGTGGGGGAGGTGACGGAGGATGTTGGCCAACTACTATAACCCCGCCAAGCCACACGAATCTGCACACGAGTCGAGTCAACAGAAGAAAAAAAACGAGCCGTCTCCTTTTGCCTTTGTCGCTAAGGGATTTTCGGTGTGTTTATATGTTTTTTTAAACCTTTTCTTGCCTTTTTCCTTGTGTGTTCCTTCGACTGTTGCGAACTTGCGTGCAGCCGTTGCTTGCACGTTTTTGGCGATGCACCGAACCACCCCCTCTGCCCCTCGTCCGGCCCGAGATCCCTTCGGGGTGCAGTTTTTTGGTGGTGCATCTCGTTATTCATCGAACGCAGTTTTCGGTCGCGGTTCGTATTAAAGACAATTAACTTACACGCACGCAACCTGTGTCGTTTCTTTCGGTGGTCACGTTTAGCATACTTAATTAAATCAGTGACTCTTTTAACTCATCTTGTACATTTTAATTCATCTTGTAAGAGAAATGAAACATTGGTTTTAAACCAATTTGGGCCGAGTTGTGGGACGCCATAAACCACCTCATATCGATGGATGTTCTCCATACTGGATGGAATTTTCCCGAACCCAACATGAACATAAAAACTAAAATAAACTCGGACAGGAAAAAAGCTGAACAAAATAAACTCGGAAGGAAGCGTGACAATAAACAAAGTTAAAAAAAAAAGCGCTACCGTCGTCATGAGCGCTTTGTGACGCAATTTTGTTTGTTGACTGCTGGGAAGTTTTCAACGGTGCCGCATATTGTTGACATCATAAGAAAAGGTTTGTTCTTATTTTGGTTGGTTTATATTTGCCAACTTTACCACTTTACAAATTCCCCACAAAAAAAAGGTTACTTACTTTGTTAACGTAAAAAGGATTAATACGTTTGCAACTGCATCAATCAAGCACAGATGTTTTGGAGCCTCTTCCTCGCGGCGCTCCCCATTTCAAGCGAAACCGTTCGTTCGCAGATTAATGGAACCGTTGCCCTCCGCTGCACTTTGCACGCCGATCGGGGTTTTTTCGCGTGTAACAAAGAACGCGAACTGCACAAAGTGCAGGCCCGATTGATGGAGGGAAACCGTTAAATGCGAACGTTGCCCTCGAGAGCCAGCCGCTTCTCCGAAAGCTTCTTCTCGCGGTTCGTTTCGGTGTCTCGTTTCGAAAATCTTGCTGCCGTCTGGCACCGAAGGAGGTGAAGTCCACCAGTAGCGGATGCAAAATAAGTGCAATGGAAGAGGGAAATGGGGGAGAGTGGGAGGGAAAAGGGTTTGCATGAATATTTGGACCCCGATATTCCCCCCGGCGTCGAAGCCGAAGGAAAGGGATTATGATGCACTCGAAATGTTAATGCTTGCACTGCTGTTGCACATTCTCTCTTGTTGCCTTTTCCATCCCCTCCCCCCAGAATAGGAAGGGTTCTCACTCCCTTTTTCTTCAACAAAGACAAACGGGGGCATAAGAACCCACACAAACACACACACACACACACGCGAACCGTGAAGGGCCGTATCGATAAGCGATGGGAAGCCTTTACGTGCCTCGTAAGGGTTGAAGCGGGTGGAAAAGGGGAACGAGGGCAAAGGGGAGGTAGGTGGGAGGGTGAGAATGAACCGACCTGTAAGGGCCCTCCGCGGTGTCGTTGGCCTCAGTAACCCACATGCAGTAAGGTTGATGACCTACATTATTTCCCCATCTCTTCTCGCCACCCAGCAAGCAAGCCCTACATCCCCCCACCCCTCCCACCCGTGCCCTTGTCATCCTCCAGTAGCATGGTCGTTGACCCCATCGATCAAGATGAACGGGCCACACACCCTCGCACTTTGTGCATCGTGAAACTTCCATCGAGCACTTCGATTCGGCACTATAGAACCATTCTCCCAAGCGTTCTCTGTTCTTCCAACCGTGTGTTCACCTGCCAAAGCGGAGGGGTTCATTTTGGGTTTAGAACTTTGCGTTTTGCTTCCTACCCGCTTTCTTGCCTCGTTATCGGAGAATTTCTTTGGGGCTAATGTTTTGAAAACCTGTACTCGCTCTCCCACACACAAACTTTCTTTATCCGAAACCCTCCGACGAGTTCACTCGATGTCGCTTTGCATTCACAGAACAAAATCGAATGAACAAAAAAAAACAAAACAACGGCCATTCGAGAGCTAGAACACACACGCGCTACCGGGGACCGGTTCAGTTCTAGGTCGCAGTCCGTTCTGGGGGCAATGGACTTGCTTAGGCCGGCGCAAGAAAACCTCACCAAGAAGCCTGGTCAACAAAGAACGGTGGTGGAGGGTTGCGGGGAGGGTGGGAGGGTGTACAGTGGGACCGGTTTGACAAATGGTGACAAAAAACAGTTTTGTTCTAATTTCCTCACAATATTGTCCCTGCTGCCTGGATGGCAAACCCGAGGAAACCGGGCATGATAAAGGCAGAGCGAAAGAGAAACATGAACCTCATAACAGTTGTCTTTTTTCCTGCTTTGCAAAGAAAATGGACAAACAAATTCCATGGGGCCTATTTTCTTGCTTCATGTTTTTTTTCCTATGGACACACCGAACCATTGGGTCATGTTCCCAATTTAACCCAATTCCCGGACCAGGACGCCCTTATCAGTCAGCCCCATTCATTGTCTAACATGCATGTTTACGTGGGTGTGTGTGTTTAAGTGAATGTTATCAATAAAAAAAAATGCAGGTCGCGAGGCCATCGACCAACAGACTTCGGACGAATTTCCACACACATTGCTCCCATAGCATGTTTCACAACCGTTCTCTACAACTTAAAGATAAAGAGAGTGACAAAGACAGGTAGATAAAGGGAGAGAGTAAATGGGATAGACAAAAGAACCTGCATCCTACTCCCTCTTACACACATCCTCTTTTTCAAACAACGCGAATGAACAAGGCATCCATCTCCCTCTTTTCACATGCAAAAAAGTGCAAACGAATGCATAAGAAGAGTTCATTCTCTCTCTTCAGAACGGATGAACACCGAATGCTCCCCACCGGAAATCGAAAAAGGGGAAAGAACGAAAGAGCAGAACGGCGGAGGCTAGAAACAAGACGAGGAGAGAGAGAGGGAGGAATAAATTTAATTCTCTCACCCTTAGCGACAACTGCGTGGTGCTCCCCAATCGTTTAGGGGTTGAAAATTCTTTTTCTCTCTCTTTTCTGCTTCCAGAAGCTCGGCGGGAAAATGAACATCTGTCATTCTTTCTTTCTCACCTTGTTGGGGCAAGAAAAAAAAAACAACGTCATAGTAGTTTTTTTTCTTTCGTGTTGTACTAGTTTCAAACCGCAATAGTGAGTGCGACAGTACGGTCCGATCAGAGTGAGAGCGGCGAATAATGAAACACTGGCGATGCTGCTGGTGTGAGCTTCATCGAATTCTCAAGGCCAACGCGAACCCTCCGTCGCTTAATAGGGGATGTTTGTGCAGGGTAGGCGAGTGTGTACCCAGCTAAAGACCTCCCCCCATCGTACGTCACCACACCCGATCACCCTTTGGCCAGCTCGAAAAACTCGAGGGTGATATCAAGCAGCACGTGGAGCTTCATGTGTCAAAATAAGCTGCCGTTGCTGCTGCTCTTCGAGGGCATTGTGATTGCAGGGGCATATGCCTATACTCGGGAGCGACAGAGAGACGGGAGCGAAAGGAACGATTTTTGCAGTTGTCCCCAACCCCCGACGCCTATTCTTCTTACCCTACCCCGCATCAATCCCCTTGCCCCCCGCACGACGCGATTAAAGCGGGTGGCAGATAAAAGAACGAGGCCACTCGAGTTCGTTCAACTTTGGCGCTTGTTGGTTCGAGCTCGTGCGCGTTTTCATTGGCGTGCGGGTGTGGTTGGTGGGGAAGCCCGAAGGGGAAGGGTGGTCGGGGTGTTTTTTCTACTCCTTGCGTACGTTCTACATGGGGAAGGGAGTCGAGCAGTACGCACTGCTCGCTGTCGCAGTTGGGGGGAATTTTCAAGAGCTGCTACCTTTTTAACCGAACGAACAACCTTTTTTCTGCAGCACGTTTTGTTCGTACGTCGTCGACCAACGCGAGGCTGAGGTTCACTACTCTCCGGTGGTTTGTTGGGCTGTGACGGTTGGGAGAGTTCAAACCTTATTTAAGGCTGTAAACCGATTTCCAATAAGCTTAACATTTCCATCAAAAAGTTATCATCCCAAAACACCTTTGATGTCCAATTTTAGACAAAATGAACTTGCGTCTTCTATCAGCTTAAATTGAAAGTAAGCAAGAAGCGAATGAAAAACAAACAAAACTCCCCCCAAAATTGAACCACGATGAGATAGTGAGCGTTAGATAAAAGACCATTCCACCAAATAAGGGCTTGAACACCTGCTCCATCCGGGGGAGCGGGCCATCAAAAGATTAGTTTGGGGCCCAGAGAATGGTCACGAAATTTGACGCCAGACATCTCCGTGCACATATCTTCGGGCTGACGTGTGTTTGCCACCGTCGGGTGAACGACCTGCCACTTGAATTCAAGGCGCCACCCTCAACCTCAGGTGCTGTTTCGACAGGGCCACCCACTCTCATCCACCCCGGCACCGGGCACACCCAAGATGGCCAACGGAAGCGATAAAGAGCACCAACCGACGAGGTGCGCACCCTCTGAAACCCAAATAGTATGTGAGTTGTAAAAAAACAACATCTCGGAAGGAAGCACGAACAAAAAAACGCACACCTCAAGATTTGAAACCGAGTCAGTGTGTCACTACTGTTGCCCCCTACATCTCTCTCTCTCTCTCTCTCTCTCTCTTTCGCTCCTTCGTGGAGGGTAAAAAATTCCCAAAAATAAATCAACGCACCGCGTGGTCGACGGCCCGCAATCGGAGTGGAAGAGCGAAAATGCGCGCGCGACACGCTTCATCTACGAAATTGATGATGATGATGGACCCCGCACCCCCTCTCCCACCTCGCGAAAAGAAGCTGAGAGGGAAAAACCTATGGTTACCGGAAAAAAAACACGCGTCGGGTGAAATATGGGTCAATGATCTATTAATAAAATGTAGCATGCAGCAGTGAGCAGCAAATCGTAAAACTGCCAAACGGTGGCGCGAAACATGGGACTCGCGTCTAAGTCGTGTGGTTTTTTAAGAGAAAGAGTGTATTTTATTTTCGATAGGATGATGATCATGTTTATTTCTAAATTTTTATCCATGATAATTTCCATTCCTTCAATGTGAAAGCATGATATAGTTTAATTTTAACACATTCAGCTGATTGATGAAATGTGATTGATGTACGGTGAGATGAAATATGCGGTGTTTTAGAAATTTTCTAATTAACTTTTCCAGCTGTAGATTGTACTAAATTGAAACTAAATCAAAACAACAAAACATTTTCTCTCTTCAAATTGTATTTGAAAACATTTCAGAGGTTTGTAGCTTGAGCTAAAAGTGTAAAAAAGTGCTAAAAATGTAATAAACTTGATTAAACTAAACTAGAATACAATCAAACACGTTGATGGCCATGGCTACCATTTTTGATACCTGTCACGAGTTCTAAAAAGTTGTTTCCCCGTAAATAAACATAAATATAGCATAAAAGCTCAAGTCATTGCTGAAATCGGTTCTTTGGTAAGCTTCGTCTTTGTTTGGTTTTCTAAAACCAAAGGTTCAAAAAAAAAAAAAAATAAACCAAGGTCACTAAATGATGACACTAAACAAATGTTCTAAAAACACTTGACAGTCAATGATTTAAACGCTTCCTGCCTTACAAATCACGTATATTTTAAAATTATTTTACAGTTGTCCAAATTTTTATTTTACAGAAAAGCTAAATGAAGCGATGGTAGCAATTCTGACCATTTTTGCAACATTTTGACGCCTTCTAAACTGATCAGATAAGAAAGCACGAGCACAACGAAATGCACAAAATTATGTACCTGAACACACTCAAGATACATCAAACAAAAAGCCATTAATCCAGCGAAATGAGATTGAAGAAAATAGAAATGATTAGAAATTCGATCGAGAATAGTTCGTAATTACCATCGAAACCGGATAATTGTTTTCGTTAGTATGTTATTTAAAATTCGCATTAGACACAACAAGGACACCCGCGCTGCCTACACGGTCGCTGCCCGCACTATTGGTTGAATCGAGACAAGTCACAAATTAACTCCTGGCCTCTGGTTGGTTCGGTACGCCCGATATGTATCTATTAACCCACCGCCCACTCGAGCAGACACGGTCTCCGATGGCGCAACCGGCCAATAACTCACACGAAGCGGCTACGCGTTGGTGGTAACCGTGGCGACGACAGGCTCCTCCTCCCCGCCCATTATGATTGCATAAAAGTCGAAGCCTGCCCAATGTGGCCAGAAGAGAGGGCCTTCGCGACGTGGATGCTAGAAGTTTGCACACAGAAAAACCAGTCCCTTCGGTTGGTGCACACCGACAGCGGGCCAGGACAAGAACCAGATCCAAAAACGAGCGAGGTGGCAGCGTGTCGTTGGCCTATGCTGCTTGTCCTTGAGCGCGCGCTGGGGTTTTGGTTCGATTTTTCTCTTTGCTTCGGGTTTCGATTCCCACCTTCTCGACCTTCCTTTCCCTGCCGGGCTCGGGCTAGGCCGGCTGTGCCACACTGGGTCGACGATCTCTTGCAGCAACACCAAGGTAAACCTTGGTGTGCCTGTGTGTGTGTGTCTGTTTGTGCGGACCGTTGGATGCATATACGATCTGTCCCTAAGAGTTGGCGAAAAGCGCAACCCGAGACGGACAACGCAACGAAACCTGCTGCTGCTGCTGCGCTCGGTCGTCCTGTGCACGGGAGCTGGGGCTATGCTGCACCCGATATGCGCACCATACCTTCACGACCAGCATCGTCGCTGCACAATTGTTGCACAAGCAGCAGCAGCAGCTGCAACACACGGTTGGCGATCATATCTCGAAAAACCTCCCTTTGCTGAATGCGATCCTTCCATCTCTCTCTCTCTCTCGCGTTCTGGTTCGTGGGCTCCGACACCGTCTCGGTGAGGCCGGGTGGCCAGTTTCGCTCGTGACACTATTCACGCGGGACCGGGCGACCTTCGGCGGGCCTTTTTTCCGGCGCCATTTGCACTGCGCCAGCTCCGAGGTGCAATCGGTTGCAACGGTGCCGTTTTCCTAGCGCCTAACACTGTGTTGCAATCGACGCCATGTGTCGTGTGTAGGTGCAAACACACCTTCGGTTCGAGTGTATCACTTGAGCAGTTCGAAAAGGCTTCTTTTCCTTCAAAAATTCCCCAAATCATACTTGTACTAAATTTTAGTACAACGTTTTCTTGTGTTTAAATCCACATCTTAGCCCCTTTTATTCGCAGGTTTGTCAAAATATTTCATTCCGAAGGCCCTGCGCTTTGAAGGTCACCCCTAGCGAAAGGAACCTCAACAAATTGTGTTTCTCAAAGGCCCTCACCCCCTTCCCCTGTGAACTAACAACCCGGTACGTTCACCAAGTCGCGACGGAACTAGGTCGCAGGTGGTCAGGTTTTTTTTCCTTTTCTGTTTTGCACCACCAAGGTTGACGCCGAAGTTCAACAACCTCGCGCGAACGCGACACCGAACTCGGCTATGATGACGGTGGCGATGTCATAAGCCTGCATACACACACACACATAAACACCGCTGCCTCCACACCACCCTTTGTGTTGCGATCGCGATCTTCCCGTTCCTCGCGAAGGCGAGAGCGCGCACCTTCTGCAGGCACATAATAAGTTGCTGTGTTCCAATCGGTGCTGCTGCGCCCTTGTACTAAAATCGAATTCGAAAGGACTGGTTTGCTTTTTGTTTTAAACCCGTTACCCGCGCGCAAGCGGCAATCTCCGGCAATCATTCACAGTTCGCACAATTGGCAAGGAACATGAATTTGATCACGAGCAGAGTTTAAGGGAGGGTGTGTTTGCGGAAAAGTGTACGATCGCGGGGTGGAGGAAGGAAAGGGCACATTCAAAGGGCTCGAAGCGAACACCAAAAGAACACGACACATTCCTTTGCTTCGGCCCCAAAGGCATGTTCCATAATCTGTTCGATACTCTGCAAACATATCTTCTCTCTCATATTCGACTCCAGCGTTGGTTTGGCCTTTTCATTCGTTTCATTCCTTCAAGCAAGCGGGCAAGAAACTATGTTGAGGTTTATGGATTACAACATGCAGGCTCCACGCTCCAACACCATCTCCCCTTGGCTCGCCGTCTTACGAGCATAAACCAACCATGCCGGTCGCGCGCGAAAAGAATTCACGCAACTGCCAACATCGTCGTGGTGGCGGCACCATTTCAAGGACAAACGCAGAACCGAACACAATCGAGCTATGCGCCTTTACGAAAGCGATGGTAGCTGAAGGAGTGGGCGAATAAAAAGCATCGTATGCTGGTGAGAGCGAGCAGGATGGCGAGTAACATGAACCGATCGAAAAAGGAGGCCAACCCCCTGCTTGGTGGCCAGCATAAATGTGAATGCGAGGGCGAACGAGGGAGACGGATGCAGAGAGAACTCGAAGAAGGCTGCAGCCACTGGGCGAGTGTCAATAAACTCCCCGTACGGCCAACGACCGCAGAGACCGACCCCGGGAGGTGCTGAAAACGTACCCCACTGTGGTGGAGGGAAGCTAAAAAGCACGGGACTTTACACGAACGAGAACGGAGAGCCGAGAACCTGCTCGAAGAGCTTACGAGCAAGATGAAAGGCAAGAGAAAGAGAGGTACTAAAGGGGAAGGAAAGGGGAGCAGAGGATACATTCCAGTGGAAACTATTTTATGTGTGAGAGAGAGAGAAAGAGCGCTAGCCCCACATCACATTTGACAAAAGCTCGAAAGCTCGCGCGAAAGCTCACACGCTGTGTTCACGCGCTTCGGCGCGAGTTGAGAAATGAACCGTCCCCACGGATAGTGGAAGGTCATTTCGTCTTACCGTCCTTCTTACACCAAGAATCGAACCCCATGCCTCGGTGGGCTTCAACTTTAGTGCCCGCAAGGCCTCCTCCTCACGTTCGAGCACCAGAGCAAGGGTCAGTGTACCAATCCAATGCCAACCGAAAAGTGCACAAACCCCAGCTTGGGTTTTTTGGACGCAAAACATCGATCTTCATCTATGCCCTCGCTCGTTCGACGGGTGGGAGAAAGTTCAAATGTCAAACGATGACAAACAGCCCTGGCCAAAAAAAAAACAAGGCGGTGGGGCAATGAAACCGAGAGCAGGTTTCGATGATGATTCGAATGGTAAGGAGTTCAAGTGAGCTGTCTGTATTTGCCCTCGAAAATCAACAAACCAATTTAGGCGAGGGATTTATATGCCATCGAACCAACGAAACGGCGTTAGGCAGTAAATTGCAGTATCAAGGTGAGTTAGTGCCCTTTTCAAACAGATGAGGATTTTCCCTGGGTGCGTGTGTGTGTGGATCCGTCTAATGTTGTTTGTGTTTGACTGGTTGCACAATGATGACAAAACACTGTCAAGAATATAATCAAAGCAACAGTTATTGCTAAATTGAACAGATTCGAGCAGTTTAGTACAAGACGATCTAACTATTAAAAACCTAAAAACCGGTACTTTTCATGACTATCATGAAACCGATAATAAGTTACTATTTTAAGTGAAGAATGATCCCGACTAACTGTGGAATGTTAACCCTGGCTCATTTTGCACAAAACGACCAACTTACGGAATGCAAATGGCCACTCAGTCATTCGCCAAAACTGTACAGAATCGCCACCGGGAAGAGAACGAGAACTGGTTCTTGGGTCATTTCTCAGGCTGGCCTACAGTTTCTCTCTACCACGGTTCTGTCCTACCCACCCGTGCTCATTGTCATATTGAACGGAGAGGCGGCCCAAGAAACTGTCTCCCCCTTTGGGAAAAAGGCTAGAGGCATCTGGAGACCGGTTTGGGGTGTAGTGGGGTGTTGTCTTGCTGTTTCTTTTGCATTTCTCGGGCTCCATATCAACCCCCTATGGTACGGTAGTTCGGTTCGATTCCATCCCATTCCATTTTGCGACCACTTTCCGCCTGGCGGGGTTGGACGACGGCAGTCAATGACCGATCAATGAAGTTTATCGGCCTCTGGCGTGAAGAGTTTCTCGGTTCCTCGGCCTTTCCTTTTTTTTTTCTTTCGCTTCAGCCGCAGTTTCGCTCGATTCCTCCTCCGTGAAGACCTTTAGCTTCCGTAAGAGTTGAGATAATACTGTTTTCTTAAAAGCTTCTCTTCTGCGGTTTTCTTCTGCCATAGTGGCTTACTGTTGGGAATATTTCATAATCCGGTAATGAAACCTGTTTATGATAAACAGTACGCGCTCTTAATGATGGTAACAAGAGCTTTAACTAAAGGTGTAGCTTAATCGTATTACAAGCTCAAGTGTTCTCGCCCTCCTTTTTGCTCCCCGTTTCTCCATTTGGGGTCAGTGGAAGCTAGGATTTTTCCACCCCTCCAACGCCTCGGGGTTCGCTTATCTGGCAAGCTAATCTGGCCGTTCTGTTCCATTTTCACAACGGCACTTTAGCAGCCGATCGGAAGGGGTTGAAAACTACAACACGGACTAACACAAAGTTCTTTGAACTGCGGTCTCAAGCAGAAGATGGGGACGCGAAGAGCTTGAAAATAAAACAACCGGTAAGAACCTAACCTAACTGCAACGCAACACACGGGGGGCAAGAGAAAAGCAGCATTGGAGAGCACGAGTTCCGAGCTTAGGTCAGTAACCTTTCGCCGGTGATGCCTTCCCCTTTTCCAGCTGACCATAGAAAAGGCCAAGAACCCGCGGAACGCAAAGTTCATGTCCCCCCTCACACCCCCGTCACAGCTGCTGCGATAGTTTTTCTCTTTTGTGTTTTTCTCGTTTCCTTCTTTTGGTTTCTCGCTTCCTTGGCTTCGTGTTGTTCTTTCCACCGTTTTTCCAGAACTTTTCTTCGCTTGCCATACCTTGTGTCGCTTCGTTAGAGTTCATTCCGTTTGCTTTATTTTTAGATCGCTCGCTTGACTCAGCACATTCTATTTTCCACTTGGAGTAGTTTCCTGTTTCGTTTTCCACCTATGCTTCAGCCCATTTCATGCTCTGTCGTTCTTGTTTTCTTATGTTTTCTCAAATGTCTTCTACTCAGCAGTATTTATCTTGTTTTGGATTATCTTTTCCAACTCTATGTTTTCCTTGTTTTTTGCCACCCTTCTTACCGTTCTTTATCAGTGCTTTCTTTTCTGACTCCATCACCATCGGATTCGTTTCGATCGTTTGTTCCCTGGGCAATGCTACTTCCGGCCACCGTGGTTGTACCCGAACCTGTTAAAACATTCTTCTCATTTTTTGTTCCAAAGACGACGTGCAGCGTGCCACAAAACTCAACTTCAAATGTGAATGAACCTTGGTGGTGTGAAGGTTAGAAAGATAGTAACAAAAACGAACCGACGGAAGAGAAACCAACTATGACCGCAAATACCACCCACCGATCGCGCTCGGGCGGAGGTTCTTGACCGGTCAGTCACTTCTTTGTGGTAAGGCGCTTCGAAGGGGGTTCTTTTGGTTTTTACCTCCATCTCAATGTGTTTTTCCTTTAGCGTTAATTTATTTTTGAAGGTAAATCCATTTTGAGGTCAACCGAAAAGCCTTCTGTTCTAGGTTTTTTGTGGACCGACGTTTTCGACATTGGTTGAGTGTAAGGGTAGTGGTTTTTTGTTGTTGTTATTCATGTTATGTCCACCTTCCGGTATGAAATCACACCCCCGCGGTAAAGGTGTTGGAATCATCGGAGCGTGAATCGTTGATTTCGGAATGTCCAGCTACATCACCCTTCTCCACTTCGGCGTTGTTGTGTTAAATGGTTTGCATTTTGATTTAGTAAAACTTTTCTACTAGAAGAGTGTTTCTTTCCATGATCACAAAATAACCTCCTTAGCGACTTTGGAATGAAATGTCTTGAGAACAATAAGAATGTGAGAAACAAATCACTTACCTTGCAGCCTTCGCACGAGTGGACGCCATAATGGAAACCGGACGCTTTATCACCACACACACGACACAGGACGGTTGTGCCGTCGAATTCTGGGGGAAAGGGAATAGAGAAAAGCGAAGGGTTAGCTCAGTCGATAAGAATTGGGTTTCTTTTTGACAGTTGATTTCGGTTTTAAGATACAAACATATTTTCTTCCCCCCATCGCACCGAATGACCGATAACCGACTTTTGTCCGATAAGAAATACGGGTGAAGGCCACTGAACCTCCCTCTCCCTCTCGGTTCTTATCAGACCCCGGGAGCGAGGGTATGGACGTATCCGTACAATGTGGTGAACAAGATAATCCCCCAGTACAGTTGATAAAATACAAAAAAAAACAAATATAACCCGAAACGAAAGAAAAACAAACATCACAATTGTCATCGCGGTACTTTTTTGTTTACGTGAGTGGCTTGTGATCAAATAAAAAGTGACGCATTTCGATGGTGTATTTGGCCTGAGTGACGACACCATCGGTTTTGCGTCAAACCATTGGCGCTCTTATCGTAGAAAACGGTCGTGTCGAAATGGGTCCTTCATTTCCTTCCCCGGTGACCCACATTTTCCGGGGGGAGTGGGGGGATAAATGTGTGATATTTTCGATCGATTGGTATTTCCTACAAAAAGGTATTGAATAGTATTTTATTTTAATTAAAAAGATACTTTGAACGGCCTACTAAGAATCTCGACCTGGACGTTTTCATTTTATTACGAGCAACTGTCAAAACAGTGCCTCCGATCGTCCTCGAAGCGGTCAACGCACTCCACGGAGAAAGTTGCTAATGACGATCAACGCAAGCGGTCGAATCGAACATCGAACCCGGGCCACCGGATCGAAGATGGAAGCGGCTTGAGGCCTTGGTACCGCGAGAGCGACCGAGTATGGCGATAATGTGCATGCGGCTTTTCCAGCACCCCGACACGGTTTTCTGCAACGCCCGCCCCCCAGATGGCACGACACGGAGGAGGAGGAGGAAAAACTTCCCTTCCCATCCGGGGCCCAATCGTATGTGTAATTATATAACGTTGTATAATGAACTCGATGATAGGCCACAGCGGGCGCGCCGCAACTGTCCGGCTAAATAACACCTTATGGCCCCCGGTCGAGATATTTCTGTAGCGTGAACTACTGTTTCCTGCTGTTGTTGCTTCTTTTTGGGAGGTTCGTTTCGTCGTCCAACAACCGCTAACCGATCGAGGGGGGGTTTGAGCGAACGGAATTGAATTGAATACTAAGCAGCCAACCGGTGCCCCGATGGAAAGGGAAAACGTCGCCAGCAAATAGTATCACTTTCAAAACTGCCAGCGATGTTGCGAATCGAATGTGTGATAGTGTTACGGGAGACATCGGAATGGATGTTTAAATGATAATATTAGAAATTGTACACAGTTATTTATTGAACTAAAAAACAAAAAAAAAAACAAAAAAACTGAAAAACAGCCCCAAAGAAGATATTCACAAGGATCGGAGAAAATAAATGTATAATAATAATAAACACAGTATAATAAACACTGTTAACAGGCATAAAAATAATAAAACCTCAAAAGTAAAAGGATAAACATTTGTGAAATGATAAAACAAAACAACATTACATAAAACATTAGAAAGCAAAGTAAAATATAAAACAGAAGAAAGAAGAAAACAGGAAAAAGTGTTTCTGGGATTCAAAATCGAAAACAAAATCAGCTCAAAACAAAAAAACACACCTCTTCTAGCAAACGAAAGCACAAACGATCGTAATTAAGTGAAGATGTTTTTCGTTCCATTTCGTTTTCTCTCTCGCGATGTTTATTTTGACGTTTTACTTGGTTTCCATCTTTCCTTTTCCCGTTTGATGTTCACTTTAGAAAAAAAACAGTGCGTTTGAGAGAAAAATCACGCTCGTAATTGCACGAAGGCAGATCATTTTCGCTTCACAACCGTCTGGTAAGATATCAATTGAGCCTTTTTTTGTTCATTCTTCCATTGTGTGTTGGGCGCCATAAGACCGCTCCAGGCGGCGGTTACGGACTTTCTTTTCCCAGCTTCTCGTCCGATTCTCTTCCGTCCCTTTTGGGGGAAGCTTTCTTCTTTCCACTTCCACTTGGCCTATCGCTATCCGGGCGATGGGTTTCGTTCCATTTCGTTACGTTTTGGGGTTTGAAAAGATGGGTGGGAAGCGAAACAGAGAGAGAGAGAGACGGAGGGTTCCGTCGTGACTTGACCACTACACCAGCGTCATCATTCGTCTGCACTTTCTTTTTCCAGCGCGGAAGGAAAGAAAAGGAGCAAGCGAAGCAAAGGAGCGGGAGAGGGGGGAGGGGAGGGGGACATCGAACAGAGCGGGGCCATTTCACTTTCACCGATTGAACACGACTCGTGCGGTTGAATGACCGCGGCGTGAAGCGCATCATCTCACTGTTGGGAAGTTGGGAAATGTCGACGACGAAAGCGAAAGCGATAGTTTTGTCGATCAATCGACCACCCTCCCGCTTCCCTCTCCCCTTTTTTTCCTCCTCGGCAAAATCGATTCGATACTTTGAAGGGAAAACAATAGTGGGAAAGGAGAAGAAACGGGCTAAAGACCACAATTCCGCCACACAAAAAAACCCGAAACCCTCCCCGACAACGAGGCCAGACGGAACTGGTTCATTCGTTCATTCGTTCAGCTCGCCAGAGACGTTCGTTGACCCGAACTGATGGTGGGGACACTTTCTTCCGCTCACTGGCTAGAAAAAGGTGATTGACTTTTCCAGCGTTGGCTAGAAAGCAAAGCGCTGATTTTCCGCACGCCACAAGGTGGGGAGTGAGGAAGGTTCACCGACCTCATGTTAGAAAAACAGGAAAACGTGTGAATGTTGGTCAGTAGGAAAAACGTTGTGCCACAAAGATAACGCTCTTCCTTGGTGAAGTATTTTTTGTTTTTAGTACAAACCACTTCCGGTACTAAATCACCTTTGATGAACATCCCAAATTCGTCACTTCCGGTTTTAAGGAGGAGAGCTGAATCACACATCTGCTTGGCACGCTAAACTCCACTCATCAAACTCCTATCGACCCCTTATCGCAACCACATTCGTCTCGATGTGACCATGTGTCAACGCGACAGATAAGGCACGCTTTAGTGCTCTTCCCGATAAGCAGCCGGTTGTTGAACGAGATCTTCAGCACCCGGTGGTCACGGGGAAAATGGTCGCAGGAAAACGTGCGATCGCTCAGCGTTTGGCTTTGTCAACCGGAACGGAATGGGAACGCGACGAGACGATCCACTTGAGCCGTCAGCAATCATCTTCACTTTCAGGGAAGAGACGACACAAAAAGGGCCCCCCGCGTCTTCCGTCTCGCGGTTTGTTCCTGTTAAGGAAATGAGGCCAGCTTGCGAATGGTATTACGTGGCTAAGCGTTGCCCGTCCGGAAGCGGGGTGGATAGGTGGAAAATATTTTAATACCATTTGCGACAATTTGCTTAGGAGTGACGTGTCCCCAGCTGGTCAGAAGGAAACTTTTATTTCCAACAAGTGGAAGCACATGGCATTTAATCCATGCAGACGATAGCAGTAATCTTCATCAGGCCTATACATTAATATAGCAGTGCACTAATATACAAGTAACCTACAGTTATTACGAACATATGTCCATTGGAAAGCTTAGTCTAAGCTTGGTTTCCTAAAAACGTTGGTATAATACATTTTACAACCAAATTTTGTCAACAATAATTGTACTAAAAATATCTATGCTTGGTTTCCTAAACATTTTATAACCTAATTTTGTCAAAAATAATTGTACTTAAAATTTAGTGGTCAACGTGTGAACGTTGTCTAAATTGCATACGTCGTAAGTATATTTACTTTAAAAAAATTATCAAGGCTATACAATAATTTTCTTCATTGCATGTCGCAAGCCTTATTACAAATTTAATTACGAAAATACGCACTGCAACACATTTGGGGAACAGTATTTGGATTCCATTTATGTGTTAGATATAAGGTAAATGTTTTAATAGCAACAAAATATTAAGAAAAAGAATGATAGGTCACTTTAAACAAAAAACAATAAACAATCAATAAGTTATCAGGGCACCTACATTTTAAATAAAATGGTTTAAAACCATGAAAAAGTCATTTAAAACAAATAAAAAAGTGAGAAATATGAAAGGACACTAGATATACCGGAGTAGATTTTTAAAAATGTCAGTAAAAAACTGTGTCAACCGGACACAAACAAATCTGGGTGAAAAAAGTCAGAAACCAGTTGCGTATACTTTCCTCTTCCCATTCCGTTGTCGTTCGAGACATGATAACATTTCGGCTAACCCAAAAGGAGAAAAATCAACACTGTGAAAGTGGAAAGATAACAAAATGCATAACGAACATAGCAAATAAATCTTTCTACGCCCGAAAAAGTCAAATGGGGCAAAATATGTAACAGGCGGAATTGAGCGGGCTTGCGAATGCGGATGAAAACCGCAAACAAAATCGAAACCGAACGAACGGACGAACGGTCGGAAAAAGTGAAACCGGTGCGTTGTTCGAACAAGTAAAATATACAGAAATTTAGAGGAGAGATAGATAGAAAAAAAACCAACTGGAAGATGTCTGTGGCGCCTGCGGTGCAGCTTCAAAATTCGAACAAGTCATAATAAAGAAAAAGAAAAAGAATAAATGGGGGAAGAGGGAATGGAAATGGAAAGTTTCACGCTTTTCACACTCACCCGTGCGTGAGAAGGAGAAATTCGTGCCTACCATGGATGGCACGATTGTGGAGAGGAAAAAAAACGGCAACTTTGGGAAAAGGTCATTAAACCACACCGCGTGACCGCAACAACATTTGACCGAACACCAACCAC
Source organism: Anopheles ziemanni (assembly GCF_943734765.1). Taxonomy (NCBI): domain Eukaryota; kingdom Metazoa; phylum Arthropoda; class Insecta; order Diptera; family Culicidae; genus Anopheles; species Anopheles ziemanni. Next base: position 75,643,897 of record NC_080706.1, read on the forward strand.
ACATACACACACATACATAAATAGTAAGATGGAAACATAACTTCCCACCCGTTTCCCAGCGCACCACCGAGTGAGCGAGCGAAGAAAAAGTCAACGAAATAATTGCATTCAAATGGCGCAAATCAACGAAACGCCTTTAAGGCGAACCCGGGGTGGAAAAGTTTCTCTTCTTGCACGACTTTCTACTGCTGCGCCTTTGGCCTGCCTCGGGGTTCGGCACCGTGTTGTATGTGCGCCCGCTGTGGGGAGGTTCATTGACTTCGCTGGCATAGGGGGAGGGGGGAGGAGATGGATGATCCGAACCGAAAAATGTAAGGAAAAGTTTTCCTACCACGGAACGGAACACGAGCGCGGCGAGATCCGCCGACCGATCATTATGCACCCAGGGTCTCTCAACATTCGAAATCATATCCCCCATCCTCCCATCTCTCACTGTGGGGGGAGGAGGGTGTTACCTCCCTAGCCTACTGTGAAGTTCGTTAACCCAGTGCTCGAATTATGGCCAGCGTACACGCCACGAAAGGCGACCGAAGGCAGGCGGCGCAACAGCATACGTCCACACATGACACGGCTTATGCCGAGCGGTGTATGTTTCGAAATGCGTTCGAAGACGTTGGTGCATCGAGTTGCGGGCACTAGGCATGCATGTTTTGGCCCTAAAGATTGCAACTACTACCGACGTCGGTCCAAAGGGTGTTCCACAAAAGTGCGGTCGGAGTGAAGCGGGGCAAAAGGAGACAGCCCGGCGCGAAAGGGACTCGCCGCGATGAATCTCAACCAACCACACACTCTCGGAGTTGGCGGAGAAAGAGGAAAACTATGTCGCAACGAAGGATAGTTAATTTTGTACCATCGCCATCATGATCACCGCCGTCGTCGTCTTCTTCGTGGAGAAGACAAAAACTCCCCGACTGGGTGATGGGGGCAAAACGATGGCTGGGACAAGAGGAGGGGGAGGGTGAAACAGGTTCAATGTCCACCCGTGCGCGCACCCGGAGTCGAGAGCCGGATGAAAGTGAAAAGTAAAAGTTCCCCGACGTCGCCCATCGGGCGCTATCTGTCTACGCGGAAAAAGGAGGCAAAAAAAAGGTAGACAAAATTTGTCGACAGCAAGTAAAAACGTGGAAATAAAACGCATAAAGCGTTCACATTCCACAGGACATGTGCGTGTGTATATGGAGTGAAGTGGATGAGATTGTAACATACAGCTTTTAACATAAAAAGGAGGGTAGTAACATGTATACCTCACAAAACCCCAATCGATAAGAAACGTGAGAAAAGAAAACAGGGAGTGAATCAGTTATTATTTGAAACAAGTAACTAAAAATGTAAAAAATATATAAAACTTCAAATGATCAAAAACTAATAAAAAAAAACAACAAGAACATGAAAGTATGTAAAAAATAATTAAATGTTAAATAATCAGACCTTGAAATTTAAATTTAAAACTTTCAATTAAAAAAAGTAACAATTGATATTGCAAATTACTACTAAGAATTACTAAGTAAAGAGTACAATATTATTTTAAGACGGAAAAGAAATACAAAAAAACAATACAATTGTAAAACACTAAGCATACCGACAAAAACAGTAGATAACAGTAAGACATTAGTGAAATAAGCAATCTATCGTAAAACGATTTAAGACGAAAACAAATCTAGACCGAACAGCAATTAATCGATCAAATAAAAACATATAGTTATTAGGATTGAACACTTTGTGTTTGCTTCTTTTTCCACCCGTCTTTGCACTACAAATGGCGTTAGCAAAACGTTTCCGAATGATTTCATCCGGGAAACCGAAAATTTGATTGTTTTTCGTCTACCGTTGTTTCTCCACTTGCTCGAACCGCGCTGCAAACCAGGGCGGCGGAGTGTTTCTCTACACTTTCACGCGGTCAATGAACGGTGGATTTAAAAACGAAAACAGAAAATAGTGACGATTTTTCAGCATCGGAAAAAAGAGGAGAAGAAAACGCGTGCTCGATTTGTCGGTGGCGAGATGCTCCGTTGGTTTCGTTTTCACTTTCATCCACCAAGACAAGACGACGACGACGACGAGCTAGGAGAGGCACTTTTCTTCCATTTTCGAAGGTTCCCCTGCCTCCACCACCTTCGGCACCGCCACCGAAGGGCTCATAACATTCGTTCGTTGACCCGGAGACAGGTCCCGGCGCGACTACGTGCAGCATAAACGTTCGCTCTCTGCATCGCCGCCTTTTCGCTTCCTCCCGGGGGCCCGGGATTTAATAGAGCATAGATTTAGTTCCCCTCTTTCGCTCACTCGCACACCCTCCCCGGTGGTTCCCTTCAACGCCGTTTTCGTGCGGGTAAACAATGCAGCACCACGAGGTCAACGGACCCATCCGGGACGGGACAGGGCAGCATATTGCCGGAACTGTGTAATGTGTGCGTTCGGGCGACTTTCGACAAACACACCCCACCGCGGGGTTGGATGTTTCTTCACGCTCCGACGTCGACCCTTCGCCGGCGCGCTGTTCGTTGTCTAGGTCATGAGGTAAAAGCCAGGCGCGTCGTTTGTGAAAGGGCGCACGCAAAAGGGGCCCGGGTGTCGTGTGGGCGTTAGAAGAGGGTGTGGTGTGCGTGTCCCTTCGACCGACAGTTTTTCTCCTCCATCGAACGAATCGTTATTTATATGATTTTTTCCCTCATCCACTTTAACGAGCCTTGTGATTTTACTTTTCCTCCCGCAAAGGAGAAGGAAAGCGAAATCTTCCTGGGCCAAATTCATAGCGCTCGGTGCCATTGAACCCACAGTTGGGTACAATTGAGCCAACGGGAAAGATTCGAGATGGGAAAAAACACACACGTTGTGTCTTGGAATTAAGGGATCAATCGGGCTGTGGACTTTCTCTTCTCCCTCGCAAGTTCGTTCGGTTGTTGAAAAGTATTTATTCCTGCCCTGCATTATTTGTAAGCATATGAAATAATTTAGCACACACATCTTGAACACTCTGGAGTAGTCTAAAGCGAGCGTAAAAATGTTTGCATAGAATATTGATAGAACTAATATTATTTATTTTATTTATTTTTCATCAATCATCAGGCGAAACGTAACAGAAAACAACAGCACTAAGGTAAATGAAAACGAACGAAAAACTGTGCCGAACACGCGACCAACGGAAGCAACGTGTAGCACGTGTTGCAGAAATTTAGGCGCATTTCTGCAACCCAGTCGACACGAAGGCACTCAGCACGAGGAAGCGAGAAGCCGAAGCGACACGGGACGAACCGCGTGAGAGGGAAAGAGTTAGCTACTGCTACTTGCTATAGGGGGCAACGCTTGTAAGCAAAATTTCCACGATTTAAAACATTATGTATTGTGTCGTTTTTTTTGGTGTGTAATATGTGGCAGGTGCAAAAAGAATCTTTTCATAGAAGGATAAATATCGCTTTAAATAGAGGAACTTTAAAAGCGGAAGCATGGGAGGATTAAAAGGTCGGTTGGGTTACAATGTATGCTTTGTTGTGTTTTATTGGAGGGCGAATATTTGACAGATATGCTCAACGTAGGCAGCCGCGTAAAAGATCCTCTATTTGTCTCCCATTTTATCAATGAAAATTGAATTTAAAACCCATTAAAAGCACTTGTAATGAGCTGAATTGAACTCGACGTGGTGCACTCCATCTTCTTAGCTCCGGTTGCCAGCGAAAACGCGACCAAATGGCCAACGTCGACCCCTACCAGAGCCGGCACCGGAGCGAACGCGATCCGAGCGCCGAAAGGTCAACGACATGCGGCTGCGAGGGCATTGGCATGAGAGAAAAAGGCGCGCACATGGCGGCACTTCACTGCGCCATACACACCACCACCACCACCACCAGGCCAATTCCTGCTGCGCCTTCACTCCCTGCCCTGTCCCATCCGTTTCATTCTTCTTTTTTTCCAGTGACAGAAGGCGAACGAACGCGATGAAGGCAAAGTGAGCAAATGTGTAAGAAACCCTCGGAACGGAACCCCCAACCACCAAAACCCCGGCCCACCGCCCAGCGATAGTGAAGCGAACGGTGGTGAAGGTGGTGGTCCGATATGCTAGTCACGTCGTCCCTCTCTTCCTCCCTTCGGACACCAATTAATCCGCCGGCAGCATAAATTCCCCTTTTCCAATAGGGCAAAGCCCGCACACCAACACGCGCACTCAAAACAAGGTCACTCACTTATGCTTCGCGCAACATCCCATCTGCGGTCTCTTGCGCACCGATGGCAAGCTGCCTGCATTTCTTCTCTGTCGCACGGGTGAGAGCCACTCACTCGCAAGTGAGACGAAGGAACTCACACGTTTCTCACTGATTGGCGCTCTCACTCGGGCGCATTGCGAGAGTGAGAGCGAGGGCAAATCTACAGAACTGCAGGGCAATGCACTGTTGACCGTGTGCTGGTTTTTCAACCCAAAACCCACCCCCTCGCAGCATAAACCTATACACACAAAGGTACACTTGTCAGTGCATACATTTCCAGCAGGGTTTACGTCCCCCTTGCCGGTGTTTTCTTCCAAATGTTTTTTTCTCCAAACGAGAGTAATTTTAATCCACAAAAAATAAAACAAAATCAACATTCTCTCTTTCTCTTTCTCCCTACTTTCTTCCCACCCTTATTAGGGGGGAGAAAAAAAGGGCATTAGCATGCATAAATGCATGGCGCGTTGTTGCAGTTGCACCACAAAATGGGAAACGAATACAAAAAAAAGCAACGAACCAGGAACGAATTCATCAAAGTAAAAATAAAACGAGAATCGCTTGGCGCTCCCTTTTCCGTTCCGTCCGGCAGGTTCCTCTTCTGGGTCGAAGCCCGGCCCGGAAAGCGTTCCATTTTTCCGTTCGAAAGAATCCAAAGGGCGTCCAAAGGGACTGACGCGGTGCAATGTGCATGTGTCCGCCGGAGCGTGAGGGCAAAAGTGCATAATAAATCAATCTCCCAGACGGCCGGGAAGGCTAGGGAGGGAGGGCGACACACGGTTTCCTCCTGGTTTGAAGCGAGGGGAAAACATGTCCGCGGCACGTAAAGAGCGCCATGCAAGTCGCCGGTACAATTGTGTCGGTACGACGCCGTCTGCCTTTTATGATTTTTTTCTCCCTTTTTTGCTTCTTATGCTTTTCCCCAGTTTTTCCAGTGCGGTTGACATTCAGCGCTCGGTGAATGTGAACTTGACACATTTTGACAGCTGTATCCTTGCCCCGCTGCAGGTCAACAATGGCGAACGAATCGACCCGACTGGACATTCGAACATTTTGTGTACTTTTCGAAGCGAGGGAGTTACAATCTTATCATTTCACCCAAGAATATAAGCTTCGATTTATGGCTATCATTTTTGATTGCCAGTTGTCATTAGTTCTAAAAAGTTTTCGTCCCATGAATAAATGAAAATGTAGTACAACGATTCTAGTAATATTTAAAGCTAATTCTTTGGGTAGCTTAGCCTTTGGTTAGCTTTCGAAAACCGTCGATTTAATGAATGTCATAAACAAATTTTATCAAAAAAGATTGTACTAAAAAAGTGTGCTAAAAACGCTTGGCATTTAGTGTGTTAATTCGCGTTAGTACCAAATTCTAGCAAGACACTTCTCAATTTATTTTTACAGGAATCCATGGATTAGAGGGCCTTAGAGGGCCTTCTCTGATATCCTGACATCCTTTCCGGTTGTTACCTATATTTAAATCCGGCTCCCCCTTCGGACCGGGCGAGCTGCTGGTACTCCCTCCGCCATGGTGGCCGCTCGAGCTGGCAACACTGTTATCCATAATGACCGGCGGGGTAGGCGTCGACGGCGCCATACTGGTAGTGGAGGAGGCCGACTCCTGCTTCGGGACCATCACCACCACCGGATGATGGTGATGGTTAGGATGGTGGTGATGATGCTGATGATGATGTTGCAGATGCCCTTGGTGATGGGCTTGGTGCTGCTGCTGATAGGGATGGTGCGAACGGTACACCATCTGCGCCGGATGATCCTCGTCAACCATGGCCGTGTCGCGGTCCGCCGGGGTTGATCCCGGACCCTTGCGAAGATCCGCCGCGGCCACGTCCGCCGAGATGCTCTTCATTGAGTTGAGGATCTTCGGGTGGTTGGTGTAGACCGAGGGACTGGCCGGGGAGGCAACGGCAGTGCCGACGTTGCTGATGTGATGTGAAGGATGATGGTGCGAGTAGCTGATGACGGCCGTAGTCCCAGCGGATGACGATGGGGTCGACGAAACGACGGGCGACCCGGCGGACACTTTCTGCACCTGGAGTAGCGCCGGACGAGGGGTGGGCTGTCCACCGACCAGTGGCGGTGGTGGTGGTGGTGGTGGTGAGCTCGAGGACGGTGAGCTGCAGCTCTCGGAGCCGACTGCCGACGTGCTCGTGGCAACCACCGACGCCAGAACGTTCTCCTTGATCACCGAACTGGTGCTACTTCCGCCGAACGGATGCACCGGATGTACGTTGGGGCTTGTGGCGGCGACGGCCGCGGCCAGATGGGGATGCTGGAGATGCATCGGGACGGCAGGATGGTGATGGAACCCGTCCGACAGCATGATGAAGCGTTATCCAAATGAGCGAACACAAAACACAAACACGTTTCCGAATTCCTAACGATATGAATTTATCCAAAGATTTTGCGCACACAACACACAAACTATTTTTCGTTGCACTTTCGCTTTGATTCACTTTTCAATTCGACCACAGGCACCTACGGATATTGCACTTTTTCCTGCGCTCCACACGCCTCAACTTCAATCATAAATCTTCCAAACCATAAACACACAATTTTCCAGCCTCACTTGGGCGAGCGCTTCACTTTCTTCACATCTATTTCGGTTTCCACCTTTTGCCGGGCGAAAATTTTCCTTTCTTTTTCCTCGTCAACCATCCATGAATGGAGAAACGGTTTCGGGCACCTACTTCGTAAGCACACGTGCGCGGAAAACCCCCGACACTAATACTTTTCCGGCCGCTGTTGCTGCTGCGATAGTAACTATCATAACGCGCCCGGGTGGCATGCTGCGATCGAAGCGCCGCGCGTTGGCGAAAGCTTGAAACTGGCCGCCCAGGAATCGCAAACACGACGACGACGGCAGGCGGTGGTGGAGGTGGCGGCCGTAGCAGCTTCTGCAGCGACGGCGACGCACGTTACCATGGCAACCCCTCCGCACGGTAGCTTTCTATTTTATTTTTCACGAATTCGTTTGTTGTAAATTTCGGTTTCTCTAACTTTTTCCGTGGTTTTTTTTTGATAAATATTAATGGAAGTTTTCACTGCCAACTTCTGTATCCATCCACTTGATTGCACTTTTCCCACTGTTGAATTATGTTTTGATGTTTCGTTTGCTGCCGGTTTTGAATGATTTTATCCTCTTTGCACCATTGTTGGACACTGCTTTTCACTGATATGATTCGGTTACTGGAGTAGTTTGCTCAATTTTTAGATCGAACTTTCCCCATGTACGACACCGGACTCTTCTGTAGGATGTTTTCAGTTTTCAATCCTTTTCTATCAACTCTTGCCCATTTCCACACTTTCTCTCTCACCACTAACCGCCAGAGGAAGGTTGCGGTTTTTGCATGTTGTTGTTTAACAAAATTCACAATCGAACTTTCGGGTTCACTTGACGAAACGAAACATTTCCACCTGCAAACTGCCAACCATCGAGCGGTTTTTTTGGCAAGTTTAGAGCAACTTCCACCGGCGAAACGGTGGAAATTTTGCACGAAATTCCTCCCTCTGCACGCACGGTTTCGAGCCACCACACACAAGACGCAGCACGGCACGCACGCACGATCGATCTGCTACGCGGTGCGCCTTCGAGAGGGAAGAGCGACCCAAGACCAACGAAAGGAAAATCTGTACTGGCCGTGCGGACGGTCCCGGCGAAGCGTGGTACCCGTCGTCGACACAACATCGAAAAAATATTGAAGGTCATGTGGCGTGCGGCACCCCGCGCGCAGATCCGCCTTGGAGCGAACGGATGCGAGAGAGTGTTCGAAACGGCGCGCCAGAATGGGATAGGTAGTGAGTGACAGTTACTATCGGCGTTTGTCAAACAGTGGTGGTGGTGGTGGATGTTGTAAAAGTGGGTAAGAGTGAGCGAGAGACAAAGAGAGAGAGGGAGAGGTGGAAAAATTAGAGCAACTCATCGACGAGCGAAAGTGAGTACGAACGAGCTGTGAGTGACCGTCCTCGCAGATCTCACGTTCACACGGCGAACGAACTTCACGGTCATACCGACCTGTTAAGGGTGCAAGAGTGAGAACGAAATCAAAGAATCCACTCAACACTCTTCGGGTGGAGTGAGAGCTAGATATGTTTTGTCTCACAGAAGTAATCGAGTAACAGAGAAGGAAGCGAAGGTGAAGGTGAAACCGGAGGATGATGATGGCCGCCAGCGAAACGTGTTTGTGTGAGTGTGTGCTTGAATACCCCGCGGTTGATGACCGACCGGTGGGTTGAGTGTCCTCCCGGCCAGCGCAATTGCTAGAGCGAAAGATCGGCCTGAGTTCGCGCCGTCTGCCTCACTCACACGCTCACTCACTCGCGTGAGATTGCTTCGGCTGCCCGTGAGATTGAATTGTGAGAAACGGGATCGTTCTGGCGAAACTCGTAAAGAATGATAGACGAAAAACGTGATCAGTATGTAAAAACTGCGGAGCTGATATTTTTTACAGAAATAACGCAAACTAATTTTAATAAATTGTCATTTGTTTTCCTTATAGTGCAATTTCCATAAAAAAAACTACTCCCCCAAATTGCCAAAATATTATACTCGTAATTTGTTATTTTTTTAAATGTAATATTTAAGAAGACAGACAGAAAAATAATATCGGCATAAGATAGAACAATAAAATATGTATGTGCAGATATGAATAATATCAGCAAATACTGATGAACTTCCATTAAAATGGCTATTTTCGGTAAATGAGAGTTACAATAGCATTGAAATGATCAAATCTAAAACGTGTCAAAACTTCAGTGCAAAAATCCTTGCACGATTTCATTCACCTCACAGCCGTTTAACCATTCGTCAGGAGCCACAGTCCTTCACCTTCTCCAGACTGAACAAAACCACAATAAATAAAAAAAGGAGGAAACTCGCTGAAGCACCTTCACCTTCCATATCAAACCCGCGCAGTTCCTTCCAGTCGGTCGGTGGTCTCTCCAGGTCACTCGAAACGACGACCAAGACGGACGAATTTGGGGTAGTCGACCGGGCGAAGGCTCGCGGTCAGGGTTGCGCAAAACTCGAAAAACGCGTGCACACATACAAGCCTCGCGGAAACGGGGTTGGTAAAAATAACCCCGCTAATGACGATGATGATGATGGCGATGATGATCGACGAGATCGCGGCATAAGAACGAGTGCAGATGGAACAGGCAAAGGATTGCGAAATGCCACCAAACCACCATTCTTGCGCTCGAGCCAAACTGCTGAACATGAAACATCAACAAAACAATCATAAAAGTGAACAAGCAGCAAGGTGAGCAGCGGGGAGCGGGTCGTTCAGGTGGGTGGCCAGCCGTCAAGAACGCGATCACTTCCCCCCATCTCGGCCAACGCAATCATCTTCCGCTCCACTCATCATCAGCGTCATTATCGTCATCGTCAACAAATATGTTCAACACAAGGTGAAGGTGAAGGCACAGTGGCACGGAACGCGACTACGCTGCTGCTGTACCGCACACGCGAAAATATTCAAGGGCACCACACCACCAAAAGTGTAGTGCTCTATACAGACAGGGGTATAGATGGACGGAGCACACATCGCCCAAACCGTCCGTCCAACCATCATTCTGCGATATTTAATTGAATTACTTTTTGAAGCAAAAAGAATCAACCGTCGTTGGGATCTGAAGAAAAATGCCCCTCAAACGATCAGTTTAAGCAATCGGTAAAGAAACTCGTTTTTATGCGATAGCTCTTTGACAAACGCTCCAGTTACACAGTTACATTTGCAAGTAATCGAAAAATTGAAAAAAAACCAAAGGTGCATTTCAAACGGGTATGTATATAAAATTTAGCATTTAAATGAAAGTAACCGAAAATAAACTCAAAACAAACGACATGGTTATGTAGAACAGAATCAACTGGTATAGCAAACGAGAAACAACAATCGAGAACGAGTTAAACGCACAAATAGTGAGCCCTTGTGAGGAAGCAGGAGAGAATGTAAAGCGCTCCCTAAACGCGGGGCGAAGTTCGCCCGATGCGAACGAATAAAAGTAGCCCGGTTTTGCCAAATAACCAGCGCGAACGAACTTATTCGTCCGATCTGTCAAAGTGGTATATGAAATTAATAACTTGTTTACATTCTGAAGCAGTTCAAACCAAATTCAAATCGAGCAACTTCAGTTCAAACCAAGTTGATGATATAAAAACCTTGGTTAAAATTGAACGTTCGCCCTCGGTGGAGTTTCGCAATTTATAAACGCAGCGCGAACGAAATCGGTTTTTTTCATATGGAGTTTCGCGTTGGCCTGCGCAATTCGCGCTGCCCGGGACAACTTTCGCATTGACAAGGGCAACATTCGCTCTAAGTCTAGGAGCGGCCTAACTGGAAAGAATGTTTTGCGACATGTAAATGTGAACGAACAGAACTCCGGGAAGGGTTTGAAGAGCAAGGAAAAAGTAAATAAATGAAAGGAAGTGTTACACTTCGAGGAATCATGAAACGAAGAGAGAAGTGAAGCATAACACGAGGAAAAAGAAGAAAGTACCAGGTGGCGATCAATGAAAGAGTAAACAGAACGACTAAGAAAGAATATGAAGCGAACGGAAAAACTAATTGAGAAAATTACTCAAAAACCCTTTAGTAAAAGAAATTGGTATTGGAAAATAAACTAAAAGATACCATATCTAACTAAAGAAAGTTGTTTTGCTTTGTTTAATACATATCAACACACATTTTCTTGGTTAACCAATCAAAAGTATAAAACAGAACAATCTCATCACGAAACAATCTCATCTTCAACGCATATCCCCGTACCCGAAGGGTTTAAGAAAAGCCAAAACCGAGAAGAAAACGGTTTAAAACGCAGAATTCGTTTTTGCAGCTGCGAGTCACTTTTTGACCAAAATGAAAAAAAAAATCAGCAGCTCCATCATCACAAACACAACAACAAACAACCGGCTGACCAAAAATTGACGTAGCAACGGAAGAGCAGTAAAAAAAACAAGTTGGTCACACACTCGCGCTAGCTCAAAATGTACCAGCAGGCAAGAGGGAGAACAACAAACGGCAAACGAAGCAGGAATAAGCGAGATGGAATCGAGAATTTCAGGTTCAAGGGCAAACGCCGCGCGAGACGTGCGCGAAACTTATTCGCGATAGAGTAAAAGAGAAGAAGGAAGCGAACGAATGAGGGATGCGGTTTTTTTTCGACGTTTCTTTTTCATCTTGCTGTTAAGTGTCTTGTTGGCTTGTATGTATTCTTTACTTACTGACGCAATCAGCACCAACGGTTATACATAAAATAAATATATATGTTACATGCGGAATTCATCAAGAAGTCGTGGTTTTTTTTGGGGGGCTCCTGTTTTGACACACAATTGGAATATTTATTTTCCCCAACCCTCCAAGTATAATGACGAAAAACCCAGAAAAGAACACTAAAATGCGTAGTAAATTTTACGGGTAGGTCATATTTTAAATTTAAAAATCAATTGGCACAAAGTTTTTGTGAATGTGTCGCCATTTTTATGTCATATATATTACTTGGGATGCAACACACATCCATGTCTCGGGAAGTAGAGAACGTTAGATTCGAGGGTTGAAATTTGAGAACTACCAAAATGGAAACAACTATGTATTGTGCGCGGTTAGTTAGTTATTCATAAGTTTTTTTTTTTTTCACGAGAACGCTTAGAAACGCGAGACAAAACTTCTACCACGGTCACAAAGAGGTCAGGGTCAGCCGAGCCGTCATCCATCACGATTCCTTCGCCCAAAATGATTTTAAAGTGGGCTACAAAAAAAAACGCCCCCCTCCTCGAAATTGGCATTACGCATGAAACATTCACGCACACGCGTCTTTTTTGCTGTCGAGTTAGACGCCTGACGGTTGCAGTTTTTTTTTTCCTAGCATTGGGTCAACCTTTTGAAGCATTCCATTTGGAACAAGGACTACAGATCCCTCGATCGGAAAGGGAGAACGATCATCGCCTCGTTGAAACGCACTCGCCTTTCCTTCACCTTGAACTCTGCTGCTGTTGCGTTCTTTTCGCGTTCCTCTTCGGAAACGGTTCTTCTACGCAGCCGAAAAAGGGGAGAACCCGAGCGAAGCGCCAGTTCGATCCGAGCTTGAAATGCGTGGCTTTGAAAGTTGTAACCCCGGGACGGAACGATTCATTCCTCACACCACGGAAGTTGATAGGTAGATGTTGGCGTTTTTAGTTTTCAGCTTGATTTTTGGAAGTGGTACGTGAGAAGAATATATAAAGAACCAGTGCCTTTTGATTTTTTCCGCAAAAAAACAAATTGAAACCAACAAAGATCACGAATATTTTCATTCGTGGGTAAAATAAGATTAAAAATAGGTATATTATTTCGCCACTTAAACGAATCAAACAGCAAAAATTGAATAGAATTTGATGAACATGAAAAACTAGCTATAAAGCGTCGAAAAAGAATACCAAACGAGCATGTATGACTTGGGAAAGAATATTAAAATAAAGAAATTAAATGCAAAGAGCTTTAAATAACTTATAAGTGAAAGATAAGAATAAAATAAATGAAAAAAATAATAAACCACGTAGAAATGCAACAAAACAAACAACATGAGATAATGAAACGTAACATGGTTTATATAATATTTCGTTACTTACACAGAATCATATAGAAACCCTATTGAGTATTCATAAAAACGAAGAACTGTCCATAAAGCGTCGATAAAAATACCCATTGACAACATGACTTTTAAAAAACATTAAAATAAAGAAGCAAAAATGCTAACAGTTTCTAATAAAGTGAAAATATAAAAAAACGTAACAAAACAAACAACATGAATTAATAGAAAAAAAATGAGCAGAAGACACGCATGAAATACAATATAAACCCAAAATCTGACGCATAACACATTATCATTGTACCAGGAGAAAAACATCCCACCAAAAGACACCAGAAAACCACGGAAAGAGTTCAACGAAACAAGCGCAAAGAGGTCAACACTCGAAAAGGGAAGCCCACCCGGTACGCCTTTCCTTCCCTCTCATCGCTTCTCGCTTCAATCGCCGTAGTTACTTCTGATTTGTTCTTTACATTTTCCAGCCAGCTTCTTTTCGTTCTCCCATATTTGTTGCCTTCTTCAACCGTTTCGTAACAACAACGACGAAAACAACGAGCTCCGGCCGCGTAGAATTCTTTCCCCGCCAAAGGTGACGGAGGGCGGTGGGTAATTTTATGCGAACCGAAAGGCATGAAAACAAGAATTGAACGCAGAAGGGCAGCGCGCACGCCAGAACGCAAAAGATTGCCGAAGAAAAAAGGTTTCATGAAGACTGTTATTCTTGAACAACAACAAAAAGAGAGTATAAAACAGTAGGTAAATGAATAAAACAACCCCAATCGTGCGGCTCCTTCCGATGGGGGCTTTTGGTTTTTCTTTTTCCATTACGATTCACTCATTTTCCTTTGCCCTCGTTCACCTAGTGGACGGGTTTCCGTTCTGATCGCGTTTTCCAGTCCACGCGTTTACAGCTCCACTGTTCGATCTACGTTCGCGATTCTTCCCCACACAGCGCTAACCTCTTCGCTTTTCTCATCTTTCAAACGACGTTTTCTTCCCCGTACCCCCGTTGTTCTCTAGTGGTTCGTCTCTGCTTTTCTGTTTGCTTTCAAATTCTTTCATTTCGTTTCCCCCTTTTTCCATCTGCTTAACGCCGTTCGGTTGTTATTCTTTAGCGCTCGCGGTCCGCGGACGCGCGGGTGACTGACCTACGACGACGTTTTTATTTCACCTTCCACTCGGTCGAGTGCCTTTTGCGGTTTTGCGTCGCCGGCCAACGAGCGACCGCATGCTAAGATGTACGTGGTTAGAAGAGGTTAGAAAAGACTGGACGGGGGGGCAAAAAAACCAACTCCGTTCCTCCGCGTTGCGGAAGGCGAGGGAACGGTGGAAACTAAAACAGCTCACGATCAAGCAAGATATCCGTGGCGGTCGGAGAGCTCTGTGCCGTTTCCAGCTCCATTTCCATGTTGATCTTTCTGCCACTTCCCTTTCTTCTTCGCTATCTTCGCCTGTTTCCATTTGGCAGAGGGCTCTTTCTCGGTTGGGAGGAAAAACTTGTATGTATATTTCATTGGTTCTTCAGTGAAGAACCTTTAAAAGACAATCAATGAAGGTTGATTTCTTTTACCGAAAATACTCAAAAGAGACAGAGAGAGAAAGACCGAGTGATTCATGCAAGGTAAAAGGGAAGGGAATGAAAAACACGCGTTCGAATCGAAGCCGATCGCGATCGATCATTGCAAGACCCGCGCGGGAAGGCTAGAGGAGAAAGTGAGAAATGAGTGAAAAATTAAGAAAGTGCGAGGGGAAACCCCGAAGGTGGAAAGGATGCTTTTACTCTTCTTTCCGTTTCCTCCACACCGGGCGGAAAGTGGAAAGTGATAAAACTAACGAAACACACAGACACATACACAATCGGTGTTGCTTTCGAGCGGGAGTTACAATGTTGGATCAGTGTTTTCCACACGAAAAGGCGTGCAATAGTGAACTGAAAACCGTCCGATAGAAAGATAAAAATGGAAACAATCTGGAGAGTATTAAAAAAAAAACTAAACCTAGCAATGAGCAAGAGAGAAAGGCCAACTGCGGGCAAAAGAAAACCCCAATCCCACGTCGTTCCAGCAAACGGATCGGAAATCGTTCAAGCATCGCGCATAATTGGAAGACGCGGTGAAGGTTAAGTCATTGACTCTCGCTTTTCCTGCATTTCCACCTCTTTTCCGCCACACGGCGCACCCTCCTCGCGGCAGGCGTTGTTTGAAAATCTTTTAGGCACGAGAGGAAAATGGAGAGCCAGGGCTTTGGAACTGGATTGAGAAAATTTCATTGAACACAAACGACGAGGAGGAAGAAAACTTGTAGTTCGTTTTTTGTTTCTTTGCCAGTAATTTTCATGGAAGCACGATCGTTGGTGCGTTTGCTCACGATCGATGTGATTAAATTAATTTCCACGCTGAATTGTTTTTCCTCTCCAGAGCGATGAACGGTGGCGATCAATGTGATCGGTAATTGGCTTATAACCGTAAGCGAATTTGTGTTTTTGGTCAGAAGACATTCAAAACAAGAGCAGACTGCTATTAATTATGCTGAATTATGGAGATCAACGGACGTTAATCGGTTTAGTTCGTGAAAGTTGACTAACGGAAGTCTTACTACTCTTGCTTTTGATTTTGTCAAAGAAGTTGAAAAAAACTATACAAAACATACAAAACAAAACCAAAACAAAAATAATTTTTCGTAGAAGAAAACACAAATTTTCAATCAATAAATATCAAATTGAAAAAGAACGCTTATATGCTTTTATTTTTAATTGTTTCTATAGCTGAAGACGAAAGACACAGTCAGTACTTCTAAAATTTCCCCTTTATGGCCTCTCACGCATGGAAAAGCGTGCTGCAGTTCACTAACCGACTTTTCACCGGTCGACACATTTCACTAACCTTCACCGAAACAAAGCCCACTCCGGCTGCAGACGAAGTAGAAACTCATGGTGAAAAGGAAAATGGCTACACTAGTTTTCCCATTAGCTTGCGTTCCCATCGCACGCACCGCAGCACGCATTCGTAAACGCATTCACCAAAAAGACACACATAAAAAAACACGACAAAAGAAAAATGGAAGAGGAAATTGGGAAACCACGAAAACTCCGTAGCTAGCAAAAGGTCTACGCACTATTTTCGAGCCATTTTTCTTTCACTTCACAGCCTCGCTTCTCGCTTCGCTTTGCCATTCCTCCCAATGGCACCCAAGTGACCCAAAAGAAATTTTCCTTACACCACACGTCACACTTTGGTCGGGTTTAAACGGTGCAACGACCTGTGGACAACGCGGTGGAGGGGTTTCTTAAGATTCGTACTCAGGTCCGTTCAGCTTAACTCAACCACTTGGAGGAGGAACGAGGGTACAAGATGCAGAACAAAGGAGGATTACAGACGCAGTTCGAGCAGAAACGTAAAAGAAAACATTTGCTGATAGTTGGTAGGTATTTGACAACGACAAAAAAATTGGAATAGTTAAAAAGTTCATCCAAAAAGAAGAAAAAAACAACATTAACAAGAATAATAAAATAAGAAAAGGGAAAACTTATAATCATGGAAAGCATGAAAAGAAATAGAAAAAGAAAATTGTAACGAAAAAGTTCCACCTAGAGAAATATAAAACATTCCATACAAAATCAAAAATGAATCAAGCGAGGAAAATACGTCATTTTTATACTCTTCTCTACTGTCCTGTGTTTGTATCGTCGATGCCGAAAGAAAGTTGATCATAAATGAATGTACATGAGAAAAAAAACTATCACAACTCTTATTGCAGTTGATATATTTTCTCCACCTTTTTAACCCCCCGCCGTCTTACCCTCGCCTCAAACAAAATGTTCAACTTGTCTTTTACTTTCAGTTTAAGAAAGCGCATTGTATGCCTATTGACAGATTAGCCGCCTTCGGCCTTCCCATCCGTTTATTCGAACGAAAATGATCGATTTATGTCGTTTGTGCAGCAAATCGTGAAGCAGTACGGGCCCGGTAGAAAGCAACACAAACTGGATTACAATTAAGATAAAACTTTCGGAAAAGCGCGCCCGAGTGTAATGAGCTCTAATAAGTGCCCCAAACCCGCGGCGATGAAACGGAGGCGAATGGCTGTTGGAACATTAAAGCAGCATGTAATTTAATTGTTTCACAATGAAACTGAAAGCGAAAGCTGTCGGCAAGGTGGAGGATGGAATGAAATTTGATGATCAATCAAATTTTTTGGCCTAACAGCGAAAGCATTAACGATATCGTCACAAAACATCAGAAATTTGACGTCGCGTGACAATTTAGTATGCTCCAAAAGGGATAACTAGCCAGTTCATATCATACATGAAAACAATTCGAGAGAATCTCAAAACAGTCAATTGTGTTATTGAGGGAATAGTAAAGCTTATATTGTCCAGCGGGAAGTATAAAAATTAATAAACATTTAAGTGTCACCTATAAAGAACTTAATGGTATTTTTTTTTTCTTTCAAACAAACCGATAAGTGCAATAAACGAAGGCTTTTCGTTTTGGGTAAGGCTTTCGATGCCGTAGCAAACAAACAAAAACCAAAACTTACAACTCAGTGAAAGTTATTACGGTCACACCGCAACGAAAACGCTGTGCTCGAAAGAAGCCAACCACCCGTAAACCTTCCCTTTCCTTCCCTTTTCACCCCACCCGCCGCCGGTGACTAGTGCACGAAAAGTTCATTTTTCCATCATCTGAATTTTCATCAGTACCATTTCACCAAAGCAACACGGTCGAGGGTTCGGCCGGTAGCAGATAAACAGATACCGAAAAGGTGAAGCCCATAAACATGGGAAACGAGGAGCAAACAAAGCTGAAGCCAAAGCTAAAAGTCGCGAGGGGGTAGGGGGTAGGAGGGGGAAGGGAGAAAGACACTCAACAAGTCGTTGACGTTTCACTTTTCCGCTGCCGGGAGTCACACCGTCGTGCGCGGATGTGTTCAGCTGCGGCCGGAGATTCGGAGAAATGATCTTCTGCCGGTCGGCGAGGCTCATCTTGGGCTCCAAAAGACTCTATTTTGGACCGATCAACCAGCAAACCGATCGTCGTCCCCAACTCCTCGGTTCCCTTGGTGGATTTGGGGAAGATAATTCACCCTGCAAGGGCCAATGACTTTCCGCCAGCCAGAGCGGTTGGTTGCCGGTGGAAAGTGGCTGAGAGCAGAAAACCGTACGAAGGGGGAGAGGTCAATGGCATTTCAGTTGATCAACCTTTGGTACGGGGCCAGTGACCGCAGCAAATGGGGGTGGAGGGGAGTGAATTTGGGGTCAAATTTCCTCAAACTTATATGGGTTATCAAACAACTGCTTTACGCTTTGAAAATTTGACACATGAACTCACACAAGCATGTGAGAATTCCAATTTATTTAAGTTGGAAAATATTTACCAAAACCATTCAACATAAAAACCTCAAAGTTTGGTTTGACTGACTTCGCATGGCGAAGAAGTCTACAATGAAGTTAGAAGAAAGTAGAACCAGAACTAAACACCATTCCAGAATCGTCACACACCGTGTAGGAAATCCCTACATATGGGAAGGAAAATTTCAAAAGTAAATAAACTGTGGTACATTAACCCGCATCACCCTCGGCGGAAGGAAACATGGGGCAAAAAGCTTCGACCTCGAGAGCCAGGCTAACCAAATAGCCACATTTCACCCTGGACCCGAGCCGTACATTTTCTCACATCAGTCGGAATGTTGACGGGCGAAAGAGAGCGAAAGAGATAAAAAAAAAGAAAAAGAAAAGGAGAGTAACTGTATGAAGATCACGAAACGAAAGGAGAAACAGCTTCACGGTACGTCGATCACAAGCATTCCAGTATCAGAAAACATCACATCACTGGAGGCAAATAGTAGGCAGGTCGCATGTTTAGATTTGCACTTTCAGCAAAGGAAAAACAAATATGCGTGCTATAAATTAGCAGACAATAAAAACCAAAAGCGCACAGAAGAATCCAAAAACGTTTTAGTAGTTTATTACAAAAGCTAAAACAAAATAAAACTGCTATGGGTGGCAAATAATTTGCAAAAAGAAACATTTATACTAAAACACTTAAGCAAGAACATAAGAACTGAGAAAAGGCTCGATAATAAATTTGATAAAAGAGTGTATGGCAGAGTGAACCGCAAAAGTAACCCCGGAGCGGCTCACTGTCACCCATCGATCTTTCACTTGTGAGTGCTTTCTCCCACTTTCATCGTCAATCGCTCCCTCTCTCTCCTTATCTATCTTTCTCCTTCGTTTTTTTCTGTTAGTTCACCATTTCTCATTACATTCCGGGCCCACTTCAAGTTCACCAGATGTGAAAGATGGCGCACTCACGCCCAAACCCCTGGATGGGAGTGAAACAACAATCTCCCCCCAAACCGTGGGATGTGAGGGGGGTTGCTTTCTCGTTTTCTCTCGCTTTTCCGCGGTCGATGTACTACGACAAGGGTACAGTGTACCCAGCGGATACACAACAGGGGGCTATGACCTTGGTTTCCTTTGAGAGTTCGCGTCCGATTATTGATGCAGTGCACATGCTCGCCCCGAAAAGCGGATCTCGTTCGAGTGGACTCGTGTCAGACCCTGCCGGGTTTTTACATCTCGCATCACCGTGTGTGAAAATCTAGAACAATGTCATGGTTTTCCGTGCGAGTTTTTAAACATTTCTTCTTTTTATTTATTTGTATAATACCACCAATTGCAAGAACATCACACAAATGCTTTCACAGCGTTGCTTTCGGAATTGGCTTTCCTTGAAACCATTACCCAATTTCATTCCCACCGAAGAGCGGAAAGGAAGCAAGTTTACAAAACATTCAATAAAAACACACCTTCACTTGACGTAAATGAGAAAATGTTTGCCTCAGCGCAAAAGCGTACAGGGAGTTGGTTCAATTTTTAGTAGGATAATACAACGCAACAGAAGAAAACAACCATTTATGCAAGCTCGCAAACACCTCCCTAGCGAGCAGCGGGAAAGATGAGCTAAAACAAAACAAACGCGATATAAACAAGAATCCGCGACTCGCGTGGAACAAATACATATTCTGGCCGCCATCGATGTGGGTTACCAGTTCTCGAGTGCGGTGTCGAGAAAGGTTTCGATCGAAATTGAAAAAAACAACAAAGGGCAGCTTCCATGGTTAGACGATGTGGAGCAGTGAGCTAGTAATGAGGGATAGTGAGCCGCTTTTTTCTCACTCGTGGTTATCAACTGACATAGAGTAAAGAAGAAGGAAATATCGCAAAGATTGCGCAAGAAGGACAGAAACAAAAAGAATAAACTGAGTCATTTGCTGATTTGCTCACTTTATGGTGAGTTTTCGAGTGCGAGTGAGACCCATACTCACATCAATCTCACTCGAACCTATTCAACACAAGCGCAGCGAATCAAGTGCGGAAAGTCTAATCGCGAGAACGAGAAAAAGATCGTGCAAGAGGGAGAGAAGAAGCACCACAAGAAGGAACCACACAAAGGGTGTGAGAGAGTGCGAGTGCGCAAGTGTGACCGCGACGCGCGGTGGTCGGAGACGAAGTCAATGACCGACTAACCTTGAATCCATATCAACGGGCGTGCGGTTCGCTCACTCTTCGAGACGGAGTTGCGCTGCGCCTAACACCCATCCTTTTCTCTTTCACGCACACAAACAACCCGAACCGTTTCTCTCATTCACTCCTTCACGATCTGTCTCGTTTTCGTCCGATTTGCACAAGCGATAGAGTGAGCGCAGGTGAACTGGCTGCCCCGTTGGCGGAGGTGAGAAGGCGCGATACGGAAAAGATACTTAGCAAGCGCTGCTCTTCTTCTTGTATCTCCTTGAACTTCGGGTGTACTTAAAACACCGAAACCAAAACGAAATTGGTGTGGTCGGAAAAGTAATACAAAAGGCGAATTTTCGGTTGTTTCCCATGTTGTTGTTGTTGAGTTTCCCGATTGGTGGGCGGAGGGGCCGCTCTTATTGAGAGGACGATTTCTTTCGCATCTTCCATTTCGCAAGTGAAAATTATTCACAGTCACAATAAGAACAAGACAAATGAAACAGTTGGACCACCGCGTTTATGTAACTGCTTGCTACCAACAGTAGTAATTTAAAAACCTTAAAAACTACCCGTAAAGATTCTAAAAACTACGAATACAATGTAGAAATACAGAAAATTTGACACAAAGACTAACTAAGCAAGTATAGTACTTAACGAAAGAAATAAATTGAAATAGGCAAAGGCAATGTAACAGATAGAAATATCTCACATTATGTAATCAATACAAAGATAAATACAAACGATGGTAAAAAATGAAAATAACTTTTCGATGTCATAAAGTATTTGTAATTGAATGAAACTTGAAACCCCAAAAAAAAAGAATTAATTAAAGCTCAAACAAAAGCTTCAAACTGGAAGTTCCATGCATGAATTCATCAAAACACAGTTTGATGCAAACCATCCGTACCGCGAGCGTAATCGATGAGACGATCAAGCAAACAAAATATTTATATCTCCTCATGTATACACCTTCCGGCGCAGCCAGTTTCGTGCTGTTTTTGACATCCGAGACGAAATAGGTCACAGGAGCAAATTTGCTGCTGCTGTTGCTATTCATCCGTTCGCGTATTGATTGCATCAAGTTCGGCGGGGAGCGAAACCCTTGGTAGCGAGGGGCAGAGGAAAAGGCCCGCCATAAGAACATGCGATTGTGGGGCCAAATATCATTTCTAAATTTATACCGAAAACGGTGCACATGCGATTATTGCTGGCAAGCAAAACATTGGCAAAGAATATAAGAGCAAAAAAAAAACGCGGCAAATCACAAATGTGAAGGTTGCTGCCGCCCGCGGTTTCTACCTTTTCGGCGTTTTTAATTCGCGATGTTTTGCGCACAGTGACCGGTATTAGTGTAGAGAGCGAGAGGGAAACAGTGAGAGAGATATGTGAGTAAATATTATCGCATAGTCAGTGGGGGGGCGGAATTCATACGGGTTGGAAGTGTCGATGATTAGTTTTGTGTTTTTTTATCTCTCAAGGTTTTTACATGGCATTTCATAAAATTAGCTACTTGTTATTTGATTATTTTTTTATTTATGTATTATGCATACAATCTTTTTCTTCAAATAAAGTATTTCAAGTTTCGATTATTCTATATAAAACATGTAATGGCAAACAGTTTTTTTTTCGATTTTTGTTTTCTTCCAGAGAGATTTGAACTCACGTCCTTGAGGGTGAGAACCAAAGCTTTACCAACTGTGCTACGGAACTCACCTGTTTAATGGTGGTAAAGAATGGCATTTGTTCAATTCAAATAGTGAAACGTATTTAGTATTCGTGATACGCAAAAAATGTCTTTCGTAATCAAGGCTAGACAATCCGATTAGCCTTATCGCTGTAAGAAAACCCCATCTAGTGGACTTCACTATACTCTCAGCAATGGGCGAAGAATTCCGTTGCCCATCGAACGGAAGAATCCTTCGGCAAAGACTCTGCCCCCTGCTCGAGTAGTGTGAAGTGGACGCGTGTGAAGTCCTCGAGGTCCGTTTCCGACGACCGTACGATGACACCGACGATGACGATGATGCTTTACGGTACCACAGCGCCAGCCAACCTATCATCATCATCATCATTCACCACCGCCGACCACGACTGGCGAATCAGTTGGCTCCACAAAAAAAACAGGTTCCACAACAAGAGACGGTCGTTGATCGTGTCCGCGAGAACTCGCGAGGGTTCTTCCTCGTCGCGTTACGGTGATTTTATGATGCTTCCCCGTCGCGGTGGTGTCCAGTTGCTTCACCCTCAACGAACCCATTCGCGCCGAAGCCACGGAAAAGCCAACGCCGCCGTTCGCCGCGCAACGAACTCGGTTGGCAATGACAGTGACACTTTGTGTCTCGCCGTTATCTGCCCTCCAACCTACCCCCCAGCCCAAAGTGAACTGGTTTTCGGTCTCTTTCACCCATGCACACGGTATGTCTTAGCTCGATTTTAGCCGTTGTCCTTCGCAAGAGTGGAATATAATTCACACAGGTGCGATACTACTGGCTAACCTCCAAAAAATCGTAACGGCCATACCGAACCATAAATATAAAAATCGTTTGGCATTTGGGTGGCGTTCGTCACCGTTCCCTCCAACCGATCCCGTTCCCCCTTCGTTCATCCTTAAACGACGGGATCCTTGTATCGCTGGGTGAGAATGGTGTTTCGTTGCTTTATTTTCTGCTTCCCTCAACTGTACCAGTGGTTCACTTGGTTTCGCCTTTTTCTTTTCGCTCGATCGTCTTTCGTTTGAACGGCCATGAACGTGAACGTGAAGAACGCGCGTACTTCTCCTCCTCCCCCTTCGTGAGGCCAAATGCGCGAAATATCTTCCAAATACACACACACACACACACGCTCAGACTCCTATCGCGGACGATGACGCGCGCATTCGTCCCACTGTCCAACACACCTGAGCAAAATATGTCTTGTTTAACTTTTTGCGCAACGTGGTGAGAAGCGGACGTGTTCTCGTTCGAGATTTTCCATCGTTCCTCTCACCGGATGATGGTTGGGCACTTCTTGGCACGACATTATTTTGGCAATAAAGACCTCATGCCTTACATTTGATGCCAGCCTCTTCTGAATGGCGACGTACACAACCATTGAGTGACGGTGTAAAACGAGAGGATGGAGGTTTAATTGAAGCATCGTTGTAATTGTCAGGCTTTTTGTTTTGTGAAAAGCAAGAGGAAAACTTAGGTTGAGGATGAGCGGACGAAAGTGAAGGAAAAGGGTCGAATGGGGACTCGAAGCAGAATAAAGTGACCAAACGCTGAGCAGAGAAGAAGCCAAGAGAGAAATTTATAAGACAAAATCTAAGAAGGAGACATTGTGTAAGAGGTACACGATTTTTCCATTTTCTTCCCACATCACTTCGAGAATGTATGAAAAAACAATCACACATCACAATTTTGTCATAAGTATACTCGAAATGCAATAACTGACACGTTAATTAAATTGTAAACTCATATTTGAAAAGTTCAACTTAAAAAAATACATAAAATATTTAAAAAAAACTGGCATTGAAATAAACTTGTAAATGTTTATGACAAACATAATAAAAACAGGAAAAAAGAACAAGTGACAGACTCTTAGCACGAAAAGATCATAATTGTCGATAACGGCCAGGTTATAGAATATAATATAATTACATTCTGCAGTCAAATCGCGTATGTTGCATTCCTGCATTTATAATCAGTACATGGAATGCATAATCAGCTTCCCCTGAGCTACCGTCTTGTGCGCCTTGTGAAAGCAAAGTATGAACAGAACAAAACAACACAACGGTTGAAAGATGCAACACGCCTTGGGGATGTGTATGGGCCCATTCACAACTGTTAGTAAAGCATTTACTTTACTCCATCCACCAGCAAATTATTGGCCAATTTTGACCGTTCAGAAAACCGATTATTTGGCTGTGGACGACTTTAATTTGTCACAATGTATTCCATTCCGGGGCGAGAAACCGCTGCTAAAGCGCAATGGTCAAAAACTTCGGCACGGTTAATTATTATGCTGCAACAATGTTGCGCAAGATTCTCCTGTAAATCGATACACGGTGTATGTCAGTGTGCTAACGGCACCGAGGAGGGTGTACGGGCGGGGCGGACACGAACGGAAGGACAGCGACTAGTGTTGTGTAGTGAGCAGATGAGCTACCTGAGCCGCTCTGCTCACCTCACTGAGCAGAGAGCTACCTCTCTGAAACAAAAACTGAGGTGGCTCACCAACTGAGCTTGCTCACCTACTGAGGTGGCTCACCTACTGAGGTGGCTCACCTACTGAGGTGGCTCACCTACTGAGGTGGCTCACCTACTGGTGGCTCACCTACTGGTGGCTCATCAGTTGTGCGGTGGCTCAGTAAACTCAGTTGTGCTGGTGGCTCAGCAAACTCAATTGTGCGGTGGCTCATCAAACTCAATTGTACTGGTGGCTCTTCAAACTCATTTGTACCGGTGGCTCAGTAAACACAGTATGTTTTATGTCCATGAACCGACAATTGAGTAACATTGTAAAACTGATAAGTTAGATTCAAACATGTTCGTTTAATGCGGTTGGTAACACGTTAACCGCCATGTCAGTCCCTGAGGACTGACCGTTTCCGTTGGGTGAAGTTTTCGTTCACGCCACGTAGGTCCCTTGGGACTGACAAATCTATAAGTCGTGGCGGTCGATCAGTGTCGGTCCGTCAGTGTCGGTCCGCCAGTGTCGGTCTGCCAGTGTCGGTCTTAGGCAAAGTTGAAGGGTAAGACTTTCCCCTTCGTGTCCTCCTTCTTGTCTCTCCTTAGTTTTTGCAGGCCGTTTGCTCTGAGCGAGGCGCGGATATCGCGGCGCGTTTGGGTTATGTTTCTTTTATTTTTATTCTCTTTGTCGCACTTGTACGGATTGCATGCGCGTATGTGTGATTGTGCATGGGTCTATTGGACCCGTTAGTTTTTTTGGGTTATGTTTTTTTTTTGTTTTTATTCTCTTCGTCGCACTGGTACGCATTGCGTGCGCGTATGTGTGATTGTTTACGGGTTTATTGGAACATTTGTACCAGCTTTGTTTCTATAAACTGCTGTTACTTTTTCGTCTCGTTTGCGTTTGAAGCTTATTCGTGTTATTGCTATTTTTTAATATATTTGTGCAGCAGAAGCATGTAGCGGAAAGCATGACAGTAAAAATAAGTATGTTTTATATTAATGATTTGGCTCTAATTAACGTCGCTACACATCTGTACGGATGTTTACGAAAAATAATCAATAAGGTCCGAGGCATGTAAAAATACACTGGGCCCAAAGTTAATCCGGACGCTAAAAAATGAGCATGCGTCCGACTTTGTCCTCGATTTTAGAGTACTTAGAACTGATAATAATGATGTTTGTTCATTGCATCTTCTTGGTGCACCTTGCTACGAAGTACGTGCAAAAAAAGGTTTAAAAAATCCTCCAAAAGCGGCACTATAAACAATAGAGTGGAAAAGGTCAGAATGTTGACGGCCAAACGTAAAGTCGGATAGTTTGATTTCATCGTATTTTTGTTAGCTAAAGTGGTATGTAAGTAAGGTTCGATTCATGATATTTGTTATCATCGATTCAGACAACTCTTGCGCATCGTTAGAAGCTTCCGGATGATTCGATTTCGATTATTGAAGTTTTCGTTGAAATATGCGTCACACAACTTTGCTGGAACGAAAAATCATCATTTATCTATCATAACGAATCTATCATAACTATCATGGAAAAAGTTTTCAAACATATGGAATTAGCCTTACATTAGCAAACTATCAGTTTTAGACATCATTAAATAGTATAAAACTTCAAAAAGTATCGCAAAATCTCCGAAGAACTGCTCTTTTTTGTGCTGCTAATCTGATCCAATCAAAAACAACAACTTTTACACAATAAATTCAATTGAAGGAGAAAAAACCTACATTCCGAATTACAAACAATTCCATTCACAAGCAGATCAAATCAACAAGCAAGTCGACAAAATGCTGAAAGACAACATTGTAGAACATTCTGTCTCAGTATACAACTCACCAATTCTTAAGGTACCGAAGAAATCAGATGAAGGAAACAAAAAATTGAAATAAGTTGTAGATTTTCGACAGTTAAACAAGAAAATCGTGACTGACAAATTTCCATTATGAAGGCTTAACAGAATTTTAGATCAATTAGGAAGAGCCAAGTACTTCAGTATTTTAGACTTTATGTCAGGCTTCCATCAGATCTCTCTCGACAAAGACTCGCGAAGATATACAGCGTTCTCAACTCCTTCAGGCTATTACCAATTCACAAGAATGCCATTTGGACGAAACATTAGCCCCAACAGCTTCCAAAGAATGATGGCAATACCCATGGCCGATGTTGACACCTGAACTCGTATTTGTATATATAGACG
Organism: Anopheles ziemanni; assembly: GCF_943734765.1. Lineage (NCBI taxonomy): Eukaryota > Metazoa > Arthropoda > Insecta > Diptera > Culicidae > Anopheles > Anopheles ziemanni. The sequence continues at coordinate 75,670,567 of NC_080706.1, forward strand.
ATATAATTGTTATTGGATGCAGTGCACAGCATCATATCAGTAACCTAGTATTTTGTAGATTAAGAAAATATAATCTTAAACTTAACCCCAGTAAATGTAAATTTTTCATATCAGTCGTAACTAATTTAGGGCATAAGATAACAGATAAAGGTGTTTTTCCTGACGAATTGAAATTCGATTAAGTAAAGAATTTCCCAACACCTACAAACGGAAACGAAATCGGACGGATGTTCATTTTTGAGCGTCCGGATTAACTTTGGGCCCAGTGTAATTTTACATGCCTCGGACCTTATTGATTATTTTTCGTAAAAATCCGTACAGATGTGTAGCGACGTTAATTAGAGCCAAATCATTAATATAAAACATCCTTATTTTTACTGTCATGCTTTCCGCTACATGCTTCTGCTGCACAAATATATTAAAAAATAGCAATAACACGAATAAGCTTCAAACGCAAACGAGACGAAAAAGTAACCGCAGTTTATAGAAACAAAGCTGGTACAAACGTTCCAATAAACCCGTAAACAATCACACATACGCGCACGCAATGCGTACCAGTGCGACGAAGAGAATAAAAACAAAAAAAAACATAACCCAAAAAAACTAACGGGTCCAATAGACCCATGCACAATCACACATACGCGCATGCAATCCGTACAAGTGCGACAAAGAGAATAAAAATAAAAGAAACATAACCCAAACGCGCCGCGATATCCGCGCCTCGCTCAGAGCAAACGGTCTACAAAAACTAAGGAGAGACAAGAAGGAGGACACGAAGGGGAAAGTCTTACCCTTCAACTTTGCCTAAGACCGACACTGGCGGACCGACACTGGCGGACCGACACTGGCGGACCGACACTGGCGGACCGACACTGGCGGACCGACACTGGCGGACCGACACTGGCGGACCGACACTGGCGGACCGACACTGGCGGACCGACACTGGCGGGCCGACACTGATCGACCGCCACGACTCATAGATTTGTCAGTCCCAAGGAACCTACGTGGCGTGAACGAAAACTTCACCCAACGGAAACGGTCAGTCCCCAAGGACTGACATGGCGGTTAACGTGTTACCAACCGCATTAAACGAACATGTTTGACCATCTAACTTATCAGTTTTACAATGTTACTCAATTGTCGGTTCATGGACATAAAACATACTGTGTTTACTGAGCCACCGGTACAAATGAGTTTGAAGAGCCACCAGTACAATTGAGTTTGATGAGCCACCGCACAATTGAGTTTGCTGAGCCACCAGCACAACTGAGTTTACTGAGCCACCGCACAACTGAGTTTGATGAGCCACCAGTAGGTGAGCCACCTCAGTAGGTGAGCCACCTCAGTAGGTGAGCCACCTCAATAGGTGAGCCACCTCAGTTGGTGAGCCACCTCAGTAACAACAGCTCAGCTCAGTAGCAAGCTGAGCAGCTGAGCTAGGTGGCTCGCTCTGCTCATCTAATTGAGCGAGCAGGCTCTGCTCTGCTCAATGAAAAGAGCTACTTGACACAACACTAACAGCGACCGTTTGTGGTCGGAAACGAGGCACCAACTTCAGCAAACTCTGACCGCAAGAAACGAAAGGAGTAACATTGTGGAGCCAAAGTCGAATATACAAAGTCCAAAATGTTTTACGTTTGCGTTTTCGTCAAAGTGCGAGATCTGTACGAGAACTGGAATGAACTTTCAAAGTGGCTGTTGTTAGAGTTGGCAAGGATTGTAATGTGTCTCGAATGAATGGGAACTATCAGGTACCATGCAGCCGAAAACATTTCTCTTCAAAATTAATTTGACAATCCAGAAACTCATAATTCTTAGCCATTTCTTACTACATTTTGTTTCATAATAAAAGAAGAAAAATTAAAAAAAAAATTGTTTTCAAATGTAAGCTCTCATAGCTTAACTACGGATAAATGAGACAAAATAAGATTTAACACGTTGACTGCCATGTCACCCAAAAGTGGGTGACAGCAAAACTCAGTTCTAAACAGTTTTTGACCCATCAATAAATGAAAATGCAACATAAAAATTATAGTTATATTTTATATCAATTCTTTGGGAGGCTAAGGTTTTATTTAACCTTCAAAAATCGTTGGTTTAACAAATTTTATGAACAAATTATATTAAAAAAGATTGTTCTAGGAAAGTGTGCTAAAAACCCTTGGCAGTCAACGTGTTAAAGGTAAAAAAAACTATACAAAATGTAAAAATGGAATGAATACAGTTAAAATTGAAGGATGAAATAAAGCCCAACCAACAAAAAGACAAAAAGTAATGCAAAGTTATAATATAGTTTGAAGCAAGCTTTTTTAGTACAATATTTTTTATAAATTTTTTTTTAATAGTTTTTAGACCGCTGATTTTCGAAGGCCAAGCAAAGACTTAGCTTCCCGAATAGCTTGTTATTTATCTTACTATAGTTTTTATGTTGTATTTTCATTTATTTATGGGTCAAAAACTTTTTAACGTGTTAACGTGTTAAAACTGCGTGTACTAAAAATGTACTAAAACAGCAGGGTAGTCAACGTGTTAACATTTTGTATGGCAAAAGCAGAACATATTTTAGAACAACCATTGTCTGTCACTCACTATGTGGGTGTTTCAATTGATATTCCCCACATTCTTCTCGTAACTTATCGATCAGTTACTCCAGAATAGAATGAGATCGTTCTCGCGCCATGCCTTGCGGTATTTCCACAGACCGGGAGAAGTCCTTCTTTGGCCGTGGTCGTGTTTCTGAACTTCCCGCTCGAAGATTTCTCCGGCTCCAAGAGCAAAGCCCGCGGCCAACACTTGGACGCCTCGAAGTCCGATTGACCTTCCGCGCGTTTATTGATCTCTCGTCGACGTTTCGAACGCCGTCGTCGTGATTCGCTCGCGGTTCAGTGTGTCTCGTGGCTGGAACCATGATGGATTTTTTCTCCTCTTCTTGTTTTGTCTAGATGTTTTAGCGTGTGTTTTGTTGTTTCTTTGTGTTTTTTCTTTTTTTGTTTTTGTTTTCCTTTACCATACTGGCCAATGTCTCCCTCTAAGGCGACTTCCTTCCCCGCACCCCACAGTCAATCTCCCCGTTCCCTTCGCGAACCTTTTCCATCCGGGAAGGGGGGGGGGGGGGGGGGGTGAAGAAACCAATCCACCCAAAAATCGATCCCACTGAAGTTTTCGTACACAAACACATTTTCCCTCTCCTTCTCGTGGTTGATTATTATTCAATCGATTGTACTGTTGGTTGTTTGCTGCCTGGACAACTTTTCCTCCCCTCCGCCCCTCTCTCGTGTTTCGAAGACAGCCATCCTTATTACGCTCTGTGCCTGTTATCTTATCATCAACCTTCGCCTTCCGTCGATGACCGACAAGCGGAGGGCGCGAGTGGCATTGAAAATGGCTTTTCATGCCCACCCCCCCGCTACCGGTCACCCGGTCTTCCCGCGTCTGGCGAGAGATTATTCAAAGCCCTCCCAACGACGCCCGGGGATTTCGGGCGAGGTTTCGTTTGAAGTACTCCCATCATTCGAGCGTCAACAGGAACGTGCGAGAAATAGTCAAACACAGCCCAACATACTGAGGTATTTTCATGTTTCTTTTTTTTCTTTCAAGCAATGAACGTCACAGATTGTCCTTGAGAATGATTTCGCTTCACCAGCGTCACCCCGGAAGCGGACAAAAATTCACCGAATCGCTAGTGTATAGTGTCATAGCCTACTAAACACCGCTTTCCGATGTGAGCTAGAGTGAGAATGAACGGTGAGCACGATGAACAAGCTCAACAACGACGAGGAGGGTGGTGAAGCAGATCGTTTGTATATATTGACCGGATCGAGGAGTTTGCGATGCCTTTGCTCCAGTGCCACACATTTTCCTCGGCAGCACAAAAAAAAACACAAGCGGCCAAAATAAAACGCTGCATATGAAAAAACCATAATTCCAACCTCCCGCCCTCCCACACCAAAATGCCACCCCCAGCGATGGAGGGATGTGGTGGAAGGACCCACCCGTGAGCTGACCTTGACAAACGACGACGCGCAGTACCGGCAGCAGAACAAAAAAAAAACAAACGCCCGAATTCGAGGATTAAATTTAGACCGGGGCGAACGTGAACCGAGCGACAGAAAGGAAGAAAAAATCCCATATTCCAATGTCAATGATTACACACAGCTGTCTGTTTCGTTCCTTCGTTCTCCGCACAAAGAGTTGCGTGAGAACCGAGTGAGACGCATCCCTCCCCGCCGCCCGTCGTTGGTTGTGTTTCACTGTGACCGAGGGGGTGGAAAATTAGGAAACTCACCCACCCCTGCGCGTTTGGGAAAACGCGGGCAGGAACGGGAGATTCGTTTTGCGCGTGTGTTGTGATACCAAGGACGCGCACGGATTGAACACGTATCAACATAATAGCAGAGAAATACGGAAACTATGGTCAACGAAACAGTTATGGTCGTATTTCATCGCCCTTTTCGGTAGGTCATCCCACGCTCACACCACCCTCCCCATGGGTGGGTGGGGGTGGGTGAGTGATAGGAAAGCGGGGTGGTTACATTTTATCGACTCTTTTCATCCCCACATCACAGAGTGTGCTGGTGCTCGTGTGCTAATGGCACGAGTAAATAGATATAAAAAAGGCCACGCACGAATGCACGGAGCAGGGCATCTCTCCCGCCTGCCGAGGGGCCAAACACATTTCAAGGGCAGCCCCCGTCGTCTATGTACGATAGCAGCACATTAGAAGTAATCAAATAATTCGAACGGCCTTGCCTTGCGCGGTCGGGGGGCCGTCACCCCAAATGGTTCAATTGCTATCGGACAAAAGCACACACAGCGGAATTAACACGACGTAAGCGCCCTAGGAACACGTTCGCAATTTTCAGGGACAGATCGGTAAGCGACTGTGGACTTACATTGTACCGTTTTATCAAAGATGGTATTATTATCATTTTGAATAAGCTGAAGTCTTAACACTTTGTTTACCCGTTTTGTTTTTTTAGTAGTAGATTTTTCATATAATTTGTTTATAAAACAAAAACAAAGTCTTGCTATTAACACATTAACCACCAGCTGTCACTAGTTTTAAAACATTTTTTTCCAAAAATAAATAAAAAGTTAACGGATAAGCTAAAGTAATTACAAATACGAAGTTTAGTCTTTGCTTGGGATTCCATAACCGTGGGTTTTATAAATTTTACAAACAAAGTTTATCAAAACAGCTTGTACTTAAATAGTGTGTTTGTACAAAAAAAAGTGTGTCAACGAGTTAAATAATTAGCAAGTAATGTTAAGCTTCCCTAAGGATAAGTTTATACATTTACCTGCACGAATTGTCTGTGGCTCTTAAGCAGAGATTCTCAATATACTCAAAAACAGAAAAATAACATACTAGAAACAGAAATAAATTGGCATACTAAATATTAACTCATGGTTAACATTCATTAAGACTAATATCAAATGCTAAACCCGAAAAAAGGCTTTTGGTGACTTCGGTTTTTATTCTTGAAAAATGGAAAGGTTCCGATCTTAAAATTGTTTTTAACACGTTGATTGCAGCGCTGTGTTAGTTTAATCGTTTTTAATAAAAATTGTTGACAAAATTTATTTAACCAACGGTTTAAGAAACCCAAGCAAAAACTAAAGCTTCCCAGTGGATTTATTCGTGTAATTATTGTATACCTACTGCCGTATTAGTACATTAACATATTAGTTTAAAGAGCTGATAAGGATTGCAGCTGTCAAACGCAATATGGGAGACATGGCAGTCTATGTGATAATGAAACATTCCTGAATTCCTGAGATGAAAACAGAACCAAAACTTGAAAGATTCAATATAGTGTCTTTTTGTGGTTGTAATTCTGCAGATTTTATTGAAAAATCAATTTTGAGAAGTAATAGCATTAAAACCTATTATGATTACAAATTAGAATAGTCCATTTAATAGAAAAAATAATAGATTGCAATGAAACAAAAAGTGGTTAGAGAGTAAATTAAATGACAATTACATTGAGAAGTAATAGTACTAAACTATTATTATTACAAAATAACATAGAATGGTCCATTTCATAGATAAAATTAATAGATACGAATGAAACAAAAACAAAGTTAGATAAAAAATTAAAGTCTGTAAGTCAACAATCAAACAATCGATTATGTTATATCTCAAATTTAAGCTGCAGAAAGAAAAAAAAACATGTTATATGACCCATCAACATAATCTTAGAAACCGATAATATAATTGTGGAATGAAAAATAAACTTTTCATCAAAAATGTCAGGGAACAATAGTAACCTGTAAATCCACCCAGTCTAACGATTCCGATAGTTTCACGCTCTATCGATTGGTATTTGGAGTAAGTGACAAACAATCGGGTCGGTTTAGCACCATACAACGTGAAGATAAGCGCCCGGGAAGAAGCTGCGCCACACGTACCGAAAATGGTTCGCCTCATCAAACCGATAACGATAACCAACACCACCACCGTCGGCTCTCTCACACACACACGTTCGTCACCCTGTGTTTGGAATTATCGAGAAGTAATGTATGCCTTCCATTTGGGTTTTTTCTTGTTCTTTTTATTTGGGCCATGTTTTCTTTTCCTTTCATTAGCGAACGCGCGAGATACCGGGGGTAGATAGAAGGTGGATGTCAACGACCGAGATAAAGTGCTGAACTTTCTCAAGGATACCCCCGCGCGCGCGCCACCCTCGCCACCTCCCACCACCACACGTCTTCCAAGAGCCTATTCCTTCCCGTCACTGTCAACGTGCTCGAGAAGCAATGACGTGGTTGCTAATGCGCGACCGAAACAAGGGCAAACTTGGCCCGCGACAGTCGGTAGGTGGAGGTGGTGTGGGGTGTTGGGAGGAGGAAGGCTGATAAGAGTCAATGTTTATTTTTTCCGCCGCTCGCACCGGAACGTCTTCTCGGTTGCGTCGTCTGAGGGACGGTCGGCCACTTCTCTCTCTAGGGTAGTAGACATTTTGTTCACCTAGTTTCGAAGTTCAGAGAGTTCTTTCCTTGCAGCTTGCGAGACGGCGCGGGGTTTTCTTTCCATCCTGGCACTCGCCACGCCTCTCGCCGCGCTCGATAAGAAGCATTTCGGTCGCCGATTTCGGTGCGCCGATGCAACTGAACCCTTCTCTATCACTTATCGCTCCCCGCGCGCGAGTTGCACTTTGCTATCAGCCTTTGGCTTCATTTGTTACCGTTTGGTGGTTGGACTTTTTTTTTTCGTTGCACTTTTTTCTCTCCACCCTACCCCCTTTTGTTTGTGCACCGTTGCAGGTTGTGTAACGAACGTAGAAACTGCAACCCCGGGAGGGTTCGAGCGCATCGAGTTGAGATTATTTAATCAAAGATTTCGCATCGGATGCCTTATTGTTTTTGTTGCGCGTCGGAACGAGCTCATAAGCGTTGACCAGCTGGCTGTTATCTACAAAGGTGATCGCTTGGAAACAAAAGAGAAAAGGTGCACTTGTAGCTTTTGTTTTCTTTTTAATTTGTACAAAGGACAAATTAGACTAATTTTTACGATAACTAATAACCTTAATTGCCACAATAAATTATGTGAAGAGCGTGTTTTGTTTGATGCTTAAAACTCTTATTTCCTCGTAACACGTTGACTGTAATGCTGTTTTAGTACAATCATTTGTGATCAAATTTGGTTATCAAATGTATTGAACCAACGATATTCAAAAACTAAGTAAAAACTAGGCTTCCCAAAAGATACATTTTCGCAATTGGTACAGCCGACCACTTCATTTGTCCTCAACTATATTAGTGTAAAAAGCTGATGATAATTCTTAACGCCATCTGCTTTTTGGGCGACAAAAAAGGTTGTTTTTAGCAGTCAACGTTTTAAAAAGGTTATTTTTGTGGTTTTAAAATCTGTGACTGTTTGAAACGACTTCTACTAGTCGAATTAAATGTTGATTGAAAAAATTACTCAGAAAGCAAACATTATTCAACTTGACAGCATATTTTACAATTTTAAACTTCATCCAGACAGATGAAAAAATGTTGAAAAAACCATCCAAGGTGAAAAAGAGCTTGAAATACAAAATAACATCAAAACCTGAACAGAAAAATGCACTTTCGAAACAGGTTGACCTCCGGGTGAATAACAAACTTATAAGGTGAAACAAAATGAAAATTTAAGCTATAAAAAAACTAAAACATCTCCAACGTGTCGGAGAGAAATGCAACAGAGAAAACACGCATACACGCCGCGTGATGCGATGGAAAGTAAAAACACGGTGGAAAACAGCTGAGCAGCACAGCCCCTTGAGTGACCCGAAGTGAAACACGATAAGCTACACGTTACCGAGTCTACCCAAATCAAATATTTTACATGAAAAAAAAAGACAACAAACTGGGGTGGGATAAAATTAAAACAACCCCTATCACATTTTCGGTGCGGTTAAAACGGTGACCCAGGTTCATCAGCCGCACGAAGGAAGCGAAACCCCGAATGAATCGCTTTCTAGGTGGTGACGACGATCGTACGAGCAGCGAAACGTGAACGTTGCCACCAACTCCTCCGATCTCCGGTGGAACACACTCCAGCGTCGTCGTTGCCGTCAATGAAGAAATGGGAGGCGAAAAAAAACGAAACACGGTGAAACCGCACGTCACGATCCGCGAAAGATGTAAGCACTTGAGGGTGTGAGTAGCCCGGTTCGTAGTAAACGGCGGAAGCAGATAGAGAAAGCAACAAACCAGACGCAAGAGGAGGGAGGCTAAGGAAAACGCGCACGTCTCGACCGCCGAAGAAAGCGGCGAAGAAAGTGCAAAAGCAAGAGCAGAAGAAAGGTAACACTTTCGCTCGTTGAAAGTGAACGTGCAGCCTCTGGCCCCGGGGCAGGTCTGAGCCCTGCGTCCCCTCCCCCGTCCACCGTTCACCGTTTCCGCCAATCCAGTTCGTGACGTAGAGTCCGCGCGAAACAGAAGAAACGTGGATAAGGTTTGGCCAGAGGGAACTCTTTGGCGCAGCTTTTGCTGGGGCGTTTCAATCGAACTAGGCAAAGTCAATGAACTTTCCGGAGGCTTGATTAAGTTTTTCTGACAGAAACCACTAGATGCAAAATATGTCAGTAGCTAGAAGGTTCAGATAGTTTGTAGAGACATTTTCGTTTCTCATTCCATTTAATACCCAAATTAAAATCAGTTGGCCAACGTGTTGGCTGCCAAGCATTTTTAGCACACTTTTTTAGTACAATCTTTTTTAATAAAATTTGTTTATATCATTCATTAAACCGACGATTTTTGAAGGTTAAACAAAAATTTAGCTTCTCAAAGAATTGGTATTAAATATTACTATTATTTTCCCGTTGCATTTTCATTTATTTACGGGTCGAAAACTTTTTAGAACTAATTGCTGCTGTCACCCACTTTTGGATGACGTGGCACTCAACGTGTTAAACTGGTTTTTTAATTCAACCTAACTAAAAATATCTCGGATACGATGCTGTCGAATTTAGACTCTTGAACGCAAATTTAAAATATTGACGTGGCGTCACCCATTTCGCAAGTTACAGTAGCTATCAACAAGCTCTAGTAATTAGAAAATGTTCTAAAAGAACAGGGCAAACAAAGTGTTAACACGTTGCGTACCAAGCGTTTTAGCACAATTTTAAGTACAATTTTTAAATTACAATTTGTTTATAATATTTGTTGAACCCATTTTTTTGTAAGGCCAAGCAAAAACTTAGCTTCCCAAAAATTTATATAAAATATTACATTAATTTTATGTTGCATTTTCATTTATTTATGGGTCAAAAACTTTTTAGAACTCGAACTGCTGTCACCCATATTTGGGCGACGCGGTACGGAACGTGGTAAATATAGCATAAATGATTTACTTGTAGAGAATGATACTAAAAATTAAAATACATTTAACATTGATGGCGAGTACTAAACGCAAAACGTATTATGGCAATCAGAGGTAAAAGAAGATGATATGAAGCCAAACGTTGATAACCTATGTTACAAAAGCAGCACCAGGGACGTTTGTGAGAACAGCCGTATGCTGATTTTAAAACTAAGTTTCGTCTTATCTCGTAAGACTCTAACTGACTATCAATGAGACTCGCTTCCACGAAGCTCCACTCTGGTTCGGAAAACGCGGAAGCGGAATCGATCGATCGTAATTAAATCACCACTCGAGAGCTTTTCAAGACTTGTGCGCTAATTAGATGCAAATGAAAAAATACAAAACAAATAAAAAAAAAACAATGATCCTTTCCATCCGAAGTCTCAAAAGTTCCCAAAAAAAACCTGCCGAACTCCATTTTTGGTCCACGAAAACTTCGAAAAATCCAGAAAGCGATGGTTTTGCATCCACGCAAAACGAAGCATCAACCCAAGCTCAAAACCAGAAGGTGGTGAGATCACAAAAAATCGCAACGAATCGAACTCCAGTGTCGTTGGAAGGGAAGGCCAACTGGAAATACCAACACGATCCAGATGGGTGGATGATGACGATGATGATGATCGTGGCAAGATACGGCCGTGAAGTGGAGGGTGGCTTGCGAGTTGAATGAACCGAAAAAGGATACGCACCGACGATTCGTCGGGCGATCGGCAGGGGGTCGGGATCAAGCGGAGATCTTAATCTCACGAGAAACTTTTGGTTCTAGAACGAGACTAGTTTTGTCCCGCGAAGTTTGTATAATTTATTCACGATTAGCTTGTGCCATTTGGGATGAATTCGCGCGCGATTTTCCCCATTTGACCAGCATTACTTTATAATTCAAAATGAGTGATCAAAAGCTCACGATCTAACTTATGGGGTAAAGTTTAATTTGTTATATTTTCCAACTACAAGCAATTCTGGAACATAATAAAATATTTAGTTTGAGGGGGCATGGAGAGAACTATATAATTTTCCAATTATTAAAGATACCACCAAGAGAACGAAGCAGTAAAAAAGAACGAACTTCAATCGAGTTCCATTCTTTGCGTCCCATCGGAATAACACCTGGCGTGCGTCACATTCCCAGAACATAATACAAAAAAAAACGTAAAACGCACTACGGTCTGTGTACCCAAAACGGGAAACTTGTTCCACCCATTGGCGAAGACGCTGGTAAGATTCGCTGGACTCAGAAGATCGTCAGAATATAACAAAGTCCCCAAGGGGCCATGGAAAGGCAGAGAATAATTTTCGACAGCTGGTTCTAACTTTCCCACCGAACGAATGCGAACGATCCGCGATCGAAGCCTCAAACCCGTTTTTCGGCTGACGGGATGGAGAAGGGAGGGGTTAATCACACACAGGACACGATCGCTTTTGGCCCATATTAAGCGTGGCCGACACGTGATGAGAAATTAGTCAACCAAAGGATTCTGGGTTTTTGATTCTCGCGTTTATTCCTTCGTTTTGAATTTTTACTTAAGCTGCTTCACTTGACGAACATTTTAGGGAACTGTCCACCCACGTTTGCAAGGCGGAAGCTGATGTGAACAAATAAGGACAGGTTTTGGGTAAGCAAGGTAAGGAAAATCAATACAAGTCGTGAAGGTTTTTAATGCCCACATTCTTCCGACAGTTGACGTCACATGACGCAAAAATAGAATTCATAAAATAGTAGAGTTCATCAAATGGTTGATAAACAATGGATATAAAAATATATGTAAAAATGAGGAGCTAATTTAGAACTGAAAGGAATCAAACAAACCCTGCGGCGCAAAAGTTGCAACAATTCAATATAGAAAAGAACAGAAAGGAATTAAGGGTCAAAAAATGAGTATAAACAGAATGAAAAGAAAATGTAAGGAAACAATATTGTTAAAAATAAAACTCAAGAGGCAAGAAAACAACGTACAATTTAAGAAGTCGATAAGAACACGAGGGTAACACAGAACTAAATTGTGGACAAAAAGTGCAAATTTAGAATTTACTGGAATCAAACAAACCATCACATGCAAAAGTTAAATAAATTCAATAAAGAAAAGAATTTAGGGTTAAGAAATTAGTGCAAACAAAATGAAATGAAAATATAAGGAAACACTCAAAAACCTTGTTAAAAATAAAACTCAAGAGGCAAGCATACAACGTGCAATTTAAGAAGTTGATAAGAACACGAGGGAAACACAGAACTAAATTATGGACAAAAAGAACCTATTCGAACGGAAGTATGAAGCACATCTTTTGGTTTCTTACGTGCGACTCAAAACGAAACTCGTGCCGTGCGCATTAAAAAGAGAAAAAACAAGAACCATAAACTGGTTTAATGAGTACAACGAAACCGCTTTGCCTCCAAAAGACGGTTTGGTTTTCCCTTCTATCAGCCAGAAGTTGCGCAGAAAAATGCCAGCCCTACTTGTCTTCATGATTCGCGCTCGGAGGAAGATACATCACGCGAGCAAACACACGCACACAGAGGTTGCACAGTGCGGTCATGAACCTGAGAAACGTTCCGGATCGACCTCCCTACACATGGCTCCACTATGGTTTTCGCCAGAGCATAAAACGAGTGAGGTTCTAAATGGTTGGAATGCATCGGGAAAAGAAGGCCGCTCGAAAGACTTGGTTCCTAACCGCGTCTTTCTCGCGGATCTTACCCTTTTCTTCGGCCTCGGGACCGTCAGGTTTTCTTTCCAACAGGAAAATATTCCCTTCGCGAAGGTACAAGACGATGACGATCGTCCAAAGAGCCGCCAGTGCTCCGAGGAATGAAGCTTGCGAAAAACAAGAAGATACAGTTGATGCACTCTGCTGCAACCGTATGCAATTGCACTGCGTTCTCTTTCTTCTTTTCTCTCCCGTTTGCCTTCGCACATTCGCTTCCCTTCGGGCCAAAGGGCGAGCAAAGGAGATGGCTCCGGTGGGCTAGCGTTGAACCACCGTGGCGAACGCAACCGCGGTCATGAACCTTTTTTCCCTTCATCTCAGCTCGCTTTTGCACGAGGCAAGTCTTGCGATTAATTTCCCCACTTCCCAATGTCTTATCCCACCAAGGCGTTGGCTGGGAGCGAACGTTCAAGTGACGCAGTGACTGTTTGGTTCGTTGACTCATGAGGATGGCGATCGCTTCGTGCGCCGCTCGCTCTGCTCTGTGCCGATGCCCTAGTGCTGATACTGATCAGTGCCACTAGTGCTCGCTTCTGCTGTAGAACACACAAACACGTTATGGAATGGAATGGGTAGTAAACAATTTGTTGATTATTTTTTGTTTCATAGCATGAATCATTTCGTATGCTTGAAAAAATATGTGTTCTTCGCCGATTTATACCGCAGCCTTTCAGCCGTTTTGTTAATTGTTAGCAGTTTAACTTCTGTTCTGTTCTCTTCATAATGTTCATGTAGGATTAAAGCTGAGCCACTCGCTTTTTTATTTTAAAATGTTTTATAAATGAGTCAGTTGTGCATGAAACCATTCTATTTGCTTTTATTTAAGCAGTTACCACTTTTCTGCTTATAGAATTTTTCATAACATACGTCTTTGTAAAACAAGCCGAAAAAAACGTTCCTGATTACAACTGCTTTCTTCCCCAAGAATGTTTTTGTCCATGTTATGTTCCCTTCACGATTTGTTTTGTTTTGAATGAAGTTTTCTTACTGCCATTTTTATATTTTAGTACTTGCATTAAAATGACTTTGAAACGATTTTCTTTTAAATAAACTGTCTCTTATTTGTTTGTCAAATTAGTTATGGTTTTCAAGCAGCTACCGTTTTTTTCTTATTTAATTTGCCATAACATACGCTTTTTTTAAATGAGTAGAAAAAACGTTCCAGATGACAATGTTGCTGTTCTCCAAGAATGATTCACTTTTATACTATATTCTCTTCACGATATGCTTTGTATGTAATAAGTTTTTCTTATTGCTATTTTCATTTTCGTTCTTCGTATTAAAATGACTTCTCCATGAATTTCTTTCATGTAAACTGTCTCTTATTTGTTTTTCAAATTAGTTTCCTACAATTGATCCATGTAATTATGTTTTTCTGTCAATAAGAAATCATATGATATTATACTTCAGACAGGGAAGAAAGAAGAAAAAAATTGTTTGTAGTGTTCATAGATAGGATTAGTCAAAGTCCATTTAATAGTATATCACGTCGCTTTATACATTTTTGTGCCGAAATCCAGTATCAATGAGCTATTGAGGTGCAAAAAAGGAGAAAATAATCTTGCACAATCAAATGTATTTATTTAAACATGCCCCACTTAACATCGAGACTAGTGTTATGTTTCCGACTGAAAATCGAAAGCGATAATTGTACTACTCGAGTTTAATCCCAACAGCACTGATTCTCATTAATGGCCTCCTAAGTCAAAAACGGAATGGACGTGCAAACACACCATCGTTTAATACCAATGGAAAGCATAAAATGTGTCAATTAACGAACGATTTATTTTCCATACAATCGACAAACGGCCCCCAAAAACCACCACCCTCCCCGGACCGACGCTACCGAAAGCAATGTATATCACTTTCACCCGCGATATAAAATGGCAAATATTTTCCCATTCCGCTTCCCCGCATTTTCCACGTGCCGGCCCTACTGCTTGGTGGTTGGTGGGTGAATTTCCGTCACGGTGGCCTATTTCCCTTTTTCATTCGCTCACTTTCTGGCCCTTCGCTGCGTGGGAGAAGAAATGTGCTCGTGAATTTTGTCTGGACCGGGTTTTTGCATTGAATCGAATTGTTTCAACACCCTGGGGTCTGGCGATACTGGTTGGTTCTATATCGCGAGTTTCGATCAGGGTTTTACTTTCAAAATGTCACTTTTCCCTCCCGCTTCGGTGCAGGATTTTCCAAGGCCCTACGCCAGGGTCAGGGCTGGCGATGGTGGTTCGTTTTTCCTTCGCGCCAACCTCGAGAGCTCGTGTAGGACTCTCGCCGGAGGTTGTTTAACTTCTGCCAGAGTTCGTTGCCATTGCCAGGCAGTGTTTCTGTTTCTTTTTCTTCCCGTTTCCCGGCCGCACGTGTTTCCTCGGGGAGGTTGCTGCACACAACATGAAGTGCTATTTATGCTGCACCTCTCGCATTAAGCCGAGCGCCATAGCGAACTATCTTTTAAGCTGGCACCAAACGTAAGGGACACCGCGGGCGAACGAACCCATGAATACCTCCCCTCTCTCTCCCCTTTGTAGGGTCCACTTTCATCCTCCACCCCTTTGATGCAGTTGCTTTCTTTCTCTCCCTCTCTCGCTTGAAACACTCGTAACGCTCAGGAGGGTGAAAGCATAAGTTCGCCACCCCGCAGTCTTCGAACGGACCCTTCGGGCTCGCGATCGATGCGATCGAAGTGAAAAATGGAATGGAAATAAAGCACACTTGCACACTTGCACACTTTCACACGACGACGACGACGACGATGCCACGCACAAACAACAAGCACACATTCATTGCTACCCATGACCCACTGGCTTCATCATCCCCTTCCCAGTAGGAAGATGGGGTGGTGGTGGTGGTGCGATGGTCACAGTCAATCACCTACCCCTGCAACCGTTCCCCCCCCCCCACAGCTCACTGAACATCGACGAAAACGGAGCCCAAAAGCGAATGGGCGAACAAAACTGCCATCGAAAGGTAACCACAACGATCGGTGGGAGGGGGGTGGTCGATGCGGTAAGGGTGCACTGCTCGCGGTGGCGTTCAATTTCTCTCGCGGTTCATCGAACTTTTCGCGCCCACTAACCACCACCACCACCACCACCACCCCTTTCACATCCATTCCCATCCCTCTCCCGCGCAATAATGATCATGTTTGATCCTTCCCTCCGATCACTTTTTGATATCTTTCCTCTCGCCTTTCCTCAATCTATATTGTTACTCTTTCTCTCGCTGGTCGAATTTTATTTTTATTTTATTTTTATACTTTTTTACTTACGTTACGCTTTTTGATTTCGCCGGTTTCGTTGAGGAATTCCTACCCTGGGTGGGACAAATTTATTTTTCCTCTCTCGGTGGTTTTGGAGCTTCAATGAAGCTTTACGAACACGACCGGCTCTCGTTGAAACACTGGGAATATTTTATCCGAAAACGTAGGGAAAAAAGTGGTTCCGAAGGAATTTGCAAAATGATTTCGTTGATGTTTGCAGGACATGAAAAACTTGTCAAGTGAATAAGAGCCTGTAGTAGAGATTTTGCACTTCAATCAAATGAATAACTGAAATGTAAACATGGTGTGTGACGCAAAGAATGAAGAAGAATAATTCTAGGATAAAAATATACACCGTTGAAGAAAGAAGGAATATTGTGAAGCCGTGTATAACAGATTGAATTGCTTAAAAATAAATGTAAATCTTAAACAATATAATTTTTTTTTCTCAACCGGTAGTTTGCAATGTTTTTATTTGTATTCATTTAATTTTATTTATTTTTATGGTATGCAAAAAATTCAAAACACTTGACCTATTGAATTCTAAAAGAAGAACAAACCACCACAAGATCGCTTTCCTGTGCTGAGATAATCGGAAGGGAATAAAAGAAGGACAGCCTGAATCTCAAACAGAAAAGCTCCACGCTCGGTAAACGACGAACGAAGCGCGGCCCAAAGTCAGGGAAAACTGGGCTTTCTTTGCCACTGCCAGTTTTCCACCCTGCATCATATTCTTCAAAACGTGTTCCCTTTCACGCCACGAACGAAAATGCGCGCGCCACAAAACATCAGTGCTGCCATCTCGCTGCCGATGGCGGAAAAGTTTTATCCGCATCTCGACACATTGCCCGGTCCTGGCGATAGAGGGCGCTGTGCGCGCCACTTCCGGGAACGATATAATAGGCGGGGGAGAGATGGAGGAGAGAGAGTGGGCTGAAGAAAGCTGGCAGGAAAGCGAGAGTGAACGAACACGAATGAAAGATGAAAACACATAAAGCAGTGAAGAGGAAACGACGAAAGAGAGAGAAAGAGCAAGAGAGCGAGAGAGAGAAAAGAAAGGAAAAGAAACAGAAAGAGGAAAAGAGTAGAAGAATGTGAGAAAGCTTTCGCCTCACGCGAGTGTCGAGTGAAAGTGAGTGGCTTTTCCAGCGGTTCGAAGAAAGTGAGTATGAAAAGTTTGAACTGTTCACTCTGTGAGTAAATGTCTGCTCTATCTGTTTTTCTCATCGTTTTGAGAAAATTTTCTCATGATATGATGATATTCAAATTATTTCGATCAACCAAATGTGATCATTTAGAAATTATGAAAAACTCGTACTAGAAATGTATATTAGTTACGAACATTCTGATGTTTGCATCTTTTTGTTACTACGGTTATTTTGTTATTGTCCTGATAACTTTTAATAAATGTTAAAAACTTTATGCAGAAGACTACTGCGACCCCCGTCGATACAATATACCGTAATAAAGAAAGGCAAACTACAAAAAAAACGAACGAAAACAATAAAAAAATACATACACACCAGAAAACGTGCAGAAAATTATTTTCCCCGCGGGAAAGCAGTAAAAGTCGGCTCGCGTCAAAGCCAAGAAAACCAACAACAGCAAAGAACACGAAAAGGGTCAACCAACACAGTACGGAAAGCGGGGGTGGAAAACGCGAGCGAATGGTGAACATCATCAAGCGAACAGCAAACCGGTACACAAAACGAGGCAAAGTTGACGCAGGTGGCACAACTTCGCACCTCACGGTAAAGGTCAGCCAAACACACGCCAAACAACAACAACGCAACACTTCAAAAAGCCGGAGTAGTGAAAAGAAGAAAACCATCAAAAGTTGACGAAGAATTAAGACGACTGAAATGGGGTGAAAAACAAAAATTCGTCCACCTTCAACACACCACGAACTCTTTCGCTTTGCCAGATGAAATGTCAAAACAATCGTCCAAAAAGCCGGACAAGTGTAGGGCAATGGGTTGGAAACAAAAACTCGCAAGTTCGTTGCCAAAATGTGACCAAAACCCTTGGGTTTAGGGAAGCCATACTCCGACGGACGGCGTGCCGTTTGCTTTTGTTTGTAAAACAAGTGCCCTTTCTTTCTTTTTTTCCGTTTGCCCCGACCTCCACGCTGATGTTGACCGCGAGTGTTTTGATGTTTGACAGTTGGTGTTTTGACAGATGATTAACCCACAATTGGGGCCCACCTGCGCTGAAGGGAAAGCCTCCGAAAAAGCTGCTCGGTGAGCGTGCACCGCTCGGTTATTTATTAAATGTTGTGTGCGTTGTACGCATTCAACGACCCCTTGGCTCGAAACGAAGGCGAACTCCTTCGGCAGGGCGAGCACGCACGCACGAACGCACGGGCGAAAAGTCAACCGTCAGCCAAAGTCAAGGCAGCTCCCGGCGGCCGCCCAAAAGGCCACCACCCTCCGGGAGCGCGAGGCCCGCATCAAGGTCACCAGGTTCCTTGTGTTCGTGAATTCCGTTCGTTCTGGTGAAACATTCTACGGGGGTAAAAAAAAGTCAATGGTCGGTCGATGGCGAAGGTCGAACCGGGCAAGGCACACATCCTTTCGGAAACGAATGTACTCTTAATTCGGTGAAGGAAGGTGATGAAACAAATGCTTCCTATTTTCCTGCAGCAATTAAAGATTGTCCATGTATTTATTCGTAAAGGAAATCAGTAACAACTGCAACTCTTCTTCATGTAATTCTTTTCTGAATGTGATTCTCTTCTATTAAACATATTTGTTGGACGTTTTATGATATATCAAATTGTAGTGCAAACAAAAAAGGATTGGAAAGGGCACATACACAGATTCAGAATAAAATACAACTGCATAATATTTAATATCCGTGAAATAGTTTAGGTTAAACGAAAGTTTCTTAAAAAATTTCTAGAAGTTGTTGAAGACATTTCAAGCAAATTTTATATAACCCAAAAATAAAATAAGTGAGGAAAACCTGTACAACATAATCGGTCACACATTGTGAGAACAAACCGAGAACAATCCAGAAATTTGAGCGTATGAATCAATAAAATTTTGTATTGTACTAAAAAAAACAAAAAGGTAAAATAGAAAGTATACATAAATAGTGAAAAACTTTGAAAACATCATAGAATACTGAGAACTCGGAATAAATACAATTTGCTCCCCTTGCAGTTTTAATGTAAAAAAAATGTAAAAGTTGCCAAAATTAGAGATTGTCTATTCAAATTTTATTATTAATTAAACTGTAAAATTATTGATGTTAACAAAGCTAATCAAACGTCTTAATTGAATTTCGTTGCTCTATCTGCCTCAAAGCCTGCATACTTTTATAGTCATTAATACGGTTGACGTCCTCTATCATCACAATCCTACATTTTTTCAATTATTGAATAACCTACAACATCTTGTGACATTCTTCTTTTTTATGTAAGCGCAAAAAACTTGACCGATCATGCCTGCTCGGGCTGACCATCGCAATGACTTCCGCATCGTTAACGACGTGGGCTACCCCGATGTACCAGTTCTACCCCCTCCCAGCAGAGTAAATGTTGAACCTGTTCATTAGCAGACGATCGCATCCGTCTCGACGTTCGTGGATGTTCGGCCGACGTATGTAAATTAACCCTCACACATCGACAAAGCACGACTAGAACTGCTGTTGCTGCCCGTGATTTTGCGGCAAATAAAACAAGAGTAGGTCATCAAACAATGGTGGATCGTTGAAAGAGAAGATGTTTGCAAAATTGCACATGGAGACGCCTGGTGGGTCAACCAAATAAGAATTGCCAACCTAGAATAACCCACATTTTAGCCTTTTTTGATTGATTTAGTTTATAGCTCATGATAAAATGTTTGTACTGACACAAACATTGGTACACACATGTAAAACCCTAAACCATAAAAACAAAATTGGAAACCGATTTGAGGAAAAAAGTGTAAAACTACAATCTCGAAAAGATGTCGTCATTGCAGTTCATCTTAAGTGAAATATTTGCATCTTAAGAGAAAATGTTCTTTATTTTTGCCTATCAAAATTTCTCAAATATTTTTCATAATTCATAATTCATAAAGTGTTAAAAAAATGTGGTAGGGTTTGTAACCTCAAATGAATGAATGTACAATTTAATCATCATCATTCAATTAGGCAACTTTTTACCGGCCAGTAAAAGACAAAAATCGATTTCTTTAACAAAACAAAACTAAGATTAAAAAAACTACTCATCTTAAGAGCAAAAGTTGCACCAACTTTAAAAGGTCATAATTTTAACATTTCAATTCTAGTTTAAAGACCATTCACACAGCAATCAGAAACACTGTTCAATAATTCCAAGTACTAAATAATTTATTTAGAATTGTAGAAGAGTGGCTTGTATAGGATAATAATAGTTTTTGACGGTTTTTGCACAGTTTTTGTTCTCCGTTGAAGCTGTTTCATTTTGATATCTTCTAAGACCTCGGTCGTAATGGTATTAACTGGAGTTGTGTAATTCAGATTGGGATTAATGAATTTGAATGATCTTTTGCATTTTAGAGAATGAATCCTGATTTGCAAAGTGATCTGATGCAAAGTGATAAGTAAAAAATGGCGGGGGAAACCCCTTTTTTATGGTTGCATGATTTACGTCAATATTGAAGATTTATTAAGGTTTCCAAAGGTTCATATGAATGAATTAGGTGAAAGATTCATATCAATGACTAGCTGATTAACCCGAATTCATCCGGGTAGAAAGAAAATTCCAAATGAAAGAGTGTTTTCATTCAGTATCTTGAGTTTTACAATGTTAAGAATGTTGAACGTTTCACACTTGAAAATTGGCTTTCTTATTAGTATGTTGGGTGTAAATTAATTCGATTTTGTGTGATTGAGAATATTTGTACGAGAAGATAAAAGAAGTCTGGTAAGATGGTAGCCCCTCTTATCCCTTCCTGCACATGGAAGACATTTTATTAGATGATGGCTACATATTTAAGTTGTATGTGTACCAAATTTTGTAAAAACCCATTCCATAATTGTTCAATTATTATCATTTTTCATCATTTTAGGTGTTCGTTGCTCGGGGATAGGGAAAGGTGTTCGGTTGGGGAAAGGGAAGGAGGACATTAGAAATCATAAAAAATTAGCTACACTCCAGCCTAGTTTGGTTAAGGTAGACTTATGGTAGATTTTGCGTTGAATACATGTGATCATAATTGATGCTTTTTGTTCTGAGAATTGCTATTGTTTTGCTGGAGAGGAGGACGGTAGTGGTAGTCTTAGCTAAGAATGAACATTAAGAGTGAGGCCATTCGATTTAGAGACTACAAATCCTGCAAAATTGATACCCATATTGTGTTTTTACCATTTTTGAGGTATGGGGTAGTGTGAGAGCCTCCCTTTCCCCTTCCCCTAGAAAGATGAAATTTTAACCCATGGTATATCCTTATGTAAGCAGTACGTGTACCGAGTTTTTGAAAAATCCGTTCAATAATCGTTGAATTGTGGAACATTGTGGAATGTTGCAAATCGTTTTAGAAAAGTAAATTTTGGTCGCTTGTGGATGCACCACAAATTTAGTAACTTTATTTCACGATCGATTTACAACTTTTTATGGGCCCTGCCTCCACAATTATCCCGCTTTTATACGCCAACCTTGGGTCGGCGTAATCGGTCTAATCGGTGTAGTTGGCGCCGGCTTGTTGTCAAATGTCAACGGTTGCCAACCCTACCTCGTTTCCCTTCGTGACAGTTGAGCTATAATTTTTTTTCATTAATTTAAAAGGGTAGGTGTTCGGGAGGGGTAGGGAGGTATGGGGATATCAACAAACGAAGTTCAGATCATTCAACCATGGAAAATTAGCTACCTTTCTGCCAAGTTTGGTACAAATAGGCCCGGTAGATTTTGTGTGATGCGAGCGCATACATATATATATATATATATATATATATATATATATATATATATATATATACAGACAACGGTGACTTTTATATATATAGACAGATAGATAGATAGCAGATAGATAGATTCATAAGGTACAGCACTAGTATTAACACTTTGTTGACAGGCGCTTGTTACAGCTACGTGTGCTGAGCGTCGAACGCTGAGCTGAGCGGGGATGTACATGTCCTTTTCCCATCAGCATGGTGTAGATATGATAGACACTTGTCAAAGCGACTCACCTAGGTCTGGCATGGAGCTGGACGGTTCCTCGTGACCACCGCCTCCTCCTCCTCCTCCACCCTTCGATAGCTGCTTGAGTGGGGGTGGAGGTGGCGGGGGCTGCATCGAGGTGACGTGACCATTCGCTGGCTGCTGCTGGTGTTGGTGGTGTTGGTGTTGAAGGCCGTTGGTATGATGCGTGTGATGCGGATGCTGAGGAGTTTTGTTGCTGCTTGAAACCGTTGCATTGGAGGAGGTCGCCATCGTGAGGGGTTTGTAGATGGCCGAGGGGCGGTCGTTCGTCACCAGGATCGTGGTGGTGGTGGTGGTGTTGTTGGAGTGGTGGGAGTTGTGTGGAGAACGATGCCGTTCTTCGTCTTCGAGCTGCGAGCCAGGAGAAGGGATACGGCTGAGGGAGGCTGCAATGGACGCACTTCCGTTCACCACGATGATGCTACCGTGCTGTGGTCCCCGCCCTTCCTCCTGTGCGCGCCTCGACCCTTCCTCTTCCAGGCTTCCCGCGTGGTGGCGATCCTCGTAGGAACTTCGATGAGGTTCCATTCGTTGATTACTGGCCGGATCGCACGGTTCCGGCGGTTCGGGCTGATAAAAGCGCCCGTCCCGTATCACGTGTACTCCCTGGCCTCCACCGGTACCCACCCCCGGCACAACACCCCGGCAGTCTTCGTCGCCTGTGTCAGCATTTTGTTGGTGCGCTTTCGAAACGATCTGAATCCGAGCCATTCGTCCGTCCGGCTCGGGACTTCTTCGCAGCGCCAGCGGAGGTGGAGGTGGTGGTGGTGGTGGTGGTGGTGGCAACAGCGACGAGGGGGAGGCGACCCTCCGCGGGGGCCCTTGACCGGACGCCACCGTAAGGGCGGCCGCCGCCACCGGCATCGAGAGGGCGAGCTTGATCGTTTTCTTCGGCGGCAGATGGGAAGGAAAACTCGACCGGATTGGGGGTGGGAGTGGTGGGCTGGACGACAACCGGGACGCAATTACCGGTTCACCCCCTCGCGGGGAGTACACGATGCACTGGTTTTCGGCCAACACGAACGTTCTCACCTCCGGCCCGCCGTTTCGATCTTTTTCCGCCCGCTCGGAGTCATTTTCCTCGCCTTCATTCTGCGCGCTTTCCTGTGAGGGGATTTTCCGGCGATCCTCAGCTTTGATCGGTACCTTACGATCCTCCTCCCCGGTCACCTCTCCACCGCTACCCGCACCATTCCGAATGCACTGCATGCTTGCCCAGTTCGGCTTCACGCAAACGGGGTTTGACGAATTGGCAGGGGGAAAACTGTTTTCCCCACTTTCCACCCAAAACCAACCGAAACCTAACCTTTTTCTCTCCACGTGCACAATTTTCAGTTGCTCCCGGAGCGACCTTTCAAACTTTTTAACTTTTTCCGAACAATTTTTCCTTCTCACGTGGCACGAGGGTTTCCTTTTGCCTTACTTTCATCCATTATGTATTTCTCTTTTCTATTGTGTGCTTTAACTTTACCTTTTCTTCGGTTGGTATTTATTTTTAATTTTTTTATTTTGTGAAAATAATAACTTCACCGGTTCACTTTACCTTTGTTTTTCCGGGCTTTTGTAACAAGGCTTCTTTTCCGGGCGATCCGGACCATTTCGTAATTTTTGTCACGTTTATTCGACTGCCCTTTGTTTTCTACCATTAACTGTTAAACGAAGCATTTTCTTTTACATTAATTTTCTGGGTGGAAAATCAGGGGCAATACACCACCGCAGCGCACTGGTTTTTCCACAAACATTCGCACGCACACCACTGGCACGCGCAACAATGTACCGAGCGCTATATCGAGCACCGGCTGTCCTTCCGAAGGACGAGTTAAAACCCCACACATACACACGCACACAAACACGAGACACACTTATGCACAGATACACTTGCAACGGGCAATGACGGGTTCGATGACGCACTTCCTCGCTACTTACTCTTTTTAACCCACTCGCACTCGCATCTCATGCTCTCTTTCTCGCTCTGTATGAAACCTTCAAACTTGCTTCTTTTTTAAATGTAATTTTCCCGCCCGATGGAATCGTTGATTTCACTTTGTTTACCGTTAATTTTATCACCCTCAATTTTGACATTTGGTAGCATGTTTTTCTCGATTAATCTTCGTCCTTTTTTCCTTCCAAGAAGATGGAAATTCACTTCCACTGCGGTGATCTCTCTTGCAGGTTCATTTCATGATTTTCATCCTCGATTTTCGCTCGGGAGGTTTGTCGTGTCCTCGCAAAACAGGACAATAACAGCAGGTGCAGGAAAAATTCAAGGTCTACCGACACTTTGAACCCAGATACACACACACGCACACGAGCACACAGTCTAATTCGATTGACGTTACCAACACACTAACAAAGAAGGCTGCGAGTTGGGGGGCCGAGGGACTGTCACTGTCAGGTGTTGCTGTATTTATTGTTGTGATTGTAGCTGTAACGACTGTTGCTGATATTGTTCTCGGTGTCCTGGCCTGCCAGGGAACGGTTCAGAAGCCGTTGGTTCATTGCTGGAGCGATGGGAAGAGAAAGAAAGGGAAGTGGAGGTCAAAATAAGGTGTCGCACAAATAAGGTGGAGGAAAATGGCCGTCCGATTGAGAAAAAGATGGTCGTTTCAATTATTTACTATCTCAAAAGACAATGACTCATCTGTCTTGTACGTTTTGCGATCCATTGTCAAACTTTCTCTGCATTTTCTCGCGGTTTGTTCGATACGTCAATATGTGTTGATTTTTCCGAACCTGTGTTTCGCCCGAAACCCGCGCAGCTCCGCTAGGCACACATCCACGTGTTCGCTATTGCCACACTTCACGACAAACGCACGCACGCACGCAAAAACCAACCCCTCCCGGCCAAAAGGGGGCGGGGGTGGGAAAACTAATTGCAATTCGAACGAATAAAAAAAAACCACACACGCCCAACATACACACGCTCTGCTCTCCTCTTGCGACCGCGAGAATATGGACTAATCTTCGATCCGGCCCAAACGAAACACAAAACGGGCGAGGAACGAAGCGAACGAACATCTTTTGCGTCAACAACAAAAACGGACACACGCATACAGGAGGAGTTGACGAGGGAAACGGGACGAGCGCGGCGAGAAGGAAGTGGTTTAGTGGGTGGCGAGACAAAAGGGGGCGGCGGTTCGACTGAAACGCGCCGAGTTCAAGGTCAACATTTTCGGCAATACAACGCCACGACGACGACGACGACGACGACGAGGCTGCTGTGTGCGTGTCTGCGGATTTTTCGACCGGCATCCAATACAATCTCTCGCGCTCGACCGTCTCACGTTTCTTCTTCCGCGTTCGTTTGCCATCACCCGCGACGAAGGGAAAGAGACGGCCGGACCCGGTGTAAGGCTGCAGGTGCGAGCGAGACGGTGAGCGATGGCCGTGAAAATTGAACACCATAGCAACGGGAAGAGAGAAGCGCACGAGGTTGCGCGAGGCGAGATAAAAGGGCGAGAATGAGAGGATGAGTTTTCTCTCTCACCAGAATTGCGCCGATTCTCATTTCAACGCCTCGCACGCCTCGCGCGCTTTGATGGTGTGCAGTTTTGATCTCGCCGCGTGCGCGTTTCTCTCGACGCTCGTTGTTTATACGTGTATCCCCCACCCCCTCCCTCCCAGCACACAACGCGGACAAACTGCCCTACTGCCACGGTCGCCGAGTGCCCTTTGCCCAAAGCAAAACAAAACAAAAACCAACAAACAATACTCTCGACCACTACTCACACTCACACCACCTGAAGCTATAGGGCCGGTTTTTCTCAAGCATCTACTTTGAATTGAATTTTTTGCTGCCCCCACTTTAGCCCACCTTCGCTCGGTCAACATCCCACAGTGCGATCGCGTTCCGTTCCGGGTTGCTCACACTACTAGGTGAAGTGAAATAAGCCCGGCCGCGAGAGCGAGAGAGAAACACACAACCTGCGCTAGCGAAGTGCCTTGCCGCGCTGGTTGTGTGGAACGGGGAAGCAAATAGGGAAGAAAGAACTGGCCCGCGCGAAAAACACAAACCCAACAACAACAACAACAACAAATAACGCGCGCTCGGAGCTCGCGCAGTTCCGCACACACTAGTTCAAACCAATCCATCTCCACGCCGTTGGCCTTGAGGCTTAGTTGCAGCCGTCACGCGCCGCTGAACGGTTGTCAAATCCATACATGGGAGTAGCGTGCGATTCTACACAGCATACACACAAACGCAAACACTCGCATTGAGGATGGCCCTTGGCCGCGGGGAAGAGAAAAGTGTGCGATTGCACAAAAAAAAGGGGCGCACTCGGGGGCCTCGACTTCTGTAACGGCGGTTCTTGCAAATTCCAAAATTTGCATATCTATTTTCGCTCCACTTTTACCCCAGAAGGCCCGAACTAAATATCTTACACAGTTCGACAACTCATTGATGTATCGCGTCGCGAGCTAAGCAGGCTGCGGGGAATGTGTGCGCGTTTACTTTTACTTTTCCATTCCGAAGCACGGCGCTGTGTTCAGGCACAAGCCTACTCCGCACCCGGGAACGACTAACACTAGCCGCGGCCAGAAAACGGGAGCTTACTACTGGCTCCCGCTTACGACATTGTCGGATGGAGCGTGCTGCGGGTCTGTATGCGGGTATCCGATCATCGCCCATCATCGATACGTGATACCAACGGCGATGACGGTGCTGATGGCGATGATGGCGCTTGCTGACCGTTTGATAACCATCTGATCGGGAGAAACAATCGTGCTCGTGTTTAGACACGAGAGTTTGACGTTTGTTCCCTGGCAGGGGTTGGTAGTTGTGAAACCGTCACCCAAAGGGCTGCATTAATTTGTTGCAATTGAAAATAAAACCCTCGAAGGCAAACGGCACACACTTCGGGGGAATGGAAAATGGAGTACACATTTCCAAGGGAAAGTCGAGGGTAGATTAGAATAATTATGTTTGAAAAATGCTTTCTCGTAACCGCGTTCTACAGGAGGCGCACACCGACGAAGCGGATCGTAGTCGTCGTGCAACAGCAGAACCGAACCAGGGGTGCCTGCTGCTTTCGGTTGCGCGCCCCCTGACTGCGCCACCGAGGGATTCTATAAAAAGACACGGGAAACGATTTTCATGGTCAACATTTCACCTTGAATAAGTTTATTACTGAGCAGCAGCAGCACCAGCACCAGCGTGATGATTGCGATGATGGCTGATTATCAAATACGGTTCACACACCACATGCACACGCTGCCCGCGGCCGGTTCTTCGTGGTTTTTTTTATCTCGTTTTTGCACAATCCACGATTCAATTGAGCCAGCGTTGTTAATCGGTTTATTACGTTCGCTTCCAGATACGCCTTGCACTTTGATTACGGCACGGAATTCACAAGCGAATTGACGATGATGGCTCATCTCTAGCCGTGCGATGAGCTCATCTCACGCGGACGAACACTTCTCACTAGCGCGTGTGCACCTCTTCACTTGGGATGTCCCTCTAGGGGGTTTCCGCTCGTTTGTTATTCGTCACAATCTTCCAACGGGGTCTTTTTGTTGTCAATTCATGCAAGCATTCCCCCCTCACACAGTACACGTTGAGTATTTCTAAGAACGCACATTTTTCATCTAACGAATTTCATCACTTTTTATTTAAAATAAACCTTCGCATGACCAACGGAGTTTACAGCCCCGTTCGTTTGGACTTTTGAGAAGTTTATCCAACACTTTCTTCCACAAACGGCCAACAGCGTGCGTGTGGCCGAGAAGCAGGCTGTGTCTTTGCTCGTTGCGACGGACAAAAGCAACCAACCGAAAACCGAATCTCGTCCGGAGGACACTTCTTTTTCCCCATTGCTGTTATAGCAGTTCATGTTCACCGCGGCACCGGGTCAAGGCCCTGGCGGAGCGAACTCAAGGCCACCGACCGCCTGACAGGGGCCACGGCTCACACATATACACACACGCACCCATGCACGCACGCAAGTGAAGAAAAATAGCTCCTCACACCGCACAACGCAGCGAACGAGAGGAGAAGCACCGTGGAATGGCAGAATGGGGAAAATAATAATAACACCGGGAAAATCAAGGAACGGTGGGAGGCAAAACAAAAAGTGACTAAAAAAAAAACAACACACACACACGCTTACGAATGCATCACACTGTTCGATCCATCGATGATGTGGGGAGCCTGAACGCTATGTAGAACCAGCATTATTCCCAACTGCTTAGCTCTTTCTCCCTCACGCAAAGGCACACACATTGGCAAACGTATCGATGGACGGCGGGCGGTCATAATCTGTGTTTCTAATGCTGTTCGCCTTTGATTTGACATCATGCTTTATTATGCTTGCTTTTTCCGTCGAAGCGTGTACGCAGCCAAGCACGGACCGTTTTGTGTTAATCCACAATCGAAGTAATCCTTGTTTGATGGCGTTCTCCGAATTTGACGTTCGAACTGTCATTTGAAGCGCCTGTGGCGGAACAATATCCGCAATGTTTGAACCGGTACACAATTAACTGAGGGTACATTGAATAATGAAATAAGTGTGTTTTCCACTGAACCGTACCTTTACTCCCGAATCACGGTGACACAATCGACAGTTTTGGCGTGACGATCAAACAAAAATACCGGAACTAATACCGGGAAGAGCGTTTACAACAAGAGAGAGAGCCGGAACACGGCGGCAAACAACGACCACGACGACGACCACGATGACTGGACTGGATAGCTCGCAAGCCTGTAGCCGCGTGTCCAAGCCACCCGAAAGATTTTCCTTTACTGTCGCTTTCGTTCGGCGTGAACTGGTGCCGTACCCTCGCCGACAGTCGCACATAGACACGCACTCGAGCACATGCACACCGCCACCGGCCGGTCGACCACTACACGCGCGCACACGCCGGGCCCTTCGTGTTCTTGCGACCCCACCGCGTTGCAAACCCTGACCTACCCACTCCGCACAGGCGTGGTAAGCACCGCACGTCGAGCCCTGTTCCCTTAAATCCCCTCGATGTAGCTTCCGATATGGGAAGTACGGACGGTTTCCCGGACTCCCGGAGGGTGCAGCAGCAGTCATCGTCATCACCGTCATCATGGGACGGCAAGCTCCAAGGCCCGACTCTCTCCACCATCGTGGCGCATCCTAATATGCGTTCTCTCGGAGGAGGACGAACAGGCGACTCGTATGCGGGCGACCGGAATGCACCGTGCAAGGGGGAAAGCGTGCGAGAGTAGAACCGATGGCTCACTGGTGCGAGTGAGAATGAATGCTCCAGAAGAGAGCCAGAGCGTGTACTGCATCCGAGAAGGCGACGATTCTTTTCGTATCAGAACGGGAAGACCCAAGAAACAGTCGAGGAAGAGCAGGAGAGAACGAGCGAGAGAGCAGAAGAACGAGAAGTACGAGCCCCAATAGTTCTGAGGGAAATTTTGGCAGCGCAGGGGAGCCCTTATCATGTCGTCATCATCCGCTTGCACCTTCCTGTTCCGTTTCCGCAGCCGAGGAGGTTGCATAGTGATTTGTGTTGTACATAAAGTCTCGTCTCCCCCTTCGTCGCTCGGTCGATTGTTTGAAGTACCCTTCCTTCTGTTCCTTGCTAAGTGCAAGTACAGTGCAGGACAGTTTTCCCGGGACTTCTTGCGTTATCCTTCATTCTCTAGATAATTTATGTTAGTGGAAAGTATATGACAATTATAAAACATTGAAAACCAAATCGCATACCACCTTTGACCTAAGTGAACGAATGAAAATGCATAGTAAAAATATTGGTCAAGATTTCAATTGCAAAAAGGGAATCACATTATACATTTGAATAATCACATTTCAGTGAAATAAGACATCCAAATAAAAATTAAATAGTTTTTTCTAACTTGTTCCGAAAAAACATCGATTTTGTATGTTTTAGTCATGGTTTGATGGAAACAAATTTTAAGAAAAGAAATGAAACATTTTTAATCACGATATTGTAATGAAAACTAGTTTCTAGGTCTAAAGCTGGATTTAAACGTTGCATATTAATCTGTGCAGATCTTTGACGTCTACAGATTTCCTTTGTTCTCTCGTACCCATCGTCTGTCAAACATCCCTCCAGATATCCCGAATATCTCGAGGGATGTTGGAAAGAGCTAAGGAAAAGCTGTAGACGTCAAACATCTGCACAGATTAATATGTAACGTTTAAATCCAGCTTAAACCGAAATGTCAACATGGTTCCAAAACATCAAGAGGTTAAGAAATCTGCACCTTTGTAACAAAACGCTGAAAAGAAAGGATAAGCTAAACATGGATTTTCTGAATGATACTGTTGTAAATATATTTAAAACAATGAGGCAAGAACACATTCAGCCTCAGCAAGGACTTTGATCGGTTTTTAACAATCGACAAAAGTGCATACAGCATCGCCTTTTACTGAGCGTTCCTTTCACGTGATAAGTATGAAAATTGACAGGTCGATTCCAATTAATTCGAATTAATTAGAACAAAGCCCGTGCTAACACTGATAAAATCAAATGAATTGATTGTAAAAATATAGATTTGTCTGAACTCATAGAATTGATTTTTCTTCAGTTTGGGTGAAATAAAGCTTTTATACTAGTAGTTAAAAGGAAGTCTCCTTCAAAGCTTTTCTTATATGGCGCTAGAAGACAATATTTCACTGCTATGAAATAAAATCCAACCAGGGCGGATATACATAAGCAAAATATTGCAATGACTATCACTTTGAGCCGAAGTATCAAATTTTATTTTATTGCTTACATTTAGACTTATATTCACTTATCATTCAAACAAGGTGACTCACTAATTTCTAACAACTAACTAATTTCAATCACATCTCCGAGGGGGGCGGACATAAAATTCGTCCACCACTGTTTGTACTCAGCAATCGTAGCTCTCCTTTCGGTTCACTATATCCTTGCCAGGATTTTCTAGGCTCCTTCTCTTTCTATCTCTGCCTCTACCTTCCGCTCTCATAAGCAGTCGAACAATTATAATTGTAATCACTCTCACTCTGTCGTTATTCTCTCATCCCAATTCCGATCCCTTTACAGTGGTACCCTTACCCTACTCACCTACTGCCACTAACCGCCATCCAGCACGTTTTTTTTTTGTCCAGAGCACCTGTCACCGCGTCCCCTGCCAGACTCTTCTGCTTCATTGCCCACCCTTGTGTGTGTGTGTGTAGGCCTACCCGTACCCCTTGCATTCGATATGCACTTTACACCAACCCTACCAACCTTCCGTTTTGCAACCTCCCAGCTATTCCCCTTTGGATTTCGAAAAAGGACTTCGCTGCACTCCCTCGGTCCCGTTGGTCGTTGGTGTTAGTGCACCAGGATACGTGTGTTTCCATCCAGGACCCTTCGCCGTTGCCATTCGGGTATAGTTCGCCCTCGCCGGCAGGGAAACTCTTCCTGTTTTGTTGGAAAATGGATGCTTTTGGTCCTGTGTCTGGGACTGGGGTTTTTCCTTCCTTCCCCGTTTCCATTTCGCAACTACATATACCAGCACACACGAAGAGGAATTTAAGTGTGGGGCCGAGTCAAGTCGAGCCGTCGGAGGACCTTCCAGGGCGAAGGTGCACTTCGTCGAAGGAAGGACATCGTCGAGGTGGACGCGTTCAACGAACGTCGATGACGGCGACATCAACCTTCTTGCCATTTTCCATCCCACTCCCGCTTTTCCCCCGTACTCGCCGCCTATTTTCCTTCCGTTGTCCCCCGCACCGTGCTCCGAAAGACAATGCCGGTTGCGCTTCCCGACTTTTCATCTCCCCCGGATTGCGGACAAATCCTGTTACTCATCTGCACACGCATACTAGCACATTTAGCACGAGCCGTATGGGTCGGTGCGCATACTGGCCACAATGTTGCAACCAATTTATGCGTCTGGATTTCTTTTTTGTGCTGCGAAAGGAGACCTACTAGAAAACCATTGAGAGCTCTTACAGAACGTGGAAGGAAACGGATCCCGACACGACAGACAGGATGATTGTGGTACGTAACGCACGTACGTGACTTATTTCATCATTAACAAACAAGTAAAATAGCCGGAAAATGTTGCGAATTTCGCCTAATACATCAATTACTACATTTATTGCAAACACCCATGGTTTTATCATCTTATTTTGAATGTTTAACATGATTTACAACTATAATAAAATAATAATAATAGTAATAAATGTAATAAAACGAATTATAGCTGGACAGTTATTCATATATTTTTAAACTTAAATGTTTCAATTCTGCCTTTCGGTGTGCATTATTTTAAATAGTTTGTTTTATTCTTGTTTTAGTTGAACAATGCGAAATGTTGGAAGTCCACATATAAACGAAAGTTAAGGATTTTTTTCTAAAGGGTTCTGTAAATTTCACCACAAAAACATCAGGTTTCATGACAATAACTTCACTGATTGCGAACTACATTTCCACATTAGGAGACCATGTTTATCGATCTTGGAACAATAGGACAACGTCCATCGTCTCAGGCTAATGGCAGCCGTTATGTGGTGAAAAGCCTCCAGCTCGGACCAATGTCCGGATGGATGACAACGGCGACCTTGTTCACCTGTTTTCCGTTTATCCCAAGACGACAGTTTTTACTGACACTTATTTTCCAATATATTTGTTCGCTCGGAAGATATATTTCTTACGGAATATCTCAGCTACATTTGTCAGAACGTAACAGTTTAGAAGCGGTTCCAGGCATTGCAATCGCAAACGAGCAAGTGCAAGGCCATCACTTACGTCATCCCATTGTGGGATAACTGGATCAACAACAGATCGCACACTGAAAGCGCTGCTCCAACCAAGTGCTTGCGCGTCTCAAATCGAATCAAATGCACTCCAAAGACGCGATCACGTAACATTGTTTGCCAAGTGGCAAAGTCTGAGAACACTCGGTTTAGCCTTATTATGTTTCACCCTCGGGATGTGCACACACAAGCGGCACTTTGGCTCACGTTGTACGTCGCGTTTTTCGTGCGGTGAACTTAGAAATGCAACCATTTCTTCCGGTCATCGCTAGAACAAAACACACTTCACTTTAGGAGATGTTATGAACTTGTTATGGAACCATCAAGTCAAACTTTTTTTAAGCTCCACTGCCCATGTTTTATTAAAAGGTTTCTGTATCATAAGTTTGATTTTTTTTAAATTTGTTTATAACAATTGTTAAACCGACAGTTTTAGAAGGTCAAGCAAAGACATTCTGCAGTTTTCATCTATTTGTGCGTCAACAACTTTTTAGAACTAATTGCTACTGTCACCCTCTTTTGAGTGACGTGGCAGTCAACGTGTTAAGCCTCGTTATAAAATGTCAACAGCAAATTTAGCTTTAGCTAGCGACTTCGCAAATCTTATGTTACATTTGTCTCCAGAATACTGGAATATGTACAGTTCGTGATAAATTTTGGAAAATATTTAGAGATCCACACACAAGTTTTGTCTTGCCACTTTCAATGTAATGTAAAACAAAATTAATACTAAGCCATATGTTTTCAATGTACATTTAATTAATTACGTTAAAACTTCTCTGTCCT
Source organism: Anopheles ziemanni (assembly GCF_943734765.1). Taxonomy (NCBI): domain Eukaryota; kingdom Metazoa; phylum Arthropoda; class Insecta; order Diptera; family Culicidae; genus Anopheles; species Anopheles ziemanni. The sequence goes on from NC_080706.1 coordinate 75,704,043, forward strand.
TTCTTTAAAAATATTTCAAAATTTAGAGAAAGAAAAGGGACTGCAAAGAGTTTACAAGATGTTCGCATTCATGTAAAGACTCCTCCACTGTAGTGAACTGTGGACTATGGCCTGCTTGCCATTGCCTTTCTCTTCATTACTTCCTCCCATGCGCACTCGGCAAGTGCAAGTTGCAACACCTTCGAACCAGCACGCGTTTTACCGTTATGTCGCGTGGAAAAACCTTGACGACGGCTTGACTCCCTGCGTCGCTATATCTGTCACCAGCGAGATGCCGTTCACTGACAGTTGTTCGATGAAATCTCGCCGTAGTTAAAACCCGCGAGGTGAATCGAATCGAAAGAGAAGGAACTCGTTTGATGCCGCCAGAGCAACGGAGATCTAAGGAGCGTTGCAATTGTTGCGTTAGAATTTAGAACGCTCGCGTGGTGAAAAAAAGGGAAAGTTTCGATCTCTACGTACCACGAGGAACGCACACACACACACACGCTCCCAGCAGTCTCCATCTTCCATCGTTCCGCGCAGGGTCCTATTCTCAGGTTTGCGGTAGAGCTTGCATCGTGCGCCTAAGCGTAAGCTGCAACACGCACCCGGGAGCCGGTTCTTCTAAGACATCTAGTACCTCGGAATGGGTGAAGGCGCAAGCAGGTGCAGGTGGTTTGCGCAGCGTTGGCTGAAGGTCACGCTTGCGCAGTGCCCGATCAATCCGGCCCGCGTTGCGTGCCGCCATTCTTCAATGAAATGGCAACTCTCGGGCCGAGGGACGGAACGCCGAAACCGTCCTAAGCCCTCCGGCGATAGGCTAACGGTAGATTCTCTTCTGGCGTTAGAATTTTTGGGTCGAATCATCGGGTCGGTCCCGTTGTTTTTGCTTGATTTTTTGGCGAACCGTTTCTTTCGCTGCCACCATGTTTGCTGTTTTTTTTTCGAAGCTCTGAAATCAACACAAGGCCACCGTAAAATTTTCAGACCGTGACGTGGCGGTGACGAGGGTTCTAGTTTATCCCAAATTAAGAGAAATTCCTCGAACGTTTAGTCGGTATTGGTGAAGTGGAGCAAAGTGGGTTTTTCGATTCTTTGAGCCAGTTCCTTGCGCCTTGTGGTGCCTTTTTGTCCTTGAAAATCTAAAGTCTTGTAGTTCCTGGTAGACACAAGTGGCTACAGTTTAGCCAATTTTAGTTCTGTCTGGTGAACATTGACATTAATGACGATTCAGTGGATTCTTAGCTAATGAAAGATTCTTATGGATGTCAGTATATGATTTTGTGAGCTGTTCAAAATGTGAGATTTGGACATCAGAATGGTATGAAATGCATTTTAAAAGCCGCTAGGGGAAACCTTTGTCTTTACCACCAGGGAAAAAAATCCTTCCAATTTGTGCCATGGTATGATTTTTCGATCCTGTACCGTCAGAAAAACAAGTGCAAAAATGGTACGTGACGGACAGTACCCTTACGCCTTTCAGTGAGACGTTAGGTACGTCATTACGCACACTCCGCAGCGTCATTTGAGGCGTCCGCAGATTCATCCGTACAACGTCCAACAGGAAGCGTAGGAGGGAAGGCCTCAGGAAAATGAGCGTACTTGGTTTGCTTACTTATTGTACCATGTATACGTGCGAATAATCTTTTCGTAACAATTTACCTGTGATATGTTCGCAGGATGGAGGAGTTCAAAAAACAAAAGGTAAAAAACGAGAAATTAGAATGAATTTTCGAAACCAAAAACTAAAAGAATTTCTCTCCGTGTATCTTCTGTACAACAGGGAACTATTTCCTAATCCTTGGAATGTACCAAAGCCTCAATAGTCAATAGTTTATTTTTACGTATCGATAGACATATTCCCTAACAGTAGGAGCTTTTATTTACCAACTTCAAGGTTTATCGTGTGTCTATCAGGGTCAAATTTTTACCCAAATACAATAATTTTCAATACTAGTGGCCGCACGGTTAGTATAAAATAAACTACCTTTACTGCTCAGAAGCTCCAGGGAGTCACCGATAATCTGACTGAAAAAAAACACTGCATTTCCCCACTAAGCCTACCAGTTCCCTGGTTTGACCCTTTTTGATTCTAGAACTGAACATTATCCTGCTCCAGTGTAGAACCCAGATCCTCCCGTGCTATCGGTTTCGTCGGTCCTAAAGCGGCCATAAAAAGCACCCTATTTTCCAGAAGTATAGAAATGAAAAACACCGTGCCAGACAGTTGGGGTGTGAGACTCGGTACTCACTCTACCCGGTGTCTCCACCTCCCTAGTACACAATTTCTGCCAGGCTCGGTTTGGGGTCGTGCAGACAGTCCGCATCACCAGCCATGGCACCGAACAGGAGCAAGTTCATGGAAAAGCAAAAACTACTTCCACACCGGGGCCGCGACGTTTCCGAAAGTCAAAACCGAGGTTGGAAAGGATGGGGCTTGTTTTCATCGAAAGAGAATCGGTGTGTGTGTGTGCCCCGTACTCCACCATCGGTTCAAGCCTAGTACTATATAAAAGTAGGTCTTTGGGTTGGGGTTGAAAATGCCGCTCACTCGTCGACTCGCGAGCCAGAGAGTCGCAGGAAGTAGAGGGTACTTGTGCGAATCCGCAGTACGTACTCGTCGTTTCGACGTGTAGGCCTACCGCGCTTGTAACCGGATCCGGCTGGTAGGTTCGTTAACGGTTCGGGGCGCTCCTGGCAGCGTTGGAGTGAGTAGTAATCAATTGTGGAACCTCTCCTCCTCGAGCGATCTGCCCCGGTCCAAAAGACCCAACGATGTTTCATAGAAACGTCAGCGTTTGACAAGAGCTGCGCCATCCTCAAACTACTTCTCCAACAGGTCCACGAAGCAAAGGGCCAGGAGTGGCATACCGCCGGAGTTAAAGGACGTCTGGCACGGGTGGCAGGCTGGCTGGTTGGCTTGCCGGTTGGAAGAGCTTCGTACAGGCGCTTTGCTTGATACCCACCGTCGACCGAGCCGCCAACGGACACACGGAGCTGCAGTTTTTAAACCCCCACACAGCCGAGGGTTTTGCTGCAGTACATAGGAACAGACAAAAGTGCACAGGATAAATAGGCACAGTCCAACGCCAGAGAGTCCGCCAGACCAGACGCCGACTGCGAGAAGCCGTTCGCCGCTCTGTCGCACTCTGGTCGGGTCTGCGCTCGAGTGCGCATGTTTCGTATGTCCTTGCCCTTGGTACAGGTTCATCGTACACCCCGTCGATGACGATGGGGTGTAGGATTCCCGCAAAGGGGCCACGAGTTTTTCCTTGTCTACACTTTGGAAGGCTTTCCGTCTCGGTCTAGCGTAGTCTATTCGGTTTGACTTGAATTCCTTTCTCAGTTACTCTTACGACATAAGGTAGCTGTGTTCCTAATTCCATCAGTTCGTTGGATATACGAGATAGGAAAACAAAGCTTCTACTGCAAACTTGTAACTCGGAAAAGCCGATATTACTAGTCCACCATTGTGTATGTTTTTTTCTTAATTGGAAGATGAAAACAGTTCAAGAACCTACAACCCCAACGACATTCTAGACTTCCCTGCTAACAGATAACTTCTGCCAAGATCCTGCTTTTATGTGCGTTCCATTTATCCCCGGCGAACGTCGTATGGTGTAGACGTCTGGAACGATAGAATACTCTCTGATGTCTGACGCGTTACCATACAGATTCGTCCCCCATCACCATGTCTCGCTTGTGTGTGTGTGTCTAACGTAGAGTGACCTCTTTCGAGTCGATGCCCTCAAGTGTTGTTCCGACGACAGGTTCGTGGTGATGATGGTTCGCTCGTAAGAACTGTCTCCAGTATATCCCGCCAAGTGGAACTTATAGTCTTCATAGTTGTAGAACAGAGCTGAAGGGGACTTCTTAGTAGATGCGTCTACTAGACTATGCTTAATTCGTCCCTTCTTCCCGTGTCCAGTGCTGATGAACTAATTTCCCGGTTCATTTGCCTCTCCACCGGAGGAGACCCCAACCGAAGTCTGCCACAGGAGGAGCCCTTCATCCCCGACGTCCTCAGCCCCACTGTCTAGTCAACCCTATCCTGGCAGTCTCAGCCACCCCGTCGCAGTGGTGGAAACTTCTCGACAAAATGGCAAACGGCGATTCTCGTAGCGTTGGCATCCGGGAACGTCAATAACCGAAATCTAGGTGGCTCGTCCTGCGCAGACACGGAATATGAACTCCACCGAAAACCTCCAAAAAAGTGGCCTTCCCTCAACCGTCGGCGCTGCAGTGCGTTCGGAGAGATGGCTTCTCCCTTATTCCATCACTCCAACTGACGTTCTCTCTCTATCCCTCTCACTCACCGATGTTGATATTGTTTTGCATTGCCACGGTTAGGTGGTCAATGGCAGACAGACAGACGACCTGTTTACCGCCCCATACGGCTGCCTATCCTCTGTCGCTGACACTCCGGCGGCGGTTGCACTTTCCTCCAGTGGGATGAGCGCTTTGTGGGTCGCCTTTATTTTCGAAACATACATTTCCGAGCGACGGGCCGGCGCTTCTGCCCATGACGGAAGTCTATGGCATTTCGCCGTTATTATGTGGCCGTTCAACGAGTTCCTCCCGGGGTTTCCCGCCTTCCCACCCACCCCTCTGGCGAGTACGCTGAACCGTACGCTTCGTAATCGGCGCAACGAAGTCTTATTTCTGGTGCGCGTGGAAAATGCTCACCCCAACGTTTTCCCGGCGTAAGGGAACTGGAAAGGAAAATATACGGACTGGTACATAGAGTGAAATGTGGACTTGCAGGCAGGCGGGACATAAATAACGCCTGAAAAGGCATACCGGAAAAGCAGCTCAAAAGTACGGTAAACATAAAAATAACACCAACAAAGCGCCGGTGGTAAAGGCAACTCCCCGAGAGTGCCCTAGTTACATTTACTCCCGCTTTCGGTTATATCTTTTATGTTTCATTTTCCACCGTACGGTCTTTTCCCTGGTTTCCATCCCAGTTCCGAGCTCACTCGCCGACTCCACCAGAGGGCGCTTGGTGTTTCCTTGCACGATCGGGCTTCCGTTTTCCTGGAATACCACGTGGCACAACGTGGCTACCGGAAGTGGAAGTGGTAAAAACCTTTTCGATGTTTTCTTTTTTTGTTATTCTTTCAAATATTCCATCGAGGACGATAATCCTTCCCGGTTGGCCGTTGGCTTCGAGTTCGGGCGCGTCTGATGAACCTCGTCTGCGACCTCATTTTTTTCGCCCACTCTTATTTGCCGAGATAATTCTTCCTTCCCCCTTTTCGAGATCGGGATTACTTTGGGGCCAAAACTTTTCCGGCTTTTCACCTTTGCCTCGACCGACGGCGTGAGTTCGATGAACATCTTCGTTTGTTTGTTGTGTTGCCTGATGTGTGGCATTTCTGGGGGAGGTTGGATCAGTCCTTTGGGGAGCCTCTTTGTTTTTTTTTTGGGGCGGGTGGAAGCGAAGAGTTCAATAACACAAAACTCCTTTGCGAGCCTCGTCAGACAGACGTCGACAAGGCAGATATGTCTGGGATTGAGAATTGGAAAAAGTGTCGATGTCCCCCAGGCGGACGGGGTACGATGATGGAACGGTTATTTGTACGCCGGTACGTGCCGGAGCATCCGGAATAAGAGTAAATCCTTTGTTTTTGCCCCACGCCGGGAAGGAGCGGCTGAGACGTACTGTCTGGTTTCGGCCGCAACAGGATGGGTGCAGACAGAAAGGACACATTTATGGCTAGACGAGATAAATCGCGCTGATGTGGGGGAAATTTTGAATGTAAAAAATCTGTTCATTGGCGAAAGACAATTTTAATCATCGCTTAATGGCCTTTATTGATTTTCCAATCATAATATTCCTACTTGAATGGTCCCTCGTTACGTTTAAAGGTGTATAGAAAATCACAAAAATCCTTGTGAACATAACATAAAACCAAACCATTATTTAATTGAATGTAAACTCAGTCGTAAACTGGTAAAAAACAACGAAAAAAAACGAAAAAAACGAAAAATAATATAATTTTATTGGGAATTAATGAAAAATAATAACTGTTAGAGACAGTCCGAAACTGCCAGTCCGGACTTACAAGCACCTGTCATAAAAAGGGAACTATTAGAGAGTATAAAAGAGCCCAAATAGGAGCGGAAAGCCGAAAAAATAGCTTTTTGTTACAAGCAATACCGGGAAAGTAAAATAATATGGTTGTTTATAAAACGGCGAAGATTTTACCAATTTACCGATCGCTTTGTAACAATAACAAAAGTAGAATTATTGAAAAACAATATAATTGGATTTGGAATATTATTGCGTATAACTGGAAGAATCAGAATAAAAACACCAAAGACGATGCTCAAGATGCTTTCTCGAGCGGGTTTGTCAGACTCGGAGTACGTGTGTGTGTGTACGTGTGTGCTTAAACCTCTACATCCGATGCCGACTGTTTGAATGCGTGCACAAGCAATAAGATGATGCAGCTCGCGGCGCGTATTCAATGACCTCCGCCGGAGCAATCAACTTTGACGCTCCCGATCGGGCGTCCGGGTTGCGCGAAGATGGGCCCGCATAAGTGAGGGCCCCGCTCGAAACATAATGCTGAAGCGGCAGACTTATGCTGGTTTCTAAGTGCCGCCCCATCCCCCTCCCCATGAACTCGTTTCGCAGCGTCTCCCGTAAGAGATGTTGAGGGAGAGGAAAAGACCGAACGAGAAGGCTGTTTGCGAAAGTTACAAAATGAAAATAAAAACAACTACAAAGGTTTCCTCATGGCGTCCCTTCTGTTCCATTCGTCCGGGATAGGGATGCACCACATACTCGAATGTGCAAAAGTGTACTTCCTTCACCGTGCAGTACCTTCAAGTAGCGCTTTTCTTCCCTCAAACCGATCATTTGGCCGTAAACATTGGCCTTCGTGGAGTTGCGATTTTAATGAGCAGCATTTGTGTGTGTTTTTTTTTTCAAATTTTACATTCTAACGCTTTGTTTTCTGCTTTAGTGATGAGTTTCCATAATAAGACGGAGAGAAACACAGGAAAGCTTTTTACCACTGATATTATCATTAAAAGTGAATCATTGAACAAAACAACAGACAAGGTATCTTAAAAATTGAGAAAGTATCTTAAACTAAAAACTAAATTTGATAAAACAGAACCATTGTGACGAAAATATTTTCATACCATTTTTTTGCCTAGTAAACCATGAATAAAGATTTAAGAACGAAACCTGACATCGAAGTACTCTTGAAATGTGATAAATTTTAAAAAAAATATCTCATAAACAAATATTAAGCCAAAAACAAAAACAATCAAACGTCAAGGAAAGTGCATAAATTTAGAAGGTAAAGTTTGTAAACTTATTACTTACAAAACAAAGAACAGGCTGGCCTCAACGTAAACGGAAAAGCCACCGTCAAACAAGATAACCACAAACGAAACGCGTAATCCAACGATGAGCAGACGGTTTCTCACGCGAGATGCAGCAGCACGGTCATGATTCTCACCGGCACCGGATGGAACACACGGAACACTCTGCAGCATCACATACACATCCCCAGCCTCCCCCCAACCCGGACTACGAGTTGTCAAGTCTCGGGCCCTCGATGATGGAAAATCAGCAATGCGAAAAAGCAAACCAACATCCCAAATGACGGGGTGACGAATGGTCGACCGAGGGGGTGAATGTAAAATGTATGCCAACCCCGAAATGTATGGCACCCGATGAAAGCGAAAGAGCGAGAGAAAGCACGAAAGTGAGTGTGAGCGAAAGGGGCAGCACTAGGCGGCGGCCGTTTCACTCTTGCTCGCGTCTGTCCTGGGGATGATGGGGTGGCAAGGATGGGGTTTCGAAGGCCGGGAAATCGCACAAACGGCAGTGTGTTTGTGTGTCGTCGCTCCAGAAACACACAACGACGTCGATGACGGCTGATGACGATGATGATGGTGTGGATGGAAAACGGACGGATCGAAGGTTGTGGATGCGCGTTGGGTAGGGTCGGGAAAGCCGGAAAGCATCACGGAACGTTGCATCTCACTCTAACTCACTCACTTACTCACTTACTCACTCACACAAATCGTCTCGCGTTGCATTATGCTAAGGATACAACCATTTCCTACATGTTTCGCTTTCCTTCTCTAACCACCTCGTTCTTTCCCGAGCGTTCTCTCTTTCATCCCCCGGTGCTCTTTCCTTTTCACGCACACATACTCACACACTCTCACCAGGTGTCGCGGAGGCGCTATGAATACCCCCGAAGGGCCTGCGGATTCCGCCAGCGCTCGTCTTCGCCATCCAGGGTTAGCACATCTTCCAAGGTCAATAGACTTTCCTCCCTCGAAGCCGGCGAAGTCTGTAAGCGCACACGAGCGTGTGTGTGTGGGTGTGTTCACGCGTCCAGCTCGTATGCTATTTGTGTTTTTATCGCTTCGTCTGCTTGTAGCGAATTGATGTTTATTTTTTGCTTTCTTGATTTATTTATATGTTCTCTCTTTTGGTTCCGTTCTTCGTTTCGCTTCTTTTTGCACATTTTGCTCGTTAGTTCCTGCCTCAAGTAACACGTTTTTATGATTGTTCTGAGATGTTCGATTTAAAAACATGTTTTCTTCAGTTTTATGCACCTTTTTTAATAGAAAGTGCTTGGTTTCCTTTTAGTTTAATTTCGGATACGTTTTTACCATAAACTAAGCTCATCTAATAATTTTGTAGTAAGTAAGTATTTCCAGAAAGAAGACGTATTATACATAAATAAAACTAATATTTTAGATCATATTCCACACAGCCACGGAAAACTGAAAATCATTTTCCGGTCTGGGGTGTGCAGCTTTTCCCTTCCTACTGTGGAAACATTTTTCCGCTCCGTGCCAAATTTTTCCACCCCGGCGCCGTCTAGTGCCCCGGGTCTGGCCCTTTTCCCGGCCGCTCCTGGAAGTGCCGTGCAGTTTATCGATTATTTTCCACTTCCATGTTCCCGAGGGAGCCCTGAATGTGTGTGTGTGTGTGTAGTGAATGTCCTCGGCAGTGGGAATGCCATTTCCCATCCCAAGGAACTTTGCTACTCGTGGTTCGTGTGAAGAAGCAAGTGGTTGAAAATGAGAGCGAGAGAGCGAAATCCGGACGTCAAGAACCGAACCAGCGGGGATAGTGATGCCGAAAAGGGGGGAGGGGGGGCTTGTACCGACTTGTCCCGGAAAAACCGTTGGTTGGGGTAACACTAGCGACGGAGTATGCCTTCCCCGACCAGGGCGATTGTCCTGAATAACGACGGGAACTAGCGCCGCCGGGTTTGTTATTTCCCGGGCCGGCGGTCCTTGGCCTTCCGGATACATATGCCGGGCGCGTCGGGAAATTTGGGCCGCTTGCACAGTGAGCTGATGTGGAGGTTATACAAGAAAATAGTTAAAAAATAAAATATCCTTAAAAAGGAAAATCTAATTCGATCATAATTTAACGATTTATAAACACAAATTCTTTCAACTTATTTAAAGTATAATTTTCAAAATGACTTCCCATACATCTGCCTTCACGTTCGCCACTGTGCATTCCTTGGCACATACTGGCGTCCATTTTGCGGCTAGGAAATCGGAACAATCTGCGTCGCGAGACCCCTGCGCCGGGGGTCATTCCCGGTGAAGCACCCGTGCGCAGACGGGCGGATACCTTTCCCGTGCAGACGCGACGTTCGTTGTCCTGGCAGGAAGGAGCAAAAAACTCCCCGCCAGTCTAAGAGCAAGGGCCGACTTCCGGTTCACGTCCCGGCGAACACGGGCAGCCTCACGCGATTGGAAAACCACAGAAAAAACCCCCATCCTTTTCCGTAAACGAGCTGGAAGGACTTTTCCTTCCGCAAGTGGACAGGTAAAAAGGACCTTCTTGTGGTGCAAAAGGTATCCCGTTTTCGGACAATGGCCGAAAGCAATGGTGATTGAACGGAGAAACAAAAATGTGAAAAGAATCATAATTTAACATCAAACCACGGGTTTGAAAGAAAAATAAAATTAACGAAACCACCGAAATACGTTGATTTTCCCGAGAGGAAGTGATTGGAAGGAGTTGAAAATGTCATTTCTTTTTTGATGAAGGAATGCGAAGAAATTTTTATTCGAAGCTTCGTTTGGGTATTGGGGGTTTTTGTGGTTTTTTTTTCCATTCTCCATTCATTTCTCGATGTTTTTTGCTTTGTTTTTTATATACATTATGTATGTTTCAAATTAAATAGAGTAATAAAGATTGTACAAATAACTTGAAATGGTATGGAATTAAAACTCAAGTTGAAAAATACTCATGAAAAACCACATTTATAGAGAAATTAAGGTTACACTAAGGTAAGGTAAGATTTTTAAATGAAAAATAAAAACAGTGAATAGAAGTACAGAAATTATTGGTTAAGAAAAAATTGCAATGCAATAAAAATGATTTGTGTATTACATACAGGATCTTCGATCATAAAAACCAAAGATACGATTAGCATTGGCCAAAATGAAAGTCAACAATCAAATGCTGCCCTATTTTATGGGTTCGGCTAGAGCGTAAAGTAATTGCGTTTGAATGTTAATGCCTTTCGAAAGTGATTATTTGCAGTGCACAGCGGCAGAAGGGTCCGAGACAACTGCGCAATTTTGCAAACAATCGGGAAAGGGTTCGCTCCCTGGCACCGAATAGACGTCTGTGGTGTGCGTGTGTGCGTGTGTGGTACGTGTGTTTTTTCCGGCAACACTCAAGCACCCAAGACATAATGACCGTAACCAGGGCTAGAGCCAAAGCTTTGGGGTGCGCAACCGTGGCTGTGGGGTCGGGATAATTACGGCCGGGATTTGCCGGAGCGTTTTGGCAATGAAAATCCCATACCGGAAGTGTATGTAAATTTTGCACCACCGCCATTGCTGGTAGTCGCAGAGCAGAAGGAGAGAGAAAAAAAAAAACCAAACACTGTTCCATTCGTAGCATGGAATGTTGTTTGCGAAAATTCCCTTCGCTGTTGGTGTAGACTACTTTTTCATGTGGGTTATTGTTTTGCCATTACTTAAAAAATAGGGAACAACGTCGGTATAAAGCAAGTGAAACACCCCAAATCGAGGGACGTGTTTATGTGCGCTTTATGTACGATTTAAAACTGTATCCTAGCAATATTTTCCCTACATTGTTTCCACCTTTTTTTATTTCAAAATGCCGGTAATTCTTTTCAAAGGGTGACGAGTTAAATCTTGTTTATTGCGATAGTCCCAGTTTCGTTGAAAAAAGCGGACATAAGCCATGATTGGTGATATTTTAATTACTTTTGATTTCTTTCAAAAGTAGTAGCGTTATGCAGACAATTTGACTGGAATCCCATGTCCATTAAAACAATCAAACCTCACCTTTCGTCACCGATCATAAGAAAAGGAAACGTCTATTAATCTTCGATCGAGGTGTTTTGGAAAGTTAAAAATCAAACAACCACACCGTCTTTCGTTTCAAAATAATTATTTTCTTGTCTACGAAAAATAGAGCACAGAAAGGTCGAAAACAGTCTCCCCCATTCTTGGGATAGCGAACGAAACGTAACTATTGAAGGGAAATTTGTATGTACTGCACAGACCCCATCCAGTGGAAGCGTGCCGGAGGAAAAACCCCAATGAACACACCGACCATCCGCCACCAACAAAATGGTTCACAAGCCCTTCAAACACCGCCCCGAACCTAGGCATAATACGAAGGGCCAGCCGCGCCGGGAAAGGAAATGTACACACACACACATAGAACAATGTCTACCAACTGCGAAAACGAGGCCTAGTGAAAATCCCGAACGAGAAGCGTTAGCGAGAGGCACCGATGAAAAGTGAATCTGTCTGGAATCGGCTCGGGAACGAGCTGGAGTGTGGGTGTCTGTCTGGCCGGTAAGGGGAAAACGGGCGGGGATGGGCAGATGGGGATGAGAGGCAACCGGGAGAGTTGGGATTTTATGCGGGATTCGGGAACGATATTTAGCTCAGTATGTCCTGGGTCCAAGATAGGTTATGTTGATATTCCAGAAATTTTCAGATTTTGGATAAAAAATGATTTAGTTATTTGCAATACTTATACTGTAAACTTATTGAATAAAATACTAAACTTAAAAAATATTTTATATTGAAAGGCGACAGAACATTAAGAAAATGAGTTAAATAGGATCGTTAAAATTCACCATGAAATATTATAATCATCTAATAACTATTAAAACTATCACAATAGAATTAGCAAATCTGAGAATAAAACTGAGATTATTACCTCAAGAAAAAGGTTCGTAAGAATGCATCATGAAATATCATAATAATTAAAAAGTTTTAAAACTAGCACAATTGAATAAGTAAATCTGAGAATATTGTTTAACGTAAGGAAAATGTGTAGTCACCGAGAAGGAAATCGAATACCGATACAAATATAATAGAAAACATTGGAAAAATATAACTAAATGTCGAAAAACCGTCTGAATCTAAAGAAATAGAAATTACAGAAGTTTAACCAATCAAATAAAAAACAAGTAAAACTCAAGTATTGTGACTTAAAATTCAGTCCTTAACTTCAGGAGAAAAAAAAATCCAACTGTTAAATAAACCGTCAGACATGCCCTTCTTGCTTCGACGATCCAAGTTAGATGAAAACTAGAACCCACTAGGCCTGAACGGTGATTATAATTTCACGTTTCTTTTTCGTAGCAAGGCAAAAATAAAACCAACATGTTCCCTCCGCTTTCCGATTTTTCGCCTGCGATAGAAAATGGAAACTCGCCATTCTAGGCCCGGTTCGCTTCTCGATCGCGTTCGTGCCGGTTTTGCTCTTACTTTCCCGTTCCAGGTGGTTGGATGTTGTTTTCTCCCGACATTCTTCCCGGCCTCTGCCCGGGAGCAAAATGTGTCTGGCTTGGATGGTTGGTTTGGTTTGGTTTGGTTGGTAGTTTCAGGGCAGGCGGCAGCCCAGAACGGCCCTCGGCAGCCCGGTTGCCTACTGAAACATATAAACGCGCGTGGAGGAAAAGTGACGTCCCATTTGGCATGCCCTCCAACCGACCCCCGCCCTATTCGCCCCTAACTCTGTGGAGCAGTGTCGGTTCGGGTATGAGTTCCCGCAGGAACGGGAACACTTTCGTACCGCACGCCGAAGCCATCGAAATAGGCTATACCCTTCCCCGGCCCCCGTGGAGAAGCCGACCGGCCCGTCTGGAGCTATCGATTGTTGTTGGCCCCACGAAGCCACGGTTCCATGTTTGGCAAAACGGATTTCGGAACGCCGGCTCACGTCGTCGGTTTTGTGTACGCCAACCGAATGGCCGAAAAGTAGGGAAATTGAAAAATTAAAAATTTACGAATGAAACGGCTCTGAGATTGGTGAGAAGGTTTTCGCATCCAGTCTCGATGGTTAAATCGAATTGATGGAAAAAAGAGAGCGTAAAAATCATATTACGCTAAAAGGTTAATCATTTATCGATGCTTAGATGTTATGTTTATCTTTCTATCCCAACTCTTTTCCAACTATCAGTTAAAACATGGACAGCCACTTGCTAAAAATAGTATTTGTGTTGAAAATACCTTATTTTGCACCTTTTTTATGTTTTTATCGTTCATCTTAGAGTTGTTTAGTCTCTTTATTATATTGTCACACTGTGTAGGAATTAAACAACAAGTTGTCGTGTTCGCTATGGATAGCGTAAATATAAAATAAACTGATTGAAATGATCTATTTACAACTGTTTGGCTATTTATTTCAAATTATTGATCGTTTACTTAAAAATGCTTGATCAATCAAGAAAAAAATATCTTTAGTATTAAATAGATATAAATATAGGTAACATCTCCATCTCCATCATTCCAGAGATTCTCAATTCAATTTTTTAAACAGTTTTCTTGCATTCACCTTCCCGGATGTCGCAAAAATTGAATCGGACAGAGATAAAAGACAGGAGATCAGTAATGAAAGAGTGTGCCAGCAACACCCGCATATTTCGCTCCCAGATTATGACTGTGCGTTGGCGATCCCGTTCTGGCCCACTTGAACAGATAGCGTGCTGGTCTCCTTCAGCAGCTCTCCCGGGAGAGCGCTGTGTGACATTGAGAGATCGCATGTTGTGTTCACTCGCAGCAGTGCTGAAGAACGAGAGCACTTCCTCAGTGCTCATAGCAAACGTTAAAACAGAATGCAGCCCTACTCTTACTCCTATCAAGGATTATCAAATTGGTACTCGGACATCGCGATCCTGTTCACTGCAAAGCAAAACGAGTTGCGCCAGATCCTGCAGTAACAGGCAGTGGATTTCTACTCCTTCCTTAAGTACACTCCGACTCAACTAACTTAATGACAATTTTCATATAAAAGAATAAATCCTGTTTTCTCTGTTCATGTAATACGTAAAAGTATAAAATAAATTGGTAAAAGAGTAAATGAGGCCCCGGGCTAGATTCTCCTCTTCCTGCTGGTTCACATTTAGCGCCTGAAGCTATGCAAAGCGCGACACATGCATTTTTTTCGAATTTTTGAACGCTAACGGTTCGCTTAAAGACCATAACGGTTTAAACTAATCACGCAGTGGAGGTTGAATGCGGGTTAATATACTTTTACATGTTAAGTTACTAGTAAGTAAACTATACCACACATGATGGACAGCATGAAACAATGAGTTTAGCCGAAGAAATGATTTGGAAACGGCGGCGCGCCCGCAGCGAGCGAAGCGAGCGGACTGCGCTAGGTCTACCGAAAAAGAGAGTTTGTTATAGTTTTGAGAAATAAGGGGGGCCCGTGGGCCCCCCTCATACCGCACCCCCTAGGTTGATTGCGTAGCCGAAATTAACGGCACACACTATGGTTCAAATACTCGTAGGTTGAATTTAACGAATTAATGTATCACCAGTTGCATACATTCAGTTTAAACGTCCACAAGAGGTGTAGCCACGATCGAAAACATGGCGGCCGGGGCCTCATTTACTCTTTTACCAATAAATTAAATGAAAAAATCAATTTTCAAAACAACAGTTTTTCCTTAAACGTACTAAAAAATAAAAAATAATGTAAGTTAAATGACATATGTATTTATGTATCAGTTTTTTGTTTTTGTCATTATTCGCATAGCATCGTAGATGGCGATCGAACTGAGAGCAATCTCGATGCAATGCGAATAATGATCAAAACGAAAAACTGATACATAAATACATATGTCATTTAACTTACATTATTTTTTATTTTTTAGTACGTTTAAGGAAAAACTGTTGTTTTGAAAATTGATTTTTTCATTTAATTTATTTTGTAATCTTGTCTTTTGAGTACACTCCGAAAAAATGTTCAGGTAACAAGACTTCTCGAGTCAGTTGATTTACTATTTTGTTTTTAATTTTAATTTTGGAGAACCGAGATCACGTTACGAGGATATACATATGATATATTAAACGAGATCAAAGCTTTTTGGGAGTCGATGTAGATGTATGAGCATTCAATGTTGATTTGAGGGTTTTCCTGTAAAAAAAACAGCGCAAAGGTAATATGCACACCAAAATCTTATCAACAACCATTGTACATCATCACATGCAACAATTCGCACAACAACTCGCTCTGTATACCAGGTGCGCAAAGTTTTGCAAATCAATTTTTCACTCGCCGACCGAAAAACACATTTGCGCACTTTTTGACAGTTGACTGACCAACTGACAGGATTTTAGCGTTTGCAAAGGTTAATTTGCGCTTTCACAAACCGAAAGGAACCTAATGAATAGTTTGAAATATCAAATATGACAAAACATATACATTTTTGTAACTGATGCAAGCTAAAACTAGATCTATCGACTTTTATTCGTTGAGAACCACTGGCCTTTGTGTATTAGCAGGCCGTGTAAAATAGAGCAATAGCTCGGAGTAAATGAGTCTAACCACACACTGGTCGTAGCGTCAAGCGTTACTAAGCGTTATCGAGGTAACTAAAAAAGTTTGACAATCAGCAAGTTCGAAGGAACGTCACAATGAAGGGCTCCAGAGTGGGTGGCATTATCATCCTCCTTCTTGAACTGTTTTCCACCAAGGTTCTTCCCGGTGGAGGGTGAGGATCGTGTCCTCTCCGGGAGCCAAAATCCGGGAGAGTCGATCTCAGGAGTCACCTCCCCCATCCGTAACGACTCCAGCGGCCCGGAAAACATAACGCCCGGACGATGTCTGTCTCCTAGGTGCCTGTCCCGTCCCGCACCCCTCCCTGTTCCGCTTCCATCGTTCGAACTTATCCTTCCAGGCCAACATTGACCGTGGGATGAGAACACCAGGGCTCGAACAAGGACAACGGCGAACGATGTGCTGGGGTGTTTGTGCAGGGATCCCGACGAGAGTGGGTCGACGGTGGGTACTTATTTCCGCAACATAAAACGCAGCATAACTACCTGCCCATACCCAACCTCCACCTTGACACCGGGCTTCACGGTCGATACCGCGATACCGAGGGGGGAAGAAAAAATAAATAAATAAATCGAACACGGACACCCCGTCGCTGTACATAAAGACGGCGTTCGTCGACCTTGCAATTTGCAGCCCGTACGGCAGACGGGAAAAGCGCCCCCGGGGCTGGGGGGGTGGATGGGTGGGCTCTGGGCGCCTGCGCACTTTCCACCGTCTGGAGTTGGCCGTGGGTGGGGTAGTGGCCGTGGAGTGAGCGATGGAGAGGTCGAGAGTCCTCTGCTAGCCCAGATTCACCGACTGCACACACCAGCACCACACACGACGACGACGACGAGCGCGACTTTCCCGAGTATGCAATTAGTGAGGATGGAGGAGGAGGACGATGAGGAGGATGAGTTCAAAACAGGATTATTCCAGGAACAGAAACGGTAGGTTGGTGGGTGGTAAAGTTGCACTAGATTTTCCCCGTCGCGGGTTTCAGAATGAGGTGTCGAGAGGGAGTGGAAGGGGGGAAGGGTTGGGTTCCCGTGAAGCGAACACAGGAAGCGCAGACTGCTGACGTCTGCGGCTGCTGCTTCCCGCAGTCTCCCGCAATCGTGCGGAGGCTATGCGGATACGCCGAGGGGGGAAGGAGACTTGGGCACGTTGGTGGAGTTTGAAACAGGACAATTCACTCGCGAGCCAACGCCAGACAGGAGTAGAAATATTCGCCCATCGGTACGGAGGGAAAATGGGAAAACAGTTCTGCCGCACAGGGGTTCGATTTGGTTCTGTTCTGCACAGTGAGACAATACCGGGCAAAATTGTGCCTGTGCTAGAAATAGAAAAAGAATTGTGGCCCCAAAGGACAGTAACAGGTATGACAGGTATAACATCCTCAAAAAATAATCTGTACATTAACGAAGCTTATTAATGGGGGTCCGCGACAGCCGAGCGGTAGCGCCGATTAGAAAATCGGCCCATGAGCGCCGGGGCTCACCACCTCGACGGCGTGGGTTCGAATCCCAACCGAGACCGGACCCTCCCCTGTACGAGAGGACTGACTATCCACGTACAACAGGGAAACAAGTCTCGTAAGCCCTTAACGGGGCAGGCATGACCAAGAGGTCGTTACGCCAAGAAGAAGAAGAAGATTAACGAAGCCATTATAAAATTGATTTTAATAACAAATAATCATAATTTTAAAATGAATCATTTTATTCTCATCCATAGGATGTAAATAATGTAAACTTGACTATTTGTTAACTTGTCCGGCTTGTGCAAAATGTAGGTTAAAATTTCTTCCGGAAAGTTAAAAGCCAGTCTTGTCAAATTTCTTCGAGATTATTCTCCTACTTTGATGTATTATCATCCGTTTACTTAAATGCAAACATAAATAAATCATTGCCGTAAGCCGGCAATTTTGTGATTCGTTTATGGAATGTCAACTTTTTTCTAATTTAACAAGAAAATGTTTCAGAAACAGAAATTGTCGGTAGATCAGTAACAAAAATTTGCTTGAAATTAACAAGGATAAGAAATCATTAAATAACGTACAATTGGCCAACATGAACAGTCCTGTTCTTATTTTGTTACATCGAAAAACCATTAATATATTCTTATGATGTTTATAAAAAGGGTGATAAAATTAGTTCCTTATTTTTGTTGGTAAAGGAGTAACATCTTTCACGATATTTATTGTTGAAACAAAATGGACTAAAAAAGGAAACTGAAAAACTGTTGTTCGTGATTATTGCTCACAAGTAATGTATGGTTATTCTATTTCAACATTTTTGCAAATGAAGAAATAGACCTTTCCACCGGCGACCAACTTCCCACTGTGCACCTTTACCGTCGACACATTGACGCAGTATTTAGCGAAGAAGACATTTATCCTTCGCCACAAAGCACTCCGCCAACGGGCCAGGATCTTCCGCGCAGGCTGGGAGTGTTGTGCTGGCGGTTCAAATACATGCCGGTCGCCGGCGGCATCCCCTAACCAGGAACACGGAAAGGGAAATGGAAATAAAAGGTAGAGAGAGAGAGAGAGAAAGAGAGAGAGAAAGAAGAGATACTACTTTGGAGGTTTGGTGCTTCCTGGAAAGGAAGTACACTGGAAACCACCGATACATACCTCGGTTGCTTTCGGGTTTTAAAATATCCGCCGGATGGGGGAAAACAGGAACACAGTCCCATGGTCCGTGGATTTCCACGGGGTAAGGAGGAAGGGGTGAATTGGAGAGCAGGAGAACAGGAGAGACAGAAAAGCGAAGTCAGTGCACGCGGTTATAAATAGTGAAATATGTCACGATGTAGCCGTCAAACCCAGTCAATCGGGTCGCGTGGCGGGAAAGCTACACCGCTCCGCACTCACCCAATTTCCACCCGTCAATGTATCCTACTCAAAGCGCGTCTCATTCAATGGAAAGCATGGTCTGGACACACGTTCCTCGAGGCTTCGGCGCTTTTCGTGGGACGTCCAGAGTTCACTTTGTTGCAGGACTATCCGGAAAAAAAAGAAAACATGTCGATGGAGGCGCCTGGTGCATGGTTGTAAAGGAAAAACTGGCCGTTTGCGTCTAGAATATGCTTCATATTGCACGATGCCGGCTAAAGGGAGACCGGCAAAGCCACTTCCATCGAGGAAGGATGGGTGAAATACATTTCCTTCTTTATTTCCATCCCCTTATCGCAGACAAGAACGCGAAAATGCGTTACCGCTTTTCCGATGGGCCAGACAGACCCACCACCGTCTGGCTCGAGCAAACAACAGTGTTAAATCGGTGATTAGTATGACGAGTCTTCTTTGGATGGGTAAGGTTGAAGCTAGTATCTTGTTTACCATTTTACGTCTGGGTAGTTTTATAATGCAGATAACTCCAACATACACTTTTGTTTTCTTTTGTGCTTTTGTTTTTCTAAAATAAGTTTGAACTCGCTATCTTCCCTTTTCATTCAACGAAGAATTCACGGGTGACAGCATCAATCCTCATCAGCCTGTTACTCGGATATAGTAAATGTATCTGTTGGGAAACTTTTTTCTTTGAAGCTTAGAAAACCATGGGTTTAATAAGTTTTAACCAATTTTATCAGAAAAGTTGGTACTAAAAACATGTTCTAAACACTCTTGACAGTCAACGTGTTAAAATATGTACATGAATTAACTGTTGAACAACTAAACAGAACTTAAAAAGTATTCTCTACTGAGGTTGTTTCACAAAGCGCTACCGACGGCATCATGTACTTCCTGAATTTCAACAAACCAGGCAGTTGGTGTGAAATGCTGCCGCTTCACCGCAAAGCAATAGGATTTTTCCTCGCCTTGTTCTCCGAAAGGGTTTCCCCATTATATCCTACTCTCAAACGGAGCGATGATTATATAGCACAAGGTCTTCGATCTCGTTCGTTTTTCATCCGCAACGCGATAGGATCCGATGAATTCTGGTGCTTTCGAACGATGCTGCGAGTTTCACGTTCATCCCGAACGATCCAGGACGATTCCGGGAGGTTTCAGGCTTTATCGTCGAAGCTTGGGCTATTCTAGGTTACCAAAAAAGCTGAAGGTACGCTCTGGATGATTGTGGAACAAAATAAATGTTAGTTACAACTTGAACAAGCATCACGTTAATATTATTCAGACCAAATGAGTAGTTACTGAAAAGTCCAGACCCTAATGAACAAAATGAAACTTCAAAATTAATATTGACCTAGAAAACCATGTACAGAAAAAACATATTATAAGATGGAAGTAAAAGAACAATTATGATTTATGCAGCACGTGGCTTGGAATTTCGTTGATTTTTTAATTTAACTGAAAATCGACGAAAATAAAATGTCGACGAAACGACAGCTTTTTAAATGAAATAATTCAATGAAGAGTTTTTCAACTTTGAAATGTTTCAATTGAAATATTTCCCTCAACTAACTCGAGTAGTTCGTAGCTGCGCTCGCCAGATGACTCTAGTGAGGCCATGACCTTCAAGAACCGTTTCGGAGAACCGGTTTTGACCGGTTCGGGCCGACCAATCACGACTCTCCGTTTAAAAAGGTCGTTGAACAGTTCTAATGCTTGCGGAATTAAAATTTGTAAATTTTTAAACTAAATCAAGACGAATTTCGAGCATACCCAAGTAACATTTTAAGTTTTATCATGGTTCTAACGATGTTGTTAATGTCTTCTTCTTCTTTTCTGGCCCGCTCACAGTTGAGCACGTCGTGCTGACATGGCCTGGTCACCAATCGTTTTCCAGGTTGCTCGGTCCATGGCTGCAGCCCTCCAACCCCGGTCGCATCCGATGTCTCGCAGGTTCTGCTCCACTTGGTCCATCCACCGAGCTCGCTGAGTTCCTCGTCGTCTCGTGCCGGGCGGGTCGCTGGTGAGCACCTTCTTGGTGGGGCATGAGTCCGGCATCCTCATGAGATGCCCCAACCAACGAATCCTGCCGGCCATCGCCACCGTCAGGATGTCCGGCTCGCCATACAGCTCAGCTAACTCGTGGTTCATCCTTCTCCTCCACACGCCCTGCTCACACACGCCGCCAAAGATAGACCGGAGCACGCGCCGCTCGAAGACTGCGAGAGCGTTGGCGTCCTCCGTGAGCAGAGTCCAAGATTCATGCCCATAGAGAACGACCGGTCTAATCAGCCTGCGGTATAGGGCACTCTTAGTGCGTGGGAGAAGCCATCTGGACCTCAGGAGTTTGTGGAGCCCGCAGCTCACGTTGTTGTCCGGAGTTACGACAGTGCCGAGGTAGCAAAACTCCTCTACTACCTTTCAGGTGAACAGCAAATTTAATACGTACAAGGATATTTTTACTAGTTTCAAGGATTTTTTAAATTTATTTTCAAATGGTTTTTTTTAGCCACTAATCAAGGATTTATGATTTAGCTTATTTTCTTCCTTATTGAGATTAATAAAAGATTTACAATTAAGTTTGTTTTCTTCCTTCTTGTTTCCTCTTTGTAGAGAAATCGCAATCTGTAGAATTTATCAAATCGTTCAAGGCATGAAATTTGAGACAATTATAAAAAGATCGAATATATCCTTGACATTAATCTAATTTTGCACGTTTTTCCTTTCCTTTTCCAACAACGCTCGAAATAATCATTGCCGCCTCCTCGCCACTAATCTCATTAATCGCCCAACAATTTCGATTGCGGCACCCGAAAAAATCGAATGGGTTCAATCATAATTTGCCGATCACTTTGGGAACGCAATAAAATGCAGAAGGAATAGAAATTCCCAGAAGACATTCGGGTGTGAAGTAAATTTTTCCACCCATTTGTCACCATGGAAATCAATCCAATCAAACCTATCGGGTGCCAAATATACATGTACACATCGAAGAAACAATCCAAATTTGTTCCACTTTTTTCCGCCTCCCAGCCAATGCCAATGTCAGAAATCGGAATAATTAACACACAATCGTTTACCGCGCCCCGCCGGTGTTCCCCTCCTCCCCGGCTCGGTCGCAATGTGACCGGACATTCCGGTTTCGATTCGATCCCGGCGAGAAATAAAATGGTGGGTGTCCTGCCTGCGCGCTCCCATTACCGCCAAGTGCCATGCTGTTTAATAGCTCCCTTTAAGGTTATGGATCGGGCGTCAGTGGCTGTGTTTGGATCTGTTTCTTTCTTTTCCGACCGATCGATGTTTGGTCCGTTGGGATGGAGATGATACAATCCAATTTTCACAAAGGCAGAAAATTATTGCTTTCCAAAGGATAGCTTTTCTTTAGTGTTTCTTTTTTTCAAGAAGGTTACATGCAAACGGGTTATTAAAAACCCGGAAAGTGGGGATGCAAAGAGAAATGCCTAACATTGTTAAACATGCATTGAACCCAGCAGGAAGATGAAAAGGTTCAATAGGAATGCCGTTAAGAAAAATTAGCAAAAGAAAACAACTGAAAAAAGAATGTTAAGGTCAGTTTAAATATCCACAAAAAACGACAATCAAAAGTTTCTTTAAAATTAAGCAATTTTAGATGAATGGCTCGAAACGAAAATACCTTTTATTAACGGAATAAACTTCAGAAGCGACAAAAATAGATTGAAATAAAAAACACACACACACAAAGCTAAACCTCCCGCTTTGGTCAGCTCAATGCCGCGAGTCAAACAGGAAGGAAGCTGTAGCAAGTATGGAAGACATCGAAAAGCCAACCCAAACAACGGCAAGTTGTCCAGTTTTTCTAGTAAACGGGCCGTGGAAGCTGGAGACAGAAGCAAACGTGCAACAGGTGTGACTTTGGAAGTGGTCGGCATCGTGGAGCGTGTTTAAACCAGCGTCCGTTGGGATTTTGAAATCAATTACGTCGGAATGGTACCGTTCGGCGGGAAAGGATTGGCACAAGGGGCATCCGAGTTGATTTCTCGCGGCACGTGGTTGACTCTTTTTCTTTTATAATGTCCTTAGAGTCCATACCCAGGAGTTTGCTCTACCAATATAGAAGAGGATGAGAGTTTACATAAAACTGTGACAAAGAAATTGTGTTCCATACCCAAAATACGATTTTTAAAAGGTAACTATGCGTCAACTTTGTTTTAAATGAACAATAAAATCTGAATGGTATTACACGAGTAATACGGGAGGAATTATTTCTCATCTTTGTTTGGATAAGTTTTCGCTTTCGTTTTATTTGTAGTGAAATATCATTTGTAATATGCATATATATAACCTAAGTTTAATCAAACCTAAGTTTAATAATTACTTCCATATAATTGATAAAGAAGAACAATTAAATCGATGACAAAGAAGATATTGTAAAAAAAGAAATAAATTGATTATTTTTCCGATAGATTATTCAATTAGTTTGCAGAAGTTATCAACAAATCCATAACTAGCTAAAGTTAGAAAAAAGGAACTAGTTCGATTTGATCACATGAAACCTCATCAGTGCTGTATATTTCTCAAATTCATTAAAAAAAAAAAATTAAAAAAAATTAAAAAAAAAAAGTTAAAAATTCAGAAATGTTTAAAAAATGGAACCAGCTTTGTAGTAATATTTGACAAACAGCATTATTTTTTTAAATTACTTTGACATGTCATTTCATTTTGATTATGCATCTTCACATCAGTTTCTAATTATTGGACACTTAAATTTACATTACCTTAATATTTTGTCAAAATGTAAACGGCATATGAAATTTACATGAATTTCTATATTGAATACGAAAATAAATATTGGAGTAGTTGGGTTGAATAAATGCTTTGCATGGATCGATTTTTTTAAAAATCAACGCTTTCTTTTCATCTTGTTTAACTACAGAAGTCATAAAGCAGTAATGCTTTCCTTCTAGATTTGTCAAATTACAAACCCTCCCCAGTTCAAAAGGATGTTCGATCCGTTCGACCCTTGTCCAGATATTCGATGTCCAGCGCCCGGGCAACGATGTTGGGAACAAATAATTAGCACCATTCAACCAACACCATAGAGAGGGGAGGACAACAGAGACGCCCGGGTAAAGAGAACGGCAACGGAACGTATGACCACCGGAACCGCAACTGATGCCACGCGGAATTAGGATTTGTTTGTTTTTACGAGCCCCGTTTACAACCCACGCTTCCATCATTCGAGCCCCGCTTGGAGGCAGCATTTGCCCGAAGGCGAACGATGAGTTGAGGGTGGGAGGGTTTAGGAGGCATTAATGGGCCAACATTAGCCACCGATCGGCGGGCTGTTGCGCGTCGGTCCACTTGTGGGTGCACTTTTAACGCCGCTGCAAAACAGCTTGTGTGCCCGGTGTCGTTCGATGTACTATGTTGGCGTACCTTTCATGTGTCTTCCTCCCCGTTTCCTGGCCAGTTCCGCACGCCACCAGACCGGCCCAATTGAGACACTTCATCATTAAGGGTCACCATTTTGCCGGGCGAAACTCAACATGGAAGCCACTTGAGCCCGACTTCCGTTTCCGATGATTTGTTCTTTTTCCTCGGTGGGTCCCTTTTTGCCTCCGCAAACTTTATGGATTCGACACCCTGTGCTCTCCAAGGGTGGATTGGAGATAAGAAAAACGAGGGGGCGAAAGTCTGGGAGGAATCAATTTTTTATCAGAAAAAACAACCATCCCCAACGCGGGCTAATTGATAATTTAATGCACTCAGTGTGACAGATTGGATAATTTCTAATCCCATCAATATGCTGCTTGCGTTGGCTTGGGAAATGGGTGAAAATTTCCACTGCGTGGGGTGCAAAAGGGGTTATAAAATCGCTCCGAACAAGCGAACGCTAGTCGGCAGCGAAATGTGTTGGAGAATTCTGTCGGGCAGATGCTTTTCTTTTCCTCTTTTTCCCTGTACAATGCACGGACGCTTTAATGGGGCACAAAAACTCATCCTGCAACCTGATGGTGCTTCCACGAAGCATGCGTTATCTTTTGATCAGCGGCAAAATTGGTGTGAAATAGAGATGAAAATGCCTGTCTGTAATTGCTAAAGAGCGCGCTGCAAAAAAAACAACAAAATGGAAATGTAATTTATTCTTTTCAAAATAAGATCAACAACTTCGACACGTTGGTAAAGCATTTGCTACTGAAAGAATTTGTATAACCGCAGCTTTTTCATCAACGGTTGAAGTAAAAAATTTCATTGATTGCGAGAATTGCTTTTTGTACAAATTTCTTTACTCGAGAGCATTTATTAAGACAATTACATGACACAAAAAAGAGAAAAAGGTTTTCCAAGAAATTAAAAAAAAAACTAATAAAAATGTAAAAAAAATACTTTAATTAAATAAAAACAATGATAAGCATACGTATAAGCAAAGAATCGTTTGTTAAAACAGCTTAACAAGGAACACATCACATATAAAAACATTAAGAGCAATGAAAAGAAATCAAAATGAAGAACCTTTTATGGCACCACAAACATGTAAATAATTTAATAATTTATTATGGCAACGAGAAGAAAACTTTTCGCAATATATAACGTAAAATATCAGACAGAATATGTTTCGAAATGTTAACAAATTGGACTCAAATATCACGTAATAGGAGTTGCAGTTTAAAGTGACGCATAATTTCTTCTCTCATAATTGATTTTTAAATAACCCAGAAATGTCGTTTTATGCTTTATTTGGTTTTCCTTCGTTTTTCCTCTTTCCATGCTTTAGGATACAATCAGATGTATTGGTAGATAAAAGGATACAATTAGCTGTATACAATTATGCAATCAATTAATGCCGCCATCGCCGGCATCGGTGATGATCGGCGAGTGGGAATGTCCTTGACGTTCACACCATTAACCATCGAAACATTCACGCGCACGTACACGAAATATGTCCAACAAGTGGACCCAATGCACTTCTTTAATATGTTCCGTGGAAATGGTTCGAAATTGAGGAAAAACTTTAATATATTTTGTTTTCATTTGCTCCGTATGTTAGCACTCCATTTCCAAATATAAAATTCATTTGTTTCCTATTCTTCACCCTTATGCATTTACATTCCGAATGTAAAACAATATATTAAAATATTGTTGCATCCCACGGCGCAGTGCATCGAATTGAAAAATACGTCGGAGGTAAAATTGCTTCAGTCGGTTTATGACACGACGGGGCAGGGTTGCCAGCTCAACCGACGGAGTGGAGTACTGCCTGTGAAATTATAAGCGAATTAAGACGGGAACCGTGCACAGACATCTTCGCGGGGGATCGGGAACTTTTAGAGTCATCGCCCTCAAATTAGTGTTCTATAAAACTAATTATAAACGTTAGATATGTGTATGCTTCGGAATGACTCATATCAATAAACTTCGATAGTAATTTTTAGAAATGGCATTTTTTGTTTAACTCAAATCGTTAAAACATTCTAAAAGATAAAATTCATTGGCAATAATTCAACTTGCCTGACGTAGATATTACAGACAAACTTAAATAGACAGGAAGTAAATACAGTTCTTATCACTTATTCCGAAACGTAAAAATTGCACAACTTGAAGTGTCTTTAGCAACAAAACTATCAAATCGTTGCACAGATACAGCATTTTAAAGCTTTTGCTCTAAGTTTTTGCTGATTCTTATTGGGTTTCATTGTCATCTAGTTCGATAGATTAAATCAAATTCACCAGTACTTGTTATTTATGTATGTCCCATGCCTTAGTATGTTATGAGAGATATAATTTAAAAACCCGAAAAGAAATATTCATGTGACTACGTATGTGTGAAAAGCGTACAAACTAGCAAAACATCACAACTTTCAACAACCAGTTATGCACAATTGCCAAAAAAGTCAGCTTAAGATTTTTGTGCTCACGAAGTTTCGATATGTGTAGAGACATTGTATATAACAAATAAACAATTTGTTGCTGATGGTGAATCACTACGGCAAGCAGAAAAAGAATATCGTTTAAAAAAGTACAACATATTTCTAATGTTAATTTGATTTTCACAACACACCTTTGATTTTCACAACTGCTGAACGCTTTTTTCAGCAAAGTAAGAAACTAACAAATTGTCAGCTTTATGAAAAAATTTATGAAATACCATCCCAAAAAGATGTACGAAAAGATGTTAACGGAAATGCAAACTGAATTTGTCGTGAGCTGCGCGAAAGGCAGTGAGATGCTGGATTCGGGGCGAATGCGGTTCGGAATTCGATCGTTATCGGCTGTGATTGGTCGATGAAGCGTTACCGATGTGAGAAAGTGCTCCAGGATGCGATGGCGAGTTCGATCGATGTGAGATAAGCATCCCTCACAACCAGCCACGCACTCGTGAACCATCAATTCACCGCTCACCGTGAAGAGCCACCGCTTGTTGCGTGAGCTGAACCGAACGCAGACGGTGGTTTCGTTAGTTTTTTTTCCTTTCCGTTGGTGTCTTCGCTCTCGCCTAGCAGTCGTCGTCGTCGTGTAGTCGTGCCAGCTGGTGGCCAGCGGTATAAAAGCACCGGTGGCGCACTCGAAAGCGCAACAATCGTACGCCAAACAGCAACCGTTGTGCATCGTGTCCGCTTCCTCGTGGCCTCGCGCTCAAAGTAAGCTTGGTGGATAAGTAGAAAGTGTAGTGAAATTGTGGAAAAAACAAACAAGTATTCATCTCCAACGGTCGTTTTACTTCCACCGCAGCATCCGTCGATAGTGATCTTGCCCGTTGCCCCTTGATCGTGCCACCCTTCGATCGACCAAAGCTCGGCCGCCGGTAAAAATGGTGAAGTTCCATCTCGTCTGCGGCGTGTTTCTGTTCGCCTTCCTCAGCTGGGCCCACGGGCTGCCGGTGAAGGATCAGGAGCTGGAGGAGGTGCTCACCAAGCTGCAGGAGCTGAAGCGCCTCAACGATGGTAAAGCATAAACGCGAGCAAAATTTCTGTCGAATTTATCCCATGCGTGTTCCACTTCCGTACGTGAAGCACCTTCCGTGGGTGTTCTTAATGTTTGTCATGTCCTTTTTCATGTGAACTCCTACCGTTCTAATGTCCGTTTTAAAAGAAGATAAGTTCAGTTTGTTCTGTGCCTCTCAAAATCACGTGCTATATGTTCGTTTGTCCATATCCGGAAGTGTCCGTGTTATTTCGTGTGGACCTGTTGATGTTGATGTCTCACGTTTTCCACCAATATTATTTTACTTTTTTCGTAGAATTGCCTTCACACGCGAAATGGTTGTAATTCAACAAAGTTATATCCTTTTTTAAGTTACCAACGAAAGGATTACCTTTTTTGTTTTAAAAACATATTTTAAAATTTTACTCCAAAACATGCTGCTGAAAATTAAAATGAAAAGGTCCTATTTTTATTACAAATGAATTTAAAAGTTATTTTTTGTATTACTTTCATCATTTTACAATTTTCTAAAAATAAAAATATTTAAAAAATCTGCAATTCCTAATAAACACTATATTTTCACAAAAAAAAAACAGTTAACTCCACAGTTTTCTTGGCTAACTTGTTGCGCTTTACCAGCGA
Organism: Anopheles ziemanni; assembly: GCF_943734765.1. NCBI lineage: Eukaryota > Metazoa > Arthropoda > Insecta > Diptera > Culicidae > Anopheles > Anopheles ziemanni. The sequence goes on from NC_080706.1 coordinate 75,732,257, forward strand.
CACAGTTCACTGTCCACAAGAAATAGGTTGGACATTTGTGCATTACCCTGTTGTGCAGTGTTTGCATCTGTGTATTCCTGAAACATGCACTCCTCTTACTTTTAATCACGAAGGCGATATGAAATCATACATCATGTTGCGTCCCGGGGCAATGAGTCACCTTATGACCAGCAGCCAGCGGGGAAACCACTGCCACTAGTCCTAGTCCCGCTTTCCCACTCCTCACTGCCCCGTACCGATTCTCAATCCATCATGGAGGCGCCCGGTCTTTTATGCCGACGGCGCTTTCCTGCTCCATTTCGAACACGGAAATGAAAACCTGCTACGGAATAGCAACTCATTGTGCACGGAATGCAGACAAGGTCATCTCGCTGACCAATTGTCAAGGATCATACTCAAAAAATGAACAAGGATGATTAAAGATAAAGTGAAGCAAAAATGTTAACGACCCCCTTTGGATAACGGCAAATCAAGCGGACAAATGAATGTCTCAATTTTGTGCTGCTATTTAATTAAATTTGACACACATTCCTACTGCATCACGGACGATTTGCAAACCTCAACCATAGAGTGCCGATTTGAAATGGGTCAGTTCGGCGCGGAGAGAGCAATAGAAAAATAACCCTCCACTAAACGCGACGTGACAAAGCATAAGACATTTAATTTATGCTTGCGATCAAATTCATTAGTACAAAATAAGTCTGATTAAGCATATTTCTCGTATTTCTTCATATTTTATGGGGAAGGAAATGGAATTCAAAAATGTTCGTTAATAAAATTAATAATCAATCAAATTTATAAATCTTTTCCAGAAACATGTTATTAATAAACATTTTTGAAACACTAGCTTTCTAAATTTACAAAAAAATAATTATTTGATAATTTTGTACAAAGGCTCTTCACCCTAATAAAACATTAATATCTTCAATATGCACAATGCCTAAAGGACGTTTTCTGGGCATTTGCGTTCAACACTTGCCACAAAACCCGCTCCTTCCTAATACAATTAGGAAATGGTTCAAATCGTATCCCTTACTTCCCCTGACGAGGCGCCCAACGGCAGGCCAGACAAAAAAGATGATTTTAAAATGGAGGCGCCTGGTGTTTCAACCGGGCGAGAGTTTGAACAGGAACGTCGTCGTTGTCGTCATCGTCGCCTTCCCCCGAAGGAGACAATCCATCCGGGAGTAATCACTTCCCGGCGGTTTTTGCCCAGCGACGTCCTCGGTTCAATTTCCCGCTTGGTCGGAAAGCCTTTTTCCCGGTACCGATTGCCTATTTCCCTGGTCGCCACCTTCCCTGATGGAGTGCGGGGAAAGGGAAGTACCGAGAGGAGGAAGGAAAATACCCATCGCCTACTCCCATCATCGAATTCTTTTGTTTGTCGGAAGCGGAAACATTTCTTAAAGTGTAATGAAAAATGGTCAACCCCCCCATTTTCGGTCACCTTTTTTCGGAAAAGTGTCGCGGGCCGTCGGTGGTGCATGAACATTTCCATTGTAGGAAATTACCGGGATTGTGCAGGTTTTGGATTGGAAAACAAAACGTACCATTAAAGTCAACCAACCCTAACCTTTTCGGGCGAAACGAAAAGAACAACATTTGTTTTTCCACAGTCCACAGTCAGTTTAGCACTCGCTCTCGAGTTAGTTCGCCACGGGGGTTTGAAGGGTGGTGGAAACCCCCAGCGCACCGGAAACCCACCCGTGGCAGGAAAATGAACGTGCCATCGGAAAATCCCAGCCCAACCGGCCGACGAGTTGGTGGTTAGAAGTTCGATACCTTCCAAAGGGGTGGGCTGATCGGGTCGGATCGGGCGGAAAGGCAAACTTAAAATTACATGAAAACATCATCAAAGCACGCAGCATGGTTGCTGTAGGTCAGCGGCAACAGGCCTGACCGGCCTGATGTGCAAGAGTGTGCGGTGTATCACACGTTTCACGCACTACAGCTGGCACCCGCAATCCCTGGCCGGCATTGGCGTCCGGTTTCCTGTTGCTTTTCCTAAACCGGGTTATCAGTGGACTCCGACCCGTTCCGTCCACACTTGGAAGAAACGAAGGACGACCAAGGCCCTCGTGGAAATGCGTGTGTAGAGTGTCATTGTTTGAAGTAGAATAGAACCTCCACCACCACCAATTGCAGTTAGTCGATACTTGACGCCGTACTGAGCCCTTGGTGGATCATTTCGAGAGCTCTGCATACTTCACACCGATCGATCCTTGCCGGCTTCATTGGCCAATCCTCTCGAATGGTTTCGCAATGCGTGCCAAACCACGTGCTGGCGATACTAGTTGGCACACTTGTTGCACCCAGCCATTTACATCGGCGTCAAAATACATCGACGGTAAGAACTTTACCATCCACTTCACGTAACCGAGTTCCGTTGTTTTCCACATTACAAGGAACGACTCATGATTTAAATACTACGAACGATAGAATGTAATACGGTACATATTATTTTACTCCCTGCTTTCAACAACTTCCAATCAACACCTCATCCGATCGTAATAAATTCAACTTACCTTTCCACACACAATGCGAAACTTGGCTCACTGACCTTCGATGCGTTCCGTTGCGATTTCCTTTCCATGTAGCGGCAACGTGTTTTCTTAGGAACGCTCCCTACTTTTGCTAGCACCGTTCTCCTTCCTCGTGAAAAGTTTGTGTACGAAAATGTGCTAACGAATTACGCAACTCTGCATCGACTCTCGCCGTAGTAGGGATGCTGGAAAGTTGTTTTCAATAAGCAGAAAAGAAATTTTTGCCACCGATTCTCGTTTCACTTTGCGTAGCGAAGCAACAAAAAAGTATCTCCGCTCGTATTTGCTCCTCGGTGCTTCTTTTATTACTTGTATCTGACCGAAATTATTATTTGCTTCATTCCTCTTTTCTCATCTCCATCAAACGGGATCTATTCGGTTTTGCAAAAGGAGTTCCCCCGCTGAGCTAACGTGCCCGTGTTTTGCCAAACACAATATTTCCCATAAAAGGGGTTTGCAAAACATCAACTTTGTTACGGTAAATCACTGGTCCATACTGTTGTTTGGAATGGATCAATTTGGAGAAGATTGTTGGTCATTATTAACGGGCAACGTGTGCTTCAATTTAAGTAAAATCATCATCTCGTGATTTGAATAAAGCAACTTATTTGACAAGAACGGAAATATAGTTCATCAGCAAAAGTAAATAAACAACGGATAGTCACAGTACC